>NC_138770.1:90047259-91247259 GCF_965119305.1 Pelophylax lessonae
GTTTTTTTAAAAACTACTTGCAATACTTAAGTACAAAAAATGATGAATACTTTAGTACTTCTACTCAAGTCACTTTTTGATCGAGCACTTCCACTTCTACTCAAGTCACTTTTTGATCGAGCACTTGTACTTTTACTCAAGTATGGGTTTCGAGTACTTTATACAACTCTGGTTATATACTGGGGGGCGTATGGGGGGGGCGTATTCACTCCTGATTGGCCTCTGGACCCTCTAGTCACTCCAATCGGCTTTTACTGATGTTTCTGGGCCAATCACGGGCTTTTAAAGCCCAGTTCCTGTCCCATTGCATTTTGGGCGGTCTGGTGGCCGAATTCCGAACTTTTACCGCAAACCGATGGTTGACCCGAACCGTTCGATCATCCCTACTGATCACTGTATTAGTGTCACTTGTGACCCTAATTTGCGCTTGCGCTAAGCCCAAATATGTTAAGGCCACCCGCCGTCTATCCCCAAATAAACCTTTAACCCCTTGATCTCCCCCAGTTAACCCCTTCACTCCCTATCACACAGTGCACTAATATATACAGTATATCAGATAACTACTGATCACTGTATTAGTGTCACTTGTGACCCTAATTTGCGCTTGCGCTAAGCCCAAATAGGTTTAGGCCACCCACCATCTATCCCCTATAAAGGTTTAACCCCTTGATCTCCCCCAGTTAACCCCTTCAGTGCCCTGTCACAGTGTTCACTATATACAGTGATTACCGATCACTGTATTAGTGTCACGGGTGACGCTACTTAGGCTAGTTAGCGTCAGGGTCCCACCACGCTACCGTTATTTAGCGTCAGTTAGAGTCAAGTACACTAACACACATACACACACACACCTCCATTACTAGTATAGTGTTTGAACAGATCAATATCTGATCTGATCAGAACTATACTAACGTCCTCATAGTTTAGTGTTCCCAAAACGCAGTGTTTGCACAATCAGCACTGATTCCTGCCAGCACCTGCTTTAGCCCCTCCGCCCAGCCCAAACCTACCCAGGCAAGTGTAGTAATCAATAGGTTACTGTCACTTCCAAAAAACACAAATCACACAAAACCGCTGCGTTAGCAGAGTCAGGCCCGATCTCTGCTAGCACTAGCAGTTTTTTTGTAGCGACCAAATAGTCCTTGACAACCAGGTGCTTTTTACCTGTTAGTCACACTACTGTACCGGTAAATTTAGTTACTAAAATGACCAAACGTTGGTACAGTAGTGCAGAGGCTTACAGTATACTGACCATGTCAGATGAGAGCGATGGGGAAGCCTCCCTGGCAGAATCATGGTCAGTATACGAACCTCATGACAGCAGCGGCTCCCTGACAGATAGCTCCGGCGACAGAGGGGTCCCTGCTAAGGTCAGGCGTACCCGACCCCATTCTGGAGTTGCTGAGATGCAATAACCAGATGTTTCTCCTATGCAGCAGAGTGCCAGTACTAGTGCCGCTAACACTTCTCGTGATTTGGCAAGCACGAGCGGCCTAGTACACCCTGGACCTAGTACAACCAGCACTGCAGTAACACTTGGTGACGTGGCGAGCTGGTGCGGTGGCTAGCACGAGTAGTGGCCCGCAGCCACCGCATATTCGAAGACAGGCCCGTAGAGCCCATAGTGCCCTCCCTGAAGCGTTGGCATATCCTAATTGGCAGCCCACAGATTTCACAGCTCCAGTACTTCCCCCATTCACTGCCCAACCCGGAATTCAAGTGGAAACAGCTGGTTTTAATCCCATTAACTTTTTTGAGCTGTTTTTCACTTTTCTTTTCAGATCTATTGTGGATCAATCAAATTTATACGCACAACAATTTATTGCCGCCAACCCAAATTCACCCCTTGCCAGACCATTCGCCTGGAATCCTATAACGATTCCTAAATTTAAAATCTTTCTGGGCCTATCCTTCAAAATGGGCATTACAAAAAAGAATGAATTGCGGTTATATTGGTCCACTGACCCAATTCATCAAATGCAGTGTTCTCTGCTGCTATGTCCAGGGCTCGATAAGAACAAATATTTTGGTTCATGCATTTCAGCGACAATGAACTCTGTCGTCCTCGGGGGGAGACCCTGAATATGATCGGCTCCACAAAATTCGGCCCCTCGTAGACCACTTCAATCAGCGGTTTGCAGCCTTCTTTACCCCCCAACAAGATGTCTGCATTGAAGAGTCCCTGATTAAATTTACTGGCCGCCTTTCTATCAAACAGTATCTCCCCAGCTAGAGTGCCAGATACGGAGTCAAAATGTACAAGCTGTGTGACAGGGCCACAGACTATACAGTTAGTTTCCGTGTCTACAATGGAAAAGATATTCAAAAATTCATGGATGGTGTCTGGGTTGACACCAAAAACATATGCATTCAAATCCAAACAAGTGCAAAAACTATAAAAAGTCTTTCTTGTCAAATTGAAATGAAGGTAAGGGAGTGTTGGGAGGTGGGTGGGGCCTCGTCCCAAAAATAGTGATCCAAAGTGGTTCTCAGTGACCTGGTATACACATGTGAACACCCAGTGTTAGGAGTGGACTCTTACCACAATGTGGAGAGATGTGAGCATGTACTGTGTTATGTCCAGAAGTCCCAACTGATTAAGCTGACAGGGATGGCTCTCGGAATAGACCGGATCAATCAGCTGCTTCCAAAGTGGGGGGGGGGGGGATCTGTAGGCTTCCAAACAGGGGAAGATGCCAAGAAAGATCGTACCCAGAGAAGAGAAGAGGACTATAGTGCATTACCTTCGGCTTTATTTATAAATTGAATGAAGAGACACTTACACAATCCAGACGAAAAGACAGCAAATACAGGATGGTCGCGGATGTCTGCAGTACAAACCGGGACCTATGACAGCACGGCTGGCTCTCCCCGACGCGTTTCCACTGACAAGTCGGCTTCTGGGATTAGAAGCCGACTTGTCAGTGGAACCGCGTGGGGGGGGAGCCAGCCGTGCTGTCATAGGTCCCGGTTTGTACTGCAGACATCCGCGACCATCCTGTATTTGCTGTCTTTTCGTCTGGATTGTGTAAGTTTCTCTTCATTCAATTTATAAATAAAGCCGAAGGTAATGCACTATAGTCCTCTTCTCTTCTCTGGGTACGATCTTTCTTGGCATCTTCCCCTGTTTGGAAGCCTACAGATCCCCCCCCCCACTTTGGAAGCAGCTGATTGATCCGGTCTATTCCGAGAGCCATCCCTGTCAGCTTGATCAGTTGGGACTTCTGGACATAACACAGTACATGCTCACATCTCTCCACATTGTGGTAAGAGTCCACTCCTAACACTGGGTGTTCACATGTGTATACCAGGTCACTGAGAACCACTTTGGATCACTATTTTTGGGACGAGGCCCCACTCACCTCCCAACACTCCCTTACCTTCACTCCAATTTGAAAAGAAAGACTTTTTATAGTTTTTGCACTTGTTTGGATTTGAATGCATATGTTTTTGGTGTCAACCCAGACACCATCCATGAATTTTTTAACATCTGTTTCTTAATTTGTTTAGCGCACTTTGGTAATGTTTCATATATTACTATTTTTCCACGTTTAATTCATATTTCAGTGCTGCTTTCACTTCACCTTCTATTACTTTTAGGTTTACCTGTTTTATTTCACAATGGAAAAGATAGCTCTGTGGAGCCCCCCGACTGCCCAGACTACATAGGGAGCAGCGGCAAGATAGTTTGGGACTTGGTGTCACCCTTATTCGGAAAGGGGTACCACTTGTACGTGGACAATTTTTATTCAAGCGTGTCAATTTTTAGACACCTCTTTCAATTGCAAATTGGCGCTTGTGGCACCGTGCGATCGAATCGCCGGGGCTTCCCACAACGGCTTGTAAATACCCCACTGAGCTCGGGGGAGAGAGCCTGCTTGAGGTGCAATGAATTGCTTGCAGTGAAGTGGAGGGACAAATGGAACATTTTCATTCTGTCCTCCATTCACCCAGACACGGCAGTCGAAATGACTACTGTCACCGGTGTTGTTGTTAAGAAGCCCCTCTGTGTCCACGACTATAACTGTAAAAATTGGGAGGGGTGGACTTCAACGACCAGATGATGGGACCGTACTTAATTGCCCGTAAGGCCAGACGCTGGTACAAAAAAATTGTCTGTATACCTATTTCAATTGGCTATTTACAACGCTTTTGTCTTACAAAGCGTCTGCCGGAACATTATCCTTCTTTCAATTCCAAGAAGCGATAATCAGAGCCCTTGTGTATCCAGCTGGTGCTCCTGCCCAAATTCCTCAAATTACTCCCCCTCCAATGGGGCTCTATTTTGTCAATGGCACAGACAGACAAGCAACTCGGATCTCGGTTGTGGTGAGTCCGGAAGTGATTCGATAAACTGTGCTTAGGAAAGCCCTTTATTATATTATTGAGGTGCTCATTAATCCTAGTATTTAATTTCCGAGTAATTCTCCCAATGTACTGAAGACCACATGGACATGTTAACAAATAGGTCACATGTGTGGAATGACAGGATATTAATTTTTTAATATTATAAACATAACCGGTAGTATGAGATCTGAATTGTGTAATTTTCTTAAAGTTCCTGGTGGTCATACATACTTTACACTTCTTACAAGGATAAAATCCTTTCTGGTCTAAAAATGTGACCAGTTTTTTAGGGGGATCTACAATATTAGGAGCTAAATTATGTCTCAAGTTCATGACCTTACGGTATATAAACAGGGGTTTGTCTCTAAGTATATTTTTAATAGTTCTATCCTTCTGGAGGATAGGCCAGTGTTTGTGTATAATGGCCTCCACTTGTCTGTAGTTGCGGTTAAAATTGGTGAGTATAGCTAATTCTCCTTTATTTGCTTTTTTGGGTTTATCCCCTAATAGATCTTTTCTTGGATTTTTTTTGACCCTTTCTCTTACTATCTGTATTTCTCTTTTGTAATAGCCTTTTTCTATAAACCTATTAATGAGCAGGTCAGACTGAGTCACATAGTCATCATCCTTTTTGCAGTTGCGTCTGATCTGCATGAACTACCCTTTCAGGATAGCTCCCAACCACTGCGGGTGATGACAACTTGTTACAGGTATGTAACTGTTTTTGTCTGTGTCCTTGAAATAGGTTTTTGTGTTAATAGTTTTACCATGTTTTTCTAGAGTTAGGTCCAGGAAATGTACCTCCTGCCTACTCCAGGTAGCATTAAAAGTCAGGCCATATTCATTACAGTTAAGCCCCTCAATAAACCTTCTCAGAGAGTCCTCAGAGCCATCCCAGAGAACCAGGAGATCATCAATGTATCTTCTGTATAACCTCAGGGAGGGCTCTTGTCTCGAGAAGATGGTCTTTTCCTCCCATTCTCCCAGTAGGATATTGGCCACACTTGGTGCATACTTGGCACCCATGGCTACCCCTTTGATTTGATTATAATAAGATCCCTGATGCCAGGAGAAATTATTACTCATCGCCAGTGTTGGTCATCTTACTTTAAAAAAGTAATTAGTTACAGTTACAAATTACTTCTCCCAAAAAGTAATTGAGTTACTGACTCAGTTACCACATTGAAAAAGTAATTAGTTACTCAGCAAAGTAACTGTGACTTTTTTTTTTACTATTTTATAATGCAATTACGTTCTATAAGATCTTTAATAGTGGTGGCGGCGTGGCACACTGTGGGGGTCTGAGTCCTCCTGACTGTGTGAGTAACTGTATTTTTTTTTGTTTTTTGGTACCTGATGCCTGGAGTGGCTGGCTGGTGGTGGTGGTGTAGTACACGGGTGGTGGCGGTGTGGCACACTGGTGGTGGCGGTGTGACACGATGGTAGTGGTGTGGCACACTGGTGGTGGCGGTGTGGCACACTGGTGGTGGCGGTGTGGCACAATGGTGGTGGTGATGGCTGTGTGGCACGGTGGTGATGGCAGTGTGGCACAATGGTGGTGTGGCACACTGATGGTGGTGGTGGTAGTGTGGCACACTGGTGGTGGTGGTGGCGGTGTGGCACACTGGTGGTGGTGCCAGTGTGGCACACTGGTGGTGGTGGTGGCGGTGTGGCACACTGGTGGTGGTGCCAGTGTGGCACACTGGTGGTGGTGGTGGTGGTGGCGGTGTGGCACACTGGTGGTGGTGGGGGTCTGAGTCCTGACTGCTGACTGTGACTGAGCCTGTGACCGTGAGATTTTTGTTTTTTGGTACCTGCTGTGGTGGTGTGGCATGCCCAGGCACTGGCACACTGTGGTCTGGGTCCGTCTGGCTCCGTCCTCCTCCAGGCCTGTCTGTCTGCGCCTCTCTCTTCTCTTCTGGGCTGGCTGTGTGTGCGGTGGTGGACTGGTGGTGGACTTCCTGCTGCCCTGGTGGAGTCCTGGTCTTTGACTATATTTTTTTTATACTTATTTTCTCTATCTATATGGCCAGCCAGGCTGGCAAAATGGCAGAGGGTCGCCGCATGCCCTCCTCCTGGGCCTGGGGCGCTGTGCTCTCTCTTCCTTTTGCCTCTCCTCTCTAACAGTCTGAGTCTCTTCCTCCTCTCTCTCCAGTACCGCAGACAGGGCAGCCATCAGAAAGTTTGGGGCCCCTTACACAGCTTTAGGTCTGGGCCCCTCAGGCCTGACCATGAACATTCCCTAGGGCCTGTTTACTGGCCGTCCTACTGAATCCGCTCACTGACAATCCCACTGAGTTCCATACCATTTCCCCTTCATTCTTCCCATGTCCCCCTCCTCCTTGAGTCCCATCTCCCCATCTCATCTCCTCCTCTCACAATCTCACCTCCCCCATCCCATGTTCTCCTCCTCCTCCATCACATGTCCTCTTCCTTCACCAGTCCCATCTCCTCCATCCCATGTCCTCTTCCTCCTCTTCCTTCAGTCCCATCTCCCCATCCCATGTCCTCTTCTTACAATCTCATCCCCCGATCCCATGTCATCCTCCTCTTCCATCCCATGTCCTCCTCCATCCCATGTCCCCTCATCCACCCCATGCCCCCTCCTCCTACATCCCATGTCACCTCCTCCTTCATCCCAATGCCCCCCTCCTCCTCCTCACCATGTCCTCCTCCTCTTCCATCCAATGCCCCCCTCCTCTGCCATCCCATGTCCTCTGTCCTCCTTCTCTTCCATCCCATGCCCCCCTCCTCTGCAATCCCGTGTTCTCCAACCCATGTCCTCCTCCATCCCATGTTCCCTTCTCCTCCATCCCATGTCCTACTGCTCCTTCATCCCATGTTCCCTCCTCCTCCATCCCATGTCAATAGGCAGTGAACAGTGTCATTTATTTTTTTCATTATTTTTTGGGCCCCGACAGCAGAAAGAAGTGATAAATCAGCAGAAAGTAATAGTAGCAAAAGCTGATATCCAGAGTGACAGAACTGCATGGAAAATTGGTAAAATGCAGCAATCTTTAAGAGCCACAGTCCCTCCACCAGGCATGAGGCAATCACAGTGATGTCACCCAGAGCTGAATTTAGGGATTCTTGCTGGAATATTTGTGCAGCACTCTATAGTGTTGAGAAGACTGGATCGGGGCTCACATACATTATAGGTATAGAAGCAAGCATAGTGAAGGGGGATTAGATGGGAACATGAAGATCTCAGATACAAAGCAATGACTGGACATATTCTATAATTAGCAGACACATATGAAAAGTGACTTGGGGGTGGGGGGGATACATTAATTGTGAGATATCAAAGCACTATAATCCAGTCACTATCTGTAACATAAAGTTTCACTTAGTACATGTGCCTAAACACAGCCACTCACCAGCATCTGCAGGGGGGGAGGAGACAGCACATCGATGCAGAAAAGGGTAGATGGGAGCCCTGTCATTGCATGCTGATGACTGGAGGGGCGTATCCGGAACAGAGGAGAGCTCTTCCTGCCAATCACGTCTGATCCCTCCCCAGCACTTTGCTCCCCATCTCCTCCATGGGCTGCTGGGATCCGTGGCATGTGAGAAACTTATCCCTGTCACTCCATCTTCTTTCCCTGCTGCTCCCCGGCGCCGATCTCCTCAATGTCTGCAGCTCTGACCGCAGACAGCAGTCATAGAGTAGAGGGGGAATTACAATTACATCTACTGCCAACTAGTGGCGGTAGATGTAATTGCGGTAACGCAGCCGAAAGTAACGGCAACGGCATTACAGGGATAGGACGAGTAATCAAATAGATTACTCGTTACCCTCAAAAGTAACTGCGTTAAGTAACGCCGTTTACTTAAACGCAGTTACTACCATCACTGCTCATCGCCAAATCAAGTGATTCGTAAATAAACTTCTTCTGGTCATTCATCATATTGGTCTTGCGATTTAGGGCAGCCATGGTAGTGGAGAGTACGCCTTGTTGCCTCAAACTCGTATACAGAAACTCCACATCTATAGTGACCATCAATGTATCATTTTGTACTGGGAGATCCTCTAAGATGTTGATAAGATGTTTTGTATCCTTTAAATGTGAGGAATAGGTAGGTACCAGTGGCTGCAGGAAATGGTCCACATATTCCCCAATTCTGGAGAAAATTGAACCAATCCCGCTTATAATGGGCCTACTTGGAGGGTTGATCTAATTTTTGTGTATCTTGGGGAGCTGATAAATGGTGGGTAACCTTGGGGCTTCAGGTACCAAGTACCTAGCCTCCTTTTTTGTTAAGATTCTTTTCTCTTTAGCTTTTTTCACCAATTTTTCTAATTTGGCTTTCAGTTTTGTGGTAGGATTGGTTTTCAATTTCTTGTACGTGACCAAATCCCCCACCAGCCTGTCCAACTCTTTTAGGTAATCACATTTATTTAGAATCACGATCCCGCCACCTTTGTCGGCGGGTCTTATTATAATGTCTTTTCTTTTCTCTAATTCTTCAATACCTCTGTCAAAGTCCTTTTTAGCAAATACGTGTTTGGGTTTTAAATTGCGAATATCATCTTCAACCAAATTTCTGAAAACTTCCAGAAAGTGGTTGGATGAGACAGTGGGATTGAAGGTAGAGTGATTCCTAAGACCACTATTTTCGTAATTACTTCCAAGATTAGTACCATTCACTGGTTTTTCAATAATAAACTTCTTTATTTTCAACTTTCTGACATATTTTCTATATCTATAAATGTATGAAATTTGTCTAGCTCCTTATCCGGTGCATATTTTAACCCAAGGTCCAGAACTTTCTGGATCTCTATCTTGTATACAACCCTGCTTGCATTGACCCCCTATAATGAAGGGTCGGTGCTTTCTGGTAAGCGCTCCTATACACCGGGTGTCCATTTGGTGAAGGGACTGAAGAATCATTATATGTGGAAAGTCATCCTTTAGAGACTTTATTGTTAGCAATCTATACTTTAGGGTATAGTTACTTTTAAACAGATTGGGGTTTCTACTTTCCAAAATGGGGTCATTTGGGGGGGTTTTGCGGTATCTTGACATTTCAGGGCCTCCTAAACCGTTATAGGTAGTGAGAAAATGCAATGAAAAATGAACGCCCTTTGAAATTCTGATGGTGGGGATTGGATTTCGGGGTCCTGTACACAGCTAGGCTCCCAAAAAGTCTCACATATGTGGTATCCCTGTACTCAGAAGAAGCAGCAGAAAATATTTTGGGGTGTAGTTACACATATACCCGTGGCATGTGTGAGCAATATTTCATTTCAACGACAACTTTGTGTAAAAAAAATATATATTTTTTTTAGTCATTTTTAAAACACCTGTGACAAAAAAAATGAAATATTCAATGAGCTCAACTTGCCTCTCAGGACATTTCTTAGGATGTCTTCTTTCCAAAAAGTGGTAATTTGGGGGGGGGGGGTTGTACTGCTCTGCCATTTTAGCACTTCATGAAATGAGATAGGCAGTCAGAAATTAAAGCTGCGTAAATTCCAGTATTCACACCATAGTTTGTAGACGCTATAACTTTTGCGCAAACCAATAAAAATATGCTCACTGAGATTTTTTTGTCAAAGACATGTAGCTAAATACATTTTGGCCAAAATATATGACATAAATTGAGTATATTGGATATTTTTTAAAAGACAAAGTTGAAAATTTAATTTTTTCTCTAAATTTTTGCTCTTTTTTTATTAATATCACAAAAAATAAAAAGCGCAGAGGTGATCAAATACCACCAAAGGAAAGCTCTGTTTATGGGAATAAAAGTATGTAAATTTCGTTTGGGTACAGCATTGCATGACCGCACAATTGTCAGTTAAAATCATGCAGTGCCGAGTTGCAAAAAGTGGCCTGAACGTAAAGCAGGAAAATCCTCCGGTGGTAAAGTGGTTAATAAATAACCGATAATAAATTTACAATAATGAGACACCACAAAACATCTGGTTGGAAAATTTTTAAGGCCGCGGCCATTTATTATTTGTTTATTTAAACAAATGTGATAAAAGATTTTCAACAATATTATAAAACACTGAAAACAACCCGGTCACTGCGACAAAGGTTGTAAGAATAAACAAATTCAACTTAATAAAATTATCCAGAACAACATTAACCACTTTGCCACTAAGCCTATTTTTGACACTTTTTGTTTACAAGTTTAAATCAGTATTTTTTGCTAGAAAACTACTTAAAACCCCCAAACATTATATATATTTTTTTAGCAAAGACTCTGGAGAATAAAATTTCGGTCATTGCAAAAATTTTTGTCACGCAGTATTTGCGCAGCGGTCTTTAAAACGCCATTTTTTTGAAAAAATTTGAAAAATCACATTTCACTGCATTTAAAAAATACTAAACCGTAAAGTTAGCCCATTTTTTTGTATATTGTGAAAGATGACGTCTCGCCGAGTAAATAGATACCCAACATGTTACGGTTTAAAATTGCGCCCCCCCGTGGGATGGTAACAAACTACGGTCAATAGAGATCTCAATCTGCGACGATTAAAATTTATTTAATGGTTACCAGTTTAGAGTTAGAGTGTAGCTCTTTTTTTTAAATTATTGCCCACGCTCTGGCGATCGCGGCAATACCTCACATGTGTGGTTTGAACAGCTATTTCATTTACGGCTCGACTTGCGTATACGTTTTTTTTTGTGCGCGAGCTAACGGTGACGGGGGCGGCTAAATTTTTTTTTTTTTTCCTATTTCTTTTTTCTTTTTTTTAACTTTATTACAGGTTTTAATAAAAAATAAAAATCTGATCACTTTTATTGCTGTCACAAGCAATGTAAACATCCCTTGTGACACCAATATGTAGTGACAGGTACACTTTATGGAGGGATCGAGACCCTAGACCCCTCCACTACACTTCCCTGTATGCAAAACGCCTAAACACAGCCACTCACCAGCATCTGCAGGGGGGAGGAGACAGCACATCGATGCAGAAAAGGGTAGATGGGAGCCCTGTCATTGCATGCTGATGACTGGAGGGGCGTGTCCGGAACAGAGGAGAGCTCTTCCTGCCAATCACGTCTGATCCCTCCCCAGCACTTTGCTCCCCATCTCCTCCATGGGCTGCTGGGATCCCTGGCATGTGAGAAACTTATCCCTGTCACTCCATCTTCTTTCCCTGCTGCTCCCCGGCGCCGATCTCCTCAATGTCTGCAGCTCTGACCGCAGACAGCAGTCATAGAGTAGAGGGGGAATTACAATTACATCTACTGCCAACTAGTGGCGGTAGATGTAATTGCGGTAACGCAGCCGAAAGTAACGGCAACGGCATTACAGGGATAGGACGAGTAATCAAATAGATTACTCGTTACCCTCAAAAGTAACTGCGTTAAGTAACGCCGTTTACTTAAACGCAGTTACTACCATCACTGCTCATCGCCAAATCAAGTGATTCGTAAATAAACTTCTTCTGGTCATTCATCATATTGGTCTTGCGATTTAGGGCAGCCATGGTAGTGGAGAGTACGCCTTGTTGCCTCAAACTCGTATACAGAAACTCCACATCTATAGTGACCATCAATGTATCATTTTGTACTGGGAGATCCTCTAAGATGTTGATAAGATGTTTTGTATCCTTTAAATGTGAGGAATAGGTAGGTACCAGTGGCTGCAGGAAATGGTCCACATATTCCCCAATTCTGGAGAAAATTGAACCAATCCCGCTTATAATGGGCCTACTTGGAGGGTTGATCTTATTTTTGTGTATCTTGGGGAGCTGATAAATGGTGGGTAACCTTGGGGCTTCAGGTACCAAGTACCTAGCCTCCTTTTTTGTTAAGATTCTTTTCTCTTTAGCTTTTTTCACCAATTTTTCTAATTTGGCTTTCAGTTTTGTGGTAGGATTGGTTTTCAATTTCTTGTACGTGACCAAATCCCCCACCAGCCTGTCCAACTCTTTTAGGTAATCACATTTATTTAGAATCACGATCCCGCCACCTTTGTCGGCGGGTCTTATTATAATGTCTTTTCTTTTCTCTAATTCTTCAATACCTCTGTCAAAGTCCTTTTTAGCAAATACGTGTTTGGGTTTTAAATTGCGAATATCATCTTCAACCAAATTTCTGAAAACTTCCAGAAAGTGGTTGGATGAGACAGTGGGATTGAAGGTAGAGTGATTCCTAAGACCACTATTTTCGTAATTACTTCCAAGATTAGTACCATTCACTGGTTTTTCAGTAATAAACTTCTTTATTTTCAACTTTCTGACATATTTTCTATATCTATAAATGTATGAAATTTGTCTAGCCCCTTATCCGGTGCATATTTTAACCCAAGGTCCAGAACTTTCTGGATCTCTATCTTGTATACAACCCTGCTTGCATTGACCCCCTATAATGAAGGGTCGGTGCTTTCTGGTAAGCGCTCCTATACACCGGGTGCCCATTTGGTGAAGGGACTGAAGAATCATTATATGTGGAAAGTCATCCTTTAGAGACTTTATTGTTAGCAATCTATACTTTAGGGTATAGTTACTTTTAAACAGATTGGGGTTTCTACTTTCCAAAATGGGGTCATTTGGGGGGGGGGGGGTTTGCGGTATCTTGACATTTCAGGGCCTCCTAAACCGTTATAGGTAGTGAGAAAATGCAATGAAAAATGAACGCCCTTTGAAATTCTGATGGTGGGGATTGGTTTTCGGGGTCCCGTACACAGCTAGGCTCCCAAAAAGTCTCACATATGTGGTATCCCTGTACTCAGAAGAAGCAGCAGAAAATATTTTGGGGTGTAGTTACACATATACCTGTGGCATGTGTGAGCAATATTTCATTTCAACGACAACTTTGTGTAAAAAAATATATATATTTTTTTTAGTCATTTTTCAAACACCTGTGACAAAAAAAATGAAATATTCAATGAGCTCAACATGCCTTTTAGGACATTCCTTAGGATGTCTTCTTTCCAAAAAGTGGTAATTTGGGGGGGGGGGGGGGGGTTGTACTGCTCTGCCATTTTAGCACTTCATGAAATGAGATAGGCAGTCAGAAATTAAAGCTGCGTAAATTCCAGTATTCACACCATAGTTTGTAGACGCTATAACTTTTGCGCAAACCAATAAAAATATGCTCACTGAGATTTTTTTGTCAAAGACATGTAGCTAAATACATTTTGGCCAAAATATATGACATAAATTGAGTATATTGGATATTTTTTAAAAGACAAAGTTGAAAATTTAATTTTTTCTCTAAATTTTTGCTCTTTTTTTATTAATATCACAAAAAATAAAAAGCACAGAGGTGATCAAATACCACCAAAAGAAAGCTCTGTTTATGGGAATAAAAGTATGTAAATTTCGTTTGGGTACAGCATTGCCTGACCGCACAATTGGCAGTTAAAATCATGCAGTGCCGAGTTGCAAAAAGTGGCCTGGACGTAAAGCAGGAAAATCCTCCGGTGGTAAAGTGGTTAATAAATAACTGATAATAAATTTACAATAATGAGACACCACAAAACATCTGGTTGGAAAATTTTTAAGGCCGCGGCCATTTATTATTTGTTTATTTAAACAAATGTGATAAAAGATTTTCAACAATATTATAAAACATTGAAAACAACCCGGTCACTACGACCCAGGTTGTAAGAATAAACAAATTCAACTTAATAAAATTATCCAGAACAACATTAACCACTTTGCCACTAAGCCTATTTTTGACACTTTTTGTTTACAAGTTTAAATCAGTATTTTTTGCTAGAAAACTACTTAAAACCCCCAAACATTATATATATTTTTTTAGCAAAGACTCTGGAGAAAAAAATTTCGGCCATTGCAAAAATTTTTGTCACTCGGTATTTGCGCAGCGGTCTTTAAAACTCAATTTTTTTGGAAAAAATGTGAAAAATCACATTTCACTGCATTTAAAAAATACTAAACCGTAAAGTTAGCCCATTTTTTTTGTATATTGTGAAAGATGATGTCTCGCCGAGTAAATAGATACCCAACATGTTACGGTTTAAAATTGCGCCCCCCCGTGGGATGGCGACAAACTACGGTCAATAGAGATCTAAATCTGCGACGATTAAAATGTATTTAACGGTTACCAGTTTAGAGTTAGAGTGTAGCTCTTTTTTTTAAATTATTGCCCACGCTCTGGCGATCGCGGCAATACCTCACATGTGTGGTTTGAACAGCGATTTCATTCGCGGCTCGACTTGCGTATACTTTTTTTTTTTGTGCGCGAGCTAACGGTGACGGGGGCGGCTAAATTTTTTTTTTTTCCTATTTCTTTTTTCTTTTTTTAACTTTATTACAGGTTTTAAAAAAAAATAAAAATCTGATCACTTTTATTGCTGTCACAAGCAATGTAAACATCCCTTGTGACACCAATATGTAGTGACAGGTACACTTTATGGAGGGATCGAGACCCTAGACCCCTCCACTACACTTCCCTGTATGCAAAATGCCGAAAACGGCATTTTTGCATACAGCCGTTTTTCAAATTTGCCGCCTTTTGCAGCACAGTAACCCGGAAGTGACGTCATGGACGCCGCCTCCGGGTTACTTCATTGGAGACCCGATCGATTCCGTTTCCGGCATTCATCGGGACTCCATCCAGCCGGCGGACGTGCCGGCTGGGTGCTCGGGGCTCCCGGTGGGACGGGAGCCCTGAGCAAAGCCACGGAAGGCGGTGGGAGGGGGGGACGTCCCCTCCCGCCCCCCGGGTAACGTTCGAGCTGCTCCCGAGCCGCATCGGTTGTTACCAACGGAAAAACGACCGTCGGCTTCAAACCACGGTACCGGGATGATGCCTCTAGCTAGAGGCATCATCCCGGTATAACCCCTTAAAGTCAGCCGACATAGGTCTACGTGGCTAGACGTTAAGTGGTTAATACACAGAACAAATCGTATATATATATATATACAGTATACATTGTCCTCTTTGCATAACACAAAGGTGACCCTACAAATAATAATACTGGCAGCGACAAAACAAGGAAGGGATAGAGGGAGGGAGGGGAACACCACAGCTCCATTCCAGTGAGGTGGCTGAGCCCTTAGCTGCGGGGGTCCCTCTTAAATAGCCCTAAACCAAGGGTTTAGGTGTAGGTGGGATTTTTTAGCGAGAAGAGGGGAAAACTCAACCAATCTCCCCAGATACAAGGGAATTTGAGTGGGAAGAGGGGGAACCGGCCGAATCTCCCCAGATACAGGGACAAATTTGAGAGGGAACAGCGGCTGAATAACCCCAGGTCATAAAGGGCAACTAAACTTTCCCCAGCAACAATTTTACCTTACCCTGTGACTGCTAATAAGTGGCCTTCACCAAGTTATAATCCCTGCCCCCATCCCATGAGGAAAAGGGGGCACAAAATGATGCCCCTTTTCCTTTCATTTAAAAAAAATAAAATTAAAACAAAAACCAGTGTTGGCTACCTCGTCCTCCTCCACTGCCGCTTCCACCTACACCGCCACATCACTCTCCTACTCCATATGGACCTTGTCCTCCTAGATCAAGATTATTATTTTTTATTTTTATGTATTTTATGTTATTTTAAGTTATTTCCCTATCCATTTTGCTGCCCTCTAGCTCTTTCCATTACTTTTTTAGAGCCATTTTAGTGCTCAAAAGTTTGGGTCCCCATTGACTTCAATGGGATTCGGGTTTGGGGTCAGGTTCGGGTTAAGTTCGGATCCCGAACTCAAACTTTTTTGTGAAGTTCGGCCAAACCCGTCGAACCCGAACATCCAGGTGTCTGCTCAACTCTAGCTCTTACCCATTGAACCTTCCTTGTGGCAGCAGCACGGCATCATATGGAGAGCTTCATACTACTTCGCTACCAAACTGACTTTCGGCTCAAAGAGCAGTCCATGGCTCATTGATACATTCGCTCAGTCCCTCACCTGGATTCTAACTCACTAGGTGCAGTGCCAGAAAGTCATCCATTGATTGGACCACTTCCTGCTGATCGAACGGTTCAACGAGCCCCCCTCAGATTTAGACAAATTAAGGGTACTGTTCGGCAACCTTAACATGCCCATAGTGGAGCATTAAGTGGAAGGCCCCCGTGCAGTCCATCACCTTCCTAAGAATCACCCTTGACACCTGCTTTATGCAGGCCAGCCTACCCCCTGACAAGCTGTCCCATATAAGGGCGGTCATTCACGCCTTCACCACCTCAGGATGTTGCACCAAGAGACAGCTGCAGTCTCTATTAGGCATGCTGAACTCTGCTATGAGAATTGTCCCTCAGGAGCGTTCCTTCGCTGCCATTTTTGGCACCCATTGGTTTGCAGGTTCATGGCCGCAGGAAATCCTCCTGGTCCCTGGGTTCAGCCAGACGTCCTCATTGTTCGAGCTTTACCCTATCCTCACAGCACCTCAGGTTCAGGGACACACCTTGGGGCTTGGCAGACCATGGTCTTCTCCACTGACAACTTAGACAAGGCTGAGATTGTCAACAAAGGCAGGTCCAAGTCCCTTGCCATCACGTCCTTCCTACGCAGACTAGTGCAGATATCCCTTCACTACAATTTCAATGTGCACTGTACTTACATACCTGGCAAGTGCAATCTCGCAGCAGATGCACTGTCCCACCTCAATTTTCCTTTGTATTTCTTACAGAGACCTGGAGCCGACCTGACCTCATTTCCTATCCCACCTTGGTCAAGCTAATGATGGGCTAAAAGACCACCTTCACAACGCTATGCTGCTCAAAAACCGGTCACTATCGCCCAACACCCTGAAGGCCTGCCGCACCGCCTGGAACGCCTACGACAAATTCCTAGCCACATGATGGGCACAGGTCACATAAAGTACATCCTGGCCTTTGTGTCTTACTGCGACACTCATCTAAACCTGTCCCACAACACTATCAGACTGTACCTAGCTGGCATCCAGCATTTCCTCTCCCTACAAGCCCCTGGGAAACCCTCGTTGTTCACGACCCATGTGGTCAAAGTATTGCTGCGTGACATCCAGAAACATCAGTCCTTAGCCAGTAGCAAACGCTTGCCCATATCAAGTTTCACGTTCTGGGACATGTTAGCCATCCTGTCACGGACCCCTTTTGGGTTGCTCCCCAACCTGGTCATCCAAGCAGGTATCTACCTGGCCTTCTACGGCTTCTTATGACCCAGTGAGTTCACTTACAGTGGCCCCAGTTGCCAGGTGCTATGCAGGTGCTATCTGGCCTGCCTTCAAGACCATTTTGTCCTACATCTGGCAGTATCCAAAACTCATCAGTCCAGCACTGGAGTCAGCATCAAATTCTTCCAGGCCCACAACGAATGGTGTCCAGTAGCGGTTCTGGACCAGTTGTTATCACACCTGCCGAGTCAGTCTAGCTCCAGCCCATTGTTGCCTTTTCCTTCCAGCCCACTAACAGCTAGCCAGTTCATCAGACATGTTTGCATCCTCCTGGCTAATCTAGGCCTTAGCCCTAACCAGTTTTCCAGGCACCCTTTCCGGATCGGAAGCGGGGTACCGGGTCATGACATCAGAAGATTAGGCAGATGGAAATCTGCCTGCTTTACTCGGTACATTCCAAATCCCCAGGTTGAGATGTCGAAAGCCTTCACCAAGCTTGCCCAAAAAAATGTCATGTATACCAATAAAACAGCTTTCCCTATCCTGGTATCTTTGCCCTCTTTTTGGTGTACTGACCAGCTGACCAGGGCACACCTCAGTTCTGTTATGTTGTGAGTCTTGTGGTGTCTTTAAGTGGTTTCACATCATTGTAACTAATGAGTCAAAACATGGAATTTGTAGGCAATTCATGGACAGGCTACATGGCTGAGATCCAATTAAGTTGCAATACCTCTGTCAGAAATGATATAGGATTGAATCAGTACATTAGTACTGCTAGGAGACTATTGAAACGTAAATCTAATCTCTATTGGCACATAGAGTTCTTTTTAAAATATATCAAGGAGGGGATCTGCCCATTGGGCCTTAGGATCCAACTTTTCCCCTCCTTTGATAATGCCTCTAACGCTTTTAAAACTCAGTGGGAGAATGCCCTCACCAGATGTAGTCTGGAGCTATGCCAACTCTTAGTTGTACAATACCAGTCGGATCTTTTGGCCCTCAATTCTGAATTGGCCACACTCTATACCAAGAATGAGGCTATCAAAACTCACGAATCCTATGCAAAAAAGTGGGACGAGGTGAAACAATATCTCACTAAATTAAACAAGGATATCGTTAACAAAAAGCAAACGAAATTTCTCAAAGACCAACTTGCCTTCTCAGAAGGTTTTGCATATCGTTGGCAGGGCCCGCCGCGCTCCCGCAGACCTCGCTACCCACATGGCCAAACCGATTCAACTGTAGCATCGGATCAGAGAGAGACTGAATGGGAATCAGACTCGTCATCAGTATCAAATACCTCACATCAATCAACACACTCTAATATCATCATGACACGTTCTAAAACTAGGGGTGGCCCACGTGCACGTACACCTCGTGGGGGCCACCATACCTCACACCCTAAGAGGGGACAGGACCCAGCTGCCAAACCAAACACGTCCTCTAATCCACGGGACACACATACCCATACACAAGGTACATATCTGGGGAATGTGGCCCTACAGGCCTTGCAGATGATGCAACCTGGTCCGGCTACAACCCAAGTGAGACCATCCAATACCAATGGACTAGGACAGGGTGCTAATTCAGCGCCCAGCTCCTTACCACTTACACAGGGTATACCAGCATCTTTGGCACCTATACCTTCCAACATAGGTACTAAGCAGACCACTCTCGATACACATTTTAATACTGCCTCATCACAGCTCACAAATTTTCCGTTGAGTCAAACTCTAACATTACCGACCTAAATCTGTCAATTATCAATCTGACTCCATATAAACTGTCAAGTGAGGAAGACGAAGTCCTAAAATTAGGCTTAACTTTCTGTCCCACAGCTCCCTTGGACAGATACGATGTCATCAAAGACTTATATCTGTTCTGTAGGAACTTGACGTATAGGTATATTTTTGATCCCTCCAACGTCAGGGCAAACCAAGAACGCCAAATTTCTGAAAGAGTAAAAAGTTTTACAATGAAGGAATTTCGCGCACTCCGTGATCTAATCCTCCTTTTGGAGGAGAATGATCATGAGGGATGTAGTTCCTCAACTAACGGGATCTCCACCAACGCACTGTCCACGACACAGCCTCCTCCATGTATACCCAAAAGGAAATTCAAACCTAAATCTACCCAGTTTCCGGACCTTACTACTAACCCTAAGATCTGGGCATTCCTAAATGCATGCGTTAGCGAACTTAAACGCTGCCCTTTACCCTCCTCTCGCTCTAACCTCTCTTCAGAACAGAAACGCATCATTGATAGGTTACAAAACCATCCTGATCTGATCATTAAGGCATCAGATAAGGGTGGGAACATAGTCTTAATGACCAGGGAATACTACGAGAAAATGTGCATGGACATACTGAGCAATGAATCATGGTATAAGAAAATTCAGCCCTCGCAAACGGCCAAATTCAAGTCTGCTTACAAGGACTTGATTGGACAGGCTTTTCAGTCGGGTCTCATTGACCAAGACACTTATAATTTTCTTAATACCCGCTTCCCTAGGGAGGCTACGTTTTATGCCCTACCCAAAACCCACAAAAATTTAATTTCTCCCCCTGGCCGTCCTATTATTTCTGGTATTGGCAATCTTACCGAAAATGCGAGCCGATTCATTGACTTTTTCCTAATGCCCCATGTACAGGCCCTCCCTTCGTACATCAAGGATACCCTTGATTTTTTGAAAACCTTAGATGGTTTGGTTCTCCCTCCCGACGCCCTGCTCGTGACATTGGATGTGGAGGCTCTTTACTCCAGCATCCCTCACGAGCAGGGCGTTGGGATGGTTAAAACCTTCCTTCAGCAAAAAGATGACCGGACATGGCCGCTCAACGACTTCCTCCTCAAATTGTTATCTTTTATTCTTACCAACAATTGTTTTTCTTTTAATGGTTCCCACTACCTCCAGGTACAGGGCGTGGCAATGGGCACCTGCTGTGCCCCTGCCTACGCCAATCTGTACCTGGGGGGGTGGGAACACCACATTTTTTCCAATGAAACTTTATCTCAATATATCCAATATGTTGAGATTTGGTTGAGATATATTGACGACGTATTTGTGGTGTGGACGGGCCCTCGTCAGCTCTTGACAGACTTTGTCCAACACCTAAACATCAACCACTTCAACCTACAATTTACGTTTTCTGTAGATGAACATGAAGTAAATTTCTTGGACTTGACGGTGAGGAAAGACTTGAACGGCCATGTCACCACGGACCTCTTCCGTAAAACCTCGGCAGGAAACACTATCCTGCATGCTACTAGTGCACACCCGCCAGCACTGATTCGCAGTATTCCTTATGCCCAGTATATCAGATTACGGCGGAACTGTACATCACTTGCAGACTATAAGAGACAGTCTGATTTTTTGCGGATGCGTCTTTTGAAGAGAGGTTACAGCAAGAGCACCCTTCGCAAGGCCTACAACTCGGCTCTGTCAAAAGACAGACACTCCCTTCTTTATGGTACTAAATCCACTACTTCAAACCATCCAGTTAAGTTCATTACAAAATTTTCTAGTCATCAGGGCACATTACGTAATATCCTTACTAGACATTGGCATCTTCTGCATGAAGACCCCATAGTGGGCAAACATGTGAATGCAGTGCCTCAGATCACCTATAGGCGGACAACCTCCTTGCGAGACCGCCTAACCCGTAGTTTCTACAGCCATAAGAAGACCACAGTCTCTGGGCCACGAGGCATTTACAAATGCCGCCATTGCGATATGTGCCCTTGGGTGGCCGAGGGTAACAGATTTATCCTGCCTAATGGCGAGACTTTTGTTCCGACTTTCAGAGCAGATTGCGGCACTGAGGGGGTGGTCTACCTCATGTCCTGCAAATGCAATATGTTCTATGTGGGGAAGACCTTTCGTCAATTTCGACGACGGATAAATGACTACATTTACTACTCATCAGGTGGCAAGATGATCACCCCGGTAAGCAGGCATCTGGACTTGTACCATCGGTTTAATACCATGAATGTCAACTTTATTGTTTTAGAGGTCATACCTCGCGACCCCAGGGGCGGCGATTGGAATCAGCGTATCCTCCAGAGGGAATCCCTCTGGATTGAGCGTCTGAATGCCAATGTCCGCCCAGGGCTCAACGAGGCGCACTCCTATAAATGTTTTCTGTGAAGGATCAATAACGCTGTCAATCCCTGTATGATTGGCAGCTGTATTTATCCTCCTGTATAATTTCTCCTCCCCCTTTTTTCCCCCCTTTTCCTTTTCCTTCCCCCCCCCTTTCCCCTTTCCCCTCCCCCCCCTCCTTCCCCTCCCTCCCCACCCCTTCCAGTCCCTCTTCATTTTTGTATAACTGGTTCAAATTTTAAGACATCACTGTTTGATACATCCAGTGTAAATATCCAATATTATGTACCCTGTTGTGGCTATTATAAATGTTTGTACGGATCGACTGCACCATGCCCATGGGTTTGTGACACTAGTGTCCAATATATGGTCAGGTTGGCATTCGATTTATTATTTATGACATGTACCCTAGATGTATTTGTTAGGATTTACTGACGTTTCCAAGTGCCCCGCTTTTCAGGTCATGCCAACGGCGCACTTGCCATATACATTGTTGTTTTCTTTCTATTCTTCTTTCTCTGTCGGGGGTTTACCTCTGTCTCCCTTTCCCCCGCCTCCCTATTAGTTGATTTTTCTTTTTACTAGTTTGTCCCACCTCAGCATCCTTTCCTCTACTTCCCTATAGGAAGGCGCCGTGCTTATGGGGGCGTGCACACCATCCCCGCTGACTGCTCGGAGCCGACGTACGGCCGGGTAATCACGCCCAACGGTTGACTGCCAATCGGCGTTCCCGCTGGCGTGGATAGGAGGTAGCGCTGTGGGTCAGCTGACTCACAAGGGCTCCCTCCCCGTGTCATGACGCGGCCAGTCTGTTGCTGGGTCACCATGGTGACGCCTGTGGTCACATGTTTGACTCATCACCCGGGACCACTGTCCTTAAATAGAGCGCGCTATTCGCTCTAAAACATGGCGGTATCCCCATCCGGGGGGGACACACAAACGGTCGCTGTAGTGGCAGCATTCACAGCCTGAATACACCTTGGTAAGTTTACATGCTTCTCTTGGGCTATCTATCTCCATACATGGTGGTTTATTGTACTTACTACCCTCAATCTTCACAGGTTTAAGGCACATGAGGTTACTCACCTCACTTGTCTGTGTTTTGGGTCTGTGGGCCGGGGCTGTTTTCCCCATTCGGCCGCCACACACTACCTCTTCATGGGACCACAACTTCCATGATAACAAGCCACTACCTTGTTCTGTACCTATGTGAGTACTGCCTCAACTGGCCCCATTAACCCTTCACGTTGCTACTTTTTGTTTTATCACAGCTTGGTGTCTTGTGGCTACCCACCATAGTGGGGATGCCTACTTTCACCCTAGGCACCTAATCTTCATCTATACCTTGTGGATGCATGTTGCCACACTCTCTCGGAATTTCTCTTTTTATTTACCATCACTACTCCTAACAGGTAATATATGTGATATTAACCCTTGTATTAACTTGGGGTCTTCTATAACCATATATATTTAGCTGCACGGAGGTGAGGCTTTGGACAACTATCCTCACCCCAGTCTCCCTTCCAACTTTACCCATTCTCAGCTATTGTCCATCATATTTATTACATTATTTATTTCAGGTTATTTGAAGTTCTATGTCCTATAATAGGTTTGGCAATCCTAACAGGCTCCTTGCTCCAACTACAGTGCACCGATCCCCCTCGTTATTATTCTTTCTAGCCTTTATGGCTTGATTCATCATAAAGTTCTTTCACCTGTAATATTTTTCTCAGGTATGTATTCTGTTTAGTACATGATTGCAGTTCTGCTCATCCCTTTAGATATACCCCAGTTTACCATAATATCAAGCCTTGGTCCCTACGTTTGGCTCTATGTCTCCGGGCCTGGTTAGCACTCCTAAGCATTCAGGCTCTTTTTTTTTTTTTTTTCCCCCCTTTTTTTCTTTTTCCCACCTCTCTCCCTTTTTTCTTTTTCTCACTGCTTTTTCTTTCTCTCTTTCCAGTTCACTTCTATACCTCTTTCCCCTCTCCCCTTTCCTCTTTTTCTTCTCTTCTTTCTACCCTGTCCTTTTATTCTTACTTTCCTTCTCCATTTTCTCTTGGTCCTCTGCTGTGACAAGGGTATGGCACGTAGCCCCAAATGTAATCATGTGTTGACTGATTATTAGACCTACTCAGTCACGACTGTACAATAACTCGTTTTTTTTTTTTAAAAAGGTAAACGTTGTGTCTATACATAAGAATACTCATTGTCATTGCTTTGTCCTTATGCAGATGTTTGCCTTTACCATATGCTCCAGAAGAAGCTTATTAGGTTAAGCGAAACATGTAGAGCAGCTGGGATTCAACCTAACATCTGCATCTACTATGTACAGACGACCCCTTGGAGACGGCTATCCCTTCTCCAGGGCCGCCTCATGAACACAGGTCATCTTTGTATCACCTGTGATTACTGTACAAATAATCAATACCTGATAAGGCTATGTGATTTGCACTACTGTTTTGAGGCTCTGCCGCCTTATTGTAATTATTGATGTACATGACATGTTGTCCTTTTTATATGTCTCTTTTTTGTGGTTTGCTATTTATGTGTTTTTGTAAATTTTCCAATAAAGAATATACTATTTTAATATTGGTGCCTATAAAGTCCAATCTCTCTTTCCCCTATTTTTATCACTTTGCAAATTAGGATGTGGCACCCTTTAGTTACCTTCTTTTTGGTGCGCCTAGACACCCTGCGACCTAGGAGCGCACATACTTAATTATTCTGATTCACATCTATCTCGGTTGGAGGGCTCCGACCATAAATTAGAAGTCCAGTATGGTGGCCTGAAATTATGGGAGGAGCCCGGGGGGAGGGGGGGGGGGATTAAGGAGCCAACTCACCTCTGTTCCTTGTTGGTTCCAGTGCATGATACCCTCCCTCCCATCCCCTTTACAGGGCACTTCCTTCACAATCAACCATTACTTATCTTGGGTATACCCCTTTTTTGGTGTAACAACCAGCTAAGTAAAAATGTCCAAATTGGGCCCAATTAGTCATTTTCCCTCCCCGGTGTCATATGACTCGTTAGTGTTACAAGGTCTCAGGTGTGAATGGGGAGTAGGTGTGTTTATATGCGGTGTTATCGCTCTCACTCTCTCATACTGGTCACTGGAAGTTCAACTTGGCACCTCATGGCAAAGAACTCTCTGAGGATCTAAAAAAAAGAATTGTTGCTCTACATAAAGATGGCCTAGGCTATAAGAAGATTGCCATGACCCTGAAACTGAGCTGCAACACGGTGGCCAAGACCATACAGCGGTTTAACATGACATCTTCCACTAATAACAGGCCTCGCCATGGTCAACCAAAGAGATTGAGTGCACATGCTTAGCGTCATATCCAGAGGTTGTCTTTGGGAAATAGACATATGAGTGCTGCTAGCAGTGCTGCAGAGGTTGAAGGGGTGGGGGGGTCAGTCTGTCAGTGCTCAGACCATACGCCGCACACTGCAAATTGGTCTTCATGGCTGTCATACCAGAAGGAAGCCTCTTCTAAAGATGACGCACAAGAAATCCCACAAACAGTTTGATGAAGACTAGCAGACTAAGGACATGGATTACTGGAACCATGTCCTGTGGTCTGATGAGACCAAGATAACCTTATTTGGTTCAGATGGTGTCAAGTTTGTGTGGCGGCAACCAGGTGAGGAGTACAAAGACAGGTGTGTCTTGCTTACAGTCAAGCATGGTTGTGGGAATGTCATGGTCTGGGGCTACATGAGTGCTGCCAGCACTGGGGAGCTGCAGTTCATTGAGGGAACCATGAATGCCAACATGTACTGACATACTGAAGCAGAGCATGATCCCCTCCCTTCGGAGACTGTCCGCAGGGCAGTATTCCAACATAATGTCCCCAAGCACACCTCCAAGATGACCATTGCCTTGCTAAAGAAGCTAAAGGTAAATGTGATGTACTGGCCAAGCATGTCTTCAGACCTAAACCCTATTGAGCATCTGTGGGGCATCCTCAAAGAGAAGGTGGAGGTGCGCAAGTTCTCTAACATTCACCAGCTCCGTGATGTTGTCATGGAGGAGTGGAAGAGGACTCCAGTGGAAACCTGTGATGTTCTGGTGAACTCTATGCCCAAGAGGATTAAGGCAGTGCTGGAAAATAATGTTGGCCACACAAAACATTAACACTTTGGGCCCAATTTCCCAATTTGGACATTTTTTCTTAGGAGTGTACTCACTTTTGTAGCCAGCGGTTTAGACATTAATGTCTGTGTGTTGAGTTATTTTGAGTGGACAGCAAATTTACACTGTTATACAAGCTGTACACTAACTACTTTACATCGTAGCAAAGTGTAATTTCTTCAGTGTTGTCACACGAAAAGATATGATAAAATATTAACAAATATGTGAGGGGTGTAATCACTTTTGTCAGATACTGTGTGTGTGTGTGTGTGTGTGTGTGTGTGTGTATATATAATATACAATGGAATCACAGACAAACAGAAGTTCATATGTGCGGGGGCTACAATTACACATTTACAGTACATATGACTGGTGTTAGATACTATGTCAGTCTATTATGAATTGTGTATTCAAATTTGGAGAGGATATTGGCATCCAAACTGTCATTGATGTTGCCTTATGGGGATTTGTCTATCACAGACAAGCCTAAGATCTTGTACAGACGAGCCTGCAATATTAAGAGCAAACTTGCCTCAAGAAGAGCGAAAATAACAAAACCACCCCTGACCCCCAACCCTCACCTTTCTGTCCATAAAAGTGATGTTTCAATGTCAAAAACTGAACTGCCTAACTTGCAAACATGTCCAACATGGCCAAAAACCTATACTCTGGATGACTTTTACAACTGCTCAACGGAGTTTGTCATCTATTGCTTGTCCTGCCCATGCAACTTACTATATGTTGGCCAAACCATTAAAACTGTCAGAAAGGTTTGGTGAACACAGGCGAGCTTTCGTTTTCAATCTTATTTTATTAGAAAATACAAGTAAACACAAGAAAAAAGGGAAGACAAAAATTCTCTGCAGAACCATCTTACTTAATACCACGTAACAAAATACCAAGTATTTCATGTTAATGTTAGCAATATAGATATCAAACATTTAATATCTATCAAACATTATAGCTACACAGAGTACTTTATCTTACAAAACCTTAATATATTGTAGTAAGACCAACTCATATAATTATAATCCCATAACTAAATGCTCCTCTGAGTATATCACTTAATCCGGATTTACAAATATGTCAAAATGTCTTAGTTGGCTTAATGACATGATGTAAAACACTCTCAACCGAACAGGGGGAAAAAGAAAAAAGAAAAAAATATATAATTATAAAAAAATAAATAAGAATAAACAAAAAAGTACAAAAAAAAAACACACAAAATATGCACAGAAAGTACGCACTCCGCTATGATGATAGATCAGTGACCCATTTAACAAACTCGGCTGAATACCGAAATTCAGCCCACACTGACCAAGTATTCGCGAAACATTCCAAATCATCAAGTTCTTGCGCAAGTAAACGTTCCAAGGCTCAAATTTTATCCACCTCTGTCGCCCACTCCATCAGAGAGTGCACTTCTGATTGTCTCCAGTATCTAGGGATCACATTTCTCATAGCAGCCAAAAAATGGCGTAGGATATCTAATTTAACCAACCTGAGAGATCCCGGTATCAAGGATAACAGAGCTATCTCAGGGGAAGGAGTCATTGTGGTCTCTGTCAACCTGCAGTACAAAACAAAAACATTTTCCCATAACTTCAGGATTTGGGGGCAGTGCCACCATATATGTAGCATTGTGCCCCAATCTGAGGAACATCGCCAACATACCTCAGACGCTGTAGAATCTATATATTTGATAGTAGCCGGGCATCGATACCATCTTGTTAGTAGTTTAAACCCCTTTTCTTGAATCCTAATATCCACAGAAAATCAATGGGTTAAAACAAAGCATTTATGCCAGTCCAAAGGGGATAAAGCATGCCCGAGTTCCCGTTCCCACACCCTAGTGTAGGAAGGGAATTCTGAGCTAAAGGCCTTAATCAGTAATCCGTATAAAGAAGAGAGTACATGCTTAGGGGGGTCTGTATGAAGAAGCATACCCTCAAGTTCCAATGGTTCCCCTCGGACATCTGCCAGGGAAGAAAAAGTACGTAGGTATGAAAGAGCTTGTTGTCTCCACATCCATGCTGTCATCTTTTGAGAAAATTTTTGAGTTGAAGGATCATTCAATAATAATGTAGGATCTGCTTGTAATAATTGGGCCATGCGACGATGATCCTTCTTATTCCATGGGCCAAATCGTGTACTCTTAATAGCCGTCGGGAATTCTGGGGTCCCAAAGAATGGTGACATTGGTCCCCGAATATTAGAGATTGAACTAGATTCCACCACATTGTCCCAAATCCGTAAGGTCTGACGTGTCATTCCAGCAAATAGAGATAAATCTCCTCGGTGAGTTGCTGGCACCCAGGGCATGGCTCGTAAGTCATAGGGGTTGATATATTGCTCCAATTGAACCCATAGCTTAGATGATAAGCAATGGAACCAATCTGCTATTCGTGTCAACAATGCCGCTTTGTAATAAAGAGAAGGGTCAGGTGCTCCAGCACCCCCCTTATCTTTTGGAAGGGACAAGGTCTCATATCGTAATCTAGGTCGGCTTGAGTTCCATATAAACCGAGAAAACAATCGACAAAGTTTAATGAAATATACAGATGGAATAGAAATGGGGATCGTCCGAAACAGGTATAAAAAGCGTGGAAGAACATCCATCTTCAAAACGTTTATCCTTCCAAACCAGGAAAAGTCTTTTATTAGAATAGGACAACAGATCTGTTTGAGTTTTACAAAATAGGGGCTCAAAATTTGCTGCAAAAAGCTCAGATGCCTTAGTGGGGAGGATAATCCATAGATAATGAACCGAAGTAGAATTTGTCTTAAATGGGAAGAAAGACGAAAGCTGCTGTAGGGTACTTATAGATGGAGACACATTTAGAATTTCAGATTTGATAAAATTAACTTTAAAGTTACTCATTCTCCCAAACTCCTCAAACTCCTGTATAATTGCAGGTAGTGAATTATGGGGGCGAGTAACAAACAACAATAGGTCATCCGCATGGAGAGCCAATTTTGAATGAATAGGACCAGTTGTAACCCCACATATAGAGGGGTTTTTCCATAGAGCTACGGCTAGGTGCTCCATTGTCAGTACATACAAAAGAGGAGAGAGGGGGCACTCCTGCCGTGTCCCATTACGAATCCTAAATGAGGTAGATAACGAACCATTAATACAGGCGAGCTTTCAAAGCAGGAACAGACAACCTCAGTGTTGCTAAACACTTCTTGGAACTCCATCAAGTCTGGGTCTGGGTAATAGAAAGCATTACCAAGAGCCTCCCAACAGCAGAGCATTTTTGGCGACTCTGCACCAGAGAAACATACTGGATTTACACCCTGGGTACCATGGCCCCAGGGGGTCTAAACGAGGCCCTAAAAGTCCATTCAGTCCTTTAACAAACCAATTCCCAACTCCATACACCATTATTCTTCCCCATAAGGCCCTTTCCATGATTGTTTTGATGCCAATATCCCCTCCAAATTCGGATACACCATTCACGGTAACCTGATCTAGTATCTAACACCAGTCATATGTAAATGTGTAATTGTAGCCCCTGCTCATATAAAATTCCATGTGTCTGTGATTCCAGTGTGTGTGTGTGTGTGTGTGTGTGTGTGTCTATATATATATATATATATATAGACACACACACACACACACACAAATAATACCTTATTATATAATACTTATTTTTAACAGGACCCTTATGGTCAATAATGTCTAATCTCAAATTTGATCCTCCTCAGTAAGTAACCACTGTTACTGTTATTTATAAACAGCCCATATATATAGAGTTATATATATCATTGTTTTTTCCTATAGAATAGGTCCCACCAGTAGATGGCACTGGCCACTGACATCACAGCTGACAAGGACACGACTCTCAGAGCCCTGTTAACCACCAGAGCAGACAAGCCTCCACCGGTGCCCAAACCCGCCAGCTACCAGGATCAGGATCGTACAGAGAGGCCAACCCATGTGACATGCATTCATACATTTTACTTCTTGTGAGTTGCCATTTTTTAATTGCATCAAATGATAAACTTTACTAATCATACTACACTCAGTTGAGCACAGCTGTGTCTCCCTACTTTCTTGTTCAGAGCTACTTCCTCCCTGTTGGCTGGCTGCACATACTGAGGGTAGAATCATAAAAGACATTTTACATTGAACTTTCTACTGACCTTTTCCCTATATACTTTCTAACCCTTATTGTTTTATGGTTTACTTTTTTATGTCCATTTTCTCTCATGCATGAATCATCCGGGGGTCCGTGTCGGGGCTTCGTTGTAAGCTAAGTAATGCATAATGAGCTAGTATGTGATGCATACTAGCTCATTATGCCTTTGTCTTGCAGGTTTTTTTTTTTTTTTACTTTTTGGGTTTACAACCGCTTTAAATAATCCATAGCCCCAGCTTTCTATCTGCCCACTGCATTTCCCCATCGCTTCCTAAGCCGCTTTGTCTGGCATTTAGCTATTTGCCTGGTGCTCCTAATTGAGCTTCTGAGCAGTGCAGCTTTAGACTCTTACACTGCAATATCCGGCTGTCAATTTTACAGCTGGGAATTGCTGGCAAAAGTGGTAAAATGGGTGAAGCATCAGAGGTAAAGTGGCAAGACGTGCTATGTACATCCTGTGTACTTTGATTATGTTTTTTGGGTGTAGCATGTCCAAAGTCTGTAATCCAAAAGCAATTTCATATTAACCTTTTAAAGAAGGAAAAAAGGTGTTGTTTTTATAGGTTACTGTATTTTTGGACCTGTTTTCTCATTCTAATGTAATACCATATTTTGTTTTGAAAAGCTGCCCAAGATATTGTCTCCATTAACCCTTACTATTTCTAGACAATTCTCTATCTCAATCTACTATGTTTTTATTTACCTTTGTACGATGCATTTTTCTGATAAATAAAGGAATTTAAAAAAAAAATAAAAAATAAGAATTAAGACATGGAAACATTTTTTTTTTTTTTGGCTTAACATATTAAATTATGAAATGTGTACAAAAGCACTGGATATGTCCTTAAATGTGTTGCACTTACTTGTTATTGCTCTTTCTTTAGGGGAACTGTGAAACCATGAACATTTCTTGGCATAGAGATCAGCATTTGTTGCAGCTTCTTTGTTCCATATCTAAAAAGAACACCATTCATCCAAGTAGAGGAAAAATCAGAAGAAAACCTACACACAGTAAGAATATTATATAGTATATAGCTCTAATTTCTGCATGTCATTCATTCCAAATGCCATAAATATTACTTTAGGGCAACTATTCTCAATTGGGGTTCCGTGGCTCCTCCAGAGGTTGCTAGGGGTTCCTTGAGCAGTAAGCAATTTCTGCCACTTAGATAATTTGCCACTGGAACCAATGATCTTTTTAGCTATCTGTAAGAGGGTAATTAATTCTACTAAACATAAAGGTAAGGAACATTATTCTCCTTGACCATCACACTAATATACAGGAAGATGTAGATGCAGTTACCATATTTTAGCAAGGGTTCCCTGAGACCAAAACATTATTTCAAAGGTTCCCTCACAAGTTGAGAAAGGCTGCTTTAGGAGATGTATTGATAATAAAAAAAAAAACAATTGCATAATAATTTGCCCAGTGAAAGTGCATATACAAACTTTGTACATTCTCTATGAATGAACGGCATTTTTCAGGGTGGAATTCCTGATGTTGACAATAGAAGACCATGTGGGAGTAATGTGTGCTGAAACTGCTATTTGTAATCTCCATCAGACGTCTGATGTAGCACCTCAGTTGGGACATAGGGACAGAGTGTTGTCACCCTTTAACAGTAAGGGCCTGAACCAAGACATTTATTTGAATTAAGAGAGGAATCAGCTTTGAGGGATCTAGGAAATATAGTAGGAAATTCTTCAAAAAGACCCTTTTAAAAGGTAGTGAATAGTTCGTAGTCAGAGTTTCTTTTCGATCAAGCATGGAGGAGTTCGGACACAGTTAAATTTATTACTAAATACATATAACTTTACTAGCAAATATTTATGGCCTTTGAGAAGTTTTGGTATTTGTTAAGTTCAAACAAAATAATTGGAAAGTATGGAGGTGGTTTATAGATTAAGGCTAAATTAGAAAAAGTTACTTTACTGAAGAAGCTGTATGAAGTTGCCCTTATGGCCCATTTATAAAAGACAGCACAGTGTGTCTACTTCCAAATGGGGAGCATTTTGTTCCCAAACACCATGTAGACTGCTCCACAGTAAAGGGTAGTTTACCTCATGACCTGTGACCGTGGCTCGTTCTACGTGGGGAAAACAAAGAGACCATTTACCAAGCGACTGCAGGATCATGTGTATTATATTAAGAATGGAAAGATCATCTCCTTGATTGGTCGACATGTAGGTTTGGTTAACAGCTTTGGCATGTACTGTCATGTACTTTATGGCAATCGATAAGGTGCATGAGGATCCAAGAGGGGGTGACTTAGATAAGAGAGTCCCGAAGCCGGAAACATGGTAGATACAACATCGTAGGCACACCATACAGCCAAGGTTAATTGTGTAATGTGTTTTATACCCTTTGTGTAACTGTGAATTTACATTATATAGTTTGAACAAAATGTAAATAAGTCGATAAATGATAAATGATTGTTTTGATGACCAAAAATGTAATAAACAAACATCAGATTGATTCAATTGTTGCCAAAATGATACCACATTTGCTTAATTTCATTAGAAAACTTGTTATAGATTAGTTGTTATAAATAGTGAGGGCATTCCTAATAGGCCAAATATTCTTACTGATTATGATTGTAAAGTGTTTTTCATGCATTGGCTGTGATCTATCTTTCTCCCTAAATGGGTCCCTTGCAGCTACTGGACTTGAGGTAAGTGCTGGGGCCAAAGCCCTATCTGTATAGATTTATTTTCTTCGTACTGGATTGTGTAAATTGATTTTTCTTTTGTGTTTTATTAGGAATTATAAAGGTAGGGACTTTAATATATAGGTAGGGGTTGCTCCTACTGATGAAGTCCACGCCCCTCAGACGTAACGTGTATAGGGAGCGGAGCCTGGATCGTGAGTCAGCTCGTGACCATCTCTATTTGCGATTGATGTTTGTTACATGCGAGATATAGCTAGCATGGCTTAACCGCTTCCCGACCACCCTCCACCTTTTTACTGCGGCAGGGTTACTCGGGTAGGCAAAACGACGTAAACCTACGTCGCTTGCCTGATGGCTGCTAGGGGGCGCCTGCCTGAGTCAGTCGGCTCCAATTGCCGCCTGACACCGGCGATCTCTCCCCGCTGACAGAGAAGGACGGTCGGCTGATGTAAACACAGCCATCGGTCCTTCTCCCTGAAATGATCACAGAGCTCATGTGATCCTTCTATATAGGATCGCATGTCTCTGTGATCACTTCACAAGTCCAACCCCCATACAGTTAGAATCACTCCCCTAGGGTCATATTTAACCCCTTGATCACCTATACTGTTAACCCCTTCCCTGCCAGTGTCATTATTACAGTAACAGTGCATATTTTTAGCACTGATTACTGTAGTAATGTCACTGGTACCCCCAAAAGTGTCAAAAATGTCAGTCAGGGGTCCGATCTGTCCACCGCAATGTCGCAGTCCCGCAAAAAAACGCAGATTGCAGCCATTACTAGTAAAAAAAAAAAACAATAAAAATGACATAAATCTTTCCCGTAGTTAGTAGACGCAATAACCTTTGCACAAACCAATCAAAATACGCTTATTGTGATTTTTTTTTTACCATAAATATGTAGCAGAAAACAAATTGCCCTAAAATGTTAAAACATTTTTATTTATTTTTTTTTTGGGGGGGGAAATGTTATATAGCAGAATGTTTATATTAGAATGTTAATATTTTTTTTTTCAAAATTGACGCTCTTTTTTTGTTTATAGCGCAAAAAAATAAAAATCGCACAGGTGATCAAATACCACCAAAAGAAAGCTCTATTTGTGGTAAAAAATGTACAAAAATGTAATTTATGTACAGCGTCGCATGACCGCGCAATTGTCCGTTAAAGTAACGCAGTGCCGAATCGCAAAATAGGGCCTGGTCATTAAGCAGGAAAATCTTCCAGTCCAGAAGTGGTTAAAGTGATTGTAAAGCCTCGTTTTTTTTGTTTTTTTTTAAACAAATAACAAACATGTTATATTTACCTCCTCTGTGCAGTTGGTTTTGCACAGACAAGCCCGGATCCTCCTCGTTTCAGGTTCCTGCTCCTGGCCCCTCCCTCCTATTGAGTGCCCCCACAGCAAGCAGCTTGCTATGGGGGCACCCGAGCTGAGCTGCAGCTCTGTGTGTCCATTCAGACATGGAGCTGTTGAACGGATTATTATTATTATTTTATTTTATTTTGCATTTTCACCTCAGTTATATTATTTTTATATATTTTTGTCATATGGAGATTAAGCCCCCGTTCACATACACGCGACGCTACTTGCGAGCAGCATGCCGTGACCTCGGAGCGGCCGCCACGGACTTCATAACATTGAAGTCAATAGCGGTCGCCTCCTGGTCGCCCCAAAGAAGCTCCTATTAGAACGTGTCGCTCCTATTTGAACGGGTCCGCAGCTTCCCTATGGAAGGCGACCTACGGCGACCTGTGAGGCGACCAGGTCGCCTCACAGGTCGCCTTAGTGTGAAAGGGGGCTAATGCAAATGTATTTGGTTACTAGCACACTGTTTATGTTTATTATATTGTGAGATTTGATCAACAGATTTGTAAGGCTGCATTCACACTTGAGCGTAGCGTTTTTTACCGCGATTTTTACCGCGATTTTACCGCGATTTTTTCAGGCGTTTTTCATTGACATCTATCAAAAACGCTGGTAATCGGCCCAAAAAGAAGCTCATGTACTTTTTTCAGCTACAGGCGTTTTGCAAAACGCCCAGATGTGAACAGGGGCCATTTAAATGAATGGGGTTTTACTTGTTGAGCGTTTTGGAAGCGTTTCTTTTGAGCGTTTTTGGAGCTGAAAACGCCCAGGTGTGAATGGAGCCTTAGAGGTTTGCTACACTGTATAGTTTTCTTTATATGTGCATACGTGCATAAAATAATAACTGGCAACACAGAATACTTTTTTTTTTTTTTTTACTGATCTATATGCGCAGTGCAAGTTTACGTTCCTGTGTGAATACTCCGATACAAAACAATGGGCTGCATATCAGTCAGTAAAAAATGTTTAAATGCCTTAAAAAAATGGCATTGACTACCGGTTCACACTACTCCGACTTGGGACACGACCTGTGCGACCTCAAGTCGCTTGTCATTACAAATTCAATGTAAATGAATGAGAGCCGACTTAATATGCACTACTGAAGTCGCTCCGACTTTAGAAAAGGTTCCTGTACTACTTCAAGGCGACCTCTATCCGACTTGTGCATATAGACTTTAATGAGAGTCGCCTCTAAGTCAGATCCTTATCTATTTTCAAGCGACTGTGATCAGACTTTCCAGGAAGAAGAAAAAGATTACCCAGGCATTCCCCACTGACAAAGTCGTCTATCATTTAAGTTTAACATTTTCGGCCAATTTGTTTTATGCTACATATGTTTGGTAAAAAAAATTGCAAAAAGCGTATTTTTATTGGTTTGCGCAAAAGCTATCGCGTTTACTAACAAAGGGAAAAATTTTTGTTGTTTTTTTTTTAACGCGTAATGGCGGCGATCTGCGATTTTTTTTGCGGTACTGTGACATTGGGGCGGACAGATCGGACCCTTGACTGACATTTTTGACACTTTTGGGGTTACCAGTGACATTTCTACAGTAATCAGTGCTATAAATATGCACTGTTACTGTAAAAATACACTAGTAGCGAAGGGGTTAACTTTATTTGAGAGGGAGGGGCTGTGTGTGTCCCTAGGGGCGTGCTTTCTACTGTGATTGGCTGTGGCTTCAGATGTATGAACAGTGATCAACGGTTCTACATAGTAGAACCATATGATCATCCTTCATACACAGGGGAGAATGACAGGCAGCTTGTTTACACAAGCCGCCTGACTTTCTCCCTCTCCCCCGACGATCGCAGAGTGACCGGCGGACATCGGGTCCGCCGGTCACACGCGCGGGGGGGGTCCGTGACCACCCGGCGGCGCGCGCTCGCTCCCTAGACCCTCACAGGCTAGCGACGTAGACCTACGTCACTTTGCCTGTGAGGGGCTGACCTCCGACGTAGATAGTCGTGCGGCGGTCGGCAAGTGGATAAAGGAACAGTAGCAGTTAATAAAAAAAAAAAAAGAAAACTTTTTTTTTTATAAGTGAGTTTAACCACTTCCATACCGAGTCATGTAAAATGACGTCGGCAAAGTGGTTGTCTAGATCCCGGCCGCCGTCATATGACGTCGGCCCGTTCTAGCTGCTACTGCGCGCCCCCGGCGGCGCGCAGCGGCGCGATCAGGGATGAGGCTCGTCCCTCGGACATAGCCCATCACTGATCAAGGTAAACAGCCAATAGAAATTGGCTGTTTACCACGTGATCGGCTGTGTCAATCACAGCCGATCACATGAGCGGCTCCTGCACGAGCCGCTCGTTCTCTCTGCAATGCGCGCCCCCGGGGGCGCGCAGAGCAGCGATCGGGGACGAGGCTCGTCCCTCGGACAGAGACGATCCCCGATCTAGGTAAAGAGCCAATGAGATTGGCTCTTTACCACGTGACCGGCTGTGTCCAATCACAGCCGGTCACAAATGTCAACAGAGAACACGGTAACTAGCTGTCACCGTGTTCTCCTCCTCACACACTGATCCTGTGTGAGGAGGAGATTGTGGTAACAGCTAGTTACCAACTACAGTGCACCCTAAACACACTGATTGCCCCCCCCCAATAAAGAGCACCTGTCACTAGCCCATCAAAGTACCCGAGTACCTGTCACCAGCCCATCAGGTACTCAGATGACAGGTACTCGGGTACTCTGATGGGCTGGTGACAGGTATTTGGGTACTCTGATGACAGATACTCTGATGACAGGTACTCGGGTACTCTGACGGGTACTCGGGTACTCTGATGACAGGTACTCGGGTACTCTGATGACGGGTACTCGGGTACTCTGATGACGGGTACTCGGGTACTCTGATGACAGGTACTCGGATACTCTGATGACAGGTACTCGGATACTCTGATGACGGGTACTCGGATACTCTGATGACGGGTACTCGGGTACTCTGATGACGGGTACTCGGGTACTCTGACAGGTACTCGGGTACTCTGATGACAGGTACTCGGGTACTCTGATGTCGGGTACTCTGATGACAGGTACTCGGGTACTCTGACAGGTACTCGGGTACTCTGATGACAGGTACTCGGGTACTCTGATGACAGGTACTCGGGTACTTTGAGGAGCTGTCAACGGAGTACCCGTCATCAGAGTACCTGAGTACCTGTCACCTACCCATCAGAGTACCCGAGTACCTTCCACCTGCTCATCAGAGTACCTGACGCCTGAAGTACCCAAGTACTTGCCGCCTGCTCATCAGTACCCATCACTACTCATCAGTACTCATCAGTACCTATCACGTATCAGTACTGATCATCAGTACCCCTCAGTACAGTATCACCTATCACCTATCAGTCAGTGAGTACTACTCATCAGTACCTATCACCTGCCTGTCACCTGCCCATCAGAGTACCCGAGTACCTGTCACCTGCCTATCGGAGTACCCGAGTACCTGCCACCTGCTCATCAGTACCAGAGTACCTGTCACCTGCCCAACAAAGTACCCGAGTACCTGTCACCCTTCATACAGCCACCATGTCCAAGTCCAAAAAGGTTTATATACGTCGTCCGTTTAAACCTAAATACCGGTGTTATGGCAGCAGATAGCTGCCATAACCCTGGTATTTTTTTAAACGGTGGACAGTTGGCTTTCCGATAAGGGTGGTCCCAGCGGCGGATTCGCCGTGGGATCACCCTTCCGGGAATGGCGGAAGAGGCGCCCCCCCCCCCCCCTCCCGACGCGTTCCGGTCCTTTTCCCCGCTTACCGGACCCGCCGGCAGCGGGGAAAACGATCCGGTCCCGAATCCTCACAGACAGGATGTCGAGTGAGGGCAAGCTTGCCCTCACTTGACTCTATGGTCTTGGAGGACCGGAGCTACGGAAAATGTTGTTGCCTAGCAACCGGTTTAAAGGTCCTTTTTTTTTTTTTTTTTCATTTTATATTATAATTATTATTTTTTTTTTTTTTTCTATCTTTTAGTGTACTTGTGAGATCTGAGGACTTTTTGACCCCAGATCTCACAAAAAAGAGGTCCTGTCGTGCCTATTTCTATTACGAGGAATATTTACATTTCTTTTAATAGAAATAAAAATGATCAATTTTTTTTTTTTTTTTTAAACGGTGTAAAAATAAAAAATAATAAATAAAATAAATAGTAAAAAAAAAAAAAAAATTAAAGCGCCCTGTCCCCGTTAGCTCGCGCGCAGAAGCGAATGCATACAGAAACCCCGCCCACATATGTAAACGGTGTTCAAACCACACATGTGAGGTATCGCCGCGATCGTTAGAGCAAGGGGAATAATTTGAGCCCTAGACCTCCTCTGTAACTCAAAGATGGCAACCTGTAGAAATTTTTAAATTGTCGCCTATGGGGATTTTTAAGTACCAAAGTTTGTCACCATTCCGTGAGCGTGCGCAATTTTGAAACATGACATGTTGGATATCTATTTACTCGGCGTAACATTATCTTTCACATTATGTAAAAAAATTGGGCTTTCTTTACTGGTTTCTTATTTTTTAATTAAAAAAAGTGCATTTTTTCCAAAAAAATTGCGTTTGGAAGACCGCTACGCAAATACGGTGTGATAAAAAATATTGCAATAATCTCCATTTTATTCTCTAGGGTCTCTGCTAAAAAAAAATATATAATGTTTGGGGGTTCTAAGCAGTTTTCTAGCAAAACAAGTGATTTTAGCTTGTAAACACCAAATGTCAAAAATAGGCCTAGGCAAGTGGCTAGGATGCATGATGATGCTCCTTGGATGTTAGGCCCCTCTATATGGCCGGGCTGTGAAAAAGTCTCACACATGCGGTATTGCCATACTCAGGAGGAGTGGCAGAATGTATTCTGGGGTGTCATTTTTGCTGTGTACATGCTATGTGTTAGGAATATCCTATAAATTGACAACTTTGTGTAAAAAAAAAAAGTTTTCATTTTTTTCCCACAAAAACCTGTGGAAAAAAATGATATGTTCAAACGACCCATAATGCCTCATAGAATATACATTGGAGTGTTTGCTTTCCAAAATGGGGTCATTTTGTGGACTTTTCCATTGTATTGGTGCTCTAGGGCCTTGAAAAGTGTGATAGGTAGTAAGAAAGTTTTATGTGTATTTATGCTCCTAGAACGCCTGAATGTGCTTCTTGGACGTGGAGTCTCTTTTTGTGGCCGGGCTGTGTAAAAGTCTCACACATGTGGTATCGCCATACTCGGAAGGAGTAGCAGAATGTATTTTTGGGTGTAATTTTTGCTGTGTACATGCTATGTGTTAGAAATAGCTTATAAATTGACAACTTTGTGGGAAAAAAAAGAAAAAAAAATTTTTTTCTTCATTTTCCCAAGAATTGTGGGAAAAAATTACAACTTCAAAAAACTCACCATGCCTCTTACTAAATACCTTGGACTGTCTACTTTACAAAAAGGGGTCATTTGGTCGGTATTTGTACTGTCCTGACATTTCAGGGCCTCAAGAAAGGAGATAGGCAGTCAGTACATCTGGTGTGATCAATTTTCAGTAATTGGTACCATAGCTTCTAGACTCAATAACTTTCACACAGACTAAATAATATACACTAATTTGGGTTAATTTTACCAGAGACATGTAGCAGTATACATTTTGGCCCAAATGTATGAAGAAAATTTTATTTTTTGCAAAATTTCATAATTGAAACGAAAAAAAAGTGTTTTTTTTTCAAAATTTTTGCTCTTTTTTTGCATATATCACGAAAAAAAAAAACCCCAGTTGTGATCAAATACCACCAAAAGAAAGCTCTATTTGTGTGAAAAAAATGATAAAAATTTTGTTTGGTTATAGTGTAGCATGACTGAGCAATTGTCATTCAAAGTGTGAGAGTGCTGAAAGCTGAAAATTGGTCTGGGCAGGAAGGGTGTCAAACTGCTCTGTATGGAAGCGGTTAAGCAATCATGTTCTTGTTCAATTCACCTTTAAGGGGGCGTGGCAAGGGGTGTGTCCTATGCCTGCATAATTTTGCAAATAGGTGTGCCTCTTTCCTATCCCTGAAAGTTGGGAGGTATGCTATAGTTCCACTTTAAGGTCGCAGTGCATCGCCTTACCATTTTCAACATCTTGCTTGCAGTTGGTTTAACATTTCTTCTGTAATAATTGTGTTCATTAACAATCAATTTCTGGACTTCGACATTATCAGTTGATAGTGATTCGATAGTAACAGGGTGATGGCTTGCCTGGAAGGGTGAAACTAATTAGATTTATAATTTTTATCTTTTTAATCAAACAAATATATCCAAGAACAAGCCTTGTGCCTTTTTTAAACGCAAGTATGTAAGGAGTTAGGTTTCCACGTGAAAATCACATGATAGCAGGCTGCTGGTCCAATCAGCTGCAACCAGGGAATTCCCTGCCTTTCAGCTGATGATCACAGAAATTATTTTATTACAGAAAATATGGGGAAAATTTGTCCAACCTGCATGAATGTGTGATATTTATCGAACTGAGTTTTATAAATAGAACCCAAACATTTTACAATTGTCACCAGTAGGCACCATCTTCCTTTGTATCAGCTGGTCCCAAATCTCTGCAGGTAAAGCCCCGTACACACGATCAGATTATCGAACGATCTGTCGTCCGTTTTTTTGTGGCATGCTAGTCTGATGTGGAAAGTGAAGAGGTTTTTTTCATACGAATTTTCCCGTACGACAGAATTCTACTTCAGAAGTGATGTCATGTGTTGGATTGTTTTGTATGTGTTCTTTCGTCTCTGAGCATGCCTAGTCTTGCTATTAAGATTTTTTTCCGTCTAAATCTGTACTGATGAGACGAAAATCGGAAGTTGCATTACGGACAACAAAAATTTTATAGCCTGCACATCAGGATTTTGTCAGCCGAAAAGTCAAAGTCGGCTGTCGAAAGCACCATACTAAAGCCTCGTACACACGCAACGATTGTTGGCCGTGAATTTTTGGCCAACGTCCAATCGGCCGATTGTCGGCTTGTTAGTATGATGCTTCCGACAACTGACTCCGACTTTTTGGCCGAACAAAATCTGGTGTGCAGGCTATAAAATTTTTGTTGGCAGTCAACAGAACGGACGATTTTCCGTCAGTCAGTACAGATTTCGGCAGACAAAAATCTGATGAGCAAGACTGGGCATGCTCAGAGAAGAAAAAACACACGGAAAGTAAACCAGCACATGACATCACTTCTGAAGTTGGTTTTTGTTGGCCGAGAAAATTTGTGTGCAGTCTAGAGCACATTTCAACCAACACAACAACACTGGACAAAAGACGGCCGATCGGTCGGCCGATAATCGTTGCGTTTAACAAGGCAACAAGGCTTAACAATCCGAAAATCAGCAGATTGGTCGTCGGACGAAATTTTCCTTCTGAATTTCTTATCGTGTGTACGGGGCTTATGTCTCACTATAAGTCCCATTTACACTGTTGCATTGCAGTGGCGCATGTGTTAATGTGTGTGTTACCGCAACACATGTAGATATGTGAACTCTTGTTCCCTGCGCCAGTAACCTACCTCCCAGCAGCTACCAATACAACACAACCCAGAGTTTAGGCCCCTTTCACACTTATGCGACGCAATTTTACCACGATTTTGCCGCGAATCGTGGCGCGATTTTGACGTGACTTTTACCGCGATTTTGCCGCGAATCGTGGCGCGATTTTGACGTGACTTTGCTGCGATTTTGAGCAATGGCTCAGGGCTATATACCTTTAAAACGCATTAAAATCGTGCCAAAGTAGTGCAGGAACTACTTTGAAGTCGGTGCGACTTCAAAACGCACTGATATGAATGAGGCTCATTGAAAATAATGGAAAACGACTTGTCATGGGATTTTGCGGTCCAAAATCGCGGGACAAGTCGCACTAGTGTGAAAGGGGCCTTATAAACCAATAAAAGTTAACAACCAATGCTTGTACGTGAATACCTAATTTACAAATATTCCAAATTAAATAAATTGTAGCTAAAATAAATAAAGTGCAAATATAAATCCATTTTTAAGTACTGTGAGTCCTGTGCCCTATTAATAGTGCCTGTGATACATTGTCCTCAAAGCAAAAAAACAGTCTGTGTAACTTCCAACTGTGTTTCCACTTCTGTGCTTTGTGCTTTCTGAACAGGTGAAAGGTTTACCAGCTTACCATGATCCTTTATAAATAAGTGATTAATGAAATGCTTTTCCCAAGAGAACTATGATTGTCAGGACATCCAAGACATCCCCTATCCACCAGATCTTTTGTATGTATAGTAAAGCCCCGTACACACGCACCGATTGTTGGCCGACCGATCGGCCGTCCTTTGTCCAGTGTTGTTGTGTTGGTTGAAATGTGCTCTAGACTGCACACGAATTTTGTCGGCCAACAACAACCAACTGCAGAAGTGATGTCATGTTCTGGTCTACTTTTCGTGTGTTTTTTCTTCACTGAGCATGCCCAGTCTTGATCATCACATTTTTGTCGGACGAAATCTGTACTGACTGACGGAAAATCGTCCGTTCTGTTGACTGCCAACAAAAATTTTATAGCCTGCACACCAGATTTTGTTCGGCCGAAAAGTCGCAGTCGGTTGTCGGAAGCATCATACTAACAAGCCGATAATCGGCCGATCGGACGTTGGCCGAAAATTTACGGCCACAATCGGTGCGTGTGTACTGGCCTTAAGCAGCAGAAAGAGACAACTCCAACTCCTCTCCTCCACTTCTCCTGCTTTGGTCCAACACCACCTTTTATGTTCCTCAGCTCAGAACTGGCATTAAAACATAAATATATCCATAGTGTAGTATGTCTTTAATAAAGATATAAAGGCTCATATAGTATTCAAATCACAGGACAATAAGCCCCTTTAACCACTTAAGCCCCAGGCCTATTTCGTGTTTTTGTTTACAAGTTAAAATCAGTATTTTTTCCTAGAAAACTACTTAGAACCCCCAAACATTATATATATATATATATATTTTTTTAGCAAAGACTCCGGAGAATAAAATGTCGGTCATTGCAATATTTTTTGTCACGCGGTATTTGCGCAGCGGTCTTTAAAACGCCATTTTTTTAATAAAATTACGAAAAATCACATTTCACTGCATTTAAAAAATACTAAACAGTAAAGTTAGCGCATTTTTTTAATATATTGTGAAAGTTGATGTCACGCCGAGTAAATAGATACCCAACATGTTACGGTTTAAAATTGCGCACACCCGTGGAATGGCGACAAACTACGGTCAATAGAAATCTCAATAGGCGACGCTTTAAAAAAATTTAACGGTTACCAGTTTAGAGTTAGAGTGTAGCTCTTTTTTTTTAATTATTGCTCACGCTCTGGTGATCGTGGCAATACCTCACATGTGTGGTTTGAACAACGATTTCATTTGCGGCTTGACTTCCGTATACATTTTCTTTCGTGCGCGAGCTAACGGTGACAGGGCGGCTAAAATTATTTTTTGTTTCCTATTTTTTTTATTTTTTTTTAACTTTATTACAGGTTTTTAAAAAAAAATAAATAAATCTGATCACTTTTATTGCTGTCACAAGCAATGTAAACATCCCTTGTGACACCAATATGCAGTGACAGGTACTCTTTGTGGAGGGATCGAGGGTCTAAAAGACCCTAGACCCCTCCACTACACTTTCATGAATGCAAAACGCCGAAAACTGCATTTTTGCATACAGTTGTTTTTTAAATCTGCCGCCTTTTGCAGCTGAGTAACCCGGAAGTGACGTCATGGATGCCGCCTCCGGGTTACGTCATCGGAGACCCGATCGACTGCGCCGGCTGGATGCTCAGGTCTCCTGGTGGTACGGAAGGCCCAGGCAAAGTCACGGAAGGCGAAGGGAGGGGGGGATGTCCCCTCCCGCTCACCCGGGTAACGATCGAGCGGCTCCCAAGCCGCATCGGTCATTACCGACGGAAAGCTGACCGTCAGCTCTAAACCACAGTACCGGGATGGTGCCTCTAGCTAGAGTCATCATCCCGGTATAACCCCACAAAGTTTGCCGATGTAGCCCTACGTCACTTTGCGGTAAGTGGTTAAATAATACAATCCTGGTGTTGTAGGTAGATTAAAGGCTAACCAGATTCGTATGACTTGCTATAAATAAGCTAGTCTCCCCAGCACACTCTGCATGTAAGTGTAGCACCCTCCTAGGTAGGTGCATAGTTTGCTTCCTCTGCTTATCAGGGGAGCCTGATCAGTAGTTAGGCCTGTTGCATGGGTCCATGTGTGATTCACTTGGTCCAATAGGGGAGCCTGTTGGACAGTGGAGGAAATCCAGCCAGTGACACACAGGATTTGTAACTATCCCAGTGGGTTGGCACAAACAGTGGTGCATCCTGGGATGTGTTATAAAAGCCAAGGGCACATGTGACAGGGTATCTTTGGGCGGGAAGTCGGGTCCCGGGAGGAGGATGACGGCTGTCTCTCCTCCTGTTGGTGTGGAAGATAATCACAGACGGTCGGCCTAATGAGCCAGAGGTGTGGTGCTGAGCCAGGAGGTCCAGTGGATGCTGACAAGGGAGTTGAAGGCAGCACGGCCCAGGGAAAAACAGTGCCCGTGAGTACCGGGAATCTTGCCAGGGGTCTGCCCAGGAAGGAGACCACTCCAGTAGAGTGTCAGTGGACAGGAGGTCAGCACACACAGCAAGTGAGAAAGGGGGTGCCAAGTTAGACCCTGAAGAGTAACCTAAACAAGAGTTCATATTCTTTATCTTCACTTTGGTGGCAAGGTGAAGCAACAGCCTCGCCGCGCATTACAGTTAGTTGTCCTCAGGATTGTGTATAGTTCAAGTTGAAATATCCTACTCATCCCTTCTCTCATCCCAGTTCTAAAATAAAACACAAAAACCAAATCCCCTGGAATGTTCATTGTCTGAGCCACGTTTCTAAAGTGTTAAGTTTCTACAGACTGCTACGGGTAACCCAGGGGAATCCAGAAAGTGCAAATCTCAGCAGCGCTCTATGGGGCAGTGCTACATAAGTATGGTCAGCAGAACACCCAGGCTATTCAATTCTCCGCCAAGGTTTTCCACATGCATAACAGGCTCCAACTACTTTCCTTCACTCCTCATCCATGCAGGATCAGGATTAAAACACATACTGTTCCAATGTGTAGCACGTTTTTAAACAAAGAGCATTAAAAATATAAAGTATTATATTTGTATAACAGCATATGTAAAACCACCCCTTTAAATATACAGATCCTAAGCGCTTTAGGTGAATGGAAGGCTCACCAGATTCTCATGAGGTAATAGCAACCAACAGGGCATCTAGGTCATCCTTGTCTCCACCAGGCAACCTGGAATCACAATCTACTGCTTCCCTCCACTCTTCAGTTTTTGGCCTAAATTCACCCCTTGATTCTTCCTGAGCTCAGGACTGGCAACAAGGTAGAAATACTTCCATAGTGTAACTGATTTTTTAACCAAGAAGCACTTTATTTCATAAAATATAATCACATAAAAAATTAAGCAAAACTAGAAAGAGCGCCACTTCTAAGTGCATGTGGGACGTCACTTCCGCTCAACACGTTTCGGCATGTTCAGGAGCGCCCATTTTTACACACCCCATTTACTACCCATACTTTTGACCTTACTACAATTACATTAAAGCAGTGGAGAGCATTGGGAATAAAAAAATAAAAAATAACTTAAGTAAATGACCTATATTGCTGCCAGTTTCTCCAAACCTAATAAATAACTCAGTAAACAGTAACTATATACCATTTTTCCTTTTTTTTTTTCTAATTTGCATATCCCGTTGTTTACTTTATCTCCATCCTTAATTATTTTCCATTTGAGGTCTCGAATGTCAGAATCAACTATCTGCTTAAACATCTGTGTATGATGATTTGAACTGATTTGTGAGCTTAAAATAGAATTATTCTTTAGTCCACTATGTCCGATCTGCATATTCCTACCTATGCTATTAGCTGTTAATGTTGGGTCTGGTGCAGTAGCATAGAACTTTTTTTTTTTTTAGCATTTTATCATTTCCTAACATAATTATTTAGATCTATATATGCCTTAAACTTATTTAGATTGTTTTTGGGGCAAATTTGAGACAAAGGTCCAAAGTCTTTTTTTTTTTTCACTTTTGTCAACGCTGCTGAGCTCAGATAAAAAATACCCTCCCCTTCCAATGCTTTCTTCTGCTTTTGACTCTTACTTTCACCTCTACATCCTCTACTTTTTTTTTGTTTGTTTTTTTTTAGATTTTGATGTTTTAGGGTTTTTTAGCAGGAATTAATATGTGTTGGGAGAGCTATGGATTTCTGGATTTCTAAAACGTTTGAGCCTGGTCTTGTATTAGGATATAGTAATACTATTTGGTCACAAGATATAGTGGGTAGCATTTGACCTCCTGAGTTATTTGTTTGTAGAGTAGAAGTGACATCACATGTATGTGCATCTAGAAGTGCCAGTCTTTCTAGTTATTAAGCTAATTTATGAGTCATTTTTTATTGTGAGTATATTTTATGGAATAATTTGTTTTAATTACTTGCCGACCGCCGCAAGTACATATACTGCGGCGGTCAGCCCCGCGCAGGCAAAGTGATGTACCGGTATGTCACTCGCCTGTGAGCCAATAGGGGGCGAGCACGCGCCACCGGAGGCGCGCTCCCGCCCCCGCTCGTTCACGAACACCTCCGCGCGAGTGACTGGCAGACCCAACATGATCCTCAGGAGTGACCGGCAGACCCAACATGATCTTCAGTTACAGAGGGAGAAAGGCAGGCGGCTAATGTAAACAAAGCCGCCTGTCATTCTCCCTTGTGTAACAGCACAGATCATATGGTCCTGCTATGTAGGACCGTAGATCTCTGCTGTTACATGAAAAGCCACATCCCTGCACAGTTAGAAACACGCACCTAGGGACCTCCTTCTCCAATAAAGTTAACCCCTTCCCTGCCAGTGTCATTTTTACAGTAACAGTGCATATGTATAGCACTGATCACTGTAGTAATGTCACTGGTACCCCCACAAGTGTCAAAAATGTTAGTCAAGGGTCCGATCTGTCCACCACAATGTCGCAGTCCCACAAAAAAATCGCAGATCGCCGCCAATACTCGTTAAAAAAAAAAAAAACAACAAAAATGACAAAAATCTTTCCCGTAGTTAGTAAACGCAATAACTTTTGTGCAAACCAATCAAAATACGCTTATTGCGATTTTTTTTTCCAAACATATGTAGCAGAAAACAAATTGGCCAAAAATGTTAAAAAGTTTTGATTTTTACATTTTTTTGGGGGGGGAATTTCATATAAAAAATGTGAAAAATATTGTTATTTTTGCAAAATTTACGCTCTTTTTTTGTTTATAGCGCATGATCAAAAAATTGCACAGGTGATCAAATACCACCAAAAGAAAGCTCTGTTTGTGGGAAAAAAAGGACGTTAAATTCGTTTAGGTACAGCGTCGCACGACCGTGCAATTGTCCGTTAAATTCAAGCAGTGCCGAATCGCAAAATACCCCCTGGTCAGGAAGGGGGTAAAATCTTCCGGGGCTTAAGTGGTTAAAATGGGTCACTTACATGGAAGTATTTTTGCCTTAAAGCGGAGTTCCGTTCTCAAAAACAACTTTGGCCCATCCGCTTGCTGTGAATGCCCTGAAAAACAAATGGATGCTCCCGAATTTTTTTTTTCTTTACTTACCTTGTTTTTTAACCACTTGCCGACCGCCGCACGACTATCTACGTCGGCGGTCAGCCCCTCACAGGCAAACTAACGTAGGGCTACGTTGCTTGCTTGTGAGGGTCTAGGGAGCGAGCGCGCGCTCCCGGAGGCGCGCTCCCGCTCCCGCATGGTCACGGACCCCCCCGCGCGCGTGTGACCAGCGGACCCGATGTCCGCCGGCCACTCGGCGATCGGCGGGGGAGAGGGAGAATGTCAGGCAGCTTGTGTAAACAAGCTGCCTGTCATTCTCCTCGCTGCAAAGACACTGATCACATGGATCTACTATGTAGATCCATTGATCAGTGTCCTTACAGCTCAAGCCACAGCCAATCACAGTAGAAAGCACGCCCCTAGGGACACACACAGCCCCTCCCTCCCAAATAAAGTTAACCCCTTCACTACCAGTGTATTTTTACAGTAACAGTGCATATATATAGCACTGATTACTGTAGAAATGTCACTGGTAACCCCAAAAGTGTCAAAAATGTCAGTCAAGGGTCCGATCTGTCCGCCGCAATGTCGCAGTACCGCAAAAAAAATCGCAGATCGCCGCCATTACGCGTTAAAAAAAAAAACAACAAAAATGACAAAAATCTTTCCCTTTGTTAGTAAACGCGATAACTTTTGCGCAAACCAAATTAAAATACGCTTTTTGCGATTTTTTTTACCAAACATAGGTAGCATAAAACAAATTGGCCGAAAATGTTAAAAAATTTTGATTTTTACATTTTTTTGGGGGGGGAATTTCATATAAAAAAATGTGAAAAATATTGTTATTTTTGCAAAATTGACGCTCTTTTTTTGTTTATAGCGTGTGATCAAAAAATCGCACAGGTGATCAAATACCACCAAAAGAAAGCTCTGTTTGTGGGAAAAAAAGGATGCCAAATTAGTTTAGGTACAGCGTCGCACGACCGCGCAATTGTCCGTTAAAGTCACGCAGTGCCGAATCGCAAAATACCCCCTGGTCGGAATGGGGGTAAAATCTTCCGGGGCTTAAGTGGTTAAGAAAGTATACTTACCTTCCTTTTACTTCTGCCCTCTGCAGCCGCGGCCTGCGCAGTCTCTTACTGTTTGCCCCTGCACCGGCCCCGCTCGTCAGTTCCGGTGCAGGCGTGTCATTCCCTGCTAAACAGCTTCTGGGCATGCCCAGAAGCTTTGCAGGGATGAAGTGCATGCCCCGGAAGTGACAAGCAGGGCCAGTGCAGGGCATTCTGGGACGAAGAGGACACGGAAGAGGACGCAGAAGAGGACGCGCTGGCTTCAGCTGCCCACACCTGAGATGGCAGCGCTGGAGAAGAAATTTTCAAGGTAAGTATTTCTTCTAAAAGGTAAGTGCGACCCGGGACAGTTCAGAGGCTATCCATTATGTAATGTACTAGCCCTGACTGCCCGGGGGCATTTTTATCAAAATTTCACCCCCGAGGCCGGAACTCCGCTTTAATGTTGGTCCTGAGTTGTTGAAGAAAATAGGACAATTTTTGGACAAAAACTGAAGAGTGGAGGGGAGCAGTGGATGGCAGTTCCTGGTTGCCTGGTGGAGACAGGGATGACCTGCACCACGTGGCCGGGCGTAAAAGCTGCTATCAACGCTCCTGGCAGTCTGTGGATGAAATCACGGGAATAGTGTAGGAGCCATAGAAGAGCTGTGCTGAGATACCCAGAGTTCATCTACTGTTGCCGGTGGAAGAAAGATCCTTTAAGGGGATGGATCCATGCATTATTTATTATTCATCTGGTAAGAGGCTTGGCATATCTGTCTCTCTCACAGAGTGAATAAGAGCACGGAATCACTTCCATACCACAGGAGTTTACTCTTGAGGGAGTCTATTGCACCTTAACCTTATCCGTCTGGAAAGGAGATAGCCCTAGAGGTGGTGGGATTCACTTGCACGTTATTCGCATTGTTGTTGGACATTCACTGTTTTGTTTTGATCCACATCTCTTCATTTTCCACTAGAGGTTTATATACTATGGACATTTGTGGACTTTGTTTGGGCACTAGTCACTATTAAGTTTTACTTTGTTTGAGACACATTTGGATCACATTATTTGATTACAGATACACAGAGTTTATTCGTGGTTCTCTTTTACAGGGAAAAGATAATGAGTTGTACATTATTATTTTTCATTCAGCATAGCGCACCAGACAACTATTTTTTCAATTTCACTATTCCAAATCAGGTATTTGGATCTTTGGTTGCAGCTTTAATTTTATATCAGCGCACCCTTCACATATATTCTCACTGTCTGGGTACACGCTGTGTAATCCCACCAATAAAATTTTATCAGCTATAGTAGCAATTATTTTTTCTCGCTATTTTTATACCATCACACAGCTCCTTGCTGCTTTGGTACACTCACATGAATGATAGGACTTCTCTTAACCACTTTACCGCTGAGTACCGTAGTACTACTGCGGCAAAGTGGCACGATCCCGTCTGACGACGTAGACCTACGTCGCCAGACTCCTCCCCCTGTAGGCGGCGCTCGCGCGCCGCCGGAGGCGCGCTCTCGCTGTTTTCATTCACAGCGGGAGTCAGGCCAGGGGAGGAGCAGCGGCGATCGCCGCTGCTCTGCCCCAATCGTCGGGTAATCCAGTTTGGAGATCCGCCCGCCTGTGTAAACAGAGCGGGCGGATCTCCTCAGTGACAGGGAGTGACAGATCGGAGTGTTCAGCATAGCTGGACATCCGATCTGTCCCTGGCTCACACAGTCACCTCCCCCCCACACGTCAGTAAGCACCAGGCATACATTAACCCCTCCCTCTCCAATAAAATTAACCCCTTCCCTGCCAGTGTCATTTTTACAGTAACAGTGCATATTTATAGCACTGATTACTGCAGTAATGTCACTGGTACCCCCAAAAGTGTCAAAAATGTCAGTCAAGGGTCCGATCTGTCCGCCGCAATGTCGCAGTCCCGCATAAAAAAAACGCAGATCGCCGCCATTACTCGTTAAAAAAAAAAACACCAAAAATGACATAAATCGTTCCCTTTGTTAGTAAATGCAATAACTTTTGCGCAAACCAATCAAAATACGCTTTTTGCGATTTTTTTTTACCAAACATGGGTAGCAGAAAACAAATTGGCCAAAAATTTAAAAACAAAATGGTTTTTACATCTTTTTTGGGGGGAATTTCATATAAAAAAAATGTTAAAAATATTGTTATTTTTTCAAAATAAACGCTCTTTTTTTGTTTATAGCGCAAAAAGTAAAAATCGCACAGGTGATCAAATACCACCAAAAGAAAGCTCTGTTTGTGGGAAAAAAAGGACATAAATTTCGTTTGGGTATGGCGTCGCATGACCGCGCAATTGTCAGTTAAAGTTGCACAGCGCCGAATCGCAAAAAGTGGCCCAGACGTAAGACAGCAAAATGCTCTGGTGGTAAAGTGGTTAAGGAATTTGAGCTTCCAAGGGGACTTTTTTGCCAAGGAAGTATTTTCCTTATTTCAGGCAATTATACAGCAGTAGCTGTGGATATTTTCTACCCCTGTCAATTAGATATCAACCCACACCAGCCGGTTGTTTTTTTTAAATCTGTACACAGGTTATACCTATTTTATACTGAATGGGTTGTTTTACAAGGTGATCGTTTACAATCACTTTAACTAGTGATCGACCGATATTGTTTTTTATTGCCAATACCGATATTTTGATCATCACATATCGGTTATATTGGGCAATATTTTCGTACATTAATTTTTTATTTTTTTTGACAGGTACTCTTGTGGAGGGATCTGGGTGTCTAAAAAACCCCAAACCCCTCCTCTGCACTTAAAAGCATTCAAAAAGCCAAGTTTGGCTGTTTTGAATGCTGTAATTTTTTTTAATTTGGCGCCGAGTACCCGGAAGTGATGTCATGACATCTCTTCCGGGTTTTTACATGGAGATCCGATCAGAGCCGAATGCGGCTTTGATCGGGTCTTCTGTTCGGTGGCCATGCAGGCTGGTTGCCCAGGTCTCCTGGTGGAATGGGAGACCCAGTCAAGCCACGGAAGGTGGCGGGACGGGGGGGACGTCCCCTCCCGCTCTTTGTAATGACATCCGAGCGGCTTCTCAGCCACATCGGTTGTCATTACAAGACAGCCGACCATCTGCTATGGACGCCGGTACCGGGGTGATGCCTCTAGCTGAAGGCATCACTCCGGTACAAGCACTTTCCTGAAATATCGTCAATATCGGTAACCTCAGGGGGCGATTCCGATATATCAGGAAAAGTGCATATTGGCCCCCAATATATCGGCTTTGCTGATAATCGGTCGATCACTAACTTTAACACAACACGTGTTAATGTATGCACATAAGCGTGTTAATGGGCCCTTAGAATCTTTGTAAGAAATACAAGGCCAGCAGGCAATTACATGTGGCAGTGTCCACCTAAAACTGAAAAAAAAAAACTTTTTGATGGATGCAGCCTTTTACCTGGACCAATATAATTGCCTAATAGAATTAAAAAATCCATACATACCTGTAAAGTAGAAAACATAAACAAGGAAAGGAAAGTAACCTGCTTCATATTTCCCTGAAATATATAATTTAGTGAAATAAATTACACATTTTCTTTATGCATATAGTAATAAACATTAAAGCCGAACTCAAGCAGAGATTAACCTAAAAAGAAAAACAAAAAACGTTGAATGAAGTAATGTACTTATTTAAAAAATCATAACACAAATTTTAAAAGCAACTGATATAAATACCTGAGTTAGGCTGACCAAACACAGTTCAAACAATTAATGGGCAGGATGAATGTACCAAGTTGATCAATTGATAAATTTTGGTACAACCAGCCCACCAGATTCTCTTGCGCTTATCGCTATTGGCTGCTATAGGAACAAGCAATTGTCTTCTCCCAGTGGGGGGGGGGGGCGCCCCCCCCCCCCCTCCCGGGAGGAGACGATTGCTTATTCCTCTGTGAACATTGTCTGTGTTGATGGGGGAATCGTTCAAATCTCTTTTCTGTAACCTGTGTTTGCAGGAAAGAAATTCATACCATATATGGCCAGCCTTAGACTTGATATCAGGCTCCTTCAAACCCCCTCTCCCCAAAGCAACATTAGACTGTGAGAGGGAAGGGCAACACTAGGGGCCAATCAGGTGTGCTCTACTCATACAGTGGATATAAATCTTCACACCCCTGTAAAAATGTAATGTTTCTGTGATGTAAAAAAAATGAGACAAAGATAAATAATTTCACAACTTTTTCCACCTTTAATGTGACCTATAAACTGTTCAACTCAGTTGAAAAAAAAATGAAATCTTTTAGGGGGGGAAGTAAAAATAAAAAAAAAACTAAAATAATGTGGTTGCATAAATAAGTGTGCACACCCTCTTATAACTGGGTCAGTAGCTATGCTCAGAATTAGGCATTCAAAGTCATGTGAAATAGTCAGTACACACCTGCCATCATTTAAAGTGTCTGTGATTAACCCCAAATAAAGTTCAGCTGTTCTAGTAGGTCTTTCCTGACATTTTCTTTAGAGAGGTTTTTTGGGGTTGATCTCTGGAGAGTTTGTAGTTGTGTTTTGCCTCCGTCCCTTAGAGTCTGGTGTGGGGTATGGTTGGTTTCTCAGGCCAAGGGGTGGGACTTTTACGGGCAAGTGAAAGATACACAGTTGTATAAAATAAATGATTGCAATTTATTGCGAATACAATATTCAATAAAGATATTTTAAAACAACATTTGTGGTGATGTGAAGTGTTTGGGTTACAGACCCAAGGTGCATAGAGAAATGCTAGGTTTGGAAAAAGTTTCCGTGACAGTGGTGCAGTATGTGTGACTTTATTTTTGATGAAAGAGACTCTGTTCCTCCAGGCTGGATTGCTTGGATGTGTCACAGAGAATTCATCAAAAAGTTGACGCAACGCGTTTCGGCTAACAGAGTAGCCTTTGTCAAGGGTTTGTTTGTCACCAAGTCTGTAGAAATAGTGACAGGTTTAGTTGTCATCTGTATATATCATAAATATTCGCATATAATGGGTTACATAGTGTTGGTAAGGAAAAACAATTGAAAGTACATACGTTTGACCTGTTTTGGTGATACTTATTCAAAGTCTTAGAAGATCCGCAGCGAGAACCAATTGTGAGCAACCTGCAGATGTGGTGAGTGGTAAATATCAGTAGATACTGAATAAGGAATTAGCATTATTGATGATGGTATCAACTTACTAGGTATTGGTTGGATGTCCGTTTAAGCCTGGGTTGCCAGATGGAAATTGGCAGCAAAACAACATATATAGATATATATGTATATCTGTATACATACATATATATACATATATATAGATGTCTTTGTATAGTGGCCAATCTGTAGGTATATAATATGTGCATAAGGTTGGTATCCCAATTGTTTGGAGAGGGTATGTAAAAAGGGGGGGAAAATAAATCTTCCACTACTTACAAAGAATGTTGCAAGTTCACGGTTTCTGGATAGCTCAGGATAACTTAAAAGTTATTTTTTCGGTGCATAGGTGCAGCCGTCCTCAGCATCCACTCTGTGTTTTATGCAAGTATTTAGATGCTGAAAGTACATGTAGCTTATTTAAAACTCCGAAAAAGACACAGGCAAAAGTAGCCAAGTATAGTGCTTTTATTTGGGAGTGGTGATATTGGCAAAGTAGGTAACACTTACGATTGTTTAGAGGGGTTTTCTGCAGGTTGCGTCCGCTCTGTCTCCTCGTTTCCCTCGGTGTGAGGGTGATGTGAGGAGACGCTGATTCCCCGGCCTTTTTAAAGCCCGTCGCGCGTGCGCACTGTGCGCCGCACGTACCGAGCTTCTTGCGTGACTGACGTCATTCCCTTGTTGTGCGCACGCGCCAGCGGGGTGCGTGCGCATCGGGAGACTGGTCGCACATTATTGGCCGCCGACACGGGAGGAAGGAACCAAGATCCCGGGAGGGGGATCTTAAGGGAGATGGTATATTCCAAGGTTCCTAGTTTAACCCCTGGCTTGCCCAGGGGCTTTCCGTGCCGGGTGCGTTCTTCATAATTGAACAGTTTCATCAGAGGTCAATAAGTTATATCAAGTATATATATATATTTAGGGAAAAATGTGCAATAAATAAAGCATAGTATATATTTGTTTATATCGAGTGTCATTTTAGTTTTAACAGCAGAAAGAAAAGAAAAGGAAGGGGGCCTCATTGTATCCTGGAGGACAAAGGTTTGGAGATCCTGTGGGAATGAAGGGGAGGGGGGGGGGGAAGGGTAAGGGGGGATTTGGGAATTTGTCAGAATTGGTATATGGTTGTGAATGTGTGTATTTATAAGGGGATTTTTGAACATAAGGTGAAATTGACCTATTTTTTGATATTACGCTTTTAGGGAGGTTTTATGTTTTAATCAGTTTTCCCTGATACAAAACCTTCCAAAAAAGGGCGATAACTTGCTATTTCGTTTAGGCCCGGGGGTATGGTGGCTTTTAGACGTTGTATCCACCGTAGTTCTATTTGGAGGAGGCGTTTGTTCCAATCCCCCCCTCTGTGGGGAATATGGATTCTGTCTAGAGCCATGAAGGTTATTTTGGGCATTTTGTAGCCATGTTGATACGCTACATGTCTTCCTAGTGGAAGGTCAGGATTACAAAGATCCATGGTGTTCACATGTTTTCCAATTCTTTTTCCCATTTCTTGTTTTGTTTTCCCAACATAGTATGCTCCACATTCGCATCTCATCAAATAAATTACTCCCTTTGTCTTGCAATTTGCAAAGTGTCTTGGTATAAATTTTTCCCCATTTGGTAGTATAGTTTCCACACATTTTTTAATGACGTTGCATTGAGCACAGGATCCACAAGGGTATGTTCCTTTAGTTTTACATGGGTCTTTCCTGATGTTTTCTTTGAATTCACTGTGTATGAGGTTTTGTTGTAAGGAACCTGCTTTGCGATATGTTATTGATGGGTTGTCGGAAACCAGATGTTTTGTTTTGGGGTCCTCTTTTAGGATTGGCCAGTGCTTTAGAAGAATATTTTTTATGGTGGGATGTTCGTTGGTATATCTTAGTATAATCCGTGTATTGTCTTTCTCTTGTTCTTTTTCTTTATGTTTTTTGCCACCTGTATGTTTGGTTGGGAATAGGATAAGTTGTCTTTCTTGTTGGTTCGCTTTGTTGTAGGCTTTTTTAAGTGTTGTCTTCGTATATCCTCTTTGGAGTAATCTATTTGTCAGGAGTCTTGCTTCATTTTGGAAGTCTTTATCTAGGTTACAGTTCCGTTTGAGTCGTAGGTATTGACTGTATGGGATGGCTTTCTTGAGGGGTGTCGGGTGAAAACTGGTGGCATGTAAAATCGTATTTCCTGCTGTCTCTTTTCTGTATAGTGTTGTTCGTATCGCGCCCTCTTTATCCTTTATAATCCAGGTGTCCAGGAAGGGAACTTTATGGTTGCTGTAGTTGAGTGTGAGGAACATATTGTAATTATTTGTATTCATTGCCTTCAGGCATCCCTCAATTAGCTCTTCTGGTCCGTCCCATACGATCAAGATATCGTCTATATATCGTTGCCATAGTGTGATGTGGTCGGTATATAGACTATTTTCTTCCTTTGTTAGAAAGTCCCGTTCCCATGCTCCTAGGTATATGTTGGCGTAGGATGGGGCACAGCTTGTGCCCATCGCTACGCCACATGTTTGCAAGTAATAGACCCCATCAAAGGTAAAGAAATTGTGGTGGAGAATATATTCGAGCATTTGAGTAATGAAATTATTGAACTTTAGATCGGTGTTACTTCCTTGGCTTAGTGTTTTTTTGATAACTTCTATACCTTTTTTGTGGGGAATGTTGCTATACAAGGATTCCACATCCACCGTGATTAGGAAGGCATTTTTTGGTATGATTATGCCCTCTAATGTTTGTAGGAGGTGTACGGTGTCTTTGATATATGAGGGTAATGTTGTAACATACGGTCTGAGGTGTGCGTCAATGACCTGGCTTGTGGCTTCCGTGATGTTGCCGTTTCCTGAAATGATGGGTCTCCCGGGTGGGTTTCGTTTGTTTTTATGCACCTTTGGGAGTGCATAGAATGTCGGTGTTCTAGGATGCTTGGTTTTCATAAAGGTCCAGAGTGTTTGTGTAATTGTCCCTTCTTGTAGGGCTCTATCTAGTCTTTGGTAGAAGTCTTCTTTGAAGGAGTTGATCATTACAGGAGATATTTGTTTGTAACAGACAGGGTTGTTCAAGATGTTTAGACACATTTGTTTGTATTTTTCATTACTCATGAGTACAATATTGCCCCCTTTGTCGGCTGGTTTTATTGTAATGCCTTCAAGGTTCTGCAGTTCTTTAATCGCTGATTCTTGTCTCCTGGTAAGGTTGTTTGTTTTGTAATCTTTTTTGAGTTTTAATTTTTCTATGTCTTTGGTTGTTTCGCGAACAAATAGAGCAATCGCTGGATTCAAGTTAAGTGGGGGAAATTTTTGAGATCTCTTTTTAAATTCTGGTATTGTTTTTTCTTGAGTGGTGTGGTCTTCCTCTTCGTCTTCATCTCCTTCTGGTTGAGTGTCTTCGTCTGGCCAATCCTCCAAGCCTCCTTCTTCTAGGAGTAGGTTCAAATCTCTGATTGCTCTGAGCTCGGCTGCCGTCAAGTTGGATGGTTTTTCTATCGTTGGTGTTTTTTGGTACATTGTTTTGAAGAGCAATTTTCTGGCGAATAAATTGATATCTTTGATGATTTCGAAAGTATCTGATGTTTTGTTGGGGCAGAAAGATAAGCCTAATGTCAATACTTCTGTTTGGTCTTTAGTTAGCGTATGTGAGGATAAGTTTATGATGGTTACGCCTTCCATCTCTATGGTTTTGTCTGTTTTTGTGTTTTCGTCTGGGTTTTCGGGTCTGTTTGCCCTAAAAAACCTTTCTGTTTTTTTGAGGGGTTTTCTTTGGGCTTGTATGATCTTGTGAACATTTGATGATTTTTCTGGGGTGCTGATGTTTCTCCTTCATTTGTTGAAGTGGGTTCAAGTGTGTAGGGTTCTTCTTCTCTATCTTCGGTTTCATAGTTTTGTGGGGGGATCTGTAGGTCTCTCCTTCTTGCCATTCTTTTTTCAGTTCCTGATGCGTAGGAGGAAGAGTCTGATGAGTAATGTTGTCCTGTATTTTTAGGTTGCCTGTAGTTTGTTCTTCTATTTAGTCTAGGATTTGACCATTTGTAGGCTCGGTTTTGGCTAAATGCATTTTTGTCCCTCCAGTATTTTTGCTCCTTCTTTTTTAATATTTCCTTACTGTACTCCTCTAGATGTTGTTTAAGTTTTCTTTCTTGTTCGCTGTAGAGGGCAATCTTTTTTAATGGTGTTAGTTTTTCATAGATAAGTTTGATGTCGTTTTCTAGGCTTTTGATTTGGCGTAGGTATTCTTCTTGGAGTAGTATCATTAGATTCTTTGAGCACTCATTCAAGGCATTTTCCCAATCTTTTTTAATCTGGTTTGTGATGTTGTCCATGGTTGGGAATATTTGTATTCTCAAACCAGCAGGGTTGATTTCCTCCGTTATGTATCTCTCAAAAGATCTTATGTGCCAATGTAGGGCTGCTTTTCGCTCAAGATGTTTTTTGAGATTATTGAATAATGATGTGATGTCTGAATCTTGTTGTTCATTTCCTTGGAAGCTTTTCTGGATGGCTGACATTAGGTTTTCCCATTCAGTTCCCATTAGGTCTCCATCCTGTTTGTCCTCCATGGTTGTCAATGAGGGAATTTCTTCCTTAGATCAACTATTGTTGGGACAATAGAGGGTTTGGCTGTGGAGATGCGATTTTCCTTTCCTCCAATAGGCTCTATGCCTTGGAGGGCGGAATTTTATAGATCTCCTAGCTTGCTTACAATGAGTATATATTAAGGTCCTGCTGATCTTGGTTCCTTCCTCCCGTGTCGGCGGCCAATAATGTGCGACCAGTCTCCCGATGCGCACGCACCCCGCTGGCGCGTGCGCACAACAAGGGAATGACGTCAGTCACACAAGAAGCTCGGTACGTGCGGCGCACAGTGCGCACGCGCGACGGGCTTTAAAAAGGCCGGGGAATCAGCGTCTCCTCACATCACCCTCACACCGAGGGAAACGAGGAGACAGAGCGGACGCAACCTGCAGAAAACCCCTCTAAACAATCGTAAGTGTTACCTACTTTGCCAATATCACCACTCCCAAATAAAAGCACTATACTTGGCTACTTTTGCCTGTGTCTTTTTCGGAGTTTTAAATAAGCTACATGTACTTTCAGCATCTAAATACTTGCATAAAACACAGAGTGGATGCTGAGGACGGCTGCACCTATGCACCGAAAAAATAACTTTTAAGTTATCCTGAGCTATCCAGAAACCGTGAACTTGCAACATACTTTGTAAGTAGTGGAAGATTTATTTTCCCCCCCTTTTTACATACCCTCTCCAAACAATTGGGATACCAACCTTATGCACATATTATATACCTACAGATTGGCCACTATACAAAGACATCTATATATATGTATATATATATGTATGTATACAGATATACATATATATCTATATATGTTGTTTTGCTGCCAATTTCCATCTGGCAACCCAGGCTTAAACGGACATCCAACCAATACCTAGTAAGTTGATACCATCATCAATAATGCTAATTCCTTATTCAGTATCTACTGATATTTACCACTCACCACATCTGCAGGTTGCTCACAATTGGTTCTCGCTGCGGATCTTCTAAGACTTTGAATAAGTATCACCAAAACAGGTCAAACGTATGTACTTTCAATTGTTTTCCTTACCAACACTATGTAACCCATTATATGCGAATATTTATGATATATACAGATGACAACTAAACCTGTCACTATTTCTACAGACTTGGTGACAAACAAACCCTTGACAAAGGCTACTCTGTTAGCCGAAACGCGTCGGGTCAACTTTTTGATGAATTCTCTGTGACACATCCAAGCAATCCAGCCTGGAGGAACAGAGTCTCTTTCATCAAAAATAAAGTCACACATACTGCACCACTGTCACGGAAACTCTTTTTCCAAACCTAGCATTTCTCTATGCACCTTGGGTCTGTAACCCAAACACTTCACATCACCACAAATGTTGTTTTAAAATATCTTTATTGAATATTGTATTCGCAATAAATTGCAATCATTTATTTTATACAACTGTGTATCTTTCACTTGCCCGTAAAAGTCCCACCCCTTGGCCTGAGAAACCAACCATACCCCACTCCTGACATTTTCTTAGTCGCATCGTACAGCAAAAGCCATGCTTTCAAAGCATCAGAGGGATCATATTGTTAAAAGGTATCATTCAGGAGAAGGGTACAAAAACATTTCCAAGGCATTAGATATAACATGGAACCCAGTGAAGACAGTCATCATCAAGTGGAGAAAATAGGGCACAACAGTGACATTACCAAGAACTTGACATCATCCCAAAATTGATGAAAAGGCTTCCAAGAGGGCTACAGCAACATTAAAGGAGCTTCAGGAATATCTGGCAAGTACTGGCTGTGTGATACATGTGACAACAATCTATTCTTAATATGTCTGGGCTATGGGGTAGAGTGGCAAGACGGAAGCCTTTTCCTACGAAGAAAAACATCCAAGACCGGCTAAGGTTTGCAAAAACACATCTGAAGTCTCCCAAAAGCATGTGGGAAAATGTGTTATGGTCTGATAAAACCAAGGTTGAACTCTTTGGCCATAATTCCAAAAGATATGTTTGGTGCAAAAGCAACACTGCACAACACCAAAAGAACACCATACACACAGGTGAAGCATGGTAGTGGCATCATCATGATTTGGGGCTGTTTTTCTTCAACTGGAATAGGGGCCTTAGGCAAGGTAGAGGGAATTATAAACAGTTCCAATTTCCAGTCAATATTGGCACAAAACCTTCAGGCTTCTGATATAAAGCTGAACATGAAGAGGAACTTCATCTTTCAGCATGACAACGACCCAAAGCATACATTATTATTATTATTATAGAGGATTTATATTGCGCCGACAGTTTACGCAGCACTTTACAACTTCAGGGTAGACAGTACAACTACAATACACTTTAATACAGTAGGAATCAGAGAGCTTACAATCTAAGAGGGAGGGTCAAGAGATACACGAGGTAATAATTGTGGGGGGATGTGCTGTTGGAGGAAATAAATGTACAATTGTTAGGTGGGGGCCAATAGGCTTCTCTGAAAAGATGTGTTTTTAGGGATTGTCTGAAAGTGGAGAAAGTAGGAGATAGTTTAGACAGATTGGGGTAGAACATTCCAGAGGATGGGAGAGGCTTGGGAGAAGTCCTCGAGGCGAGTATGAGAAGAGGTGACAAGGGAGCTAGAGAGCAGGAGGTCCTGGGAGGAACGAAGAGAACAATTTGGTTGGTATTTTGAGACTAGGTTAGTGATGTAGCTGGAGGCCAGGTTATGAATGGCTTTGTAATTTATGGTTAGTTTCTTGAATAGCTATCTTGGTTAGTATCTTGAATATGTAGGTTGAGTGGCAGCCAATGGAGGGATTGGCAAAGAGGAGTAGCAGAGACCAAGCAGTTTGTAAGATGGATGAGCCTGGAAGCAGCGTTCATGATGGACTGAAAGGGGGATAGCCTATTTAAAGGTAAGCCAATGAGGAGGGAGTTGCAGTAATCGAGACGATAGATGACCAGGGAGTGGATTAGAAGCATTGTGGTGCTGTTGGTTAGGAAGGGGTGTGTCTTGGAGATGTTGCGGAGGTTGAGGCAGCAAACTTTGGACAGCGTCTGGATGTGGGGCTGAAAGAATAGTTCAGAGTCCAGGATTACACCTACGACCTTGGCATGGGGGGTTGATAGTTTAGCAATTGATTTTGATAGCGAAATTAGGGGAAGAGGAATGTGTGTTTGTGTGTGGGGGGGGGGGGGGGATATCATGAGCACGGTTTTGGATAGGTTTAGTTTGAGGAAGTGATGTGACATCCAGGCTGATATGACTGTTAGTATGTTGGTGTTGCGTGAGGAGACTAATGGAGTGAGCTGAGGAGTGGAGAGATTGATATGAGTGACGTCAGCGTAGAGATGATATTGAAAGCCATGGGAGGCAATCAGCTGACCCATGGAGGAGGTGTAGATTGAGAAAACTAGAGGTCCAAGAACAGAACCTTGGGGGACCTGACGGAGAAAGGAAGAGGCGGTAGTAAAGTTGTAAGTAGCATGGAAGGTGCGTTGGGATAGGTAGGATGAGAACCAGTGAAGAGTACGGTCACGGAGACCAAGGAAGTGGAGTTTTTTGAGGAGGAGGGGGTGGTCCACTGTGTCAAAGGCAGCAGAGAGGTCCAGGAGGAGTAGTACAGAATAGTGTCCGTTGGTGTTAGCTGTTAGTAGGTCGTTTGTGAGTTTAAGGAGAGCAGTTTCCGTGGAATGTTGAGGGCGAAATCCAGACTGAAGGTGATCAGATGGTCACTCAGTCGGTTATAGATCAGTTGTTCAAGGAGTTTGGAGGAGAAGGGGAGTAAGGAGATAGGGCGTAGATTGTGAAGATTGGTGGGGCCCAGTGAGGGCTTTTTAAGGATGGGTGTGACTAGTGCGTGTTTTAGAGACTTGGGGAAGATGTCAGAAGAGAGGAAGAGGTTGAAGATATGAGTTAGAGAACATAGAATAGAGTCAGAGGGTGAGTGTAGCATTTGCGAGGGAGCAGGATCGAGGGGGCAGGTGGTTAGATGGGTGTTAGAAAAAAGTCCAGGAACCTTGTTTAATACTAGCAGGGTTGAACTAGGTAAGTAATGATTGTACCCATAGTCATAGGGTGTTAAGTGGGGGAGGTATCTGCACATTGGAGATCTCCTTGCAAATTATATCAATCTTATTTTTAAAGTGATTGATGATCTCCTGGGCAGTGAGTGAGTTAGGGGGTGGAGTAGGAGTAGAGAGTTAAAGGTAGAGAAGAGTTGACGGGGACTAGATGAGAATGTGTTAATGAGTGTGATAAAATAGGTTTGCTTGACAGTGAGGAGGCAGAAATAGTATTTTAGGTGGGCCGATTTTTATTGGTTGAAGTCTTTCTGGGAGTTAGTCTTACTCAAGAGCGCCGCTATATTTTCTGAGACTTCTGAAGTCGTCTGTTTGCCAGGGTTGTAGTGGTCGGGGCTGGATTCTGCGTGTAGCAAGGGGAGCAAGCTTTTCTAGGGAGGATGACAGTGAGCTGTTATATTTGAAAGTGGCTAGGTTGGGGCATGGCAGGGTTGAGATTTTGTCATATAGATGGTCAGTAGCAGAGTAGAGAACAGAAGGGTTGAGGTGGTGAAGGTTTCTATGGGTAACTGTTAGATGGTTGGAGTCCAAATCAACAAAGAAATGGCTTCGCCAGAAGAAGATTAAGGTTTTGGAATGGCCCAGTCAGAGCCCAGACCTGAATCCGATTGAAAATCTGTGGGGTGATCTGAAGATGGCTGTGCAAAGAGGATGCCTTTGCAATCTGACAGATTTGGAGTGTTTTTGCAAAGAAGAGTGGGGGAATATTGCCAAGTCAAGATATGCCATGCTGATAGATTCATATCCAAAAAGACTGAGTGCTCTAATAAAATCAAAAGTATTTGTTTAATGGTGTACACACTTATGCAACCATACTATTTTCGTTTTTATTTTTACTTCCTTCCACCTAAAGGATTTTAGTTTGTTGTTCAACTGAGTTGTACATTTTATAGGTCACATAAAAGGTGGAAAAAGTTCTGAAATTATTTATCTTTGTCTCATTTTTTTACGCCACAGAAACATGACATTTTTACAGAGGTGTGTAGCCTTTTTATATATACTGTGTGTGCTGGCAAGGAACATTCTCAGAGTAAGAGAGAGCAATAGAAATAGCAGTAAGAGATGACCTTTTTGGTCTGTTGCTGCCAAGTCACAGGTGGCAAGTGGCTAAGCTGAGTTGCTTAACTGCAGCAGAGATAATTCAGGTCACCAGGCTGTGTGACAGAGCTATCCACATCCAATAGACCCAGGGCTGGTGCAAGAATTTTTGACACTCTAGGCCAGGAATCATCAAACAGCCCTCCAGCTGTGGTGGAACTACACATCCCATGAGGCATTGTAAAACTCTGCCATTCACAGGCATTCATTGGCTAGGCATGATGGGAATTGTAGTTCCTGAACAACTGGAGGGCTATAGTTTGAAGACCCCTGCTTTAGGCGAAATCTCATTTTGCTACCTCCATTGGCTCCACCCCTGATTCCACCCCCTTTTGCCCTGCCCATGTATACGGTGGAGGTGGCGTGGTGGAGATTTTTGAGGCGCCTTTCCACCTATTTCTTGAGCCGTGGCCTCAGGCCCACAACTGCACCTCTGGAACCAGCCTAAAGACAAATAGTGGTGGCACTGGCTTGCTTCCTCATGCCAGCCGTGGTTTGCAGGTATATGGACAGGCTAGGGTAGTATAAAGACAGGCTAGGGTAGTATATAGACAGACTAGGGTAATATATAGACATGATAGGGTAGTAAATAGACAGACTAGGGTAGTATATGGAAAGGCCGGGGTAGTTAATAGACAGGCTAGGGTAGTATATGGACAGGAAAGGGTAGTATATAGACAGGCTAGGATAGTAAATGGACAGGCTAGAGTAGTATATAGACAGACTAGGGTAATATATAGACAGAATAGGGTAGTATATGGACTGGCTAAGGTAGTATAGGGACAGGCTAGGGTAGTATTTGGACAACTAGGGTAGTAAATAGACAGACTATGGTCGTATATGAACAGAATAGGGTAGTATGGACAGGCTGGGGCAGTATATGGACAGGCTGGGGCAGTATATGGACAGGCCATTATGCAGCAGGAACAGAAATCACTGCAGACTGATCTTGGTAAATCCTGGACAGGTGATAGTCCTAGCCCCTACCGGTCGCCCCCCAACTGATGTACACTCTAGGTCAGCGCCTGGTTCTTAATATACCAGACCTTTCTAAACAAAGGGCCAATTTATTGTCCTTCAGACATTAGGTGGGGGGGGGGGGGCTGTGGCCATTGGGAGTAGAACATACCCCAGAATAATGCCTCGGGTATGGTGGTCAGCAGTGGGAGTAAAAAAAAATACATAGTGTCTGTGGCCAGTAGGAGGAGAAATAGTGCCCCATATTTGATAGTGATGGGAGGAATGGTGCCCCATTATTGGTTTCATCAAGAGGAATAGTACCCCATTATTGGTATTAGTTGGAGAAATTGTTCCTCATATCGGTGAGTGTAATAGTGCAACAAGGGACAGATAAAAGCAAGCAAAGGGCCACATCTGGCCCACATGCCGCAGTTTGTAGACCACTGCAATAGACCAATGGCATAATTCAAAATAACATAGTAAATAACTAAACCATTCAAGCACAATTGACAGTGGATACTGCTGAGGCTGATACCACATAGGGAAGCAAAGATTGAAGGGCACTTGAGTCGCCGTTGCACGGTTCATAAAGAAAAGAACAACAGAAACTCAAGGTGCCCCACAAGGTTTTGACGCAAATCTGGTACAAGGAGGGTCAACTGTAATAAAGGTTGGAGATTATAAATTGCTATTTTTAATGGTGGTGTTGTCCTCGAAATGCATTGTTTGTTTTTATATTCATTTTTTTTTTTTTACCAACAATTAAACATTAGGGATGATCGAACGGTTCGGGTCGACCATCGGTTCGACCCGAACTTTGACTGTTCGAGGTTCGGCCGAATTTAAAACTTTTTACTGAAAAAGTTTGGAATTCGGCAACCAGAACCAACCAAAATGCAATGGGACAGGGAATGGGCTTTAAAAGCCAGTGATTGGACCAGAACCATTAGCAAAAACCAATTGAGGGGGCAGGAGAATGCTAGGAATGTGATTGGAGTGACTAGGGGGTCCCTAGGCCAATCATTAGTGAATACGCCCCCCAGTATATAAGATAGCCCCCGCCAAATTCCTAGCATTGTAATACAGGGACATCCCCATGTATGTATTGTGAGGGATTAGCTCGGTGGTAGGCGTGGATGACCCCTTTGGGGCTGCGTTTTCATAGAGCGATAGCCGAGCAGTGGTTGCAAACAACACTGATTTATTCATGCAATTTACTTCACACAATTGCAAGCCTCAAAACAGCCAAAATAAAATAAAACAAAATAAATCCTTGCCACTGTGGGCGGCTACCTTCTCACACACTGGATCCTATCTAATGAAGTCTGTCCCCAACCTACTGTTGGGCAGACTTGGCTGGTCATACAGCAGACTCTCAATAGTCCATTTATAATCTCTTCACACAGCACAAATGTCCATTGAACATGTCCTTAACTCATCACAATGAGAATGTCTCTTGGCTTGCCTCTTCACATGGCAAACATTCCTTTATTTCTTTCACATAGAAATAGTTTGTTTTCTCACCTTTGAGACGTCTTCACACTTGGTTACCCTCCTTAGCGCATATCACTTCAGGGGGTCTTCTCCCATGCTCACCAGCTTGTCGGGAGGCACTCATCTGACTGTCCTCCTTCTCCCAGCCCACATGGCCTCAGGAGACAGCTTCCGGAGGCAGCAGTCCTTCTCCCATGCCCACACGGCGTCGGGAGGCACACGTATGTCTGTCCTCCTCTTCCCAGCTCACACAGCGACAGGAGGCAGCAATCAATAGAACTTCCTTTGGACAATTATAGAGGCCTTCATTTCCTCATTCTGAACAGCTGAAGGCCTTTCAACTTCCTTAGACAGTTCTGTAGCCAACACCCTATAGTAATTAGTGAACTTTCTAAATCAGGTGGAAATGTATCTCCGGCCTGTGACTACATTCCCAGATTTACCTGACTTCCTGTCACAGTATATATACACCTAGACATATATAGGTGTGATAGTAGCAGAAATATATGCTTGCGCTAACAAAATCATTTACACTAATATGGCTCCGCTCCTATCACACCTATATATGTCTAAGTGTAAAATACATATAAGTATGTGTGTATATACAGTGGGTACGGAAAGTATTCAGACCCCCTTAAATTTTTCAGTCTTTGTTATATTGCAGCCATTTGCTAAAATCATTTAGGTTCATTGTTCTTCCTCATGAATGTGCACATAGCACTCCATACTGACAGAAAAACACAGAATTGTTGACATTGTTGCAGATTTATTAAAAAAGAAAAACTGAAATATCACATGGTCCTAAGTATTCAGACCCTTTGCTCAGTATTTAGTAGAAGCCCCCTTTTGATCTAATACAGCCAGGAGTCTTTTTGGGAAAGATGCAACAAGTCTTTCACACCTGGATTTGGGGATCCTCTGCCATTCCTCCTTGCAGATCCTCTCCAGTTCTGTCAGGTTGGATGGTAAACGTTGGTGGACAGCCATTTTTAGGTCTCTCCAGAGATGCTCAATTGGGTTTAAGTCAGGGCTCTGGCTGGGCCATTCAAGAACAGTCACGGAGTTGTTGTGAAGCCACTCCTTCGTTATTTTAGCTGTGTGCTTGGGGTCATTGTCTTGTTGGAAGGTAAACCTTCGGCCCAGTCTGAGGTCCAGAGCACTCTGGAGAAGTTTTTTGTCCAGGATATCCCTGTACTTGGCCGCATTCATCTTTCCCTCGATTGCAACCAGTCGTCCTGTCCCTGCAGCTGAAAAACACCCCCACAGCATGATGCTGCCACCACCATGCTTCACTGTTGGGACTGTATTGGACAGGTGATGAGCAGTGCCTGGTTTTCTCCACACATACCGCTTAGAATTAAGGCCAAAAAGTTCTATTTTGGTCTCATCAGACCAGAGAATCTTATTTCTCACCATCTTGGAGTCCTTCAGGTGTTTTTTTTAGCAAACTCCATGCGGGCTTTCATGTGTCTTACACTGAGGAGAGGCTTCCGTCGGGCCACTCTGCCATAAAGCCCCGACTGGTGGAGGGCTGCAGTGATGGTTGACTTTCTACAACTTTCTCCCATCTCCTGACTGCATCTCTGGAGCTCAGCCACAGTGATCTTTGGGTTCTTCTTTACCTCTCTCACCAAGGCTCTTCTCCCCCGATAGCTCAGTTTGGCCGGACGGCCAGCTCTAGGAAGGGTTCTGGTCGTCCCAAACGTCTTCCATTTGAGGATTATGGAGGCCACTGTGCTCTTAGGAACCTTAAGTGCAGCAGAAATCTTTTTGTAACCTTGGCCAGATCTGTGCCTTGCCACAATTCTGTCTCTGAGCTCTTCAGGCAGTTCCTTTGACCTCATGATTCTCATTTGCTCTGACATGCATTGTGATCTGGAAGGTCTTATATAGACAGGTGTGTGGCTTTCCTAATCAAGTCCAATCAGTATAATCAAACACAGCTGGACTCAAATGAAGGTGTAGAACCATCTCAAGGATGATCAGAAGAAATGGAAAGCACCTGAGTTAAATATATGAGTGTCACAGCAAAGGGTCTGAATACTTAGGACCATGTGATATTTCAGTTTTTCTTTTTTAATAAATCTGCAACAATGTCAACAATTCTGTGTTTTTCTGTCAGTATGGGGTGCTATGTGTACATTCATGATGAAGAAGAATGAACTTAAATGATTTTAGCAAATGGCTGCAATATAACAAAGAGTGAAAAATTTAAGGGGGTCTGAATACTTTCCGTACCCACTGTATACCACTATACACAAGTTCAGGTGTTTTGCCTGCCTCCAAAGAACCCAAAAAAGTTCCCAAAAAAACGTTAGCGCCCAAAAAAAAAAAAAAACACCCAGGTGTGTTGTTGCAGGCATTTTTTGGGGGTTTTTGGAGGCAGGCAAAACATCTGAACTTGTGTATAGTGGTATATATACACACATACCTAGATGTATTTTACACTTACACATATATAGGTGTTATAGGAGCGGAGCCATATTAGTGTAAATGATTTCATTAGCGCAAGCATATATTTCTGCTACTATCACACCTATATATGTCTAGGTGTATATATACATATAAGTATGTGTGTATATATACCGTATACAGAAGTTCAGATGTTTTGCCTGCCTCCAAAGAACCCCAAAAAATGCCCAAGAAAACGCTAGCGCCCAAAAAAAAAAAACGCCCAGGTGTGTTGTTGCAGGTATTTTTTGGGGGTTTTTGGAGGCAGGCAAAACATCTGAACTTGTGTATACGGGTATATATACACACATACTTATATGTATATATACACCTAGACATATATAGGTGTGATAGTAGCAGAAATATATGCTTGCGCTAATGAAATCATTTACACTAATATGGCTCCGCTCCTATAACACCTATATATGTGTAAGTGTAAAATACATCTAAGTATGTGTGTATATATACCACTATACACAAGTTCAGATGTTTTGCCTGCCTCCAAAAACCCCCAAAAAATGCCTGCAACAACACACCTGGGCGTTTTTTTTTTGGCATTTTTTTGGGTTCTTTGGAGGCAGGCAAAACATCTGAACTTGTGTATATGGGTATATATACACACATACTTATATGTATTTTACACTTAGACATATATAGGTGTGATAGGAGCGGAGCCATATTAGTGTAAATGATTTCATTAGCGCAAGCATATATTTCTGCTACTATCACACCTATATATGTCTAGGTGTATATATACATACATGGGTGTGTGTATATATACCCTTTGCTGATGACACAAAGATATGTAACAGGGTTGATGTTCCTGCAGGGAAACGCCAAATGGAAAAGGATTTAGCAAAACTAGAAGAATGGTCAGAACTCTGGCAACTGAAATTTAATGTGGATAAGTGCAAGATAATGCACCTGGGGAGTAAAAACCCAAGGGCAGAATATAGAATATTAGACACAGTCCTGACCTCAGTATCTGAGGAAAGGGATTTAGGAGTAATTATTTCAGAAGACTTAAAGGTGGGAAGACAAAAGACAATGTAATAGAGCAGCATGAAATGCCAGCAGAATGCTTGGATGTATAGGGAGAGGTATAAGCAGTAGAAAGAGAGAAGTGCTTATGCCGCTGTACAGAACACTGGTGAGACCTCAATTGGAGTATTGTGCGCAGTACTGGAGGCCATATCTCCAGAAGGATATAGATACTCTAGAGAGAGTTCAGAGAAGAGCTACTAAACTAGTACATGGATTGCAGGAAAAAACTTACCAGGAAAGGTTAAAGGACCTTAACATGTATAGCTTGGAAGAAAGAACAGACAGAGGGGATATGATAGAAACTTTTAAATACATAAAGGGAATCAACTCGGTAAAGGAGGAGAGCATATTTAAAAGAAGAAAAACTACCACAAGAGGACACAGTTTTAAATTAGAGGGGCAAAGGTTTAAAAGTAATATGAGGAAGTATTACTTTACTGAGAGAGTAGGTTCTTCAAATTAGACATTTTATTGAATCTCTGTACACTCTCAACGCAAATCCCATATTTTCAATCTTTGAGTTGATCTGCCAGAAGTAGTCCAGAGATAAGGGGGTGATTTCAAGACTCTACAGTTATCTCAACAATGCTTCACTTCCAGATAAATCCTCAGTGATGGTTCGGTGGGAGACGGATGTAGGTTTGGAGTTTCCAAAGAGGACTGGACAGTTATGATTGCTAATATGCATAAATCCACTCGCTCAATGGCGCTTAAAGAAACAGTTGTAAAGTTACACACAAGATGGTATCTAACCCCAGATAGGATCCATAGATTTTACCCTGATGTCTCTAGTTTGTGCTTCAGAGGGTGCAGTGAGACAGGTACCCTTCTACACACTTTCTGGAGCTGCGCGGTCCTTAAGCTGATGTGGGAACAGGCAGCGACAAAGATCACCCAATGGTCAGGTTCCTTGGTCACGCTTGGTCACGCTGACACCCGCAATGGGCTTACTTTTTGCATCATTACCAGGGGTACCAGCCCCCACTCAAAAATTGCCCCACGTACTATTATGCTTCATTCACTGGGTGATAGCCCTAAATTGGCGTTCCCCATCGGTTCCCTGGGCCCAGGAAATTCAGAGGATGGAGTCCATTAATTATTGGAAAGAATTTATCACACTATTTATGACACCATTCACATTTTTCATAGCAAGTGGTTACATTGGACGTAATGAGTTGTCATCCTGGTGCATGATGGACCCTCTGAGGTAGATGTCAGGTTAGGGGGGAATGATTATATGTGTATGGTCTAATCAAACCTGCTATGACTGTTTAGGAATTGTTTGTTATGGTTTTTATGTTTTTTTTTTTTTTTTTCGTTTCTGCCATTTCTTTCTTTTTTTTTTTTTTTAATGCCATTTCTTTCTTTACTGACACCCATCTGTAAGGAGTACAGATTTACAGTTTGCCTCTAGCCCTCATATATTGCTTACGCATATTCGTTGACTACTTTGGGCATATTTTTACTTGATTTTAACCTTTTAACCCATGTATGTAAATTTACCAGACGATGTGTTGTGTAGTGTGCTTTATTCAAACCCCCTTGGTTGAATAGAATTATTTGTTTGCACTAATGCCTTCTGTATGGGCATAGTTTACCAAGTATACTTGTATCTGTAATGGTTTGTATTTTTTCTCTTTCTTATACCTTAATAAACGTTTGTATTAAAAAATTGGGCAACAAACAGACATTTGACTTTTTTTTTTCAGCCAATGTGTCAAAGCTGTGTTGGGGTGCCTGCAATATTCTTATATACATAAGTTTGTGTTATTGTGTATTGCAGTAATGCATGTCTATCACAAAGGCTAATTTCAGCTACCCTAAGGTTATGAATAAGGTTCAGGAAAGCAGTATTTATAATATCAAAAAAAGAACATGGGAGCTTGACCTTAAACTAGAAGAAGAAAAGATCAAGGGTATCATAAAAATTATTATATTAGTAAAAAGAGAATTGAAGTGCTTGGAACAGACCTAAAAAACAATAAAAGTGTAAACTCCATTGACTTTTTTGTTTAGGTAAATGTTCATAAAATAAAGAGAACAAAAAAATAAAAAAGGAGGCTCAAAGGAAGACAGTATTATATAGTCTATTCCAGCCTTTCTCAACCATGGTTCCCTGAGCAAAGAGCAACTTCAGAACTTTAGATAAATTCCCACTGACACCAATGATCTCTTTAGATATCTGTATGACAACAAATGCAAGAAGCGTTCTTCTACCTACGTAATCCATTACACTAATGTACTGTGAGCTGTGGATATAGTAATTATTAGCAGGGGTTGTGTGAGCCCAAAAAGTTATTTCAAGGGTTCCTCTTTGTTACAAAGGTTGAGTAAGGTTAGTCTGTTCTACATTTTTTTTTTAATGGAATAGGTATATTAGTTATCCTTAGTAACTTCTTTTTTTAGTTACTATAGTGTATAAAGAAAAAAAAAATAGAGAAATAATAATAATAATAATAAAAAAAGAAAGCTAGAGATTGCTTACCTTTTAGCCACACTCTTCTTTATCTTGATTACAAATGTGGATTTTCAGTGACGCATTTATGCCTTAAGCAGTTTTTTTTTTTTTTTACAGGTTGATTTATGTCTCTTTCCCAGAGATTGTTTTTTAAAAAGCAAATTACACCAAAGTGTTCTCAGTCAAGTGTGGCCATCGTGAATAAACTCTCTTCATCAGTTACCAGCTTTCTATTGTTAATTGTGCACTGCCTAAATATAAATCAAAATGAAAAAGTCACCATGAACTTTTGTGAGAATAACACACAAAGTGTTCCATTAAAAAGTTTTCACAGAGAACGTGGCAACAAAATCTGAAAATATGTGGTGTGGGAGGGTTTTGGAGAGATTTTACCCTTCGGGTGATCAGCCGAATTCCGCCTTGCAAGCCATTACACAGAACTATATTGAAAAAGCCTGAAATCTTTCCTAGGTGTAAATAATATACTAATATTTATAGGCAAAGTTGATCCAGGGAATATCTGATTGCCTCTTGGGGATCAGGAAGGAAGTTTTTCCCCAACTGTAGTAAATTGGATCATGCTTTGCTGGGGTTTTTCGCCTTCCTCTGGATCAACTGCTGGTACAGGATTGTGTATATGAGATTGTATGGTTGTGTTTTCTTAACTGGTTTTTGTTTTTTATAGGTTGCGCCAGATGAACTTGTGTCTTTTTTCAACCCGACTAACTATGTAACTCTGTAAATATTAGTGAATCTGCCCCTTTCAACATTACTTATTTACATGTACATACTGTGCTCCTCTAAGATCTCCAGTCTTCTTGCTGATTTTTTTTTTCAGTAAGAGAAATTTCTGGTAGGCATTCAACCTATTAGTTACCTTATGATTGTCATATTGAGGTAGATGACTGAAATTGGGGCAGGTGTAACGTTAAAAAACCATACCTCTTGAAAATTCCCTACCCTCGTCACTTCCTGTCACATACGTCATGGAACAGTTGAGCAGCTTAGCAGTGCGCATGCTCAGAGCTCCGGAGGCTAGGGAATTTTTACGGTAGTGTGTTGTAACGTTACACCGCATCAGCTGTTGCCGCGGTTACTTTAAAACATATCGGCTGCAACATGAAATCATCTCCGCTCCTACCCCTGTCACTTCCCTGATCTCGGCTCCTAAATGTAAAATCGGCGGGTGTATGAAAATGTAAATCACGGAGATCTTGGCTCCGTGATTTATATTTTCATAGACCTGCCGCCGCTTTTAAATTTAGTAGCCTAGATCAGGGAAGTGACAGGGGTAGGAGCGGAGATGATTTCATGTTGCAGCCGAGATGTTTTAATGTAACCGCGGCAACAGCTGATGCGGTGTAACGTTACAACACACTACCGTAAAAATTCCCTAGCCTCCGGAGCTGTGAGCATGTGCACTGCTAAGCTGCTCAGCTGTTCAATGACGTAGGTGCACCGGAAGTGACGAGGGTAGGGAATTTTCACGGGTATGGTTTTTTCACGGAACACAGGCAATATTTAGGATGGTGGGCAAACAGGGGAATTCAGAAGATAGGGTGAGGTGGAAGGAAAAATGACATACTGTGTGACATTGGAAAAAAGGTTTAACCTTCATGTATGGAAAAACTTCTTCACATGAAGAGCTTTGAAATAGTGCAATAGGTTCCTTCAAGAACTAGTTCTGGCCAGCTAAGTAGAATGTTGTATAAAAGAACAGGATGCATTACTAATGCACAAAATATAACTGGATATTAACAATAATAGATAATATCACTTTGATTGTTGATCCAGGAACATTTGAATGCCTTCAAGAGGTGAAAGTTGGACCAGGCTTCATAGTGTTTTTTTGCCTGTCTTTGGATCACCTGTGAATATAGGATTGATAGGAGGTTTTTTTATTTCTTATTTTTTTTCTATTGCCTGAACAAGATGGACTTGTGTCTTTTTTAAACCTGACTAACTATGTAACTATATGTATAGTTATATACAGTACATATTTTCTATATCTTGTATATATACTATATTATTGTGATTTTTCTTTCTTGTTTTTGCTAAGTTTGTAAAGATGACATAGCCATTTGTTCCTGATGAAGCAGCTATTGGTTACACCAATATTGCGAAACGCGTTGAAACTGGCTTTTTCTACGTCATCATCTACAGCTCATATCAGTCTGTAATTATAATGTCATCTTCAATGATGCATATAGTACTGTAATTATGATGTTATTTTCAATGTCATTAATGCACACTGTTTTTAAGCAATTTGTACCTTAATAAAATGTATTCTTTTATATACATGCTCACCTTTTTTGACAGTCCCATACCCTTAAAAGTCCTATAACTAGGCAAAATCACGATTGGGTCTTAGGCAGTGTTGCTCATCTTACTTTAAAAAAGTAATTAGTTACAGTTACAAATTACTTCTCCCAAAAAGTAATTGAGTTACTGACTCAGTTACCACATTGAAAAAGTAATTAGTTACTCAGCAAAGTAACTGCGACTTTTTTTACTATTCTATAATGCAATTACGTTCTATAAGATCTTTAATAGTGGTGGCGGTGTGGCACACTGTGGGGGTCTGAGTCCTGAGTCCTCCTAACTGTGAGTAACTGTATTTTGTTTTTATTTTTGGTACCTGCTGCCTGAAATGGTGGTGGCGGTGTGGCACACTGGTGGTGGTGGCGGTGTGGAACACTGGTGGTGGCGGTGTGGCACACTGGTACTGGGACACTAGAGCAGGGTCCCCATAGATCCCACTTTAGAGCAGGCCAGGGTCATCATCAATCCCCCTTTAGAGCAGGGTCCCCATAAATCCCCCTTTAGAGCAGGGTCCCCCAAAGATCCCCTTTAGAGCAAGCCATGCTTCCCATAGATCCCCCTTTAGGGAGGGGTCCCCATAGATCCCTGTTTAGAGCAGGGTCCCCATAGATCTATGGGGACCCTGCTCTAAAGGGGGATTTATGAGGACCATTTTCTAAGGGTGGATCTATGGGGACCCTTCTTTAAAGGGGGATCTATGGGGACCCTGCTCTAAAGGGGATTTATTAGGACCCCGCTCTCAAGGGGGGTATATGAGGAACCCTTTATAAGGGGGGTCTATGGGAACCCTTCTCTAAAGGGGGATCTATGGGGACCCTGCTCTAAAGGGGGATCTATGGGGACCCTGCTCTAAAGGGGGATTTATGAGGACCCTGCTCTAAAGTGGGATATATGGGGGACCCTGCTCCAAAGGGGGATCTATAGGGCCCAAGGGCCCGTTCTAAAGGGGATCTAGGGGGACCGAGTTCTAAAGGGGATCTATAAGGGACCCTGCTCTAAAGGGGGATCTATGGCACAGATACCTTTTTAGAACAGGGTCGCCCTAGATCCATCTTTAGAGCAGGCCAGCGTCCCCAAAGCTCCCCCATAGATTCCCCTTTAGAGCAGGCCAGGCAGGGTCCCCCATATATCCCACTTTAGAGCAGGCCAGGCAGGGTCCCCCATATATCCCACTTTAGAGCAGGCAAGGCAGGGTTCCCCATATATCCCACTTTAGAGCAGACAAGGCAGAGTCCCCCATATATCCCACTTTAGAGCAGACAAGGCAGAGTCCCCCATATATCCCACTTTAGAGCAGGCAAGGCAGAGTCCCCCACAGATCTCCTTTAATGATCTTTTTTAAAGTTCTGGTTTTGCTGTTATAGGAGGACACACACTCACAGTGCAGAACGAATGAAGAGTTGACTTACATCTCTCATGAGAAGCTGGGACCCGGGCGGGGTGGACACACTGTGCAATGCTGAGACCGGCGGCGGGCATGGCAGGCACGGGCAGCAGGTTAGAGGAAGAACTTGGAAGTTGCTTCCATTCTTCCTTCAGAGCGGAGGACTCAGAGCCTGGGGGGCAGGGCAACCAATGCGCAAGGTGCAACTTGAGCAGTAGTGCACCTTATTGGCTAGGATACCGGCCGCGGCACGGTCCTACCAACCGACCTTGTCTGAGTCTCCTCCTCTTCTCTTTCCTGTACCACAGACAGCGGTCATAGAGGAGAGGGGGAATTACAATTACATCTACTGCCATCTAGTGGCGGTAGATATAATTGTGGTAACGCAGCCGAAAGTAGCGGCAACGGCGTTACAGGGAGGGAACGAGTAATCAGATAGATTACTCGTTACCCTCAAAAGTAACTGCGTTAAGTAACGCCGTTTACTTAAACGCAGTTACTACCATCACTGGTCTCAGGACCATGTGATTACATGCCTGTGTCATTTCTCTAATCTGTATGTAACTATTTAATTTGTAGATGCTTTTCGAGCATCAAACCTCCATGAAGGACTGAGAGAAATCATTTTGGTTAGATGTGTTACCAGTGCACTCAATCCCCAATAGCTGGCAGTCAGATTCCTCTTGTACTTACTGTACATACCTAACGTGCAAGTCCTTATTTCAGACACTTTAGGATAAGATGTGAATACAAATAATATTAAAACCCGCGCTTAATAAATGAGTGTAAGTGATACCTGCAGCTGCTGTGCACTTAGACAAAAACTAAGGATACAAGGGAATACAATATTAAACAGCGCCACCAGGCATATAGATAAAATGCTTTCATGTAGCCAGGGGGCCCTGTCCCATGCCTATATAAGAAATGTCAAAGCGCAAAGTGGGCACACAGGGAGAGGCCTCCTAGGAGGGGAGAGCATTTTTTTTTGTGGGGAAAATTGATTGATGATTGATGATTGATTGATTGATTGATGGGACACAATTTTTTTATTTTTAGTTTGTAATAAAGGATTTGTCAAAAACCACTATGTACTCGATACCCATTTACAAAGGGGCGGGGACAGAATCTGGGGGCTTCCAGAGCCCCCCCTGCCCCAAAGCACTCATCCCCCATGTGGCCTGGTATAGTTCAGGAGGAGGGGAGGGGGCTTGCTTGTCACCCCCCCTTCCTGACCTTCCTGACCATTCCTGATAAGGGTATGGTATGGATTTTGGGGTGACCCCATTTTTTTTAAATCTTTGACGAAGGGTTCCCCTCTAAATCCATATCAGACCTGAAGGGCCTGGTATAGACTAGGGGGGACCCCATGCCTTTTTTCTCTTTATTTTTTCAATAGCAGGGTCCTGGCAATTGTAACCATGAGTAATTTTAAATGTGATTTGACTCATTTTTTTTTGTTTGGAAATGTAATTTTTGCTGTAGCATGTTTTTTGTAGGCTGCAGATGCGCCACTTTACAGGTACATTAAGGGGACCCCCAGGCACTATTTTTAAAGGAATGTTTCATTTTAATTGTTGCACTTTAGGCATAATTAAAATCACTGCTCCAGATAAAAAGATTGTTTTTATTTATTTTATTTTTTTATTGATACATGTCTCCCAGGGCAGTACCCAGATCCCCATACCCCTTTTATGGGCAATTACTTGCATATAAGTCTTAAAAACGGGCACTGTTGATTTTTCCCATTGAGCTCCCATAGACTTCAATGGGGTTCGCCGTTCCGGTTAGAACATTTCTCCTGTTTGGGAGTTCTGCTGCCAACTTAACGGGGGGGGGGGGGGGGGGGCGTTTGGCTCATTCCTAGCGGTAAGCTCTAAAAAAAGGTATGACAGGCCATACTTCTTTTCAATGCAGTTCAGTGGTTGTTGTTTTGGTCTGTTCAGAATTCCTAGGTTGATATTTGATTATTTCCCCCTGCCTCTGGGAGAGGATTTCAGAGCATAGGGAGACGGATTCAAATGACTAGCTGAATATTTATCATGACCTTGCCAATCCCTGCAAGGGGGCACCCAGAGGGTAGCTGGGGAAGTGAAGAATGTATAAAATCCCTGAGCAGAATGTTCTTTCCTCATCAGGGAGGGTTCTGGCACTCCTGGGGCTGCTGCCCCTAGGAGAAGAATTGCTAAAACAAGAAACCACAGTTTGGGCCTCAGCATTTGCTGCACTAAGGGCCTGCAGTGGACAGCTAAGAGGGATATACCTGTTGAAGGACACTGTTTCAGAGTCCAGGTCTGAAGAAGGACTTTGTAATTTCCTTTATTAAAGATCTATCTGTGGAGATAGGGGTGGCAGACAGCTCTGGGGCTATTTTGAGCAAAGATCTTACTGGGATCTGATTGTTGCACAGAGGCAAAAAGAGAGTAATTTGCTAATGAATGCCTTGTGATCTACAGCTGTGGGACCTTAGATATACTGAAACCCCTAGTTACCTCCAGAGAAGCTGCTATTGGGATATTAGAGGTACAGTAAGCTTGTTATTTTGCTTGTGTTTCTGATCGTTTTTGTAGTATCCAATGATCCTAAATTCTGTCCTCCTGTTAAAGTTCTTTAGCAATAAATCTTAAAAAGACAACCCCTTGACTGATTTTTCATTGTCAGTGTTGTGGTGTGGTTGGCGGCCTGTGTACTATTTGGGAGAACTTGTCTGTTTCCAGTGGCCCCTGCAGGGTTGAGTGCTTCATGTGGGGGCTCGTCCTTGGTATATTCCTGTGTTGCATGCAGTTGTTGCCAATAGCAACCGACAGAAGGCTAGGTATTGGGGTGTTTCCATAGACTTTCTGGTGTGAATGCGCACAGGAGAGGGTCATTGCAGTGTTTATTTTCTGTGAAGAACAGAGTTTGCCCGTCAAGGTATCTGTCTGTACAGGATGCATTTTCTAGTGGGCAAGAAAGAGTTTACTCTCTGTGAGGGAAAAGCTTGCCAAGAATAGAGAGAAGAGAACTTCAGAGCTTTAGCACTGCACAGTGTGGGAGCAAAGGCCAGTGCAGAAGAGAGACAGAGGGGTTGATTTACTAAAGGCAAAAACACTGTGAACTTTGCAAAGTGAAGTTGCACTCTGAAAGTGCAGTTGCTCCAGAGCTTAGTAAATGAAATAAAGTTTCACTTTACAAAGAATACCCAATCATATGCAAGAACAATTTAAAAAAAAAACAGCATTTTTGCTTGCAGACGATTGGATGATGAAAGTCAGCAGAGCTTCTGCTCATTTACTAAGCTCTGGAGCAACTGCTTTTTGCAAATTGCAGTCTATTTGCCTTTAGTAAATTAACCCCAAAGCTTCCATATGGAGTACTGTGCTATTGTTGCGCACTCTTGGTTCTTTTGATGATGGCATTGGAGAGTGTCATATCCCCAAGGAAGTTGACCTGGCTGCCGAGACTCAAGATTGTGCACCAACCACACACCTGTGTCTGTCAAACAGAGGCTTTTTTTGCATGGGGTCCAATGAAGGGATCTATGCCTTGTGTGGCAAACTGCCAAAAGTCCACAACATGTGGACATTGCAGGGAGCTGCTCCTAGAGTTGACACCCAGCTGTTTGCCACTCACCACCTACACAGTGACCTGGAGTACGGGGTCCCCTTTATGGACTGGGCTGTGGTAAGAAATTTTGGGTGCCTCAACCACTGGTAGGCAGGAGGGAGCCAAATCATCTTCAGGGCCAGGACGGAAGACAAGAGGCTAAGCTTGCAGTCATGGACAGAACATTAGAGGCACCTTCATCTGCCAGCAAGGCCAAGGCTGCAGTGGAGTCAGTAACAGATATGCTGGCTGCTGCTGTGATCCTTGTGTCCTGCATTAAAGAAGATCCAGCTGTAACTGCTGAAAAAGGTGAGCCACTTAGGAGGCGAGTGACATAGAGACTGATCCTAGGTCACCAAAGTTTGATCCAGAGCAGAGTGAGGGGGACATATTAAAGGGGGACACCTCAGAAGGTTTGTAATCAGAGTGGTCATGGAGAGATAGAGTGGAGTAGCATAAGGCAGCACACACTCCTGCACCTGACCCTAAAGTGGCAGAAAAAAAACATGCCAGCCAACTTATGCAACATACCAAGTGGTTGCAACTAAATGAGGCTTACTGAGAGCGCACAGCAGATATGTCTCCTCTTCACATCTCTGCCAGAGCTCTAGCTCAGGATAAAGTGCATAGGGAATTGATAAGGGGGCTGAGAATCCCTGTGTTCTTCCAGGAAGAGGGAATGTAGAGCACTTTCCCAGATTCTCCAGGCTTCAAAGAATAGCCCAGAGTCAGGTAGCATTGGAGCACGGGTATGAATAGTTTTATGTTCCCAGCCAATTGATAGAAGAGATCGAGGAACATCATCAGGAATGATGTGACAAAGAGGTTTGGGAATACCACTGTGTCCCCAAGCCTAGCAGGAGCCATAACTTTCCTGCTTTCTGGTGGAAGTTTCTAAATGTCAGAGGCAGCAGAAGCTTGGGGAGATTTATGTTCAAGGACAAACTTGTTATCAAGAAAGCTGGTTGCTGGGATCAGGAGTGGTTTGTCAATACAGTATTTGGGGCCTTGATGGGAGAATGGTGCAGGTCCCTGATCCAGAATTTCATAGACCGAATGTTGCATTCCTTTGTTACTGTTGTTGCGGTCTATACCCCAAAGGGCTTTGTCAGTTTTCTGGCCACCAGAAGGTTGAATTGAAGGACTGAAGAGTTGCTCAAGACAGGGGGCAACCTCCATCTGAACATGTGCTACTTTAAATTACTCATGTTGGAACCTGCAGAGGGGATCATCTGCCTTTCTTACAGTTCCCTGACCCTAGATGGACCATATGATTAATTAAAGTTTTTTTTTTTTTAAAGTTTTATGTGTTAAAGTGCCAGTGCAAAGTACAGTAACTATTATCTATAATTGATGTGAAAAAGTATACTATAAACGAACAGAAGAAAATACCAGCTAGTTAACCTAGCCTGATATAGTACAAAAATGAGGACAGGGTTGCAAAAAATGGAAAATATATGTTGCGTGTAAAAAATGTGATAAAGTGCAAAATATGACAACTGGCCTGCACGCTGGAAAATATATGCTAAAGTGCAAAAATATGTGCTAAAGTGCAAAAATATATTATGAACTGAAACCATAAGGATGACTATCTTCCGCTAGCGTCTATTGTGTGAATAATGTATAATAATATATATATATTGAGGAGTAATGCATAAACAATAGCCAAATTTTAAATATACAGTATATGCCTTGTGTTGTAAACAAACCGACCACTAGATAGCAGTCTAATCACAAAATGAATTAAAGTGACTGCAGTGCATAAAAACTATAAAGGAACTTGTATAAAAATAAATTAATGTGCGTGACCAAATGCAAAGGTGCTGGTGCTGATGCTGAATTAGAGAGCCAAAGGTAGTGTTGTGGGTCAATGTTGTCCTGTAGTTCGTTTGTATTGACTGTCATTTCTCATCAGACTCTAGTATCATCAGACAAAGGCAATCTTATGGGCCAATATTGGTGTCTAATTCATTTATATTGACTGTCATTTCCCATCAAACTATAGTATTATATTCCTTCAAAACATGTTGTTTAGTAGTTACTAAGGAAGTATTTTAAATCAATGTCGATGTTGAGTCCCTGTGGGTGCAGAGTGTCCATCTTATATACCCACTCTGTCTCTTTCAGTGAAATGTATTTTGTTTTGTGTGTTCCCCTCCAATTCTCTTTTATTTTATCTATAGCATAGAATGACAGTAGACTGGGATTTCTGTTATGTTTAAGTTGAAAATGTCTCGAAGCGCTTTGCTTGTCGAACCCATTTTTAATGTTATTGCAGTGTTGTGCAGTGAAGGTTAGAATCGCAGAACACTGCAATAACATTAAAAATGGGTTAGACAAGCATAGCGTTTTGAGACATTTTAAACTTAAACATAACAGAAATCCAGAGCCCATTTAGGGAGAAAGCATGCACGGATGGTGGGATTTCCACGCGTGGACACCAAGAGCACTTTATGATTTATATTGTCACCGTTTTGCACATTTGAACAATTTATCACTTGAAAAAAACTTTCTGTACAAGCATCATATGGACTGATTATTGAAATGTATTGATTCTGATAATAGCTTACGCAATTTTTATATATTTTGATATTATAATTTTTTTGATTGAAGATTGGGCTAAGTGTCTTTTAGGACACATTGTTGTAAAGTTGCATCAGCACCAGCACCTTTGCATTTGGTCACGCACATTAATTTATTTTTATACAAGTTACTTTATAGTTTTTATGCACTGCAGTCACTTTAATTCATTTTGTGATTAGACTGCCATCTATCTAGTGGTCAGTTTGTTTACAACACAAGGCATATACTGTATATTTAAAAATTGGCTATTGTTTACACATTACACCTCAATATATATATTATACATTATTCACACAATAGATGCTAGTGGAAGAAAATCATCCTTATGGTTTCAGTTCATAATATATTTTTCCACTTTAGCACATATTTTTGCACTTTAGCATATATTTTCCAGCGTGCAGGCCTGTTGTCATATTTTGCACTTTAGCACATTTTTTGCATGTAACATATATTTTCCAGCATGCAGGTCTGTTCTCATTTTTGTACTATATCAGGCTAGGTTAACTAGCTGGTCGTTTTTTCAGTTAGTCTATAGTATACTTTTTCACATCAATTATAGATAATAGTTACTATACCTTGCACTGGCACTTTAACACATAAAATTGTAATTAATTATTTGGTCCATCTAAAGAGTTTAAGTAGTCTATTTCTGCTAGATTGGGGTGTAATAGAATTTGCGCTAGTTTTTTCTTCCCTTCATATATATATATATATATATATACCGTAAATACATATCTATCTATCTATCTATCTATCTATCTATCTATCTATCTATCTATCTATCTATCTATCTATCTATCTATCTATCTATCTATCTATCTATCTATCTATCTATCTATCTATCTATCTATCTATCTATCTATCTATCTATCTATCTATCTATATATAAAATGTGTGTGTGTGTATATATATATATATATATATATATATATTGTATATACAGTATCTCGCAAAAGTGAGTACACCCCTCACATTTATGTAAATATTTTATTATATCTTTTCATGTGACAACACTGAAGAAATGACACTTTGCTACTATATAAAGTAGTGAGTGTACAGCTTGTATAACAGTGTAAATTTGCTGTCCCCTCAAAATAACTCAACCCACAGCCATTAATGTCTAAACTGCTGGCAACAAAAGTGAGTACACCCCTAAGTGAAAATGTCCAAATTGGCCCCAAATTGTTACTATTTTGAGTGGCCACCAATATTTTCCAGCACTGCCTTAACCCTCTTGGGCATGGAGTTCACCAGAGCTTAACAGATTAAAGTGATGGAGTGATGGTTACTGGAAATGGGCCTTTGTACACCTATGTAGATATTCCATTAAAAATCTGTCGTTTCCAGCTAGAATAGTCATTTACCACATTAACAACGTCTAGACTGTAGTTCTGATAATTTAATGTTATCTTCATCTTCAATCAATCAATTATCTTCAAAAATAAGGACATTTTAAAGTGACCCCAAACTTTTGAACGGTAGTGTGTGTGTGTGTGTATATATATATATATATATATATATATATATATATATATATATATATATACTGTGTATATATATATTTTTTCTTTCTATTGGTTGAACTAGATGGACTCATGTTCTTTTGCAGCCAGACTAGTTATGTATCTATGTAACTATGTAGGGCTGTATGGCAGATGGGATGTTATAAAATGCCACTTTGTAAGAGTATTTGTTGCATGGTGGCACATTGCATACCAACAGTCTCCTTCCTTATCCATTATTGTAAAGGGATACTCCATGGATGGGGTTTCCAGTGGCGTAATTTAAGATATCTGCAGCGCGTGCCACGACAGCGTTTCCTGGTTACACTCGATCTGCTTTATCAGAATACACGATAAGAATATCGGACGAAAATTTCCGTTCAGCCAGCGATCGGCCGATATTCTACTTGTTAATGTCCAGCCATCAATGAGCGATATCGATATTATGAACGAAAAATACCGTTTGAAAAACCCGAAAAATTCTGTTGTCTCGTTTGCGAAAGAACGATATTCTATACGTTGATGTTGAGGTCGTTCAATTCAACCTCATCACGCATGTCCGAAATATTTCCCCGGAAATGTTTGTTGACCCGGAAGCATTGTACCATGTCAAGAAGTTTCGTAAACACGAATGAAAAAGCTAAAGAAGTCCTCTCAGCCAAGATATAGCATGAAATGTCAAATAGACATATGTCATGTATTTTTTTTAGCAAATCTATTGGTAAGGTATTCCCTATTTAAATTGTTAAATGGACTTTTTAAAATAAAGCATTAATCAACATTGTCCGATATATATTAAATGCATGATAAATTCCCAAAAGAAAATGTAAAGAAGACACCGTAAATGCGTAAACAAATTTTTTTATTGATTTTGTAATCAAATAAAAATATATATTTATATATCATAAAAAACATAAAGATGTGTGTTTTGTATAAATAATACAAAAAGATATTTGACAGATGTTCACAGTGCCAATGGAGATACAGAAGATATGTAGAGGGTTTGACAGTAGGTTAATATCATAAATGTGTATTACCTTTATGTAATCCTTTCGCACGTGTGTGATATAGAGATATATATGTATATATACACACGGCTATATTAAATTATGCCTTTTAACGTTGGTCCCACGCTCGTTCGTGCTAGGCAGTCGTTGGTGCTCGGAGGAAGTGCGTGTCTCTAAAAAGGTCACACGCACATTACATCACTTCCGCTTTAACGTGCAACGTGCGGATTACGTATCTAATCGATTGGTCTGTAACGTTTTTTTTTGGATCGTTGATGTTGGCAACGTTTTCGACCGACGAACGCTGTTTCGATAGTCGGCGGGCACCGGTCGGGCGATATTCGGGCCGTGTATGTTGGCAACGTTTTCGACCGACAAATACTTTTTCAAAAGTCGGTGGTCGAATGATCGGGCGATATTCTAATCGTGTATTCACACCATAAGTGTATTTATTTTGGCTTTTATCAACAATAAACCATATTTCACCATGGGAAGCTTTATCCTGTTTTCTCTTTGAGCCTAGTACACATAACTCAGATTGTTATATGAGCACATTGGAGTTGTCTAGGTAAAGGATTGAAGGACAAAGGATTTAAGAGACTATTCACCCCTGGGAGATAAAGGTGCACTGCTGACTCACTTGTTTGTGCAGGGGGGGGGGGGAGTATGGGAGAAACCAGGGGGTAGTGAACACTATACATGAATACAGAGTATTATCATTTAGAATATCTTCACCCACCCAACAGTGAGCACTAGAAGTATGGACTTTTATGGGAACTTTAAATGTATTTATTAACAATTCTAAATTATTATTTTTTTGCAGTGGTGGAGTTCTTATGTTTATGCTTTAATGGAGTTATATTAGCATATTGTTTTTAAATGGGTGGATAAGCGTTGTTCCTGTTGAACGTTATTTGTGCAATCTTCAAGTTGCTTTTTGTATCTTGTATCAGTGGCTGTCCAAAATATTCATGTGGTATGTGTTACCTTACTTTACATCATTATGCAGCCAAGTAGGTTCTATGTACAACACTACATACAGTGCCTTGAAAAAGTATTCATACCCCTTGAAATTTCCACATTTTGTCATGTTACAACCAAAAATGTAAATGTATTTTATTGGGATTTTTATGTGATAGACCAACACAGAGTGCCAGATAATTGTGAAGTGGAAGGAAAATGATAAATGGTTTTCAATTTTTTTTTACAAATACATTTGTATTCAGCCCCCTTTACTCTGATATAACTAAAATCTAGTGGAACCAATTGCCTTCAGAATTCACCTTATTAGTAAATAGAGTCCACCTGTGTGTAATTGAATCTCAGTATAAATACAGCTGTTCTGTGAAGCCCTCAGAGATTTGTTAGAGAACCTTAGTGAACAAACAGTATCATGAAGTCCAAGGAACACACCAGACAGGTCAGGGATAAAGTTGTGGAGAAGTTTAAGGCAGGGTTAGGTTATAAAAAAAAATATCCCAAGCTTTGAACATCTCAAAGAACACTGTTTAATCCATCATTCGAAAATGGAAAGAGTATGGCACAACTGGAAAAATACCAAGACATGGCCATCCACCTAAACTCACAGGCCAGGCAAAGAGAGCATTAATCAGAGAAGCCGTGGTAACTCTGGAGGAGCTGCAGAGATCCACAGCTCAGGTAGGAGAATCTTTCCACAGGACACATTAGTCCTGCACTCCACAAATCTGGCCCTTATGGAAGAGTGGAAGGAAGCTAAAGGAAGTCCTGTTTGCAGTTTGCGAGAAGCCATGTGGGGGCACAGCAAACATTATGAAGATGGTGCTCTGGTCAGATGAGACCAAAATAAACATTTTGGCCTAAAAGCAAAACGCTATATGTGGCAGAAAACTAACACCGCACATCACCTTAAACGCACCATCCCCACTGTGAAATAGGTGGTGGCAGCATCATGTTGTGGGGATGCTTTTCTTCAGCAGGGGAAGGAAAGCTGGTCAGTGTTGATTGGAAGATGGATAGAGCCAAATACACTGCAATTTTAGAAGAAAACCTTTTAGAATCTGCAAAAGACTTGAGACTTGGGCAGAGGTTTACCTTCCAGCAGGACAATGACCCCAAACATACAACCAGAGTTATAGTACAATGGAATGGTTTAGATCAAAGCATATTCATGTGTTAGAATGGCCCAGTCAAGTCCAGACTTAAATCCAATTGAGAATCTGTGGCAATACTTAAAAACTGCTGTTCACATACGCTCGCCATCCAATCTGACGGAGCTTGAGATATTTTGCAAAGAAGAATGGGCAAAGAGCTATTTTGCAAAGAAGAATGTGCAAAGCTGGTAGAGACATACCCAAAAAGACTTGCAGCTGTAATTGCAGTGAAAGGTGGTTCTACAAAGTATCTCAAGGGGGCTTAATACAAATGCACACCATACTTTCACATATTTATTTGTAAGCAATTTTAAAAAAAAATTTATCATTTTCCTTCCACTTCACAATTATGTGCCACGTTGTGTTGGTGTATCATATAAAATCCCAATAAAATACATTTACTTTTTTGGGTTATAACATGACAGAATGTGGAAAATGTCAAGGGGTATGAATACTTTTTCAATGCACTGTAGTATAGAGCTAATTAAATGAATATGACAGCACACCAGTGCATTTTTACCTGCGTATATAAATTTTTCTATAGATCCATTACTAATGATACCAGTCCACTTGAGCGCTCCAATTTTGCCCTGGACATCTCTTAACATCTTCGACTAGCTGATGTAAATTTTGCTCTATCTGAGCTAGTATGCATTAGTGGACTACTCCTTGCTAATTTCTAGCTATTTTGAGTGAGTTTGTTCCTTTAAATATTTACTAATATATCTAGAGCCTACATTCAAGTATCACATGCATTCATTTTAATACACTCTATATTTAGAATTTCAGGTTCTAACGCATTTTGTCATTGAGTAGACATTGTCAGAGACGCCTCTGATGATGGCTACTTGATGACGAAACGTGTTAGAAGAAACCTGACGGATGACGCAAGCATGCTACAAGTCACGGCCTTTTTGATTGATCTTATTCTGATGCTTTTATTGGATGTTTGTAAATACAATTTTAATAAAATATTTGCCATTCATGAACGTGCTTCACTATGCGACCTTTCATGTTTATTACATTGCTGAATGTCATGTGATAGGGAAGCTGAATGCATACATGGTCGTGGTACCAGCTGTGTGAATTGGGAATTCCTACATACAGCTCTAGAAATTTTGATTGGAGCTACTTCACCTGCCGCTTGATGCTGTGGATTGGGACAGTCTTGTGGTATACGCTTATTTGACCACTCTATTACACAGTGTTTCTAAAATTGTGTCCTGAGAATTGCGGTTTTGCCGTGGGATCAGTGGTGTCAGGAGGGGGGGCTCTCATAGTCAGTGGCATTAGGAGGAGGGGCTAACCCAGGCTATAGCCCTGAGTGGGCCCTTAAAAAGCCCCAAGTCTCAAAGTGCTTGTTTTACATTATTAGCCCCGAGTCCAGGGTGGCAGGCAGATCCTCCAGTGGCCGTACTGGTTGCTAGGATCACCTGGCATCTAGCAACCAGACACCAACCACATCGTCACAAGGAAAGAGAGCAAGGTGAGGCCCCAGCATTTAGAGCGGAGGATGATTTAAATTTATCCTCCTCTGTTCCACACCTAGTTACAAAGTATTGGCTCCAGCTCCACCCACCTCTTCCCTCCATCTTCTCCAGTGCTGTGCGACTCAGAGCCTGAGGGAAGGGAGCACCGCACCGCACGTCTGAGAGAGGAGCCTGTCCAGTGTCCACCTGCACCTGCCTGAGGTGAGGCAGTCGCGCTGGCCTGTAAGAAGTTCTGCGGGAGAGGGAGGAGTAAACAACCCTTATCCCAACTCTGCCCCATGCTGCTAACTACTTTGGTAGGGGTCATGTCCAGGCTTTTGGATAGGCTGTACAATTTATAGATGTGTGACATAAGATTTCAGAAAGTGCTGATGGGAGTAGAATGAAATATATTTTTAGGATTTGACTTGCTGTGACTTGATTTTCAGATTATCTGTATGTATATGTACTGATCCGGGTGTCAGGGGCATTCTTTGGATGGGGAGGGGCCCTCAGTACACCTGGATGCTAAATAAGTTATTCACCACAAAAATTGTAAAAGGGTAACTCCACTTTCGTGGGGAAAAAAAAATAGCAAATAAAGGAAAAACAATATAGCGTATACAATTACGACACAAATCATATTGTGATTGAATGTTATTAAAAATGACCTTTCCTTTTCAACCTACAGCTGTTGTAATTTTCTGAAAATGCAATGCAATTTGGCTACCTGGAGCTGTTCTGTACACAGAATGTATACTGACCACACCCCAGAAACATCATTTCCTGCTTGTGTGATTGGCTCACCAATTTTCCTAGAAGTCTGCACTAAGATACAAGTCAGATTTCTGGCATCCCCTGCAACAAAAATGTCATTTTTGGTGAGATACTCCCAATAGGAACACGTCTAAATGGAAGCAGGCCCAGGAGATTTCCTCATTAATGCTCTGCAGCTGCCACAGCTGATAGATAATTGGGAAACCACTCCAATTTGACCCACTCAGCACAGAGGAACAAACAAAGATTTCTTCGGAATAACAAAAGGTAGGAATCTGAAACAAAGTTTGTTACCATCCTTGTAATGTACATAAATCACGCAGAGGGGAATTGTTTTTTCTCAACAAAAGTGGAGTTAAGCTTTAAATCTTTTCATGTGTGCCGCAAAACATTTTTTAGATCGTTTTGGTGCGCCGCAAGACAAAAAAAGTTTGAGAAGCACTGCTAAAAAATGAGGGCCCAAGTCCTCTGGTAAGGAGACTTGCTGGAAACACCGTGGCGTGGTGTGTTTCAATCTTCATACTGAAACCGTTGCGGAACTTTCATCTGTTCTCGCTATTATCTACCATATGGACTCTATTCACCCATATTAGATTAGCGCTGCATATTGATATTAAAAGTTTTTTTTTATGTAAGAAATAAAGTTGAGCCTATGTGGTGCCTTTCAAGTCAAACTATAAGCTCAGTATATGTTGAAATAATGTACGGATGTGGCACAATTTGAGTGTCTAACTTTTGTTGTTCATCCTTTTTGCATCTTAGTGCTGCTAATCTTGTGCAGCTTCTTTGCAGTGGCTTCCTCTCTATATACAATCCATGTATGGCAACAGTGGGCTATAGGTGTAAGTTGTAGTGAAATGGCAGTCTCCATTGGAAGCCAGTGTGGTGACAAAGCAGGAGCACAATTGGGGATGGGGAACAGAAACAGAGCATTGCAACCCTGCAACAGTAAGTTGCGCTAAATTGTGATATAGTGACAAAGAATGTCAAAAACACAAATAGTTGATGATGTAACCATAAATGAATAGTAATGAACACAAATAAATGTCCACACGAATTGTCCAAAAATTAATTGTCCATATATCAAAGGTGATCCAAAGATCCGGAATCCCCAAATCAAAGGTAGGATACGCCACCAGATAAGTAGTCTCCTTACCAGATAGATGAAAGGGATTCACCAATTGGGGATTCCGGATCTTTGGATCACTTTTGATATATGGACAATTCATTTTTGGACAAATCGTGTGGACATTTATTTGTGTTCATTACTATTCATTTATGGTTACATCATCAACTATTTGTGTTTTTGACATTCTTTGTCACTATATCACAATTTAGCGCAACTTACTTATCTTTATGTTATCTAGTTGCTTGTCACAATTTAAGTTGCTGCTTGGTCTGAGTAGTTAGCGCAGTTATTCTCTTCTTTTTACTGCAACAGTAAGTGCCTAAACAAGGACATTCATTTATGGCAGGGTTATTGAGTATTCTTTTTATTGAAAGCTGCAGATTTTTAAAAAAATTTAAAACTGATTTTGAAATGACATAAACATGTTACCGATTAAATGAGATTCTAGCATTTAGTGTTGCATATACTTTAATCACATCACATACTAAAGGCAAAACAATCACACAAATTGAATCTGACATTGAACTTTATTTTTATTTTTTTATTTCCCATGTAAATTTTATTGCCTTCTGCTTTGACCGTAAGATATGTCTAATCCTTTTTCCTATTGCAGCTACAAGTTTCTTTACATATATTAACCACTCTGAGCTCCTCCTCCATGCTTTCTTCTGGATGATCACACATATCCTCTAATTCTTCACACTGATCGTAATCATCCTCATAAGGGCAGTAATTGGCTGAAATCATTGAAGCACAGTTTTATTTCTGATGTACATTTGAAGCAGAACTAAACTCTCTTAATAAACATTAACTATTTGTAACCTATTTGTAGCCAGCATTAGTAAATAAATGTTACTAATTATATATTTTGTTTTATATAATTATATTTACTCGTGTTAACCTTTTTTCTTTTAGATTTCTTTGGTTGCTTACTGCTTTCTTGGCCTAGGCCAAAATGATGTCATACACCCCTGGAGTCTACATGGCTATTTTGTCTTTCATCTGGAGGAGGGGCTTTCATAGCTAAACACACCCTCATGCCTGCATGCCTGAGCTAAGGGCAGCTGGATTCCAGGAAGTAAATGCCAGGAAGGTTTGGGACTCCATAATGCCCTGTCTTAGTGCATGCGTGGGTAAAACTCACTCATGCACAGGTGTTCCATAGGGCTCACTCGTGTCTCGCAAACATCATTCTCACTTAGGCGAGAAATACAGAAGTGCTGCTTTGCAGCACAAATAACTTTTCCTAAATAAAAATAAATACATAAATAGGTATACTGGGATGAAGGAGGAGGCAGGGCACTATGAATAGACACCAGGGATGAAGTTCCGCTTTAAAGCGGAGTTTTGGCCTCAGATACGTTTTTTCACTAAAAATACCCCCAGGACAGTCAGGGCTAGTGCATTCCACAATGGATAGCCTCTGAACTGTCCCAGGTCGCAGTTACCTTTTAGAAGAAATATTTACCTTGAAAATTTCTTCTCCAGCGCTGCCATCTCAGGTGTGGGCAGCTGAAGCCAGCGCGTCCTCTTCTGTGTCCTCTTCGGTGACGTTGGAGTCCCAGAATGCCCTGCACCGGCCCTGCTCGTCACTTCCGGAGCAGGCATGCCCAGAAGCTGTTTAGCACGGAATGACGCGCCTGCACCGGAAGTGATGAGCGGGGTCGGTGCAGGCGCATTGACTCCTGGGAGCGATGAAATTCAGCTCCCAGGAGTCATCGCAAGCCGTAAGAGACGGCGCGGGCGGCAGCCACAGAGGGAGGAAGTGGAAGGAAGTTAAGTATATTTTTTTCTATAACAAGGTAAGTGAACAAAACAAAAAAAATCGGGAGTATTCAGTTGTTTTTTAGATGACACTCAGCAAGCGGATGGCCCAAAGTGGATTTTGTGGCCGGAACTCCGCTTTAATTACTTCCACGCAGACATGGGAGTAAGTCACACATGTGCAAGTCACAAGCAAGTCTCAAGTCTTAACCTTCATGTCTCAAGCAAGTCCCAAGTTACTGTGGCAAAAAAGCAAGCAAGTCAAGTCGAGTCCCTGCTAGAGGTCAAGCAAGTCAAGTCAAGTAATTTATTTTGGTCAAGTCACAAATCAAGTCAAAATACTGATCTACCCCAATTTTCACCTTTAAATCAGTTAAGAGTCAGTGGTCAGGAAAGGTATTGTTTTATTTTCAACATTAAAGCGGTTGTATCCCGCTTTTTGACACTTTTACCTACAGGTAAGCCTATAATAAGGCTTACCTGTAGGTACAAATAATATCTCCTAAACCGGCACGGTTTAGGAGATATTTACAGTGCATGCAGCCGCTCGCGCGAGCGGCGCATGTGCTCTGAAGGTCCGGGGGGACCTTCAATTAAGTTGCCCGGGAGCTTGCCGGAAAAATCACTCCCGCGCGCATGCGCGGGAGTGACGTCATCGCGGCTCCGGCCAATCAGCACGCTGGAGCTGTCTCTTCCGGCCAATCAGCGCGCCGGAGCCGCCGAACCCGGAAGAGACGACGAGGGATCATGGCAGCGCCTGCATCGATGTCCGGGGGTCCGTGTCGGGGCTTCGTTTTAAGGTAAGTTACACATAATGGGCTAGTATGCGATGCATACTAGCTCATTATGCCTTTGACTTGTAGGTTTTTTTCTTTTATTTTTTTTTTTATAGGGTTTACAACCGCTTTAACAAAACTGCTTAGTGCTTTTTTCTTGGCATATTAAAGAAACACTTTGAATGCCCAAACAGCCTAAAATCCTTCGTCCGGTCATGTTTCAACACCACAGTCACTAAAAACATGTTTAGTATTTCCATTGTTAAACATCCAGTGTCCTAAAAATCCGAACACACTGAGGTGTTTTAAGTGACTGTGGTGTCAGAAACATAACAGGCACATTCATTTTGCTTTAACACATCTTGAGAAAATGCAAATATTTAATAACTTGAAAAAGTAAAGTCATTTCGAGTCATATGTCTCAAGTCTAAGTCAAGTCATGAATACCAAGTGAAAGTCAAGTCGAGTCTTTTATTAATTTTAGTCAAGCAAGTCTCAAGTCCTCAAACTGGTGACTTAAGTCTGACTCAAGTCAAGTCATGTGACTCAAGTCCCCCACCTCTGCTTCCACATTCCTTCTTAACAATATGACAGTATTTCCTCATGAATTTGCTGTAGTCGTTGCGACATAATGTAGAAGTGTCGCTAATAAGCGCTACCTGGATGTGCTGCCTTTGTCGGTAACAGCAATAACAACTGTATCACAGCCTTTATGAATTTGGCCCAGGGCTTTCTTAGACAACCACAATGGCAGAAATGTATTGCAAATGTTACATTGAATTGTCCCCATTATCTCTAGTGAAGAAAAATGACTTACTGCATAAACCTTCAGCTGTACAGTCACCTGTACAGTTGGCACATCTTTGTCCTGGAGTATAAGGAATATTGATACGTTTCTGTTCATTTCCTCTGTAATAAAAGAAAATAAAAAAAAACTTCAAACAACATATGTAACAATTTGTTGCACTGGGTTTTCTTATTTCCTCTCTGTAACCAGTAGCTACATTACACGTTAGCACCTATCATTATTATATTGATCTCATCACTTTTAATATATTTGACATATAGATTCCTAGAGGGACCACTAGATATACCATCACACAGCTCACAACAGACATGCACAATTATCCTGAGGTCCTTTCATGTGATGCGTGACATCCACGGTGCAGACATCCTCACACCATCCCCACCTTGCAGCACCACAGGTTGATCCTAGTCAACCATGAGTATAATCAGGTTAGGGAATCCCACCAATTTTATGTTTTTTTTTTCTCCTTTTTGCCCTACCCTGCTCCTTTTGTCTAATAATGTTATGATCTATTGTTTGTTTCCACATTTCCTGTAGATAAGCATGCATTTGCTCCTGATGAAGTGGAGTGAAGTCCATGAAACGCGTTGAGACTGTTGATGAAAATTTGCCATACAAATATGCGTTTCTATATTTTTTGTGTACATATTTTTGTTTAACATGTACTCCTGTTTGTGGATATCTATAATACACATATGTTCAATATGTTATGATCGGGTCATAGCCTAGGGAAACCAATCTATCTGGGATTCATTTCTCAACTATGTGATCATTTTACTATTTGTTGATGAATTTTTTTTTTAATAAATTTGCTCTCAGTATTAACATCCCCTATATTTTATTATATGGTATCATTCCTCTTACATGGATATATGAATAATCTTATGTCACGCATCTCATTTAAAGTCACAATTTCCCTTCTCTTCCAAAAGAAAAAAAAGGCGATTTTACTTTGGATTCATTACAAAAGTATAACACACAAACACAGATTAAGAGAAATATCACCCCAAGCATGGCAACGAGGGCTAAATAATAATTAGTCAACTCAAAACAAAAAGTGCCCACAATTAGCTGCACTACTATAATCAAATCTCATAATTTGTTATTGGTCTTGGTCTGTGAAGGTTCTCATTTATCCAGGTCATGGTATACAGTATGTAGGAATAGAGGGTTTCATTCGAATAGATTTGTTCTGTAATGCTGAATAGAGATAAGATTGGGCGTGTTCAAGTTCTCACATGCCTGAACCCACCAAGGAGCCAACACTGCACACGGCTAATCACAGGCTGTGAGACATTTCCTGGTCTGTGAAGGAATCCTTATCCTCCATTTTGTTCCCTCTGCTCCATTTTGTGATTACAACTCTAGACTCAGCTTAATTTAAAAAAACCTATCCAAGCAAATGCCCTTGAAGGTGATTCAACAAGAACATTCTGCTTTTGTGGTCAAAACTACCCTGAGAACACACTTGATATAGTGTCAATTATATTTTATATTTTTTTGGCTTGCATACAAGTACATGACTTGAACCGCATGATGAAGAGTCAATAAAAACTATTTATAATTGTATGTATAATACTGAAAAAGAGACTTCCCCTTTTTTCCTTCTATAAAAACCATTTCATCTTTTGAATAAAACCGAGCATTCTGTGACATCGTACCTGCCATCTCTGTGTCTCATTAAGTTCTCCCAGATATCTGAAGGCACTTTTGTGCCTAGGGACATGCGAGTCTAAATTATTGCCAACAGTCTGCAGTTGCACAGATCGGGAAATTTCTCACTGCTTGTGATTAGTGGTGTGAAGTGTTGGCTTCCTGGGGGTTCGGACACAAGGGAACTCGAACACGCCCGAGCCCATCTCTAATGCTGAAAGCATATTGCAGCTTGTCTAAGCAGCTTGTGCAGTTTTTAGTGTCAGGAACGTTCCCCATTTATAGCAACACATGCAACACAGTCTCCTCATGCTGTATGTAAAGATAAAACTTTCTGTCCTCATCATACAGTACAGGATACAGGAATCAATTCCTAGATGACAGGTCATAGGCCGCTACCTTCAGGGGAATGGACACTGGCAAAATCTTTTGCTGGGTCTGCGTCATAGTATATCCAAATAACCCTTCCCACTCCGCTAGGCTTCATTTTTTTTTGCTAGGTTTCTTAGGTGATGGACCTCTTCTTCTCTTGGAGAAGACTTTATTCCAATTTTTTTTTACCAGATTTCTTTTACTATACTTTGACTGACACTTCTTTCAAAATCTAACTGCTTAGGGCTCATGCACACAGGGTAGCTGAAAACCTTTTCTGAACGCTGGAAAGTTGACAGGTGGAAACCTATAGTGACAAAAGTCCATTTTACAGCTTTTACATATTGAATTTATGCAAGTTTAGCAGCGGTTATGAGCATTTGAGGTTAGAAGCGTTTTTTTAAAGATAACCTCAGGAGACCCTCCCAAATGCTCACAATGCATGCAGAACAAGTAAATGACCTATTTCAGCCAGTCTGTGAAAGAAGGGAGAGCAGCAGCAGGGAGAGCAGTGTGCTTGTAGATAGCTGTCTGATTTTTTTGTGTTTTCACTATGGATCTGATCATGATGAACATGTGTGATGAAATGTTCCCGATGTTGCTGTTGCTGAGGCTTCAAAGACATAGAAAATTGCATAAGAGGACCAGATTTTGTCGCTGCTAGACTCATCCATTGATGTAGGCAACAGCATGTGGTGAAATTTGTGTTTTTTCAACATTTTTATATGTTCAAAAAGTATCAGAAATTTTTCCCCTTTAAAAACGTTTATAAACCCAAATGCTCATACATGCAGTTTACCGCAGTTACACACCTTTACAAGCATTTGAAATGCCAGTAAACTACAGTCCTGAATGCGATTTTTCTGCTTTCAAAAAATGCCAGTAACTTTAACTGCTTCTAAACTGATATAAACGACTGAGTGTACATGTACACGTAAGATAACATAGAGGAGAGTTCAGGGGCTGCTGAAAAAAACTGCATTTAGCAGCTGTAGTGCACATGAGGCCTTATACTTTTATGGCTCTTCAGCTGTTAACAGATTGGTTCTCCCTAATTATACCTTGAAAACCATACCCGGAACTCCCAATAGGTTATTTTTTACTGCACGTGTCCTACAGAGAAGATTGCCCTTTGATTCCTGTCCTGGAGAGGCAACAGGAAATTAAAGGATATCTCCCTAGCCACTTGCCGACTGCCTAACGCCGATCTACGTCGGCAGTCAGCCCCTCACAGGCAAAGTGACGTAGGGCTACGTCACTAGCTTGTGAGGGTCTAGGGAGCGAGCGTGCGCCCCCGGAGGCGCGCTCCTGCTCCCGTGTGGTCACGGACCCCCCCGAGCGTGTGACCGGCGGACCCGATGTCCGCCGGTCACTCGGCGATCGGCGGGGGAGAGGGAGAAAGTCAGGCGGCCTGTGTAAACAAGCTGCCTGTCATTCTTCCCTGTGTATGAAGGATGATCATACGGTTCTACTATGTAGAACCGTCGATCACTCTTCATACATCTGAAGCCACAGCCAATCACAGTAGAAAGCACGCCCCTAGGGACACACACAGCCCCTCCCTCTCAAATAAAGTTAACCCCTTCACTACCAGTGTATTTTTACAGTAACAGTGCATATGTATAGCACTGATTACTGTAGAAATGTCACTGGTAACCCCAAAAGTGTCAAAAATGTCAGTCAAGGGTCCGATCTGTCCGCCGCAATGTCGCAGTACCGCAAAAAAAATCGCAGATCGCCGCCATTACGCGTTAAAAAAAAAAAACAACAAAAATTACAAAAATCTTTCCCTTTGTTAGTAAACGCGATAACTTTTGCGCAAACCAATCAAAATACGCTTTTTGCGATTTTTTTTACCAAACATAGGTAGCATAAAACAAATTGGCCGAAAATGTTAAAAAATTTTGATTTTTACATTTTTTTGGGGGGAATTTCATATAAAAAAATGTGAAAAATATTGCTATTTTTGCAAAATTTACGCTCTTTTTTTGTTTATAGCGCGTGATCAAAAAATCGCACAGGTGATCAAATACCACCAAAAGCTCTGTTTGTGGGAAAAAAAGGACGCCAAATTCGTTTAGGTACAGCGTCGCACGACCGCGCAATTGTCCATTAAAGTCACGCAGTGCCGAATCGCAAAATACCCCCTGGTCAGGAAGGGGGTAAAATCTTCCGGGGCTTAAGTGGCTAGAGTAAGAGGAAATTTCCATCTTAGACATTTGTGACCAGAGCATTTATGTCCATTGGAAGATTTCCCCTTACCTGTTGTTCTGGTGACAATTTAAATTTTTTTATTTCTGTTCACTTTCTGTCCCACTGACAATGGTCACCAGGACAAATAGAGAGGTGAATCTCCCCAGCTAGAAAACAGAAAGCAAAAAGAGGATCCAACTCTTTCCTTTTCCAACCAAAATGCATTTAAAAGGTTTTGCCTCTTCCTCTTCTTCTCCTCTTTTGCCTCTTCTACACTTTAACCCGATTACCATGGAATGAGTCACTGTAACTGTTGATTGTCCAAGAACATTAATTAAAGGAAGTGTAAAAGATTGAATAAACATTCTAGAAAATTCTAGAACAGTGTGGTTTCACAAACTTTCATGCCTCATGTTGTTTTTGGACAACAGCATATGTTTTATCACATTTTATGATGAGAATGTGTTACCCATGTTACTATAAATACTAAGGTATGCACCTGTCACTCATTAGACCTGAAAAGGTTGCTTGGACAAACAGCAAAACAATTTCAAAATTAGAGAACCAGTTCATACTGATCCAATGGGAATTAATGTACAAATACATGACAAAAAGATGAAACAAGAGAGCTCCAAAACATTGTGGACATCTGACCATCACACCTATATGAGATTGTTGGACATCCCATTCCAAAACCATTGGCATTAATATGAAATTGGCCTCTACTTGTCTGGGACGGCTTGCCAGAAGATTCTGGGGAATGTAGAAATGTGTGCCCATTAAAAGCGAAAGAACATTTGTGAGGTCAATTACTAATGTGGAATACGAAAATCTCCTGCTCCTGTTCATCCCTATGCTGTTCAGTGGGTTGAAGTCAGGGCTATGTGTGGGCAACTTGAGTTCCTCCTTGCTAAGCTAGGTATACAATTGAAAGATTGTATTAACATGCCTTATTATATTTCATATATATTTCAGCTTATGCTCATTCTATGATGGAATGTGGGCCCTTGCATTTACATAGTAACGAGCCAGACTGACACTCATTCATACAACCCTGGACATCAGACAGCTGCATTTTGCATTTAGATGACATGTTAAACACCTTTCCATTCATTCATTTGAACACTTGACAGTTGGATATTTTGCATTTTGACAACAAGTCATTGATAGGAGTTTACATGTCAAACATCTTTTCATTCATTCATTTGGACACTTGACAAAGTTAAGTCTGCGCATAGAGATTACTGACACCACCTAAACACATTTGACAATTGCTTACATTAACACATGACAGCTAAACACAGACGGAGCGGCTGCCCCACAGACACAATCTCCAACACACGACACCCCACACATACACAGGTGTATAGGAAACAAAAGCCTTTTATGTACTGTTTCTGTGAGACATGTTCTATTGTCAAATTGACCGGTAAATTGTAAACCAGTTTAAAGCAGTTTTTTCCCGCTCAAACTTGCCTTAAATACGAGCTAAACTTGCAATAAAATCAGTTGTGTCTGCGCTAAGTTTGAGTGCTATGTGTCGTCACAATTCCTGGCCGGATGAGGGAAAATTCACTATCTAGGGGGGGTTAGCAACTGAAGGGCCGTATATCATCATGAAATTGCCTCCTGATGTGATTTGAGCTAACAGTTTGGTGTCAGAAAAGTGGGATCTGCCATAACACAGTATGGGGTAAGTAATTATATTTTTTTATTATTATTATTACCACCCTATACTGTCAAGAGCAGATAAACGGTACCCAGTTAACCACTATTTTTAGCGCCTCCCGGGAATCTGATATTCCCAAAGATAAGATGGGGTCTGATACTCCAGGGCCTGAAGTCCCGAAGATAAGATGGGGTCTGATATCCCAGGGTCTGAAACCCGTTTACAAAGCGGTACTGTGTGTGATAGTGAATTCTCCCTCTAAAAACTTGTATATTTGTATAGACATTTAGGTGTATTTTTAGTCGTTATATAAGATTGCATGCCATTGTATAGATGTATGTGGAGATTGTATGTGATATTAAGATGAGCTTGAAGGTATAAACTTGCCCACCCAGGATAGTTAACAGAAAACCATACATCGGGTGTATATAAATCTGGTTAGAAAGACGCAGGAAACCACATAAGTTGGGAAACTAGGTTTTCCAATAAAGTCTAAATACTGACCTCACCATCCCTATATATATATGTATAAACCTTCAAACTCAGCTGATCTCACTTTGTATTCTGAGCTTAGATAATGGGCAATTCTCAAGGTAAGGAGAATCTCAAAGGAAAAAAAAAATGATGAAATTTACGTTTGGGAAAATTGTATGAAAATTGTATCGTGTATGGGCAACCTTAGATCCATGAATTGTTATGTGTTCGTTTTAACACTGTTCCTAAAGGTGCTGTATCAGAAAAGCATTTCATAACACTGAATGAATACTGGTTGCATAATAATTTGTTTTGTGTTTATTACTTATGTTTTAAAGTGATGTGATGTTGCCACGAGTACAACAAAAAAAAAAGGTAACAAATCCGTACTATGATGGTCATGGCAGCTTTTAGAAGCAAGAAAATATATTTGGTGTGTAAAGTGTGACCTTAAGGACTAAAATTGTATTTCTATCCTTAAAAATCGTAAGCAATTTTGAATTTTTATCATTGAGGTTTGTGTCACCGACTTTTCTTTCTTTATCACTGACTTTTTAAAAAAATATATATATATTTTCTGGTGCCTTTTTAGCAAACAAACCCCCCCTCCCCCCTCTCCTGTCTGTGACACAGGTAACTGCAAAAGGGATTGTAAAGAGTTGCATTGTCATACAGATTGACTGAGCTGGGTGAACTTGAAGAGGAAGTACAAAATAATCTGTTAATTGTATATGCAAATGTATATTAACTATCAGTGTTGCTTTTGTAGAAAAAAAAACAGTTTTGAAGGATGTTCCAAATGGTTGAGAAGAATGGTGATGGTGACGTATGGGTTCTTGTATCCAAATGGGAAATTGCTAATGTTTATTTTTGAGCTGCTCATTTTTTAACCATGGTGAACAATAATAATTTTTTCTTTAAGTTTATGGTATACCATAACATAAAAAAATATATAGAAATCCACGTAGTATTAATTAATTTGACGTCAACAATTTTGGTATTAGAGAAGTGCACTGTTAGGAAGGAAAATGTTTGACATGCTTACTGTATGCTAAATTCCTCTAACCGTTGGTTTATTTTTAGGAGAAAAAGTAAAATGTTTTGTTACTAAACCTTTCTTGATGCTTATTCCTCAGATAAGTTTAATTTGAGACTTTCAGAGCGAAGGACGTAGATATGCCTTAGATAATTAAGCATCTCTTATAAAGTTTTCTTTTATTATATTGAAAAAAAAAAATAGGATGGATAACTTGTTGATAGTGTGCTAAGAATTATAACGAATTTATGCCAGCGTTACTACTTTGAGATGTTACTATTTGGTATTGAAAGATTTAAACTTTAAAGGCAAGGTAACCTCCTGCGGTGAATTCAATTAGTTGTCAAGCCATCTATTTTCATTCTAAGGTCATTGCCCAGGTTTTGAATATAAATGGTCCTTGAAGTCAGATCCTGTGTCTCCAAGGCTATTTGGTTTCAATTTCCTGTTCGGTGTCACCGAGCAATTGTGCAAACCCGTATAAATTTATGTTTGCATGAGTACTTACTTCTAGCTGTTTTGTGTGTCTCTATGTGTCCATGTACACAAGACAGCTTGAATTTTACTCCCTGCTGCTCAGTGATCACAGCATCTTAGCCATGCAAGGGATTCTCAGTTCTAGGTAGCTGCCTGCTTGGGTGAGTCAGAGGACTGCAAGTTAACCCATCTCCACCTTTGGAGGAATACAAGGCAGTTCAACCCCTCCAAGGGCCCTCACCATTGTTGCATGCGTAGACATGCTGTGTTCTCCCAAAACAGTGCCATTAGGTATCCTTCCTGTCTTAAAATTACCTGCCTTCTGTAAGATTCTGGTACCTCTGGTACCCTTATTTTCCACTTTTCTTTCAAATATGCGTTCCACCTTTCTAATTAGGTGGTACGCATACACCTTTAAGACGCATGACGTCATCGCCGAGCGCAGCAGAGCGGCTATTTCAACCGCCGGCGTTCTCTCTCACATCGTTCGTTCAACCTGACGTGTGTCCACATGCTTACAAGCTTACCTTGCTACCGGAACCTCCAGCTATTCCCTTTTACTTGGAAACAGACCGGAACCTCGCTACAGATCCCTGTATCTCGCTACTGGATCACTCCCTTACTACTGGACCCTGCTACTACTAACTTTACTAGTGATAAGTACCCCACAGGGGAATCCTCCATAACCTTACTTACACTATCTACCTCTGCACATAAGGACTGTTACTATCTATGCATACTAATTCTATCATCTGCACTGTTACATAGATTGCTAGCTCTTGAGTCTACTACCATCTATCCTTGCACTGGGTTAGTCTATCCTGTATTTGTCATCTGCTGTCCTTACCACCTGTTACCATACTCGATTACTAACCTATCTGCATTCTACCTAATACCATCTAATACTCTCCTGAACATTTCTATCAAGTGCTTGCCATCTCTGTCACTGTTCACACCTGTCCCTTCAGCACATCATCTCCATACTGTTATATACATCCTATCACTCCAGGAACATCTTATTGAGTGTGTATATCTGTATGCTGAAGCTGACAAGCCCACAGTGATGAGTCTGGAGAGTTGGATCTGGTTATTCAACACATCTCTACATGACTACTGAGTGGAGATTCTGCAGCTGCAAATCCAGCCTACTACAAAAACGCAGGAGCGTTACACCTTCCTGTAGGCCCTAAACCCCAGTGCTGCGAGTAGTTTTTACTAGCATTTATTTTTGCTGCCTGCCTGTAGGCCAGAAGCCCAGTGCTGCAATATACTCCTGCCATTCTTGTAAAACTTGCATTCTTGTCTCTGTACTTACCTGCTATTCTTGCTGAAGTCAGAATGACTCCAGACCAAGTACCAAGCGATCTCCCTTTGAAATTTTGATGGGGAGACCCGTCCCAACCCCATAAGTCCATTTATTCTCATATCTAGAGATTTTGCAAGAGGAATATGTGGCAGAATTAATTGAAAAAAATTAAACAGTGATTATGGTGATATTTCGCTCTCGTTTCGTTTGCCAACAGGTGCACCAACCCACCCATTCAAGCCTGGAGACAGACGGAAGTCCCACCCCTGGACCCCACAACTGCGGACCGGAGATTGTGACAAGCACCAGACGAATTCCAGTTGAATCCAGACAGACGGAAGCCCCACCCCTGGACCCCACAACTGCGGACCGGAGATTGTGACAAGCACCAGACGAATTCCAGTTGGATCCAGACAGACGGAAGCCCCACCCCTGGACCCCACAACTGCGGACCGGAGATTGTGACGAGCACTAGACGAATTCCAGTTGGATCCAGACAGACGCATTGGTACAATACCAAAGGACACCCCTACTACTGGAAGACTTCGCATTCGTGCGACAGTGGTACTCTTTGTAGCAAGCTTAGCACTAGTAGCCACTGTCTGGTTACTTGCATCATGTGCTCACCACCCCGAGAACCTCTCCTCATTTTGCCCTTGCTCACCCCAGCAAAAGAGAGAGACACGAGACATTCATGTCTCCACTTTACAGTCGAAGTCAAGCCTATTGGACACAAAGGACATTTTTTTTACGTTGTAGCCGCCAGGGACTTAGTCTGACCGCTCTGATGACACGAGGGTCGAAAGGGAATTTTTTCCTCCCATTTGAACGTGGGGGTTTATTTTTGCCCTTTCCTGGCAAAGGCTTTAGGAGATGTTGAAAATTCACATGCTATAGTCAACAGGTGGTATGTGCTGCCATGGTCTATTTGTAGTGACTTTATTGCCATAATATGGAGTTGGATTTTTCAGGCCATGGATTCTTCCAAGCTATGACCCTCCCCATTGAACATGTCTGTTTTTGATTTGATAGAATTCTAAGAAGTTATATCCCTATGTGCACACAACCAAGTCACCAGCCTACATACACTTTAGAATATAATATCACCTGTTCTATGCAAGTCAGTTACCAATAATATGACATGCACTCATACAAGAACACAACCCAGGTATGTCAAGAATGTCCAGCTCATTCATAGTTGGACATATATCCCAGGAGGGTACATAGTGCTATTCACAGACTCTAAGTGATCCCACCGTTATGAATAAAGTTGGGATCAAAGGTTGGGTTGAAAGATTGTATTAACATACCTTATTATATTTCATATATATTTCAGCTTATGCTCATTCTATGATGGAATGTGGGCCCTTGCATTTACATAGTAACGAGCCAGACTGACACTCATTCATACAACCCTGGACATCAGACAGCTGCATTTTGCATTTAGATGACATGTTAAACACCTTTCCATTCATTCATTTGAACACTTGACAGTTGGATATTTTGCATTTAGACGACAAGACATTGATAGGAGTTTACATGTCAAACATCTTTTCATTCATTCATTTGGACACTTGACAAAGTTAAGTCTGCGCATAGAGATTACTGACACCACCTAAACACATTTGACAATTGCTTACATTAACACATGACAGCTAAACACAGACGGAGCGGCTGCCCCACAGACACAATCTCCAACACACGACACCCCACACATACACAGGTGTATAGGAAACAAAAGCCTTTTATGTACTGTTTCTGTGAGACATGTTCTATTGTCAAATTGACCGGTAAATTGTAAACCAGTTTAAAGCAGTTTTTTCCCGCTCAAACTTGCCTTAAATACGAGCTAAACTTGCAATAAAATCAGTTGTGTCTGCGCTAAGTTTGAGTGCTATGTGTCGTCACAATTCCTGGCCGGATGAGGGAAAATTCACTATCTAGGGGGGGTTAGCAACTGAAGGGCCGTATATCATCATGAAATTGCCTCCTGATGTGATTTGAGCTAACAGTTTGGTGTCAGAAAAGTGGGATCTGCCATAACACAGTATGGGGTAAGTAATTATATTTTTTTATTATTATTATTACCACCCTATACTGTCAAGAGCAGATAAACGGTACCCAGTTAACCACTATTTTTAGCGCCTCCCGGGAATCTGATATTCCCAAAGATAAGATGGGGTCTGATACTCCAGGGCCTGAAGTCCCGAAGATAAGATGGGGTCTGATATCCCAGGGTCTGAAACCCGTTTACAAAGCGGTACTGTGTGTGATAGTGAATTCTCCCTCTAAAAACTTGTATATTTGTATAGACATTTAGGTGTATTTTTAGTCGTTATATAAGATTGCATGCCATTGTATAGATGTATGTGGAGATTGTATGTGATATTAAGATGAGCTTGAAGGTATAAACTTGCCCACCCAGGATAGTTAACAGAAAACCATACATCGGGTGTATATAAATCTGGTTAGAAAGACGCAGGAAACCACATAAGTTGGGAAACTAGGTTTTCCAATAAAGTCTAAATACTGACCTCACCATCCCTATATATATATGTATAAACCTTCAAACTCAGCTGATCTCACTTTGTATTCTGAGCTTAGATAATGGGCAATTCTCAAGGTAAGGAGAATCTCAAAGGAAAAAAAAAATGATGAAATTTACGTTTGGGAAAATTGTATGAAAATTGTATCGTGTATGGGCAACCTTAGATCCATGAATTGTTATGTGTTCGTTTTAACACTGTTCCTAAAGGTGCTGTATCAGAAAAGCATTTCATAACACTGAATGAATACTGGTTGCATAATAATTTGTTTTGTGTTTATTACTTATGTTTTAAAGTGATGTGATGTTGCCACGAGTACAACAAAAAAAAAAGGTAACAAATCCGTACTATGATGGTCATGGCAGCTTTTAGAAGCAAGAAAATATATTTGGTGTGTAAAGTGTGACCTTAAGGACTAAAATTGTATTTCTATCCTTAAAAATCGTAAGCAATTTTGAATTTTTATCATTGAGGTTTGTGTCACCGACTTTTCTTTCTTTATCACTGACTTTTTAAAAAAATATATATATATTTTCTGGTGCCTTTTTAGCAAACAAACCCCCCCTCCCCCCTCTCCTGTCTGTGACACAGGTAACTGCAAAAGGGATTGTAAAGAGTTGCATTGTCATACAGATTGACTGAGCTGGGTGAACTTGAAGAGGAAGTACAAAATAATCTGTTAATTGTATATGCAAATGTATATTAACTATCAGTGTTGCTTTTGTAGAAAAAAAAACAGTTTTGAAGGATGTTCCAAATGGTTGAGAAGAATGGTGATGGTGACGTATGGGTTCTTGTATCCAAATGGGAAATTGCTAATGTTTATTTTTGAGCTGCTCATTTTTTAACCATGGTGAACAATAATAATTTTTTCTTTAAGTTTATGGTATACCATAACATAAAAAAATATATAGAAATCCACGTAGTATTAATTAATTTGACGTCAACAATTTTGGTATTAGAGAAGTGCACTGTTAGGAAGGAAAATGTTTGACATGCTTACTGTATGCTAAATTCCTCTAACCGTTGGTTTATTTTTAGGAGAAAAAGTAAAATGTTTTGTTACTAAACCTTTCTTGATGCTTATTCCTCAGATAAGTTTAATTTGAGACTTTCAGAGCGAAGGACGTAGATATGCCTTAGATAATTAAGCATCTCTTATAAAGTTTTCTTTTATTATATTGAAAAAAAAAAATAGGATGGATAACTTGTTGATAGTGTGCTAAGAATTATAACGAATTTATGCCAGCGTTACTACTTTGAGATGTTACTATTTGGTATTGAAAGATTTAAACTTTAAAGGCAAGGTAACCTCCTGCGGTGAATTCAATTAGTTGTCAAGCCATCTATTTTCATTCTAAGGTGACTCATTGCCCAGGTTTTGAATATAAATGGTCCTTGAAGTCAGATCCTGTGTCTCCAAGGCTATTTGGTTTCAATTTCCTGTTCGGTGTCACCGAGCAATTGTGCAAACCCGTATAAATTTATGTTTGCATGAGTACTTACTTCTAGCTGTTTTGTGTGTCTCTATGTGTCCATGTACACAAGACAGCTTGAATTTTACTCCCTGCTGCTCAGTGATCACAGCATCTTAGCCATGCAAGGGATTCTCAGTTCTAGGTAGCTGCCTGCTTGGGTGAGTCAGAGGACTGCAAGTTAACCCATCTCCACCTTTGGAGGAATACAAGGCAGTTCAACCCCTCCAAGGGCCCTCACCATTGTTGCATGCGTAGACATGCTGTGTTCTCCCAAAACAGTGCCATTAGGTATCCTTCCTGTCTTAAAATTACCTGCCTTCTGTAAGATTCTGGTACCTCTGGTACCCTTATTTTCCACTTTTCTTTCAAATATGCGTTCCACCTTTCTAATTAGGTGGTACGCATACACCTTTAAGACGCATGACGTCATCGCCGAGCGCAGCAGAGCGGCTATTTCAACCGCCGGCGTTCTCTCTCACATCGTTCGTTCAACCTGACGTGTGTCCACATGCTTACAAGCTTACCTTGCTACCGGAACCTCCAGCTATTCCCTTTTACTTGGAAACAGACCGGAACCTCGCTACAGATCCCTGTATCTCGCTACTGGATCACTCCCTTACTACTGGACCCTGCTACTACTAACTTTACTAGTGATAAGTACCCCACAGGGGAATCCTCCATAACCTTACTTACACTATCTACCTCTGCACATAAGGACTGTTACTATCTATGCATACTAATTCTATCATCTGCACTGTTACATAGATTGCTAGCTCTTGAGTCTACTACCATCTATCCTTGCACTGGGTTAGTCTATCCTGTATTTGTCATCTGCTGTCCTTACCACCTGTTACCATACTCGATTACTAACCTATCTGCATTCTACCTAATACCATCTAATACTCTCCTGAACATTTCTATCAAGTGCTTGCCATCTCTGTCACTGTTCACACCTGTCCCTTCAGCACATCATCTCCATACTGTTATATACATCCTATCACTCCAGGAACATCTTATTGAGTGTGTATATCTGTATGCTGAAGCTGACAAGCCCACAGTGATGAGTCTGGAGAGTTGGATCTGGTTATTCAACACATCTCTACATGACTACTGAGTGGAGATTCTGCAGCTGCAAATCCAGCCTACTACAAAAACGCAGGAGCGTTACACCTTCCTGTAGGCCCTAAACCCCAGTGCTGCGAGTAGTTTTTACTAGCATTTATTTTTGCTGCCTGCCTGTAGGCCAGAAGCCCAGTGCTGCAATATACTCCTGCCATTCTTGTAAAACTTGCATTCTTGTCTCTGTACTTACCTGCTATTCTTGCTGAAGTCAGAATGACTCCAGACCAAGTACCAAGCGATCTCCCTTTGAAATTTTGATGGGGAGACCCGTCCCAACCCCATAAGTCCATTTATTCTCATATCTAGAGATTTTGCAAGAGGAATATGTGGCAGAATTAATTGAAAAAAATTAAACAGTGATTATGGTGATATTTCGCTCTCGTTTCGTTTGCCAACAGGTGCACCAACCCACCCATTCAAGCCTGGAGACAGACGGAAGTCCCACCCCTGGACCCCACAACTGCGGACCGGAGATTGTGACAAGCACCAGACGAATTCCAGTTGAATCCAGACAGACGGAAGCCCCACCCCTGGACCCCACAACTGCGGACCGGAGATTGTGACAAGCACCAGACGAATTCCAGTTGGATCCAGACAGACGGAAGCCCCACCCCTGGACCCCACAACTGCGGACCGGAGATTGTGACGAGCACTAGACGAATTCCAGTTGGATCCAGACAGACGCATTGGTACAATACCAAAGGACACCCCTACTACTGGAAGACTTCGCATTCGTGCGACAGTGGTACTCTTTGTAGCAAGCTTAGCACTAGTAGCCACTGTCTGGTTACTTGCATCATGTGCTCACCACCCCGAGAACCTCTCCTCATTTTGCCCTTGCTCACCCCAGCAAAAGAGAGAGACACGAGACATTCATGTCTCCACTTTACAGTCGAAGTCAAGCCTATTGGACACAAAGGACATTTTTTTTACGTTGTAGCCGCCAGGGACTTAGTCTGACCGCTCTGATGACACGAGGGTCGAAAGGGAATTTTTTCCTCCCATTTGAACGTGGGGGTTTATTTTTGCCCTTTCCTGGCAAAGGCTTTAGGAGATGTTGAAAATTCACATGCTATAGTCAACAGGTGGTATGTGCTGCCATGGTCTATTTGTAGTGACTTTATTGCCATAATATGGAGTTGGATTTTTCAGGCCATGGATTCTTCCAAGCTATGACCCTCCCCATTGAACATGTCTGTTTTTGATTTGATAGAATTCTAAGAAGTTATATCCCTATGTGCACACAACCAAGTCACCAGCCTACATACACTTTAGAATATAATATCACCTGTTCTATGCAAGTCAGTTACCAATAATATGACATGCACTCATACAAGAACACAACCCAGGTATGTCAAGAATGTCCAGCTCATTCATAGTTGGACATATATCCCAGGAGGGTACATAGTGCTATTCACAGACTCTAAGTGATCCCACCGTTATGAATAAAGTTGGGATCAAAGGTTGGGTTGAAAGATTGTATTAACATACCTTATTATATTTCATATATATTTCAGCTTATGCTCATTCTATGATGGAATGTGGGCCCTTGCATTTACATAGTAACGAGCCAGACTGACACTCATTCATACAACCCTGGACATCAGACAGCTGCATTTTGCATTTAGATGACATGTTAAACACCTTTCCATTCATTCATTTGAACACTTGACAGTTGGATATTTTGCATTTAGACGACAAGACATTGATAGGAGTTTACATGTCAAACATCTTTTCATTCATTCATTTGGACACTTGACAAAGTTAAGTCTGCGCATAGAGATTACTGACACCACCTAAACACATTTGACAATTGCTTACATTAACACATGACAGCTAAACACAGACGGAGCGGCTGCCCCACAGACACAATCTCCAACACACGACACCCCACACATACACAGGTGTATAGGAAACAAAAGCCTTTTATGTACTGTTTCTGTGAGACATGTTCTATTGTCAAATTGACCGGTAAATTGTAAACCAGTTTAAAGCAGTTTTTTCCCGCTCAAACTTGCCTTAAATACGAGCTAAACTTGCAATAAAATCAGTTGTGTCTGCGCTAAGTTTGAGTGCTATGTGTCGTCACAATTCCTGGCCGGATGAGGGAAAATTCACTATCTAGGGGGGGTTAGCAACTGAAGGGCCGTATATCATCATGAAATTGCCTCCTGACGTGATTTGAGCTAACAACAATGTTTTTATGGAGCTGGCTTTATGCACAGTGACACAGACATGCAGTAACAGAAAAAGGCTCTCCCCAAACTGGTGCCACAGGTGTGAAGACAAAAAATAGTCTAAACCAGCCTTTCTCAACCTTTTTCTGCAGTGGAACCCTTGAAATATTTTTCAGATGTCAGGGAACCTCTACTAGAATCAATTCATTGAGGGCCAATAGAAAAATGCCCCTCTTTTAGTGATGGTCCGAGTTCCCCCTTATAGATAACTAAAAAGATCATTTGGGTCATGCATCTGTCTTTGCCAAGTGGCATTTATCCTGGAAGTATGCACCATCAAATAGGAGGTCAATCAGCCACAACCTGGGGAACCCCTATTAACCTCTAGAGCAGTGGTTCTTAACCAGGGGTTCGGTGAGTCAGGCTCAGGGGTTCGGCGGCGGGGCAACAGGGCAATTGCTCCCCCCGAGAAAATATTACTGATTGTGAGGCCAACAACCCCCCCCCCCCCGGGAAATCAGAGCTGCGGTCGGGACGACTCACAGCCATTACACATAGACACTTGACGCTCTGCCCCCTGTACCTCCCCCAGCAGGTTTCCAGTCCATCTCCTGCAGGCTGCTTGCTGCTTGAGTCGGCGGGATGGGGATGTACCTGACCACGGAGATCGCGTCCCCCTGGAGGAGGGAAGTGTGAGCAGCTGAGCAGAGGGAGCCGAGTGAATGTTCCTGGAGGTAGGCTCAGCTAGCTGTACATGGTTGATTAGTTTACAAGCACCTCTATGCTAAGTCTGCTGAGTTACTGCAGCTTAGCATAGAGGTGCTGTTAGATGACAAATGGAAATGCATGTCCTTTTCATTTAGCTCAATAAGCATTGTGAATGCCCCCTAGTGTGCCCTCCTGATACCCCATGGTATGCCCTCCCAACACCTCCCCCCCAGTGTGTGTCCTCCTGACACCCCATGGTATGCCCTCCCAACCCCCCCCCAGTGTGTGCCCCCCTGACACCCCATAGTATGCCCTCCCAACACCTCCCCCCAGTGTGTACCCTCCTGACACCCCATGGTATGCCCTCCCAACCCCCCACCCCAGTGTGTGCCCTCCAGACACCCCATGGTATGCCCTCCAACCCCCCCAAGTGTGTGCCCCCCTGACACCCCATGGTATGCCCTCCCAACCCCACCCCAGTGTGCCCTCCTGACACCCCATGGTATGCCCTCCCACCCCCCCCCCCAGTGTGTGCCCTCCTGATACCCCATGGTATGCCTTCCCAACTCCCCCCCCCATTCTTCTGGCAGTGCCCCTCCCGAGACTAGACTCATAAAATCATATTTTATTTTTCCAATTAAGAAGGGTTCGGTGAATGCGCATATGAAGCTGGTGGGGTTCAGTACCTCCAACAAGGTTAAGAACCACTGCTCTAGAGGAACCCTAGTTATGAATGGCTGTTCTAAACTGTCTCTGTACTCTGCAACATTATCAGTCCCCTTTACTGGATACTCTCGACCTCAATAATTTGGAGCGGTGTCTACATACTTTTCATCATATAGTAGAAGTAATTGTCAGGTGTTTCTCTCCCATCTATCCATTTATCATGAACATATATTATATATAATTAGACATTGGGACTTTTTTTCCCACAGTAGCCAGTCTGCTTCTCCCTTTAAGCACCTGGTTATGAAAAAAAACCCCTCAGACCTGTTGTCATAAAATATTATGTTAACATCATTCAGGTAGAAGACAAAATGAGTTTCACTTACGCAGGGCAGTAGTGGCACACGTAGACATAGCTTAAAGCATTCTGGGGGCAAAAATGTAAAGCACAACCCAATTGCCAAGATTTGTGCCAGACAAACTGCAATGGATAGAAAAAAAAAAAAAAAACATATTATCATAATAAACAGATCACCATCACTCTCACCCTAAAGAATCAATTGACCCTTGTCAATTTAACATAGGATGTTTCTTACATCTGTCAGGGACTCATGGTGGTGAAATGTCTTGGCCTGAGTTTCCAGAACCTTCTCCGCTACTTGGTGGTCCCACTTTCCCTCTTTGCTGAACACCTTATGAAAATCGTTATTGTTCAGCTATTATGCGGACCCACTGGCGTTAAAGTGGTAATGAAGTCAAAAGTTTAACTTTGCCCTGGAGGCAAGCTTTTAAAAAGTCTTACCTGTAGGTGCCTTTGAAAAGACCTAATTGGCTCCGTCTGATTATTTTACTGGCACGTGTACACTACTCTCTGCATTCATGGAATACTGAGTGTGCTGGGAATGCAGAGAGCATTGTGTCGCAATGGTGACTCCTGTGCACATGTGTAGGAGTGACATCATAAAAGGCCGGCCATTCAAACACCTGGAGAGCGAGTACCTGGATCGAAGACCAGGGGAAGATGGAAGTGCTGGGAGTAAGCACATTTAAATGGTAAGTCTGTCAAATTGTGCTAGTACTGTATACAGCATTTTAATATACAGATATTCCTTTTGTGTAGAGTTTACTACCGCTTTAATACTTAAACAGGAACAAGCATGTAAATTTGGAAAATCAGTCTTTTGCCTTTGTACCACTAGGACCTATGGCAGAAAACCCTTACTGGAGTCCCCAACAGATTTAAGAAGTTAGCAAGTGGAGACATATAGAAAAAGTCTTTAGAAAACCAAAGGCTACCAAATCTGCATCTAGGCCAGAACAGCCACAGTAAAAAAATATATTTCACAGTTTTTGCTTAAGTTTTAGGTTTTTCTTGACCACACTTTCAGTTTGAAAAAGCATATCTTCATCATTTGAATAATCTTTATTGATCCAGAACTAACACATTGTTGCACCATTCCTGCCTCCAGGGCTTACTCGTAGAGGTAGGAGAAAATGAAGGGATAGCATTAGACAGGAAGGCAGGGACTAGTGCCCCTTTAACTGAGTTCCCCTCTCTGGGTAATGCTAGTGGGTGGAGTATGTGCCCCTTTATAAAATAGGGTGGATGGATTCTTGGTCAGAAGGAGGATGGAAACAGGCTACTCCTGATATACACTATGTAAGCCTGTAGCCTAGATGGGAGACACACTGCAGGGGGGCTCAGTGAATATGTGGGAAGATGGGTTGACTTTTGGATTTCATGTTTTTTTGTGCTGTTGTCAACTGTACTACTAGGCTTAAATGTGGAAATTAAGAAGCTGCTGTACAGAGTTGTTAATATGTTTCACAGTAAAATCTTTAAAGGTTACTAGTGTGGACAGCTCATGAAGATAGGCTTCAAGTGAGTAGAATGTGAGTGCATCATGGTGGAGAATCTCCCTTGACAGATGGATGTGTGCCCTATTCCAAGAACAAGGGAGGTGTCCTTAGCCCTTGGAACTGGCAGCAAATTAGGGCAGCTCGAAAAACAGTTTTGAGTAGAAATGGGTTTAGGTTTTATCTGTAATACGCTTTAAGGTTCTGCTTATATATTGGTTATTGCATTTAGACATGGGAGAACTCATTTGTCCAGACTGGGCTAGTATATATAGTACTGAGAATGTTCACTCAAACTAAGGGAAGGTTCACTTGAATAATCAAACCATGTGTAGATGAAATAAAAAAAAAGCAGCAATTTGCTTTTTAGATTGGCCTCATTATTATTCATTATTTTCATCCACCTTACACAGTATTGTAAGCTCCAATTAGGGGTATGGTTTTAGCCCTCGAAATGCATTGGTTTGTTTTTATGATGGAATAAAGGATTTTGGAATTTAGGACTACTGGGGTGATGTCCTTACTTCTCCTTAGGTTTCTACTGCTGCTTACCTCTTGGGTAGATTTTCGCATTTCCTGTTCTAGCAACACATCCTTTAGCAGAAAGGTTAAAGGTCGGAAAGTGGGGTCTGCACAAAACTGCTCATTGTTCACTGACAGTGAGGATGTCAGCAACGCATTACACCCATTTGGACCAGCTTTTGGAAGTGGGATATAAACTCCAAATAGGTACATGTATATTTTCACAGGTTACCCACTGACTTACTGAAACATTAGTCATTATTCTTTAAAGTAATTGCAATGACGTTTTTGAGAAAGTTAATAATAGATCAATGATTGCATGAAGATGTGAAGATGTTCAAAAGTGTGTTCATAATGAAGTGAAAAAAATTGTAGAAGATACTATATATACCTGGGTATAATGGCCAATAACTTTGTTGCTTGCTATTGCTCCTTTTCCATATTCAAAGTCATTCTTTTCATCCCACCAGCCTAGCAAAACTCTAAGCCAGCTGATCAGTCTGCTAGAAAAGTATAGGTTCTCTCCGCATCCCCAAGCTGAAAAGAAAAAGTATAATATGGATATAAAATTATTTATGTATCATTTGTTTATTACAGTATGTTAGTATCCACCACGCCCCAGCAGTTTAGGGGTCACACAAGCCGGTCATTCTCAGATACTATCTACATGGCCCCAAGCAGCTTTCTTTTAGCAGGTATTTAGGTGCATGTCTGAAGGTTTGCTTTATTATGCGCAGTGATGAGCTGATTTTAAGAAATTCAACTCAGTGAAAGTTTGATAGTGTGTAGACCAGCCTTTCTCAATCTTTTTAATATGGAGGAAATCTTGAAATAACTTTCCGGTCTCAGGGAAACCTTGCTAATAATTGCTCTATCTAGTGTTGACAGCAAAGTCGTGTCATGGTCACTGGGAAGTAGTGTTGGGCGAGCAGTTCGGACCAAACATAGGTTTTGCCTGAACATAACCTAACAATAAGCGGGTGCTTGGTGGGTTTGTCGCCCGCTGGCCCCACAATGCACTACATGCTGCACGGTGCATTCTTTTTTTTTTTTTTTTTTTAAACAAGATTTTTTTTTTTTTTTGAATAATAAAAAAATGCTTTATTGATAAGAAGTCTCGTATTTTGTTTTTAAATATAAGCATATTTTTGTGTACATCATCCATACAATATTCACTACAAGGGGTCAGAAAGTGTCCTCATGTATTTGTGACATGCTGACACCTATCTAAAGTGTGTCCCCATGTAGCCTTTTTCTTGTTCAAAAATTTTATTTAGAATAAAGGGTGTACAATCAAGTGTGGCATTGAGCACTACATATGGCAGTAGGTACCAAAGATATGGAATCAACAACAATGAAGCGTTCAACTGTGGTATGAAAATAAAAAGTGGAACAAAATCGTTAATAGTAACATCGTTTAATAGGGATGTAGATTAACAAGCAGGAGGAAGAGTGCAAGTCATTGGTGAGATTAATTTGCGATGTCGTCCCCCACTAGAGACGCGAAACAACAACAAAAACAAAGCCCCTTGGCACCCCAACGGGGGACAATGCCAAAGAGCATGAGGAGTCTGGGAGACCATGATGCATGGGTGGGTGGGAATAATCAAGGACAACCTAAAAGGCGGGAAGGGAAAAGCAGAAGGGAGAGGGGGTTTAAACAAGATTTTATTGAGGTTCATATTGAAATAAACAAAGTATGCAAAACAGTGTTTCGGGTCATATACATCAAGTAGGTAGACCATAAAAACAATTCACTAGGCTGAGTGAAAAGAGCACAGATAAACTTTAGGGTTTAACGAGTAACCAGTACTGAACTCGAGAAATACAATAAATACATAACATTTTTTTTTTTTTTTTTTAAACTGAAGACAGGGGGAGGAGAGAAGGGAATCGGGGAGGGAGAAGGGAAGAGGGGGAGGGTGCAGATGCATTTTCGGAAGAAATCAAGCAGTTAACAAACCAAAGCAAGGTTGCTGAGCTAGGAAAATGACAGCAATCAAAATAGAGTAAGGGACACATTGCGGTATTGACAGCCCATAACATAGTATGCAAAAGTATGGAAAGTAAAATCTTGCTGGGGGGTAACCGTAGAGGAAGTCTGTTGGTTCTCAGGTACGCTGCATAGGGCAGTGTTTCTCAACTCCGGTCCTCAGGGCACACTAACAGGCCAAATTTTAAGTATTACCTTGGGGAGATGCAGACTAGAATACTGCAATCACTGTGCAGTAAATGATATCACCTGTGATGTATTTCAGTTTTCTTGCAAACCTGGCCTGTTAGTGTGCCCTGAGGACTGGAGTTGAGAAACACTGGCATAGGGGATAAATTAACAGTGCTGATAAAGCAGTTCCATTTTCGAAGGAAGGCCTCTGGGCGAGGATGTGGGTGTAGGGTGAGACCTGTTTGTTCCTTCTGCAGAAGAGCATGAAGATCAGACCGTAGTTCTGCAATTGAGGGGGGGGGGTGGATGTAGGAAAGGGCCTGTATAACCCAGTTTTGCGAGGACCAGATCCAGTCACTGAAAGCTGACATTGTCAAACGCATTTTCGGCATCGAGAGTAATAATCGCGACGTCAGTGGCGGGATCTGCCATCGCAACCTCCAGTGCCACAAGTACCTTGTGGATATTAGAGGTCGCTGACCTACCCTGGGTAAAGCATGTCTGAGCCGGGTGAATGAGAGATGGAAGAATAGAGGCCAGCCTGTTCGCCATGATCTTAGAGAGTATTTTGGAATTAATGTTGAGTAGTGAAATCGGGTGATATGATCCCGGATCAGTGGGGTCTTTCCCCTTTTTCGGTATGAGCTTTACATGTGCTTGGAAACCTGTGGGCAGGTAAGGGTTACCTGAAAGAATATGATTGAAAATGGTGAGCATAGTGGGGGCAATCGATTCTGATGCTAGTTTGTAAAATTCTGGGGTGTAAGCATCAGGGCCGGGGGCCTTGCTTGAGGTTAGTGATTTGATAGTGTCAGTGACTTCCTTTAAGGGTATAGGGGCATTCAAAGGGTTAAGTTGGTCCTCCGCAACCATAGGGAGCGGAATAGACAACAAGAGGGAAGAGGCAACTGAATTGTCTATGGGGTCAGGGCCATACAATGATTTGATGCCGGTATAATCAGTAGCAGTAACCGATGAAGCACAGTACTTTGTAGGTTGAGCAAAAAAGTGGATAAAGGTTTAGGTCACAAAAAAGGAATACGAGATGTTACAACCAGAGGGACTAGTCGGTGATTGAACATTCCGATCAGGGAATGGTCGAGTACCCCTCATGTAGGGGCCTGGTGCCCAGATGATATAGTATAGTAGCAGTCATAGGGCAAGGCGAAGAAGGCTCAGATGTGTTTAGAAAAGTGGACCATTTCCTGAGAAATGTGACCGGGCGTGTCAGCCTATTTTGGTATAGTTCCACCAAGTCCCTACGCAGTAGGATGTTTAATTTGCCAATAACCTCAGTGAGGGTGGGGGGATTTGTCGCTGTCCATTGTTTCAGGATAGCTCTCCTGGAAATCAATAGGCAGTTCAGGAGCCAGGGTTTGTAGTGTATCAAGAGTTTCTTTTGAGACTTAGGCATGTGAGGAGCTATGGATTGTATCTCTCTCCGAATAATAGAACAAAGATGTCCTTAGGGAGTACAAGACCTGTGGAGTGCGAGATGAATCTGATGAGCTTGTCCCAGAACAAAGAGATTTTCTTGCATGACCAGAACTTGTGCAGCAGGGATGGTTGACTGTGACCACAGAGGGAACGATGGAGTTGAGCAGGATCTGTGGACCACTTCAGGCATGGTAAATAAGCACCATGTAATATTTTAAACTGCTGTTCTCACCAAAATTCATTTTGTACGAATAAACATGTATCATTATATCCTTTAAATGCACGGATGTGAGCTGTTGGAGAGGAGAGAGCGGTATTCCATCATACTGCGACTTGTGCAGCAGTAGGTAAGTAAAGTTTCTGGCATAGGGAAGAGTAAATATAGAAGATTCTGTGCATGTCCCTTGTCACCCATAAGTCCATTATTGAATGTTTGAAACTCACAGCTTTCTCTTTAGCAAAGGATTTAACAAAACTGAGATATTGTTGTACGTATAAGTGATGTGATATAGTGCATAGAGCAGGGATCTCCCTAGGGGAGCCCGTGAGTGGGTCATACAATTGGGAAAAAGTTGTCAGACCATGGATGGCCCAACAGGCAAACATGGCTCTGCTGCCCCTGGGGGAACAAAGGGTGATGGCAAATAGGTATATATCGCGAGATCCACTGGGGAACCCCCAGTTTCTTACGCACCTCCCTCCATCCTAGAATCATGTCCCTGATCAGGATGTTAGTCCTCAGATCGGGGGGGGTCTCTGTTCCCACAGAGCAGCAGGGCCACCAGGTCAAATGGAAGCGCCATATGTGATTCTAGTGTATAATTAATATATCTGGACTGTTGTGATATCCAGTCTAGCCCGCCCCTGAGAAGACAGGATAGATTGTACATTCGTATGTCAGGGGGAGCCACTCCCCCTTCCCGTTTGGGGAGGTATAATTTACAAAGGGCGATACGCTGGCAACGTCCCTGCCATTTGAATGTAGATAATGCCTTATTAAGACGTTGGATATCCTTGTGCTTTAGGAGGAGGGGTATGGTTTTAAGAGGATAAAGAAGTTTGGGGAAAATTGACATTTTAAAAAGATGACATCTGCCTCTGAAGGAAATTGGGAGTTTCTGCCAGTTGTGTAATTGGGTAATCATTTTGTCCAGGATAGGGGAGAGATTTAGATTGTATAAAGAAGACGGGTGTCTGCCCACCTTGATACCAAGGTAAGTTATGTGTGAGTGTACTACCTTTAAATTAGAACAGTAGGCCCATCGTGGATGATGCAGATGATGTAGCGGGAGGATTTCATTTTTAGCGAAGTTGATGCGAAGCTCCAAGCAAGTGAATAGGTCCTGAATGATAGGTAAATCTTGAGCAGGGTCAGAAGTAAAAATAAGTACATAATCTGCAAATAATGCAGTGCGTACTTCCTGTGTGCCTATCGGGATCCCATGGAGGTGTGGGTGATCAGTCAGATCAGTCACGGTTATGAGTAAGCGGCTGTGTGTGCCGTGAAACGCGTTAACCTTGGATTACCTGTTCCCTGCACTGTCTGTCCATATATGATTTGAAGAATAAAAAGTATTTCTTTTACTTTCATTTACCTGAGTGCGGTTCCACTACTTCCTTGCACTTTATCCGGATGACGGGTCTTACCAGCACCAGGTCGGACTGATACACCTGAGCGGCTCTGTCTTTCCTATTACCCTTGATCAGTCAGCGTCCTCAACAGAGGTTCTAAGGCCAATTTGAAGATGGGGGAAAGAGGACATCCCTGCCTCATGCCTTTGTAAAGTCGGATGACATCAGATGTGTGGCCTGCCACCACTACCTGGGCCGTGGGGGCCAGATACATTGCCAGGATCAAGTGGAGGAAGGCACCTGAGAAGCCCAATTTAGTGAGAACCATATCCAGCCAGCGGAAATTTACGCTGTCAAATTCTTTTTCAGCGTTAAGCGTGACTATGGTTGTGTTCGCCACTGGATTGGTTCTTGCATATTCGAGTGCTGTAATGACCTTCCTTATATTAGAGGTGGCTGATCTCCCCTGGGTAAAGCCAGCTTGAGCTGGGTGAAGTAGAGATGGGAGAATTATAGCCAGGCGGTTGGCTACAATCTTGGAGAGGATTTTTGCATATAGGTTGAGCAGGGATATTGGGCGCTATGAGCCGGGGTTTGTGGGGTCCTTGCCTTGTTTATATATCAGTTTATTAAAAGCCTGGTAGCCGGTAGGCAAATAGTTTCCACCTTGATATATGAGATTGTACATGTCAAGAAGGGCGGGCGCTACCGTGTCCATGGCTAATTTGTAAAATTCTGCAGGGTATCCATCTGGGCCTGGGGCTTTTCCCAGGCCCAGCGTTTTGATTGTGGTGGTAAGTTCCTTGTAAGTGATCGGGGCGTTAAGATTCGCTAACTGTTCCTCCGTAACAACAGGGATGGTGACTGAGTTCAATAGAGACTCAGCTATAGGTTCGTCGATAGGTTCTGGGCCATAAAGTGATTCATAAAAATGTTCAAAAGTGTGCACTATGTCTTGTGGGGAGTCCACCAGAGTGCCCTGGGAGTTTGTCAAGGCTGCTACATGTGTAGGGGTATAAGGGGGTTTGCATAAAGAGGTGAGCAGTTTTCCTGGTTTATTTCCAAATTTGTGGTACCTCCAGTGCTGGACAGTAGCATGCATGTTCTCCTGTGCCGCAGCCCATGAATCAAAGTTAGATTTTGCCTGTTTCCAGCGGTCCCTAGCAGCAGGGGTATTTGAGAGATTTAAAAGCCGCTGCACCTCCCTGAGCGACACGCTGGCTACCACATATGCTTTAGCTACTTTCTTCTTATGGGCTGAGGCATAGGAGATGATCTCACCTCTAACGACAGCTTTACCCGTTTCCCAGAGAAGTGTAGGGGAGCAGTCAGGGGAAGAGTTAATTTGCAAGAAATCCGTCCATGTGTCGCGTATGAGTTTTTGAAGGGCTGTATCTTTGGCCAAGTATAAAGGAAAGCACCAAGAAGATTTCATAGTCGGGGGTGAAAATTTTAGGAGATCGATCGATACTGGTGAATGGTCAGATACTGCAATATCATGTATATGGGGGTGGGTCGTACGAGAAAGCAAATTATCATTGGGAAAAATATAGTTTATTCTCGTCAGAGAATTGTGAGGGTGAGAGTAGAAGGTAAATTCCCATGCAGAGGGGTGAGCGAGGTGCCCTCAGTGAACGCCAGGAGTGGAGAGTTGGCCATAGGAGGGCGAGAGAGAGAGGGCACTTGTCACCCCCTGACTTGTCCTCCTCCATGTTCATAGTGGTATTGAAATCACCTGCTACTAGAAGTGGGAGATGTGCGGAGTGAGCTAGGTGGGAGGTGAGCGTTTGGAAGAATGCCTTTGTAGGATCATTTGGGGCGTATATGCCGCCAGGGCCCATGCCTTTGCCATAGTGGCCAGATGGAGAATTAGAATGCGGCCATTTTCATCAGAGTAAGAGTTATTTAGGGTACACGCCAGTTTTTTGTGTATGTGTATAGCTACTCCTGCTTTACCTTTTACTGCGGAAGATCCAAACACCTGGCCCACCCAGAGCCTGCGCAGGCAAGCAAGATCTGGTTCGGCCAAGTGAGTCTCCTGTAGGACAGCAATGTCCGCCCTCAAGCGGCGCAGGTGCCTGAGGACAGCCATTCTTTTATGAGGAGATCTAAGGCCCTATACATTCCAGCTGACTACTTTTAGTGTCGTGGCGTATACCAGGGGGGTAAAGAGGCTCAAATAACAACAGTGCCTTTGTATAATGGATAGTAGTGTGACTCAACTGGAGATTAAGTACCTTCCAATATGGATATAGAGGTTCAGGGGAGTGCATCCTTTGGGATGGGGGAGGAAGAATCTGCTGAGACGGGAGCATGGTCTGAGATGGCAATGTCGTGGATGCTGGAGTGTACGGTGAAGGGTAGCATTTTATCATTGGGAAGAATATAATCAATTCTGGTAAGGGTATTGTGTGGGTGTGGGAAGAAAGAGTACTCTTTCGCATCAGGGTGGGCCAGTCGCCATACGTCGAGTTAGCGCAAGCCTTCTGCAAAGGTGGGGAGGAGTAGGGATCGGTGAGGTGGAAGAGGGATCCCTTCCACCGAACCTGTCCTCACAGAAGTTCATAATCTGATTGAAGTCTCCGGTCACTAACAGAGGTGAATGTATGAATGGGGCTAAGAGGGAGGTGAGGCGTGGATAGAAAGGTTTAGATGGTGAGTTGGGAGCGTATACCCCTGCTATCGTCCAGTCTCGAGCCAGGGTTTTAAGATTGAGGATGGCTATACGACCCTCGTCATCGAGGCTCGACGAGCGCAGGTCACTTGGACAGCATTTGTGTATTAGGATCAGGACACCTTCTTTACCTCTTACTGCGGGAGTGCCAAAGACTTGCAATGACCTCGCTATAGTGAGTAGAATGTCATGTTGAAGGTTTCAGCGGGGTTTGGAACGAGAGGTAGGGCCAGAAAGGCGCAGCTTTTTGGCTGGATCTTTTCTGGGTCTACGTTGTTCCCTCGGGCCCTGGGAACGGTGAGGTGAGGGACCGGGAGAGACATCTAGGGAAATGTGGAGCTGGTTTTGGAGATAGTGGCTGGCCTCTTCTGGATGCGTGAAAGATTTTCGCTCACCAGAGGTGTCAGTAAGGCGCAATACAGCCGGGTAAGCGAGGGTAAACTTGACAGCCTTGTGGTACAGGGCCTGCCAAATGGGTTGGAAAGCCTTCCTACGTCTAGATGCTTCCTGCAAATAGTCTGCAAATACTAAGAGCTTGCGGCCATCAAGCTGCAATGATTTGGAATTCCTAAAGGACTTAAGAACATTTTGTCTGTCCATGTAGTTCAAATATTGGACTATAACGGGGTGAGGAGAGTGTCTTTCATTAGAAGGGGCCCCCAGTCAGTGTGCCCGCTCAACCATGCAGGCAGTAGTGATCCCCAGGGCTGAGGGGATACGTGACATGCAGAGATCAATCAGTGTGTTAGCGCTATAAGTCTCTGGGAGTCGTATGATCTGGAGATTATTTCTCCTGGAGCGATTCCCCAGGTCATCCAGTTTGTACAGAATATACATCTGTGTTTGCCTGGCTGGTTGGTCCATGGAGAATGAGCCTTGTAGCTCATCCTCCAAGTCAGACATTCTATGCTCCAGCTCTGTCAGCCTGCCAGAGTGTTCGCCCAGCTCCCTCCTCAGCTGTGCAATGCCCTGTGAAATGGCCTTGTCCACGGCATCTGTGATTGTGGGTGACAATAGGGCAGCTACCGCCTGGGCTAGTGAGGTGACCTGAGCCTCTGGAATCACTGAGGCAGTCTGTCCCTGTATGGCTGCGGCAGGTGGGGGAGTCGCATCCTCCATGTCTGCCTCATGTGAGGCCTGGTCAGCAGGAGCGCCTCTGGGTGGTGGATTGTCACAACCCACCTGGGGTCTTGCAGTGGAGAGGGAACCCAGTTGCAGTGGAACAGCACTCCCTTACAATCACGACCCTTAGGAGTCCCTGGAAGTGGGAACAGGGCCCCGTAGGGACTGTGGTGGCACGGGGACCTTTAATGAAGAGGAGGAGGTAAGGTCGACAACTCTGGAGTCAGGTCTGGCAGGCAATCAAGGAGTATCCACCTGAGGGAGAAAGGATCAGGAACACAGACAATGCAATTAGCAGACACACAGGAGCAAGGAAAATAACCAAGCACTGACTGGAAGGTGTGCTTGGTTTATATAGGGAGCCAGGATCACATGACCCGCCACCTCCCACCAGTAGTTGGGGCTGCCAGGGGCTATAAAGGGAGGTCACAGACCCAGCGCCATCTTGGTTTGCTTCATAGAACCTGATCTTACCAGATCTTCAACTCTCCTCTCTCCCTCTGTGTAAAACACTAACTGCATGGCGGCCGCCATCTTGCCATGACAGTGTGCTGCTGCAGTCCTCAGAGGTGAGGGGAGGAGAAGGAGCCACCGCAGACCCGGAGGGGGTGTCTCTGTGACCGGCAAGCACCGAGACTCTGTTGCGAGAACGCCGCAGGCGCCCAGACGCAGGTGAGTACGCGGCAGTGCCGTGACAGAGCCCCCTTCCTAAACGCGACCTCAGGGCGCGAAATAGGGTTGGTCGGCCAGGGTGTCTTCTGTGGAAAGCTCTAATCTTGGCAGGTGCATGAACATTCTTAGCTGGCTCCCAGGATCTCTCCTCTGGGTCATACCCTTTCCAGTGGATGAGATACTCCAGATTTCCCCTACGACATCTGGAATCAAGAATCTCTTGGACTTCAAACTCTTCAGAGCCATCCACCACCACTGGAGAGGGTGGAGCCACAATACGGGAAGGAAATCTGTTGGGTTTCCAAGGTTTTAGGAGGGATACATGAAAAACCGGATGTAACCTGTAGGTGGAAGGGAGGTCCAGGCGGACGGCCACAGGAGATAGGATCTCGGTTATAGTGAAAGGCCCTATGTAACGTGGTCCCAACTTCCGTGAGGGGCAAGACAAACGCATATGTTGTGTGGACAGCCAGACTTTGTCTCCTGGCACATAGGTGGGTGCTGGTGACCTTTTTTTGTCTGCATATCCTTTGTAGCGTTGTTGTGCTATTTTTAGGGTCTGGTACAACATAGGCTTAAGATGTCTAAGTTTGTTCAGTTGTGAGGCTACATCAGGCACTGTGTTTGGACAAGGTAGCTCTGGAAGGGCACATGGATGGAAACCATAGTTGGCATAAAAAGGTGTCATCTTGCTGGAGTGGTGCATGTGGTTGTTGTAGGAGAACTCTGCTGTGGGAAGCAGAGATAACCAGTCGTCTTGCAGATGTGTAGTGAAACAACAAAGATATTGTTCCAGAATCTGGTTGGTACGTTCTGTTTGGCCGTTGGTCTGAGGATGGTAAGCCGAGGATAAACATCGTTGGATCCTTAGATGACGACAAAAATGGGACCAGAAACGGGAGGTGAACTGGGACCCACGGTCAGTGATGATGGTTTGGGGTAATCCATGTATATGAAAGATGTTTTGCAGGAACAAGGAGGCAGTCTTTGAAGCAGATGGAAGTCCTACAGAAGGAATGAAATGTGCCATTTTTGTGAATCTATCCACTACCACCATGATGGTGTTGTGTTTGTGTGATAAGGGTAGATCCACAATAAAGTCCATGGCTATGTCGGTCCATGGCCCTTGAGGAACTGCAGGAGGTTGGAGAAGACCCACAGATTTTATCTTTGGGGTCTTTGATCGAGCACATATATCACAAGAAAGGACATAATCCCTGACGTCCGATTTAATAGAAGGCCACCAATAATAACGGCTAATGTTTTCAAATGTCTGGGTAATTCCTCCGTGACCTGCTGAAAGGGTATCATGGAACTGGCCAATTACCTCAGACTGGAGTGAAGGTGGTATATACAGTTGTTCACCATGGTACCATAAGCCTTGTTTCTGGATCAGAGGAGGTATCATCACCGGTGGTTGGACCGATGAATTGCGTATACGGTCTAGGAGTGATACCTGTATTGCTAGGAATTGGTTTGGAGGTAGGATGGTGTCTTGGGTTTGATCTGTTGGGTTTGTCTTTTCATACATGCGTGATAGAGCATCTGCCTTTTGATTTTTTGAGCCAGGGCGGTAGGTGATCTGCAAATTAAATCTGGAAAAGAATAAAGCCCAGCGGGCTTGACGGGGACGCAGTCTCTTAGCAGTACATAGGTACTCTAGATTACGGTGGTCTGTATTTACAGGTAAGGGTGCTCCTTCAAGGAGATGGCGCCATTCCTCTAGAGTGTTTTTGACAGCAAGAAGTTCCCTTTCGCCCACGTCATAGTTAATTTCAGCGGGCAGGAGTTTTCGTGAGTAGAATGCCACGGGGTGAAGTCGATCATCCCTCTCACCTCTTTGGGACAGGATACCCCCAATGGCAATATCGGAGGCATCAACTTCAAGGAAAAAGGCCTTTGTAGAATCGGGCTGGATGAGAATAGGAGCCTGGGTAAACAGTTCTTTTAGTTTCTCAAAGGCCTCTTGAGCTTGGTTGGTCCATGTGAACAGGTTGTGGCTTTTTGTCAGGGCTGTAATGGGGGAGCATACCTGGGAAAAACCTCTGATAAAACGTCTATAGAAATTGGCAAACCCAATGAAGCGCTGTACAGACTTCTTGTCCTTAGGGATAGGCCATTCCAGGATAGCTGTGATCTTACGAGGGTCCATTTGTATTTGCCCCGGAGAGATCAAGTACCCCAGGAATTCCACGGATTCTGTATCAAAAACACATTTCTCCAACTTGGCATAGAGTCTGTGCTCACGGAGACGGAGAAGTACCCTTCTCATATGCTCGGTATGTTCAGCAGAAGAAGAGGAGAAGATCAGTGGCCAGGGCATTGCAGAGCCCGAAGGGCATGACGAGATATTCAAAATGTCCGTAGCGTGTCCTGAATGCTGTCTTCCACTCATCCCCCTTGCGTATGCGGACCAGGTTATATGCCCCTCGTAGGTCTAGTTTCGAGAAAATCTTTGCTTTCCTTAATCGATCTAGGAGCTCGGGTATCAGAGGTAAGGGGTATCGATTCTTAATAGTGATGTTATTCAAGGCACGGTAGTCAATACATGGGCGAAGACCTCCATCTTTCTTACCAAAAATATACCTGCTCCTGCTGGTGACGTGGAAGGTCTGATGAAATCTTTGGCGAGGCTGTCAGAAATGTACCCCTTAAGGTGCGCGAGTTCAGTTTCCGACAGAGGGAATACACGTCCATAGGGGATAGGGGCACCTGGGAGCAAATCGATTGGACAATCATATGGACGTCTTGGGGGCAACTGATCTGCATTCTGTTTGTTGAAGACATCCTGGAATTCCTTGTATTTGTCTGGCAAGATAACTGGAGGGTCAAGGTTTATCGTGAGTAGATGCGTGGGTGCCTCTTTTAAGCAAGTGGTGGTGCAAAAGGTGGAAGAGAAGGTGAGAGTACCCTTAATCCAGTCTATCGCTGTATTGTGGGTGCGAAGCCAGGGAAGGCCGAGGATGAGTGGGAATATTGGTGAGGGTACAATATCCAAATTGATAGTCTCTTTATGGTGACCAAGGAGGAGACAGATGGGACCGGTTTCATGTAGTACGGGTCCAGTTTTGATAGGAGTCCCATCTACCACGAATAGGGATAACGGCCGTGACTTAAGTTGCATAGGCAGATGATGTGATCGGACCAAGGTCTGGTCTATGAAACACCCGCTGGCTCCGGAGTCGATGATGGCCGTAATCTGGAGATCTCTACTTCCCCACTGGAGAGAAAGAGAAACAGATAAGTAAGAAGAGGTGGATGGAACAGTAGAAGTCCAGGAAGAAGGGGCTAAGGAACCCTTACCAGGTGAGGTTGTGGGTCGGACGGGGCATGACCGGAGTTGGTGATCGGCTTTCCCACAATAGAGACAAAGTCCTTGAGAACGGCGTCTCTTGCGTTCTTCTTCCGTTAGTGGACGGCGAACCATGCCTATTTGCATAGGTTCTTCAGATGAGGAAGAGGATGGAGAAGCAGAAGGCATAGGCCCTGGGGAATCCAAGGACCGGAGATAAGCTGGAGCCTGTCTCTCACTTCTTCGTTCACGGAAGCGTCGGTCTAATTGGGTGACTAGGAGGATCAGACCCTCCAAGGAAGGGGGTACCCCAACTCTGGCTAATTCATCTTTTAAGGCCTCGGATAGTCCTAGTCGGTACTGTTCTATCAGGCCAGTTTCATTATAACCAGTGTCAGACGCCAACTCCCGGACATCCGTGGTGTAGTCCTCCACAGGTCTTCTTCCTTGCCGGAGGGAACGGAGGGCTGAGCGAGCAGCGGAGGGTCTCAAAGGGTCATCATATAATGTACGCATAGCTGCGGCAAAAGAGTCCCAGGTCTCCAGTATTGGACTCTTTGAGTGCAGGAGTTGGTGTGCCCAGGTTTGTGGTTGACCTGACAGCAAGGCAATGGTTGTGCGGACCTTCACGTAATCATTGGGGTAGGTGCGTGGTTTTAGGACGAAGAGTAGTTCACAAGCTGTGATGAATGATCGCAGTTCAGACTTCTTTCCAGTAAACTTGTCAGGCATAGGAATGGCTGGTCCTGGGAATGCAGTTAGTACCGGACCAGTGGCTGGGGGTGAGTCTGGAAGGGGTACAGACTGAGCCCTTCTTTGTTCATGTTGAAGAAGCATAGCGTTACTGGCTTGTAGATCTTGGACGGCTTGAGCCAAGGCTGTCATCTGTTGGGTGAGAGCAGTAATAGCTTCGGCTGTTCCTGCGGGTTCCATTTTTGCGGCTTGGTTATTATGTCACAACCCACCTGGGGTCTTGCAGTGGAGAGGGAACCCAGTTGCAGTGGAACAGCACTCCCTTACAATCACGACCCTTAGGAGTCCCTGGAAGTGGGAACAGGGCCCCGTAGGGACTGTGGTGGCACGGGGGCCTTTAATGAAGAGGAGGAGGTAAGGTCGACAACTCTGGAGTCAGGTCTGGCAGGCAATCAAGGAGTATCCACCTGAGGGAGAAAGGATCAGGAACACAGACAATGCAATTAGCAGACACACAGGAGCAAGGAAAATAACCAAGCACTGACTGGAAGGTGTGCTTGGTTTATATAGGGAGCCAGGATCACATGACCCGCCACCTCCCACCAGTAGGTGGGGCTGCCAGGGGCTATAAAGGGAGGTCACAGACCCAGCGCCATCTTGGTTTGCTTCATAGAACCTGATCTTACCAGATCTTCAACTCTCCTCTCTCCCTCTGTGTAAAACACTAACCGCATGGCGGCCGCCATCTTGCCATGACAGTGTGCTGCTGCAGTCCTCAGAGGTGAGGGGAGGAGAAGGAGCCACCGCAGACCCAGAGGGGGTGTCTCTGTGACCGGCAAGCACCGAGACTCTGTTGCGAGAACGCCGCAGGCGCCCAGACACAAGTGAGTACGCGGCAGTGCCGTGACATGGATTGGCTGGTAAATGGCTATGGAGGACAAACTTGTCCATAGTTACCGGGTCCCCAGAGTGCGTAGATGGTGTCCGCCAGGTCGGATGGCTCAGATGGGCTGCTGGATCATTTTTTAAGCTGGTGAAGATGGAGCCGCCGTTCCACGCTGCAGCTCACATGGGCGCCGGAACCTGAAGTTTTTCTGCACGGTGCATTCTAAGCCATTACTGGCTGAAGCAATGAACCTGACCACTGGCCTGGTTCAAGGCTTTGCCCAATCAGGGCACAATGAATAGTTGGTTTTTAAGGAGTGGGCTGGGATGAGTTGTCACATGTCAATTGGCTTCCCCGCTGACAGCTAAATGAAAAAAAAAAAAATTGCCAGCAATGCAAAAATGTTAGAAAAAAAAAAAAAGGCGTGCCCCCCTGCCCCCCCCCCCCCAATCCATATTAGGCCCTTAGGTCTGGTAGGAATATTAAGGGGAATATCATGCCAAAATGAAAAAAAGAAAAACTGTGTGGGCCCCCCCCCCCCAAAAAATTCATACCAGACCCTTTTCCGAGCATGCAGCTTGAAAGGCCAGGAAGGGGGGGGGGCAAGCAATGGCCCCCCCTCCTGAACCATATCAGGCCACATGCCCTCAACATGGGGGGTGATTTAGGGTGGGGGTGATCTGCCCCCCTCCCCAAAGCACCTTGTTTCTCTGTGGTTGTGGGTCTCTGTGGGCAGGGGGCTTATCCAAATCCAAAAGCTCTCTTTAACAAGAGGGCCCCCGGATCCTGGCCCATCCTATGTGAATGAGTATGGGGTACATAGATCCCCTACCCATTCACCAAAAAAGGCATCAAAACAAAATAAAAAAACACACACACAATTTTTGACAATTCCTTTATTAAAAATAAAAAATGTCTCCCGATGTAGATCTATCATCAATAACGATGCCTGCTGACCCGAAAGAAAAAATATTTCAGATAAGGGTCTGGTATGGATTCTGAGAGGGACACCACACTGTTTTTTTTTTTTGCATTTTGGCATTAGGTTTCCATTAAAACCCATACCAGACCCAAAGGGCTTGGTATGGATTGGGAGGGGACCCCCACACTGTTTTTTTTTTTTACATTTTCCTATTGCTGGCATTGGCTTGCAGCCGGAAAAATTTATTTAAATGTCATTTTTTTCCCTTTATATATGTCAGTTTTGCTGCAACAGGTTATACACGATACATATGTGCCACTTTACAGGCAGACAAAGGGGACCCCCCATTCACTATATTTAAAAGAATTTCTAATTTTTATTGTTTCACTTTAAGCATCATTAAAATCACTGCTCCTTTTTTTAAAAAAAAAGTTTGCATTGATACATGTCGCTCAGGGCAGTACCTGGGCCCCCGTACTATTTTGGAGGAAGCCGAGGGTGCCATGGGACCCTGGCTGAGAAAGGCTGGTGCAGGCTGCAGAGGGATTGGCTCAGCTGGGAGGATATTTATAATCTGGAGTATAGTGAGCTAGTAAAGGGGCCCATTGAATCTCTTACTACATCTCTCAGGAGCCCATACCCTTCTAAACAAGCCCCAATGCCCTCTGCAACAAAAACAAAGCAGGATCTCATTAGATTCTGCACATTCATGGACTGCCAAGAGGTCTACATGATTTGAACAATTCCCAGTGTGGATAGTTGGATGTTTCTCTTGCAGAGCCAATCAGCAATCCATAATGAACATCTAATCAACCCTGCATGCTGTAAATTTGGGATCGGCCAAAAATAAAAAAAATTAAATTGATATAGTTGATATTGTACTGCTACTACTAAACATGGGGCACCGTCCCTTACTTTGCAAAGTTGTTTTTTTTATATCTGTCTGTCTTTATTCATTGTAACCTTCTTTTCTAAATAAAAATTATAATTTAAAAAAAAAATTAAATATTCTATTACTATTAAATCGAGTGGGGGCTTCCAGTTTTTTAATATACTTTACAAACATTAGCAAACAAAGACATTTTAGATAATTGTATTATTCCAACCTTGTGGCAGCTTTTTGAGGAAGGACTTCATCTCAAGTCTTCAAACACAATAGCCTTGCATTGTACATATGGAGGCAAAGGAGCTGCCCACACACCAGAGCATCAGAAAGAAGAGGATAGCAAGGGATAAAGTAAAGCCTGGTAAACACGTCAGAACAAACTTGTCAGCGCTTGCAGCCATTAGTTGCCAGTGCTGATCAGATGTTGATGCTAATCGGATATTGGTTCCATGTGTACCAGGCTTAAAGGATGAACTCACTTTTTAGAAAAAAAATGTGTATTTATTTATTTTATTTTATTTCGTTTTTTTGAGCACGTAAAGCATTGCACCAGCTATAAGAAGATTGCTGGTGCCATACAAGACTGTATCTGTGTGCCCGTACATCATGTATGAGCACAGAGATACAATCTGACAGGATGTATACAACATTTTTTGTTGCACTAGTAATAGATATTATAAAGTATGACAACTTCCAGAAAAAAGTCTAGTGAATATAATCCAGAAAGTGAATGTCATGGGATAAGACAATCTATTGTATCACAATATGAAAATTCCAAGTTTAAAAGTTTCAAATTCGTTCAAGCTCAGCAGATGTGTCCAAAATAGAAATGGCAATTGACCCCTTTTTGGAAAGTAGACAGTCCAAGGTATTTAGTAAGAGGCATGCAGTCTTTATCATTAAGACCGCATTCACATTGATCCGACTTGGACCGCGACTTGTCAGCCTGACAAGTCGCGGTCCGTCACGCTCCCATTGTGTAGTACAGGAGCCATTCTAATAGGAGCGACACAAGTCGCTCCGACTTAGAAAAAGGGTCCTGTACTACTACGGGGTGACCTGGAGGCGACTTGCATAGACATTCATTTTATGAAGTCCGTGCAAGTCGCGCCGAAGTCGCGCTGCACGCGACTTCACAGGTCGCCCCCTAAGTCGGAGCGACCTAGTGTGAACCGAGACTAAACCGTAGCGTAGAGGATGGAGAAGAGCATTACGTTTCCATCTCAGAAGATATTTTATTGAGGGAGCATGTTTAAACCTTTGCATGAGTCCACGATTCCTCGAGTCCACAATTTCTTGTAAGAAGACATTTTTTACCCTGTGGTGGAAGCACACTTGGGTGATTCACCTTTCGGATTGACATTTCTATTGTGAACACATCTGCTGGGCTTGAAGGAATTTGGAACTTTTACACTTGGAATTTTTATATTGTGTTACAATATATTGTCTTATCACATGACGTTTGCCTTCTGAATTATATTTACTAGACTTTTTCTGGAAGTTGTTATTCTTTAGAATATCTATTACTAGCATGGCAAGAAATTCTGTATACATTGTTTACAATTCAATCTGATTCTTTCTTTACCAGCTGCTTTTTTTGTTTGATCTGCCAGTACAATATTTACTTGTTTTATATTATTATTATAGAGAAAATGAACTACCACAGCGCTCCACAACGCCTTGGTAGTTCATTGAAAACTACAAGCTGACAGCTGCAAAGGCTGCTGGACCTTGTCGTTTTCCATCCACAGCACACAGAGTGATTCGGGGCCAGGCGTGCGGCCACATTTTTTTTTTAAATTGTGACAGTTATGCCAATGCCAGTTATCCCAATGGAGGATATTGGTGTGGAAGGTTTTATATGCCAGTTTACTATCTGATTGGTGTGCGGAAACTGTAGCTATAGGTGGGTAAATGTGTAATGCTTTTGGTGCACACTAATTACTGTACTGCAATGAGTGGCAATCTGTATACAATAGATATCTCCAACAATTGTTCATTCAGAAAAAAATTCCTAAACAGGAAAATTGGGTCTATGAACAAAGGAGGGTACACAAGGGTATTTAGCCCACCATATTTATTTATTAAAGGCATTTAAATAGCACAGGTATCCTGTACATACAAATCAGTCCTAGCATTCACATTGCTTACAATCTAAGGTGCATATCTCACATGCACACATACTTGGGCCAGTTAATCTACCACCATTTTTTTTGGAAGGTACCAAGACAAGGACAGGGAGAACATGCAAACTCCATCCATATACTGTAGCATCCTGACTTGGAGTTAAACCAGGTGCCCCAGTGCTGCAAGGCAGATGTGCTAATCACTAATCCACTATGCTTCTGCGACTGCTGGGATCTCCCCCTTTTATAGTGATTGGGCTAGCCTGCCCATTCCCTAAAATTATGGGTATGGGTGTAAATTTAAATCAATTCCAATTTTTCCGAACCTCAAAACTGAGAGATTCACTTCGAAAACCAAGGCAGCTCTGAACCCAATCCCCAGTAGTTACTTACCACTAGTTCTCCGAAGTTCTTGTTTGCTGTGGCCAGTAGGACATGCTTTAGCCCACCGCATTGCATTCTCTGCTGCTATCTCATGCCATTTCTTTAAAAAAAAAAAAGACAAACATTAATGGGCCATACACACTATAAGATTTTCTGAAGACTTTTTCCTTTAGACTTACCAAAACCATATAATATGAGGTCAAACCTAAACACTTTCAATTTGTATGCAATCTGGCAGGCCCTTGCAATACATAGAAAAGGTAAATCCGAAGGAAATCTAACCAGAAAAGTTGGATAGTGTGTATCCAGCTTAAGGGTTAATTTATGACCTGCTGCTTCAGACCTGGAAGTGCAGCCCTAAACATTTATATGGTCACTGACTCACTACACTATCTTTTTATAACACAGGGTACAATATTGTTAGAATGCTGTTCATACAGACAATGGTGGAACAACCTTTCTCATATTTTATACTGCAATTGTTAGTTCTACTTAAGTGGTAGTGTTCTTGTATAATTTATTGTAGAGCTTGATGTAATGTAATTTCACATCTCTGTGTTTCTCTTGTTTTCCAATAAAACAAGAAAGACTCAATGTCCCAAATGTCCAGCAATATCTTTAGTGGTAGGAGTCGTATCCTCCAAGAACAACCTCAGCCCCTTTGACACACCTGGGGTTGAGTGAAAGTTACTGCAAGCACTTAAAGGAACACAAGTATGGTCAGTTCCTTAAGGGCTCAGTCTTTATAGCAGCCGATAGTAAATGCCCACAGCAGCAGCTCACCAGTCCTAGCAATATTGCAGATCACCATCTGGCCACACATAGAGATTAGTGCACTCTCTGCACCCAGGTGATTTGGCTGTCGACACATCTGGACTCCGCACTACAGATCCTGCTTAGGCCTTCAATGTGCAGCAATGGTTTGCAATCTCTGTAACAAACAGGACTCTAGGCTACTCAGGCAATTACAGGAAACCAGGTTCTCTTGTAGTATAGAGTGCCATCCCCAGATGAAGTCTTCTTTCGTCTTATGAAATAACCTCTGGTATGGCCCTTACTTGGTCTTGTGGTGTCCCCACTGACATATCCCTTACTTGGGCTTCTGGAGTCCTACTTTCAGCATATGCTGTTGGCCTTTTGTTTAGAAAGTTTGGATAGCCATACTTTCATGGGCATATACCTTTTGTACCTCTTCTTTTCTTCCTATGTTTCTATGAGAGAAGCATTTTCTAACTCCAAGCTCTAGAAGACAATGTAGTATCATACATGCCATGAGTCAAATATTTCAAAATATGTTAATTTCTATTGACAAAGCTTTGGGTCCAATGTTCTACAGAAGCTCCTCTAAGACAATGGCAATATCTAAAAATGTTCCCACAAGATGTTTCCTCCTATGAACTTAAATGTGCTTATATCTGAAAAAAAAATCACATGACCTTCAACACACATGGTTACGACCCATACTCAAATGCCTTGCTTTACAATATTAGGAGACAACTATTTCTCTACAAAATACACAACAGAACATTCTAAGGACATTGTTTTAATAAAATGTCTACAAAATCTTCTTAGCAAACGAATATGGTATATAAAAAACCTAACTTTAGCATATAAGCACCTAATATTGTCATTTAATCATTACTAAAGCATGCATTTATTATTTTTATTTATCACTAGTATGTGGCTTCCTTTTGTGATAACAAAGCTGTTCCCTCTGAATGTCACTACATTTCCTTGCTCGATGAGCACCAGGTGCAAAAGGAGTCCTCTCTTTCTTGTCTATATATATATATATATATATATATATATATATATATATACAGTATCTCACAAAAGTACATCTCATGAGTACATCCCTCACATTTTTGTAAATATTTTGTTATATCATTTCATGTGACAACACTGGAGAAGTGACACTTTGCTACAATGTAAAGTATACAGCTTGTATAACAGTGTAAATTTGCTGTCCCTTCAAAATAACTCAACACACAGCCAATAATGTCTAAACCACTGGCAAAAAATGTCAGTACACCCCTAAGTGAAAATGTCCAAATTCGGCCCAATTAGCCATTTTCCCTCCCCAGTGTCATGTGACTCATTAGTGTTACAAGGTCTCAGGTGTAAATGGGGAGCAGGTGTGTTAAATTTGGTCGCTCTCACTCTCTCATACTGGTCACTGGAAGTTCAAAATGGCACCTCATGGCAAAGAACTCTGTGAGGATTTGAAAAAAAGAATTGTTGCTCTACATAAAGATGGCCTAGGCTCCAAGAAGATTGCCAAGACCCTGAAACTGAGCTGCAGCACGCTGGCCAAGACCATACAGCGCTTGAACAGGACAGGTTCCACTCAGAACAGGCCTCACCATGATCGACCAAAGGAGTTGAGTGCACGTGCTCAGCGTCATATCCAGAAGTTGTCTTTATGAAATAGACTTATGAGTGCTGCCAGCATTGCTGCAGAGGTTGAAGGGGTGGGGGGTCATCCTGTTGGTGCTCAAGCCATACGCTGCACACTGCATCAAATTGGTCTGCATGGCTTTCGTCCCAGAAGGAAGCCTCTTCTAAAAGTGATGCACAAGAAAGCCCACAAACAGTTTGCTGAAGACAAGCAGACTAAGGACATGAATTATTGGAACCATATCCTGTGGTCTGATGAGACCAAGATAAACTTATTTGGTTCAGATGGTGTCATGCGTGTGGAGAGGCAACCAGGTGAGGAGTACAAAGACAAGTGTGTCTTACCTACAGTCAAGCATGGTGGAGGGAGTTTCATTGTCTGGGGCTGCATGAGTGCTGCTGGCACTGGGGAGCTACAGTTCATTGAGGGAACCATGAATGCCAACATGTACTGTGACATACTTAAGCAGAGCATGATCCCCTCCATTCGGAGACTGGGCCGCAAGGCAGTATTCCAACATGATAATGACCCAAAACACACCTCCACACTCCTCTCTTGCACATACTGCCCTCTGTCATACCCTCCACACTCTTCTCTTGCACATACTGCCCTCTGTCATACCCTCCACACTCCTCTCCTGTACATACTGCCCACTTTCATACCCTCCACACTCCTCACTTGCACATACTGCCCACTGTCATACCCTCCACACTCCTTTCCTGTACATACTGCCCACTTTCATACCCTCCACACTCCTCACTTGCACATACTGCCCACTGTCATACCCTCCTCACTCCTCTCCTGCACATACTGCCAACTGTCATGCCATCTACACTCCTCCCCAGCACATACTGGCCACTGTTATATCCTCCACACACCTCCCCAGCACATATCCAATGCGCTCCTCTCCTGCCCATATAGCCCTGTCATACCCTCCTCTCCTCTCCTGCACATACAGCCCTGTCATACCCTCCACACTCCTCTCCTGCACATACCGTCCCTGTCATACCCTCTGATCTCCTCTCCTGCTCATGCCATCCCTGTCATACCCTTCAAACTCCTCTGCTGCACATACTGGTCCTGTCATACCTAATGCGCTCCTCTTCTGCACATACAGCCCTGTGATACCTTCCATGCTTCTCTCTGTACATACTACCCCATCATACCCGCCACACTCTTCTAATGCACATATGGTCCCTGTCAAATCCAATGCACTCCTCTCCTGCCCATACTGCCCTGTCATACCCTGTGCACTCCTCTCCTGCACATACAGCCATGTCATACACTCACAACTTCTCTTTGCACATACCATCCCTGTCATACCCTCCTCTCCTGCATATGTTCCCTGCTGTCAGATTTGGTCAGCACTACTTAGGACCACCAACTGATTGCAAGAATACAAGACAGCAGTTACAGTTTTTAAAATATTCTAGTAAAGTAACAGGTCAGTGTCTTTGATCTAAAAAGTAACTCATAGAAGTTTTCATAATTAGCATATCATTCCAAGAAATTGAGGTACTAAATTGAAAGGAATCCTTTACAAAGAAAAATACTTAAACTGTGCTCATTGACCACTTTCTGAAAAAGAAGGTCGTCTGGTTGTCTCTGGCTTGAATACTTTCTGAGGCATTGGCCTGGAACAAGCAGCAGATCAGAAATGTAAGAATAATGTCAATGTTTGATTTGCTTGCTTGTTCTAAGCCATTTATTTGGTTCGGAAGTTCTTAAGTCAATGAAGCAGCAGAATGACAGCCAGGCAATTCAAATTTTCAGAAGGAGAGGTCAGCAATGGCAGTCTTCTATACTTCCTCTGTAGAGATTGTTTTAAAGGGAATCTGTTATAATAGAAACAGTGTATAATGGTGCTTACCTCTGTCTCAAAATGCTAGTTGCACGGTTGTCATTTGGACATATCTTTTACTAAAATATGTCCTAAATCACTTACCCAAAAAACCTTTGCAGATCAGGAATTTGTATTCCTTTTTGTATACATGTTTCTGGTCAGTAATGGCAGCCAGACAACAAACACATTTACAGTGGTGATCAAAAGTTTGGGCACCCCAGGTAAAAATTTGTAATAATATGCATAAAGAAGCCAAGGAAAGATGGAAAAATCTCCAAAAGGCATCAAATTACAGATTAGACATTCTTATAATATGTCAACAAAAGTTAGATTTTATTTCCATCATTTACACTTTCAAAATTACAGAAAACAAAAAAATGGCGTCTGCAAAAGTTTGAGCACCCTGCAGAATTTATAGCATGCACTGCCCCCTCTGCAAGGCTGAGACCTGCCAGTATCATGGATTGTTCTCAATCATCGTCTGGGAAGGCCAGGTGATGTCAATCTCAAAGGTTTTAAATGCCTAGACTCATCTGACCTTGCCCCAACAGCCAACAATCAGCACCATGGGATCTTCTAAGCAGTTGTCTAGAAAACTGAAACTGAAAATAGTTGACGCTCACAAAGCTGGAGAAGGCTATAAGAAGATAGCAAAGCGTGTTCAGATGTCAATATCCTCTGTTCAGAATGTAATTAAGAAATGGCAGTCATCAGGAACAGTGGAAGTTAAAGCAAGATCTGGAAGACCAAGAAAAATATCAGACAGAACAGCTCGCAGGATTGTGAGAAAAGCAATTCAAAACCCACGTTTGACTGCACGATCCCTCCAGAAAGATCTGGCCGACACTGGAGTTGTGGTACACTATTCCACTATAAAGAGATACTTGTACAAATATGATCTTCATGGAAGAGTCATCAGAAGAAAACCTCTTCTACGTCCTCACCACAAAAATCAGCATTTGAACTTTGCAAATGAATATATAGACAAGCCTGATGCATTTTGGAAACAAGTTCTGTGGACCGATGAGGTTAAAATTGAACTTTTTGGCCAGAATGAGCAAAGGTACGTTTGAAGAAGAAGGGGCACAGAATTTAATGAAAAGAACCTCTGTCCGTCTGTTAAGCATGGGGGTGGATCAATCATGGTTTGGGGTTGTATTGCAGCCAGTGGCACAGGGAACATCTCACGAGTAGAAGGAAAAATGGATTCAATAAAATTTCAGCAAATTTTGGATGGTAACTTGATGCCATCTGTGAAAAAGCTGAAGTTAAAGAGAGGATGGCTTCTACAAATGGATAATGATCCTAAACACACCTCGAAATCCTAAATGAAGGTTTAGCCATGGCCTTCACAATCTCCTGACCTCAACATAATTGAAAATCTATGGATAGACCCTAAAAGAGCAGTGCGTGACAGACAGCCCAGAAATCTCAAAGAACTGGGAGACTTTTGTAAGGAAGAATGGGCAAAGATACATCAAACAAGAATTGAAAGACTCTTGGCTGGCTACAAAAAGCATTTACAAGCTATGATACTTGCCAAAGGGGGCAGTACAAGATATTAACTCTGCAGGGTGCCCAAACTTTTGCAGACGCCATTTTTTTGTTTTCTGTTATTTTGAAAGTGTAAATGATGGAAATAAAATCTAACTTTTGTTGACATATTATAAGAATGTCTAATCTGTAATTTGATGCCTTTTGTAGACTTTTCCATCTTTCCTTGGCTTCTTTATGCATATTAATACAAATTTTTACCTGGGGTGCCCAAACTTTCGATCACCGCTGTATGTAGAGAACAAACATAGCCACCCTAGAACAGAAAGTCCAAAAACAGCAGTAAAAAGATTGCATTTGAGAGATGAAACAAAGAAAGAAGGTATATTCTATTTGTATTGAAACAAGTTGCTTTTTTTTTTATTTTATAAAAAAAATGTGTGTTTAATGTCACTTTAAGCCAACAGTGCCTTGAAAAAGTATTCATACCCCCTGAAATTTTCCACATTTTGTCATGTTACAACCAAAAACGTAAATGTATTTTATTGGGATTTTGTGTGATAGACCAACACAAAGTGGCACATAATTGTGAAGTGGAAGAAAAATGATAAATGGCTTTCACATTTTTGTTACAAATAAATATGTGAAAAGTGTGGCGTGCATTTGTATTCAGCCCCCCTGAGTCTATACTTTGTAGAACCACCTTTCGCTGCAATTACAGTTGCAAGTCTTTTTGGGGAGGTCTCTACCAGCTTTGCACATCTAGAGAGTGACATTTTTGACCATTCTTCTTTGTAAAATAGCAAAAAACGCATTGGATTGGAGCTAGCAAAGTGACGTCAACTACCACGGACCACACTGCAGGCGACCGTGCAAGATTTTATCTCATATCACAAAAATTCATTGTCCTTGATGTAAGTGCAATTTTTATTTAACCACTTGCCGACAGCTACAGCGGAGTTGGCTTATTCTGGGAGGGCATACTATGACGTCCTCCCAGAATCGCTCTTACTGTGCGCCCCTGGGGCATGCGCACAGAAGTGTCCGTGCAAACCAGCGCATGTCCGGTTCAGTTCTCTCCTCTCCTCTCCTCTCCTCGCACGCTGTACACATTGATTGGTACAGCATGAGAGAAGAGGAGGAAGGCTGCAGCTGCACTCATCCCCTGTCTCCTCCATACCTCAATTATGCCCATCCATGCTTCATCCATGCCCATCCGAGCCACATCCATGCCTCATCTGTGCCACATTCATGCCTCATCCATGCCCACCCATGCCACATCCATGCCTCATCCGTGCCACATCCATGCCCATCCAGGCCACATCCATGCCTCATCCATGCTACATCAATGCCCATCCATGTCACATCCATGCCTCATCTGTGCCCACCCATTCCACCTCAGTGCTCATCCGTGGCTCATCCATGCCACATCTGGGCTCATCCATACCACATCAGTGCTCATCCATGCCACCTCAGTGCTCATCCGTGGCTCATCCATGCCACATCTGGGCTCATCCATACCACATCAGTGCTCATCCATGCCACATCAGTGCTCATCCGTGCCATATCCATGCCACGTCAGTGCTCATCCATGCCACATCCATGCCACATCAGTGCTCATCCATGCCACATCAGTGCTCATCCGTGCCACATCCATGCCATGTCAGTGCTCATCCATGCCACATCGGGCTCATCTGTGCCACATCCATGCCACACCATTGCTCATCCATGCCACATCAGGGCCACTACAGTGCTTATCAGTCCCTTATCACATAATTGTAATGGGAAGTCAGGAAATTATGGTGCTCCCTGCATGTTGGGCCTCTGTATGTGGATAGGCTGTATAAAAGTCTCACACATGTGGTAACGCAATACTCAGGAGGAGTAGCAAAATGTATTTTGGGGTGTCATTTTTGTTATGTACATGCTATGTGTTAAAAATATCTTATAAATGGTCAAACTTTATGTATAAAAAATGGGTTTTCATTTTCTTTCCACATTTTCCAAAAACTTGCCACGTTAGTGCTCATCCATGCCACGTCAGTGCTCATCAATGCCACATCAGTGCTCATCCATGCCACATCCATGTCACATCAGTGCTCATCCATGCCACATCTATGCCACATCAGTGCTCATCCGTGCCATATCCATGCCACGTCAGTGCTCATCCATGCCACATCCATGCCACATCAGTGCTCATCCATGCCAAATCGGGCTCATCTGTGCCACATCCATGCCACACCATTGCTCATCCATGCCACATCAGTGCCACTACAGTACTTATCAGTCCCTTATCACATAATTGTAATGGGAAGTCAGGAAATTATGGTGCTCTTTGCATGTTGGGCCTCTGTATGTGGATAGGCTGTATAAAAGTCTCACACATGTGGTAACGCAATACTCAGGAGGAGTAGCAAAATGTATTTTGGGGTGTCATTTTTGTTATGTACATGCTATGTGTTAAAAATATCTTATAAATGGTCAAACTTTATGTATAAAAAAATGGGTTTTCATTTTCTTTCCACATTTTCCAAAAACTTGCCACGTTAGTGCTCATCCATGCCACGTCAGTGCTCATCAATGCCACATCAGTGCTCATCCATGCCACATCCATGTCACATCAATGCTCATCCATGCCACATTCATGCCATGTCAGTGCTCATCCATGCCACATCCATGTCACATCAGTGCTCATCCATGCCACATCCATGCCACGTCAGTGCTCATCCATGCCACAGCAATGCCACGTCAGTGCTTATCCATGCCTCATCTATGCGAATAGAAGAAGAAGGGGGGCGCAGAAGGGGAGGGGACTTTCTAGAGGGGTACTGTCCTTAGACCAATATATTAGTCAAAATTGTATAAAAAAATATTCTTTTATACAATTTTTGACTAATATATTGGTCTAAGGATGGTACCCCTCTAGAAAGTCCCCTCCCCTTCTGCGCCCCCCTTCTTCTTCTATTCGCATATTCATATATAGGGACGTGGGTGCCTTTATTCTATAGTACCCCCTAATGTACCTTTTTTTGAGCTTATCCTTACTTTCATGCCTCATCTATGCCACATCAGTGCTCATCCATGCCATATCCATGCCACATCAGTGCTCATCCATGCCACATCAGTGCTCATCCGTGCCACATCCATCCAAGAGGGAACAACGGTCTGCTGTGTGTACAACAGCAGACCGTCGTTCTTTCTCAGCGGGGAGGGATCGTGGGTGCCTGGTGGCAATCGCGGCCACCGGTCCCGTGGATCAGCTTCCTCGTTTCCTAATGGGGGCGGTGCACGCTCCCAAGAACTGACATACCCATACGTCTATTCGCGCAGCCAAGCCACCCTGCCGCAGTATATCTGTGGTAAGCGTTCGGCAAGTGGTTATAAAGATAATAAAGTGTTTAAGGGTACCTGCACATGGTATTGATGTATGAAACATCAGATTCCTGGGAGAAAGTTCCTGCATAAAAGTGCGAGGATAGTCTGCATAGTAAATGGGTGTAAAAATGATTGTAGCTTTTCTTGGATTGTGTTGTACATATGTATGCACGTATTTGTGTGTGAACACATGTATGCTTGAAAATTACTGTTCAGCAATGTCGATTTTTGGAATTGTTTTACTGATCCATATGCAGCAGAGGAGAGGTTTGCGTATCTGTGTGTACAGGCGCATTAAAAACAATAGGCTGCATTTAGATCAGTAAAAAAAAAAAAAATGACGGAATGGCTAGAAACCTGCTATTTTTAGGCATCCATTTGCAAGAGACCCTAATTATGCTGATATGTGCCCTAGTGAGTCATATGAAGTTGGACATTTAATGGAAGGTCCACTTTATATTATAAATTGGACTTATTGTCATTTTTTTCTCCAGTCATTACATATTTGCATTATGTATTATATAATGTATTGTATTCTAATATGTATAGATTTGGTATCTTTCCACCATTATACATTTTTGTACATATATTCCAATTATGTGCTAAGTTTATGGTCATTTACAATATTCAGAAAACAAGAACAACAAAAATAATTACCATCTTTAACATATTTGCAGGAGGTGGTTGGACAGAGCTCCTCAGTTCATTGTGTTTGTCTACAATAAAGGACCGGATGTCCACATTGTCACATGAGTACTTTGCATAGAATTCTTCCTGGAAGACATATAATAAGAAATGCTTAATTGTTTGTGATCCCTAATATATTCTTGATTTGATTTTTGGATATATATTATCTAAATGTTTCATAATTTAAATCAACATCACTTTCTAAGTCACATGTTAAAAGTTTTTTTCAGTTTGTGATTGTAAATTAGTACATCATGTTCTATCTCCAATGTCGACTTATGCAAAAGAAATACCGTCTAAGCCTAGTTTGTGCAGACAGTATGGCAACTTGCTGGTTGGACAAGATCCACAGGCAGTGTGAACTCACTAAGAAGACTCAGAAGTAGTATCCAGTATAGTTTTATTATAACTTAGCAGTACATATTATGATATTTTTCACTGATTTTCTTGTAGGGGAAAAGACATTCCTTTCAAAAACCTTCAAAGGCTAAGTTCACATTGGTAATAAAAGCAGGTGTTTGAGTGGCATTAAAAACCCCCCTCAAACACCAATGCAAATGATACAATGGACAGCACACAGTGCTGTTCACATTATCAAAACATGAAGCGTAAGCATCATTTCATTTCAAAGTTGAAAGCCTCATGTCGAGTCAGGAAGTGTTTGAAGCCTTTCTACGCCTCCCACTCAAGTCTATGATAACGCTTTGCAAATTCTCAAGCCAATGGAAGGAGCTGTGAGCCCCGAGCACCTAGCCTGCATTCCTCAGTTTTAGTCCCGACTTGCATCCCCTCCGGTCACGTAATTTTGGCCCGTGTGTTCCACACTGGTCAACGTGAGACCTCCTGGACTCAAAGATGTGTTTGTGCCTCCATCCATCTCCTCCCAGCAACGTGGAATATACTAACGGAGCCTGCAGGGCGATGGGACCTCTTAGGGCTGAATACTTATGAAGAACGCATTTATTACCTACACTTTGCGAGTATTTTTAATCCTGTGATAATAAAGGCTGTATATTAATACTACACTCAGATGGCGCCTCCCCCCCATCTCTTCTCTTTTCCCATGCCATTTCAAAGTTGGACACACTCCCAGGATGGCTGCCACTAATAGTTACTCTATCCATGATTGATGGACTTTTGGACTGAGCTTGTTTCCTTATAATTATAGCCATTAAGAGACTTGCTCTATTTTGGGCATACATCCTCTTTGCACCAGATTTCTTTTGTTTCATTGTAAATCTTTTTTGCAAATGCTCTGGCGTCTGTTTGCAGCGTGGTTGCAGTGTGATTGCAGGGTAATAAAATTTGTTGATTTTCTGTAATATAACTTTCCATTGTGGAGCAGTTTTAACATGTCTTAATGCTCATTAAGTGCTTCAGTACTTCCTTTGGGGAGTGTTTTTAACTCGTTATTAACGTTTGCAAAAGGCCAGTCTAACACCCATACTAAAGCTCATTGACGCCAGTTTAACGCCCATACTAATGCTATAGGAGCATTTGTTAAGTGTTAGAAATTTAGTCAAGTGTGAACTTAACTCAATAATGTTGACCAGAAACTAAACCAAAGGATGGAAACGCTGGGACTGCCTAACTAGGGGTTAGTCTATTGTAACAGCAAAACAAAGGAAGGTAGCGGAGGGTTTTCAGGAACATAGCACTACACAATAAATTCATAATATAGAACAGGCTGCTGTGTCAACACACCTCACATGCAGATTGGTGCGATTTTGCAAGAAAGTCAGTGTGTGTCATTGGGCTTTGTTTACCAAACCCAACTAATTAAGTTCTCAGTTCTCAATGGTGAGGAGATTGCACACACTGCTTATGAAGCAGCAATATAGTAATATATTGAAGTAACTATAAAGAAGAGGTAAATGTTCCTAACCAAATCAAACTCCAACCTATACCTTGTAGATAAAAAAAACTATGGGACACCTAACATTAGAAAGGTGTCATCGTAAAAATGAAGCTAAAGACCTTAACTTGTTCAAATTGGCCAGTGAAAAAAAACTGTTTGATAGTATGGTTTGTATGTAATAATATAGTAACATCCTCCCTTTTAGATTGTAAGCTCTAACAAGCTGGGCCCTCTGATTCCCCCTGTATTAAATTATATAGTAACTTTACACTTCTTAATGCTGCAAAGGCATGTATTCCAGCCATGTGGAGACAAACGCAACCTCCGGGAAGTAGATTATGGTACTCAAAAGTTAATGAGATTTATAAGATGGAGGAGTTAACTGCCACTTTAAAGAACTGGGAGGACCAGACTAGAGACCGATGGAGGCCTTGGGTGAATTTCACTGGTACAGAGGCTTATCAATTGGAAGTAATTTAACGTGGCTCCTTATGTAGTGCACTCGATTTTTGTATTGGGCTACCCTGGAGGCCCTATTTTGAACCGTTGTTTTTTTTTTTTTTTTGGGGGGGTTAGACTATAATAGGCATTTTTCCTAGGCACAGAGATAGGCACGATAAGTGCCTTTCTAACTCAGATGACGATGATAGGAAACTTATTAGGGGAAAAAATTTTTCTTTTTTTTTTTCTCTCTTCACTGATTTCTCACACCACAATTAAATAAGGTTTTTTTTTTTTTTTTTTTAGGGAGTTTGTATTCTTATCACGTTGTATTAAGATTGAATTTGCATTTTTAATATTTTTTGACACGAGGAGGAAATCACAATGTGTATGTGTATCATACGGTTTGAACACCCCTTTTTTTTTTTTCCCTATCACGATATTTAATATTCACATTTATTCACTGATCATGATGTGGGTTTTTATCCACATTTCTCCCTGAAAAGAACACTGTAGCACAACATTTAAAATATTGTCGGCAAACACTTATGGTGTAATTTATTTATTTTTTTTTCTCTCTTGATCTGTTTGTCTCCCTTTTCATGATCATTTCTGTATAAAGGGTAACTGTTCCATGGAAAATGTATATTTTGTTTTTTGTTATATTTTGATTGAAAAATTTATAAAAATTATTAAATTTAAAAAAAAAATACAGTAACTTTACTGTTTGCCCTCATGTTGTAAAGTGCTTTACAAACTTTTGGCACTATATAAATCCTTTATAAAAATGATAATAATAAAAAAAAATGAATGCACAAAAACACTTCATAACACCACTTTACAGTCTCTTCTGCTTAAATGCAAGTGGGCACTGGTAAATGAAGAATGCGTATGGTGGAGGCTTGGACACTTGAGAGTGAAAAATGTCTACAGAGGGGATGTGGACACAGAAGAATGGGAATTGTCTACAGAGGGAATGTGGACACAGAAGAATGAGCAATGTCTACAGAGTGGATATTGGAGGCATGGGCACTTGAGACTAAGCAATGTCTACAGAGGAAGTGTGGACACCAAAGAATGGGAATTGTCTACAGAGGGAATGTATTGTGGACACAGAAGAATGAGAAATGTCTACAGAGTGGATATTGGAGGCATGGGCATTTGAGAGTAAGAAATGTCTACAGAGGAAGTGTGGACACCAAAGAATGGGAATTCTCTACAGAGGGAATGTATTGTGGACGCAGAAGAATGAGAAATGTCTACAGAGTGGATGTTGACATTTGAGCAGTTTACAAAAGGGACCTGGATACTGGAGTATAAATAATGTCAATTGAGGTTGCATGGACACTTGAGAAAGCAAAATGTCTATGGAGGAGGGATGGGCACTAGAACATGAGAAACATATACAGAGTGTGGATACTGAAAAATGAGAACTGGTTACAGAGGGGACATGGACACTGGAATATGAGAAATATTGATCGAGGAGGCATAGACACTGGAGAATGAGGAATGTCTATGGAGCAGGGATGGATACTAGACCATGTGGAGCGTATACACTGGATAGTGTGGAATATCTATAGTGCGACCATGAAAATAGGAAATTGAGGAACACCAAAGGAGGATGAAATGACACTGGACCATGGATGAAAATAAAATAGGCAGTTAATGATAAATCCTGCCTTTCCTTTCTATTGGCAAATTTAAACAAGGCTGCATATGGTACTGCTGAGATAAGCAATATAGATTGATGATTGATGGTATTACAACATAAAGCCATTGTCAAATAATGTGACAATGTATATTGAGTAGTCATTTGGAGTGTTCTATGCATGATTAAACACATGCAATCACCCTATTTGAAGCTACAGCTACAAACCATCAATTAACTGTGGGATTACAAACAAGGAACTGCTTGCAAGATATTCCCCAACATAAACTTACCTGACAAACAGATTCTTGAAAGGATAGAATCAAAAGCAATGAGAAACACGGAAGGGATGTCAGCAAGTTCATCTGTAAGCAGAATAAATATAATAAAGGATTGCTTGAAAATAATCATTGATAAGTCTTGTATAGGCCATGTAGAGGCCAATTTAAAGATTACTGTGTACGTGTTTATAAGAGACAAATTCATTAAAAGGAAATTGGAGCAAACATCCCTAAATAGGGAAAGGGTTTCTTCAACGTCACCTATCACCCATATTAAATGTCATTTTTAAGTTTTTACCAAGGCAATTTGACAACAAATGACACCAGCAGTCACCTAAGGTCTACAGTATGTCCTTTGCTTATGGCAGCTCAGCAGAAACAACATTTTTTGAATAGAACACTCTCCAGCTTCTATGGTGTCGCTCCCTCACTGGCCAAAATGGTGCAAAATCTCACTTACTATTGAGGAATCAGGGTCAGAGATGTGTTTACTGTTGACTTTGCTGTCCTGGAGATGATGTCTTTGGTGACTTACCGCCAATGATAGGATGTATTGTCAAATATTGGCCACACTCAAATAATTAGCACTTGTCCTAGCCTTCAGGGCAACCAAGATGAGTTGATTAGGTAATTAGAACAGGTTGGTTTAAGGTTGATTGTCATGTGGCCACTGCAGAAGTTCAAAAAAGGCAAAATGGTCCTGATTGTGGACAGTAGTATCCTATAGAGGATGGAAAGGGGAGTGGACAACTTAATCCCTGAGTTGGCCATTAAATTTGTCTTTTCTTACCCCTGAACTACCTGAGGCTGAATGACATCACAGCGCAGAAAGAGTAATCTGCCTATTGTATGACAGTACTAGGCCTTCTGACCTAGTTCTTAGCAAAGAACTACTGCAGACACCAGGGCTTTTTTTCAGCAGGAACGCGGTGGAACGCAGTACCGGCACCTCCAGCAGTGAATGTATGTAATAGCAAGTGATGCTGGCTGCTTGGGGATCTATTGTTACTGGTAAGGATCTGGTATTGTGCGAGGGTCTATTGTTGCTGCTGGGGGATATATTGTTGCTTGGGGGGTCTTATGTTGTTTGTAGGGCTCTCCTGTTGAGGTAGAGGTCTATTTTTGGCTTATCTATTGATACTGGTTGCTGGGAGAGTTGTTGTTGCTGCTGGAGGGGGTCTAATGTTGCTGGGGTGGATCTTTTGTTTCTGGGTGAGCTATTTTGCTGCTGTGCGTGGGAGATGGGTAGGGGGTGGAACCAAGGGACAATGCTCAGAGGTGGGTAGTGGGTGGAGACAATGGGTGACTCAGAAGGGGTGAGTTCCTGCACCTATTCTCCAAGAAAAAAGCCCTGGCAGACACAGATATCCAAATGGGTTTACTTACAAAAACTGGAGAGTGCAAAATCTGGTACAGCTTGTTCAGCAGTGGTCATTTTGATGTCAAATTTCAATTAAGTTTTAGTCATAGTCTTTTGACCAAAATGCAATTTTAGTTTTAGACATATTTTTGTCATCTGAATTGTTTAGATTTTAGTCATATTTTAGTCTATTAAAATCTCCAGTACATTTTAGTCTACTAAAATTTACAGTACATTTTAGTAGACTAAAATCTCCTACATTTTAGTCTACTCAAATCATTTTAGTCAACTACAAATCGAATGAGATTGTAATTTAATTGTAATGCATTATTTAGGCATTTCTCTAGATTTTCCAAACTCATTATGGACAGCCGTGGCCAAACGTTTTGAGAATATTCATTTTCACAGAATCTGCTACTTCAGTGTTTTTGGGTCTTTTTGTCAGATGTTACTATGGTATACTGAAATATAATTACAAGCATTTCATAAGTGTCTTCACTTGACAATTACATGATGTTTATGCAGAGTCAATATTTGCAGTGTACCCTTCTTTTTCAAGACCTCTGCAATTTGCTCTGGCATGCTGTCAATCAACTTGTGGACCACGTTCTTACTGATGGCAGCCCATTCTTGCATAATAAATGCTTAGAGTGTGTCAGAATTTGTGTTTACCTGCCTCTTGAGGATTGACCACAAGTTCTCAATGGGATTAGGGTTAGGGGAGTTTCCTGACCATTGGCCCAAAATTTTGTTGTTTTGTTCCCCAAGCCATTTCGCTATCACATTTGCCTTATGGTAAGGTGCTCCACCATGCTGGAAAAGACACTGTTCATCACCACACTGTTCTTGGATTGTTGGGAGAAGTTGCTCTCGAAGGATGTTTTTGTTCCATTTTTTTATTTATGGCTGTGTTGTTCGGTGTTGTAAATTGTGAGGGAACCCACTCCCTTGGAGAAGCAATCCCACACATGAATGGTCCAAGGATACTTAACTGTTGGCATGGCAGTGCTCACCTTTTCTTTTCCGGACAAGTTTTTTTCCGGAAGCCCCAAACAATTAGAAAGCAGATTCATTAGAGAAAATGACCCTGATGTCCTTGATGTTTTTCCTGTAGAGAAGTGGCTTCCTTGCTTCCCTTCTCGACACCAGGCTATTCTCCAAAAGTCTTCGCCTCAATGTGTGTGTAGATGCACTCACACCTGCCTCTGCCATTCCTGAGCAAGCTCTGCATTGGTGGTGCCCGACCCCACAGCTGAATCAACTGTAGAATATGGCCCTGGTGCTTGCTGGACTTTCTTGGGCTCCTTGAAGCCTTCTTCACAAATGCAGTGGAAATTATTTTATGGGATTAAGTTTGTTTTTATGACAAGGTGGGACTTTGCAATTAATTGCAATTCTTCTGATCGCTCTTCATAAAATTCTGGAGTATATGAAAATTGCCATCATAAAAACTGAGGTAGCAGACTTTATGAAAATTAACATGTATTTCACTGTCAAAAATTTTGGCCACAGCTGTACTCCTGGAGTAAAAAGCTAATGCTATATAACATGTTATTATTTATGGTATCAGGGTTTGAAATTGTACCATAGACACAGATTTAGCCGTTGTGATATATAACCAGTGTTAATGTTGACGTCAAATTTATATTTAGTTTTGGTCATAGCGTTTTGACTAAAATGCCATTTTAGTTTTAGTCATAATTTATTGCTCTCATTTTTTTTAATTTTAGTCGTATTTTAGTAGACTAAAATAGGGTTAATTTTGTCAACAAACTTTAACACTGTTGTTCAGTTAAGCTTTGAAAAAAAACTGCACTAGATTTTGAACTCTCCTGTTTTAGTAAATCAACACTAAAGTGTCTTACACCACTTCAAATAAGTGGCGCCATACACCACTACCAATGTTCCCTTTAAACTGCGCGCCTGCGCGGCAGCGCAGTCTAAATGACGGTCCCGCGCAGTACAATGTCAGACGGCGCAGCCACGCAGTGCGCCGCGAGAGCCCGCCCATTGTGTTACAATAGCGAATGAAAATTCGCTATTGTCACACGGATCCTCCTCCTGGCCAATCAGGGAGCGGGTCCTCCCGCTTCCTGATTGGCCGAAAGGCATACCACCCCCATGCCATTGGCCGAGGTCCGAGGAGGAGGCGGGAGGACTGAGAAGATGTAGGGACGCGGGAGCCGGGACTAAAGAGAAGCTGCTGTGACTCGTCGACTCGTGAGGTAAGTGCACGGGTCGTAGGTGGAAGATTTTATCATTGTTTCCTCTTCTGTATATCCAATGCAAAATTATTTACAGGTTCTGGTAAACCTCACTTCCTTACTCAGGGTTCTTGGGTATCTGTAAGATCTGACACTGGTTAAAATATTTATACAGTGCATTCTTTACTAAGAGTTCATTAAACATTTCTGTGCATTGCTATGTTCAGTATATTATACACACTTGCTGTGTGGTGTTGCAAACGGTTTCTACACTGGTGGGTGAGCCAGTGCTCCCATCACCTTTTTTAACATTTGGGAATTAGCGAAGGCTTTTTTTTTTTTTTCTATGGTAAATACACCAGTGGTTTTCCAAAAATAGTTTGTTGCCAGCATGTGCTGCTGTGGCTGGAGCTTACACAAGGCTGCAAATTGTCTCCCCACCCCCTGGGAGGGCACTAGGCCGATTGCCAAGCTCCAGGGTTGTCACACGCACCTCCATACCCAGAAGTACTGCACTTATCTGATGTTCCAATACTCTTCTCCCATCTATCGATCTGTACACTTTTAAAGTCCATACATCAGTCCCCATAGTTTGAGTAGCAGCAAAATTCTGCCAATAGCTAGCAGTCATTGGTCAAAACTGTCATAGGATGGCACTAGACCAATCACCAGGGATGTCACCTGCACCTTCATACCCAGAATTACTAGGTTTTTTCTTCACTCCTGTCAGCTAAATGGAGCAGTGGGGATTCGGGGGGGGGGGGACGCTGGCATCTCTGCATTGATTGGGGGCAATGCTGTGGGCACTCTGCAATGTATTGGGGCATTGCTGTGGTACTCTGCAATGTATTGGGGCATTGCTGTGGTACTCTGCAATGTATTGGGGGCATTGCTGTGGTACTCTGCAATTTATTGGGGGCACGCTGGTCACTCTGCATTGACATCCCCCCATTGCTCAGTCTAAAGTTTGGCGCTCAGAAATTTTTTTATTTGCTCAGCACAGTAAAAATTTAGAGGGAACATTGACCACTACCTGGCTGTCATATTAGAGAAGGAATTCAAAGTAAATATGACATATCACCCAAAATGTCCTAAATTTTCAGGAGGCTAATTTGCACTAAAATCCACCTCATGGAGTAGTGTCATGGCTAGAACAAATTGCTGCACAAACACTTTAGACACTGGGGGAAAGCGTATTAAATATAACCTGTGTCCATGGCAAGCTAAGTTATTTTTTTCCTGGTTTATATCTATTGTGATGTACATAGGAGTAACAGGGGCCACACTCATGGCCTAAGATTTAAATTGTATTTCCAGGTATTACTCACATTCCTCCCAAACCTCCCTCTACCCCTCCAAAACATGTCCTGGTTATTATTTTTAATTTATTTTACCTTGTTCCTTGTAGCGAGAAAAAGCTTTTATTTCTCCGTGTGTAAAAGTCTTGTAGGATAGCTGATGGCCCTTGATACTGTTGACCATCCCCTCTTACTAGAAAAAACTCCACTGTCTTGGCCTTTAAGACTCTGCTTTTTCCTGGTTCTCCTCCTACCTATCACAGTGCAACTTCAGTATTACCTATAACTCTGTCTCCTCCTCTCTCTCCACTCCACTCCTCCTCTTTCTGTAGGGGTCCCCTAAGGTTCTGTCCTTGGACCCCTCCTCATTTTCTCCTTCTACATCTCCACCCTTGGTCACTCGATAAACTCCCACAGCTTCCAATACCATCTTTATGCTGATGACATCTAAATCTATCTCTTTACCCCCCACCTCACCTCTTCAGTCTCCTCTTGCATTACTAACTTATTACCTGACATATCAGTATTGATGTCGCATCACTTCCGTAAATTAAATTTTTCTAAAATTGAGCTCATAAGATTCCCTCATACCCATGCTCCCTCCTCTGACAGCTTCATCAAGATCAATAATAAAACTATCAGTCCTTCCCCTCATGCCAGGGTGCTAGGTGTACTCCTGGACTCTGACCTGTCCTTTCAGCCCTAAAATATAATTACTGTCCAAATCCTGTAGACTTCACCTCTGTAACATCTTTAAAATATGCCCCCTTTTAACCGTTAAAACCACTAAATAACTTATTTACTCCCTTGTTATTTCTCGCCTCCACAATAATTTGTTCTTGCCTCAACAACTGCCTTCTCATAGGCCTACCTCTTTGCAGGCTTTCCCTTTTTCAGTCTATCATGAATGTTGCTGCCAGACTCATCCACTTTCCCAACCACTCAGTGTCCACAACCCCTCTCTGCCAATCCCTCCACTGGCTTCCAATGGCCCAATAAATAAAATTCAATATATTAATAGCAACATACGAAGCCATTTACACTTCTGCCCTGAACTACATTACCAATCTTCTCTCCAAATCTCACCAAAGCCATCCTCTCCACTCCTTCCAAGTTCTCCAGCTCTCTAGCTCCCTTGTCTCTTCCTCCAACGCTTATCTCCAGGACTTCTCTGGAGCCTCTCTCATCCTTTGAAACTCCCTACCCCAATCTGTCCAGCTATCCCCCTATTCTGTCCACGTTTAGGTGATAGCTAAAAACTCATCTCTTCAGGGAAGCCTACCCTGCCTTCGGCTAACAACTGAATCTTTTATTTCTCCCATCAGTTCATCCCTAACAGTTATTACCTTTTGTTCCACCTGTCCCTACCTATTAGATTGCAAGCTTCCAGGGGCAGGGCTCTCCTAATTGTCTTGTAGTGAATTGTATTGTTGCTGTATTGTTTCTCTATATATTAGAAAGCACTGCGCAAACTGTTGGTGCTATATAAATCCTGAGTAATAATATTAATAATACAGTATCTTATTAACATATCTTCACCTCTGTCAATTAGAGGAAACCTTGTATTTAATGATGAAAATACAAAGCTTCCTGTGACTTGATTTGTTCTGGGAATGGGACAGGAAGTCCCTGAACCAAAACCAAAATACACCACTGATCCAACATTTTGAGGTAAAAGCTGATCCTACATACAATTTATACAGCACTGAAAGGTGGCACATATTTTAGTGAAAGGAAAAGGTTAATTTGGACCAGCTTGCTCTATTGAAGTTAAATGAAACCTGGAGTTAGGTTTAAATAGGTACATCTATTGATATCAAAGTCCAACAAATAAGTTGATCTGCTTTCTTATAGAAAAGATCAAATTGTTATAAAATATTTTATTGGTATGCAATGTGGTTCTTGCAGAATGCAGATACAAAAAAGTGGATTTTTGGTAATACTAGAAATAAATCAAGCTGTATGTTTTCTGGATTATATCAGCAAAATCCCTCCGCACCTTATACATCAATGTAGAATCTGTTTCATTAAGTCAAATATTGTTCTGGAAGAAGAGTTAGGTGAAGGCAAACAAAGGCATGCTCTGATTAGCTGATGACAGTTATTATAGCTAGAATGATTATGGGATTAGAGCATAGCGAGTCCATATCCTGGAGACACTCACTGTATTTGTTTTGATACACAATGAACACAGAAGTTAAATCCACAACTCTAGGTTCAAAATCTGACTAATCTTCACATTATGAAATTTTACCTATGCTACTAGTTTTAAAGCAAAATGGAGTATAATATGTGTACAAAATGTTCAAACATTAAATTACCCGGTCAACTTGTGAATTACTGGTTGGCACTCTAGCCTAGTTATGGTTGGGCCCAATATTCAGTGTCTTTTCTTGTTCTGTCTACATCATAGGTGTCCAACCTTTTGGCTTCTCTGGGCCACATTGAGTGTAGAGAAATTTTCTCGGGCCGCATATAAAATATATACTATAGTTAAGGTATATCAGTAATAAAACGCCACCGCGCCCTTCCCACACTGCCGCACCCCCCCCCCCGCACTAATTTAACACAACTAGAGGATGATCTCAAATGAAATGGAATCAGTATACAGAGGTTTACTTCTTCTGAGAGATATTAAAGGAACACTCCAAATCACTGAAGTGGTCATGGTGGTTAAAGTGGTCATGGTGGTAGGAGTCAGAAACACTGCACATGCTCGCCTCCCCCCCTCCCCTCCGAGGCAGCCTCTGCCTACAGTTAGTTGGAAGCTGCTGTGGCCATGCCCCCAACCCGACTTCCTTCCCCCCCCAGCAAAAAAAAAATTGTCAGGGGGCAGTGGGCCGCATTGCCTGGGGTTCCGGGCCACATGTGGCCCCCGGGCCGCAGGTTGGACATGCCTGGTCTACATGGAGCTTTGTATTTGTGTGTTTTCACCAAATGGCCTTGCTTTCCCAGTCTAAACCCAGCCCAACCTACTAAGTTCAAAACCAACTCCAGCTTTTTTTTTCTAAATTTGGATGGGATGGAAAAGGGAAAGAGGAATATCTTTGCTGTTTGTGACCCCTGTGGGGATAGTTTTCTTCATGGTCTGCATTGTCTCTGGGACAGGATGCATAAGCATGTTCTCCAATGAGGACCACGCCATCCTTTCATTTTTGTATTAATATCAGCATCAAATTAAACGATTTTCTGCATTGTTGCAGGGCCAGAAGTTACTTTATCTTCACTGTTCTACATATGAAAGGAAAGAACTGGCTCAATTGAAAGGACATTTCCTGAAACTTCTCTGAGTAACAAGCTCATTATTGCCTCCTAGAAGATCAGAAACAGCTCATAAACTGTACATCGAACCATAATCCCTACCCAAGTTGAGCTTAAAGTAGAACTAAAGGCAAAACTTTTTAATTTTTATTTTTATTTTTGATAGAGAGAACAGGAGGCTTAAGACCCATACGTTTTTTTTTGCCATCTGTGATCTTTTGGGGAGATTTCCCATCACTTCCTGTCCCATAGCTAAAGCAAGAAGTGAGAGAATGTCACTAATTGTCACCATAGTCACCAGCGCTACTGTCCCTATTGGAAAATTTCCCCTCTATTACTGTTCTGGGGACAACCCAAAATTTGCGATTTTCTCCTACTTTCACTTTTAGTGATAATGGTAAACATGAAAAATAGAGAGAGTGAATCTCCCTTACTGGGGTACTTTAAAGTGAACTTTAACTCCATCTTTCCTTGGCTTCTTTATGCACATTAATACACATTTTTACCTGGGGTGCCCTAACTTTGGATCCCCACTGTATCTATATGTATATATATATATATATATATATATATATATATATATATATATATATATACATATATATATATATATATATATATATATATATATATATATATATATATATACTTTAACTTATTTTTAGTTATTTATTATATTATAATTTATGATTTTGTGTTTCAAACTTTATCATACCCGAGATGTTATAAAGAAGAATGCACAGTAAAAAAAAAAATCATATGTAAATAGTTGGTTTGGGCTGCTCGTCCTTAAGAATTACATGCAAAATAACAAAATAATTGTACCGTTTTTTAGCACCTAAAATCAGAAACAATCATACCGCCAGGGAGGTTAATGAGGTCGTAAACTCTTGGGAAAAAAAAAGAAAAAAAGACCTGTAAGGTAAAGACATAATGAGCTAGTATGCATTGCATACTAGCTCATTATGTAATACTTACCTTAGAATGAAGCGGCGCTCGCACAACGGTGTCAGAGCTGACACTTTCCCCGGAGTTTCTTCCAGGTTCCCAGGCTCCGGTGCTGTGATTGGGGCTCATTGGATCATCTGGGGCTTTGCATTGCATTGCTGCAATTTTAATGTTACATGCTGAGTTTAATAGATAGCACCCCCTGTCCAATTCTCTGATGTAAGTGAATGGATGGGATCTCACCACAATCACAAGCCCCGAGATGATGTTCACGGCACGGGGCTCAGAAGGAACGACATCTGAGGCCGTTCCTTCAGAGAGCATGCGCCAGTGATGTCACTGGCTGCATGTCATGTAAATATCTCCTAAATGGTACAAGTTTAGGATATATTTACACTACCTATACGTAAGCCTTATCATAGGCTTACCTACAGTATAGGTAAGTGTTTGCAGAGGAAGTTTACTTCCTCTTTAAAGTGTTTGTCCAGCTTTTAATTTTAGTGTTGGATAGAATTGGGAGGCTCCTATTAAGTTTTTACTGCAATCCCAGGCTTTGTTACCAAAAGTATTGTGACTCCTGCCTTTACACACACATAAACTTTAATGGCATCCCGGTCTTAGTCTGTAGGGTTCAATATTGAGTTGGCCCACCCTTTACAGCTATAACAGCTTCAACTCTTCTGGGGCTGTCTACAAGGTTTAGGAATGCATCTATGGGAATATTTGACCGTTCTTCCAAAAGCGCATTTGTGAGGTTACTTACTGTGTTATTTACTTATAGTGAAAATACTTTTGCCAATATAGAGTATATATATATATATACATATTACATATAGAATATATAAATAATAATTTTAAAACTACATATTTGTAAGTACATTTAGGAGAAGTTTCAATAAAAAGATGCTTTAAAAATTTTTGAATAAATACTAGCTGTGGGTCCCGTATGTGACAGATATGTTGCAAGAAACCACTAATAGTGATTACTGATAGAAGATCCCTTAGAGAATTTTGTGACCTGTCCAACACTGTCTTTATAACATGAAAAATTGTAAGAAAGTATTTTGTTTTCACAACGACCATAACCAATAAGCAATTGCTGGTTCAATTTACTAGTCACTGACAATATATCATGCTCCATTGCAATCTTCCTATTAGTTAATGTAACCAAATTATAAAATCAATACATTTATTATAGAAGAAAATGTACCTTTGGTAGAAAGTCACCTTGAAAATGTGTTGCTGAGTACCAAACAAGAATTTCTTTAACTGAAATGGTTTATATACTACAACAAGGATCTAGATACAGTAATGGGTGTGGGCAATGAGCCTATTCATAGTAAGTACTGTAAAAAGAGATTGAATGAAATATCATGAATGTTTAGTGACATACACGTTAACATAAGAGATTAATGCTAAATCATTACTAAAACACACAGATTATAAATTAATCTGGTTGTAGCAAAATCTTTGTGTGAGGATTTGAAACGGTAAACCTATGTAGACTTTGTTTAACCACTTAAGCCCCGGAAGATTTTACCCCCTTGCTGACCAGGGGGTATTTTGCGATGCGGCACTGCGTAACTTTAACGGACAATTGCGCGGTCGTGCGATGCTGTACCTAAACGAATTTGTCCTTTTTTCCCACAAACAGAGCTTTCTTTTGGTGGTATTTGATCACCTGTGCGATTTTTTGATCATGCGCTATGAACAAAAAAAGAGCGACAATTTTGCAAAAATAACAATATTTTTCACATTTTTTTATATGAAATTCCAAAAAAAATTTAAAAATCTAAATTTTTTAACATTTTAGGCCAATTTTTTTTTTTACCATATGTTTGGTAAAAAAAAATCGCAAAAAGCGTATTTTGATTGGTTTGCGCAAAAGTTATTGTGTTTACTAACAAAGGGAAAGATTTTTGCAATTTTTGTTGTTTTTTTTTAACACGTAATGGCGGCGATCTGCGATTTTTTGGCTGTGGCTACATGTGTAAGAACAGTGATCAACGGTCCGACATAGTAGAACCGTTTGATCACCATTCTTACACAGGGAAGAATGACAGGCGGCGTTGTTTACATTAGCCGCCTGCCTTTCTTCCGATGTAACGGAAGATCGCGAGTGCCCGGCGGACATCGGGTCCGCCGGGCACACGCGCGCGGGGGGGGGGTCTGTGACAGCGCGGGAGCGGGAGCGTGCCTCCGGCGGCGCACACTCGCTCCCAAAACCCTTACAGACTAGCGACGTAGTACTACATCGCTTTGCCTGTGAGGGGCTGACCGCGGCAGTAAATAGTCGTGCGGCGGTCGGCAAGTGGTTAAGGCCTAACAGATGAACAATTTGGCAGAACTTTTTTTTAATTTACATAATATTTGAATACCCCTACTATTTTTTTTTTATCTTTGTACATTGTGTGTTGAACAAAACAACTGAAAATAGTAGAACTTCAACTTTTCTTTCTTTTTTTTTTTTTATTTTACATGGAACCCTTTGCAGGTTTTTACACATATTCGGAGAAGAGAGGTGAATTTGTGGGTGCAAAAAGTGGTCACCACCTCCACCTATAACTGGTCTTAATGGTAAGGAGCACTGGAAGGGCGGACGCAGATCAAGAAAAACGAAGAGATTTCCAGTCACAACTTACCAACCAGCCAGCGACCAACCGAATTGACCTGTCTAACAGTATGCATTAAAAACAGGGGTTTGGTTGCACACATTTGCAAATACATGCGTAAGCTGCAGGCCGCGGCAAGGCACCCTGTAATCTGCAGTCCCTAACTCTACAATTTAAAGAGTCTCTGCAATGAGAGCACATGCATTTAATGGGATAGATGGAGGACAGGTGACTAGAGGGAGCCCACCCCTCCTTAAAGGCACAGGGTCAATCTTTTGTGGGTGAATCTTTTCCTAATGATATTCTTTATCACTACATGGCCAAAGTTTGTGGACACCTGACCATCACACATACACTGAACAAAATGATAAACGCAACACTTTTGTTTTTGCCCCCATTTTTCATGAGCTGAACTCTAAGATCTAAGACTTTTTCTATGCACACAAAAGGCCTATTTCTCTCAAATATTGTTCACAAATCTGTCTAAATCTGTGTTAGTGAGCACTTCTCCTTTGCCGAGATAATCCATCCACCTCACAGGTGTGGCATATCAGGATTCTGATTAGACAGCATGATTATTGCACAGGTGTGCCTTAGGCTGCCCACAATAGAAGGCCACTCTAAAATGTGCAGTTTTATCACACAGCACAATGCCACAGATGTCGCCAGTTTAGAGGGAGCGTGCAATTGGTATGCTGACTGCAGGAATGTCCACCAGAGCTGTTGGCCGTGAATTAAATGTTCATTTCTCTACCATAAGCCGTCTCCAAAGGCGTTTCAGAGAATTTGGCAGTACATCCAACCGGTCTCACAACCGCAGACCACATGTAACCACACCAGCCCAGGACCTCCACATCCAGCATCTTCCCCTCCAAGATCGTCTGAGACCAGCCACCCGGATAGCTTCTGCAACAATTAATTTTCATAATCAAATAATTTCTGCACAAACTGTCAGAAACCATCTCAGGGAAGCTCATCTGCATGCTCGTCATCCTCATAGGGGTCTCAACCTGACTGCAGTTCGTTGTCGTAACCAACTTGAGTGGGCAAATGCTAAAATTTGATGGCGTTTGGCACTTTGGAGAGGTGTTCTCTTCATGGATTAATCCCTGTTTTCTTAGATCTTTGAGTTCAGCTCCTTAAAAATGGGGGCAAAAACAAGTGTTGCATTTATAATTTTGTTCAGTGTATTTGAGCTTGTTGAAAATCCTAACAAGCTTATATTGTATCCTCCTTTCCCCTAGCAAAGTATACTTACCCATCCATTCTTATTCTACCCCTCCTCAACTTACATGAGTCCATGTATGGAGAGCATGTGACCTCCCCCATATGACAGTGTGATTGGCTGTTCAAGCCTGAATTTATGAAGTTACAATGATATCACCCAACTGTGTAAGCACCATCAGACACTATTGCTTAAACAGGGTGGACTCTTTTAGTAAGAAGGATGTAAGGGAGCGTAAACCAATGATAGCCCCCAGGAGCAAACCAACAATTCCTGATACTTCTGGTTATGAAAGGGCATGCAACTTAATTGCCTTCTCCCCAGTATCAGAATGGTGCTTGTTGATTGGCCCAGTACTGAAAAAGGGGGGCACAGAGTGATTTCTCAGCCCTTTGTATGCTTTGACTACATCAACTCAAAGCTTTCTCAATAAATGTTTCTCTTTCCTAGCTTTCAGGAGCTAAATTGAGTGGCATGGGAAAGAAAGAAAGAAAGAAAGAAAGAAAGAAAGAAAGAAAGAAAGAAAGAAAGAAAGAAAGAAAGAAAGAAAGAAAGAAAGAAAGAAAGAAAGAAAGAAAGAAAGAAAGAAAGAAAGAAAGAAAGAGAAAGAAAGAAAGAAAGAAAGAAAGAAAGAAAGAAAGAAAGGTGAGTATGTATAATAATAGCTGTATGGGTACACCAAATCTCTATAAATAACTTGTTTTATCAGAGTATGAATGGGATTTTGCAGGTGCCATTTAAGTCTACCAAAAAGGTAAGTATAAAAGCATATATATTTCTCGTCTGACCTAGGACCCTCTACCTATTTTCCCTTTTTCCCTCCTCCTTTTTTCCTTCTTCTTTTACTCCTCTCTTTTTTGCTCAAGTATCGACCTTGTACACTGGATGGGGGCTCCTCCACTGGCCTCCCGCTCAGGGGGCTAATGTGTCGCCACCTTTTAGGGGCTTGTCCTCTGCTGCGGGCTGTCGGGGTGGGAGTACTCAGTCTGGACGGATATACTTCCCCTTCCCCTCAACCTGACTTGTATCCCCTCGGCATATGGCGAACTGCCGTTTCTAGAGTTCCCCGTCCTTTTTAGCATATGTTGGTATATGTTGGTACTCGCAAGGACAGATCTCGTTTCTTTGCACCCATGATTTTCATGGCAGTCTATGTAGTTATCATGTTATCTGCTCCTGTTTTATCAGACTGTACTTTTGCACTTATGCGGATGTTTCCTTGTTAATGTATTTCCTTATGTTTGAAAACTCAATAAAAACTATTGAAAGAAAAAAAAAAAAAAAAGCATATATATTTTATTTATACAAAGGTTATTATTGATCCATTCTTAGACCTTGGGGTGCCCCCTGCGCCCCACGGCCATCTGGGATTGTTTCTGGTTCTGGTTCTATCTGGGTGCATTTTCTGGGAAACCTGGTATGTGATTTGAATCTGCCATGTTATATACAGTAGGTTAATTTTGTATGTACTTTATGTATGCATTTTTTCTAGTCCTGATTATATTTTCTTATATAGTTATTGTTAGGAACACTCCCTGTGCACACTGAAGTGCTGTCATGAATCTGCCACTAAAGAGTTAACTTAGTGCAGACTAATTGCACTAATTGGCAAAAGGCTGGCCTATTTAAACACCTCAGGAACACTGAGCCTATGCTGTCTTGTCTGCAGCTTTACCTGTACTTCCTGATCCTGAACCTGCTGTTTCCTGTTGACTTCCTGATCGACCTCCCGGCTTGTCCACTACTTCGTCTGCTTGCTGCCCGCCCTGACCTTGGCTCGTTCCTGTGACCACTCTCCTGCCTTATCCTTGTCGGCTTATCTGCTTCAGATTCTGGACTTGTTCACCTCCTGGTGGGGCAACCCTGAGGACCGCGACCTGGTGTTCAGCAGGCAGCAAAATCCATCCTCACCATCAGAGGCCCTGGTGAAGACCTGCTGTCACTTAGACTCCGCACCTCAGACTAGCCCGTGTCTACCACCAGTGTGACCCATCCGTGTTCCTGTTGTACCAGATCCCACAAGGCTACCTCTGCACGTCAGGCTCAGCCACCATTACAGTACAAGACAGCCATGTCGGAGCCTGCAAGAGGGGCTTCTCCTCTGGACGAGATCTGCCAGCACTTGGCAGCATTGTCGCAAACAGTCAAGTCGCTCCAGGACGGCTATGTGCACTTGGAGGAACGGTTGCACTCTGTGACTAACCCGGGGAACCCTCCTGTTTCTTTGGTACCCCCAACTTCCATGACACCAACAGGTTCGGCCTCAGGACCCACAGTGGTGATGCTACCACCTGAACCCAGGGTTCCTACACCAGAGCGATTTTCAGGAGATCAGGGCAAATTTAGGGCGTTCCGTAACGCATGCGAACTTTATTTCTCACTGCAGCCCCGGACTTTCTCCTTGGAAGCCATCAAGGTTGGATTTGTCATCTCCCTACTCTTGGATGAGTCCTGGGCACACCGACTTCTTGAAGAGCGCAGCCCACACCTAGACTCCTTGTTTTCTTTTTTCCGTGCCATGGCTCAATTATACGATGATCCACAGCGCACTTCCACAGCGGAAGCTGCTCTTCATGCACTCCAGCAAGGCCGCAGAGCAGTAGAGGAGTACGTCACGGATTTTAGACGGTGGAGCACTGATACCCAGTGGAACGACGCAGCGCTACGTCACCAGTTCCGCTCAGGCCTATCTGAGGGTCTGAAGGACGAGCTAGCTCGAGTTGGCATTCCAGACTCCCTAGAGGCATTGATTTCACTGGCTATCCAGATAGATCGTCGTGCGGAAAGGTCTGCCCAGCACCCCCGCCCATTCTGGATAATGCCGCAGTTCACAACTCCGGCTCATGTCACCTCCGCCAGGCCCATTCCGGCCAACCCGGCTCATGCTAACTTCACACCAGATGCCCCAGAACCCATGCAGCTTGGAGTTATGCGGTCTACCCTAACCGCTGAAGAACGACACCGCCGGCAAAAGAATAACCTCTGCCTATACTGTGGTGAAGCCGGCCATTACGTACGTTCTTGCCCAGCAAAGTTACGCAAGTTTCTCTCCATCTCTCCTTCAAGTTATCCAGCATCCGCTGCCAGTGCTACTCACTTAGCGCTCCCTGTTTCGTTTCAACTCCTGGGAGGTACAATACAAGTCACCGCAATTATTGATTATGGAGCGTGCAGCTGTTTTATTGATCTCACGTTCGCCATCCAACACATCCCTCTTCAAACCAAGACTCAAGGACTTTCCATTTTTCTTGCAGATGGGTCTCATATTAAGTCTGGACTTGTGACTCAGGAGACCCCTCCACTTCATGGTCACTTCTTCAGGTCACAAAGAGCTACTCAGCCTGGATGCTATTGCTTCCCCTTTATTTCCGGTTATCCTGGGATTGCCATGGCTGCAGGCCCACAACCCGCAAATCGATTGGATGACAAGAACGATCAAATTTCAGTCTGATTACTGCATAAACTCCTGTTTACCGGTCTCTCTCAACCCTGCCAATACCCTGCTCTGTTTGGACTCTGACACAGATCTGCTTTCTGCTGTGCCTAAGCCTTATCATGGCTACCTAGACGTTTTTAGTAAACGGGGGGCCGAGACCCTTCCTCCTCATCGCACATACGACTGCCCGATCGAGTTACTTCCTGGGGCCGAGATTCCATTTGGTCGTATCTTCCCTTTGTCAGAACGGGAATTGGAGGCTCTGAAAGAATACGTGGATGAAAATCTAAAGGGGTTCATTCGTCCATCGACATCCCCAGCAGGGGCAGGAATCTTCTTCGTGGAAAAAAAGGACCACTCTCTCCGCCCCTGTGTGGACTACCGGGAACTAAATAAGATCACGGTCAAGAACCGTTACCCTGTTCCCCTGGTACCAGAACTTTTCCAAAGACTGAGGTCAGCCTCCATTTTCACTAAGTTAGACTTACGTGGGGCCTATAATTTGGTCCGTATTCGTGAGGGGGATGAGTGGAAAACAGCGTTTCGCACCAGGTTTGGGCATTTTGAATATCTGGTGATGCCCTTCGGCCTGTGCAACGCCCCAGCAACCTTTCAACATTTTGTAAATTATATTTTCAGAGACTGGTTAGATATCTTTGTTATTGTCTACCTGGACGATATCTTGATTTTCTCTGCATCCCTGGATCAACATCGGGGACATGTCAAAAATGTCCTCGGCAGACTCCGCCAACACGGATTATATGCCAAGCCTGAGAAGTGCGAATTTGAATGCCAGAGTATTCAGTTCCTAGGTCTCATAATTTCCACTGAAGGAATTAAGATGGATCCCCAAAAGGTCTCAGCCATCTTGGACTGGCCACCCCCGTCAGACAAGAAGGGGGTCCAGCGCTTCGTAGGTTTTGCCAATTTTTACAGGAGATTTATTAAGGGATTCTCTGACATCATTTCCCCCATTACACAGCTCATGAAGCAGAATACCCGGTTCAATTGGCCTCCTGAAGCCCAGACTGCCTTTCTAACCTTGAAAAGGCTCTTTACAACTGCTCCCATCCTGAGTCACCCGAATCCTGCCCTACCTTACCTTCTCGAAGTAGATGCATCAGAAGTGGCCGTTGGGGCAGTTATTTCGCAAAGGCAGGGTACTGAAGATCTCATACATCCTATAGCCTTCTTCTCTCGTAAACTTTCCCCAGCAGAAAGGAACTATGACGTTGGCGATCGAGAACTTCTGGCCATTAAGGCTGCCCTTGAGGAGTGGAGGTACTTGTTGGAAGGGGCAACGCATCCTATCCTCATCTTCACAGATCACAAGAATCTTGAGTATTTAAGAGCTGCTAAACGGCTGAGGCCACGTCAGGCACGTTGGGCATTGTTTTTCTCAAGATTTTCCTTCCATATTACCTACCGGCCGGAATCTAAAAATGTCAAGCCAGATGTGCTCTCCCGCATGTTTGATGATCCAAAGGAAGCGCCAGTACCCGACACCATCCTGACCGCAGGTAATTTCTTGTTATTACAGACCAACCTGATGGCCCAAATAAAGCAAGCTTATGCAAAGAATCTCTGTCTCCCTGAGGTGTCCCTGGTACCCAGAGATGGGTTATTATGGCTTGAAGACAAGATCTTTATCCCTGAAGGGTCCGAGTGACGGTTTTAGGGTTATGCCATGACCACCCTCTGGCGGGCCATTTTGGTACTCATAAGACCCTGGATCTATTACAACTAACATTTTGGTGGCCAGATCTGGAACAGAGTTGCAGGGAGTACGTGAAGTCTTGTACCGTCTGTAGCCGGAGCAAGTCTGTAAGAAACAAGGCGTGGGGCCTGCTCAGGCCACTACCAGTCCCTGACAGGCCTTGGAAGATGGTCGCCATGGACTTCATAGTGGAACTTCCCCCCTCAGAGGGCTGTTCCGCCATTTTTGTGGTCGTTGATCGTCTATCTAAGATGGCCCATTTCTTGCCACTCAGGAATATGCTCACGGCCAAGGAGACCGCAGAAGTTTTTATTAAAGAGATCGTTAGGCTTCATGGGGTTCCTGCAAATATTGTTTCAGATAGAGGGGTCCAGTTTACCTCCCGCTTCTGGAAAGCTTTGTGCGAAGCGTTGAAGATTGAGCTGTCCTTGTCTTCCGCCTACCATCCTCAGACTAATGGCCAAACCAGACGTTGGAACAGTATATCCGTTGTTTCACCACATTTGTCCAGGGTGACTGGGTGGCTCTACTACCATTGGCAGAGTTTGCATACAACAATGCTAAACATTCTGCTACAGGGCAAGCTCCGTTCTTCGCAAACTACGGTTTCCATCCGTCCTTCTTACCGGACGTTCCCGCTGAACCCACAGTTCCAGCAGTACAGGATATCATTAGTTTCCTCAACCGCAATTGTAAACTGCTGCAGGATGCTATAATAAGGGCACAAGCAGCCTCTAAAAAGATTTTTGACAGGAAGAGGAGAGGGGAACTAATCCTTCAACCAGGTGACCAAGTATGGCTATCTACATGCAACCTTCGCCTAGCCTGTCCCTCAAAGAAATTGGCACCCAAGTTTATTGGACCCTTCCCGGTCAAGAGGAAACTCAACGAGGTCTCATATGAATTACACTTACCTGATTCTCTTAAAATTCATCCGGTGTTTCATGTCTCCTTGTTAAAACCTACAGCCCCTAACTCCTTCCCAGGCAGAAGCTCGGAACCACCCGAACCTGTGATTGTCGATGGGGAGGAAGAATATGAGGTGGAGGCTATTTTGGATTGCAGGAGGAGGAGAGGTCAATTACAGTTTCTCATAAAGTGGAAAGGTTACGGCCTGGAAGAAAATTCCTGGGAACCGGAACGGAATATCCATGCTAAAGAACTGATCTACGCTTTCTTTCGCAGTCACCCACAAAAGAAAGACCTATTGGGCACCCGGAGGTTGCCCTTAAGGGGGGGGCAATGTTAGGAACACTCCCTGTGCACACTGAAGTGCTGTCATGAATCTGCCACTAAAGAGTTAACTTAGTGCAGACTAATTGCACTAATTGGCAAAAGGCTGGCCTATTTAAACACCTCAGGAACACTGAGCCTATGCTGTCTTGTCTGCAGCTTTACCTGTACTTCCTGATCCTGAACCTGCTGTTTCCTGTTGACTTCCTGATCGACCTCCCGTCTGCTTGCTGCCCGCCCTGACCTTGGCTCGTTCCTGTGACCACTCTCCTGCCTTATCCTTGTCGGCTTATCTGCTTCAGATTCTGGACTTGTTCACCTCCTGGTGGGACAACCCTGAGGACCGCGACCTGGTGTTCAGCAGGCAGCAAAATCCATCCTCACCATCAGAGGCCCTGGTGAAGACCTGCTGTCACTTAGACTCCGCACCTCAGACTAGCCCGTGTCCACCACCAGTGTGACCCATCCGTGTTCCTGTTGTACCAGATCCCACGAGGCTACCTCTGTACGTCAGGCTCAGCCACCAGCACCATTACAGTTATACTGTAGCATACTTCCTGAAGAAGCCAATGTGGTGAAACATGTAGAAGAAAAGGGTGCATGGGACTCAGGATAATGTAAAAATGTATTGTCCAGTTGTATACATGTTTATCATTTATTGTTTACTGATTTTTTTTATCTTTGTATGCATAAAATATATATTCTTTAATACTTATCTTTTTGGTGGATTTAAATGACACCTGCAAAATTCCATCCTATCTCTGTTAAAAAAAAAAGGTGAATATGTGCTGATGGAGAGTGGGATCAAAGCAAACGGGTTGCTTTGCCTGCATGATGTTACCTGGGAATTAGATATCATTCAGACCACTACAGTATCCTTGGAATAACATCAATGCTAGCAAACTCCATTAGCTTGTAGGCAGGTTCAGTCTGTACTCCCCACTCCAGGTGGTGACTGAAGCGGCAATGCAGAAGGGGAAGGAAGTTGTGAGGAACTTGGTTCCTCTAAAACATCCTGCGGGCACAGGGAGACAGCTGTCTGACTGGACACTGGTGCCCCATATTACTTCAGCAGCCATCTTGAGTCATGCAAGGTCTATTTAAAACTATTGCTCCCAGGTTTGCAGCACTTTATGCAAGTAGCTAACGTAGGGGCAGGTTCCCAGCCTGGCAGGAACCGTCTTTAGAGATAATGAAACATTCCAGAGGAGTAGAGACAGTGTAGGGATTACCTCTTCCTCTCTTCAGGAAGTCTCTCCCTTGGATGTGAACCGACCAGGCTGCATTCTGCTCATCATTGCAGACACTGTTGACATCTTCAAGTCTTCAGACCATTTTCACTGTTCATAAGTGACTCCGGACAGGTGTGCCTGAATAAGCCCACGGGGCCTGAAAAAGATATGTTTGAACATTTTCTACAACATAACTTTTTTGCCTGACTTGGACTCTGTGTGTTCACTATATCCACCACACCACGCTGCACCTTGATCACAAGCTGCATTCCTAAACGTATGCATTACCTTTTTCATTATACAGTATCTCACAAAAGTGAGTGCATCCCTCACATTTTTGTAAACTTTTTATTATATCTTTTCATGTGACAACACTGAAGAAATGACACTTTGCTACAATGTAAAGTAGTGAGTGTACTGCTTGTATAATAGGGTAATATTGCTGTCCCCTCAAAATAACTCAACGCACAGGCATTACTGTTTAAACCGCTAGCAACAAAAGTGAGTACACCCCTAAGTTAAAATGTCCAAATTGGCCCCAAAGTGTCAATATTTTGTGTGGCCACCACTATTTTCCAGCACTGCCTTAACCCTCTTGGGCACCTCTTTTTTTCCTTTTAAGAAAGGCAGAAGTAGTGACTTCTTTATTAAAAGCATTTGTTTGGAAAAAAACTGCAATAGTGAAGGAGGAGATGAAGCAAATGGCTGAATTTCACATGAGACTCTTCAAGCCCAAAGGAGTGAATGAAAAGGCAATGATGCAGTAGATACATCATTGTTCACTCAAAAGCTGTACATAGCATAAGTTACCAGTTACATTTTTGAATACCAAAGCATTGAGGGTTCTATTTATCAATATTTTCACCAACTAGTTATATACACCATTTACCCAAAATTCACACATTTTTCTAATTAGCTATTACACAAAAATTAGTAACTCTTGGGTGAATTTTGAGTAATTCTTGACAATTAGACCCCTATACTGCTTTAACCACTTGCCGACCGCCTGCCGGCTTTTTACTGCGGCAGGGCGGCTCGCTGCGTCCAGTAACATAGTACTACGTGACTGGAGTGCATGTGGTTTCGGCGGCACGCGCGCTGCCGGAACCGCACTCCCGCTGTGTTTAGACACAGCGAGAGGCGGGCCACGGGAGGAGAGGCGGCGGTTGCCGCCTTCCTCCCTCGATCATCCTAGAAACGGAGAGAAGACCCGCCTGCTTATGTTAAAAAAGCAGGCGGATCTTCTCTCAGACAGGCAGGGACAGATCAGCAGTTTCAGCTAAGCTGAAACTGCTATCTCTCTGTGTCTGTCACAGAACCCCCCCCCCCACACACACACACAGTCAGTAAGCATACAGGCATACATTTAACCCCTTTGATCACCCCCAGTATTAACCCCTTCCCTGCCAGTGTCATTTATACAGTAACAGTGCATATTATTTAGCACTGATTACTGTATTAGTGTCACTGGTCCCCAAAAAGTGTTAAAAATGTCAGTTAGCTGTCCAATCTGTCCTCCGCAATGCCGCAGTCCCGCTAAAAATTGCAGATCGCCGCCATTACTAATAAAAAAATAAATAAACAAAAAGTCCAAAAATCTGTCCCGTAGTTTGTAAACACTATAACATTTGCTCAAACCAATTAAAATATGCTTTTTGGGATTTATTTTTTACCAAAAATATGTAGCAGAATACAAATTGGCCTAAACTGATAAAAAAAAATTACATTTTTTATTGAGAATGTTTTATAGAAGAAAGTAAAAAATATGGTGTTTTTTTTTTTTAAATTGTTGCTCTTTTTTTGTTTATAGCGCAAAATCTAAAAACCAAAGAAGTGATCAAATACCACCAAAATAAAGCTCTATTTGTGGGGAAAAAAGGACATCAATTTTATTTGGATACAGTGTCGCACGGCCGTGCAATTGTCAGTTAAGGTAACGCAGTACCGAATCGCAAAAAATGGCCTTGTCATTAAGGGGGCAAATCCTTCCGGGGCTGAAGTGGTTAATAATGATCTTAAAATTGTATTCAGTTAGTTTTAAAATGACTTCATCTAAGTACAATTACATAAACAATCATACAATTCTTAACATAGTAACCGTTACAAAGCATGTCACTGTCCATAGAAAACAAACTGATGTCTGTATTTAACCTGAGATTACTGGAGAAAAATGCAGATCATGAACAGAACATCCCTACTGACAACACAGCTTTCCGATTCATGGATCAGGGCACACTGGAAATAATACATGCAAAACAAATACGGCTGGCATTTCAACATCTGCTTGGTATTAGTATGGCACTCATACTGAGGTGGATAAGCGAACTCAGAAGACACTTTTAATTCAGTATATGAGAATTTCCATTGATCTGGGTGCAGGGCCAGTATCCCCCCCCCATATAAAAACTTGAATTTTGTAACCATCACCATCGACGTTGGAATTTTTTGTTTAAAAAGTGTTTGAATGAGTGTATTTTAACATGCAATCTTAGAACGTCTACAGTGCCTTGCAAAAGTATTCACCCCCTTGGCATTTTTCGTGTTTTGTTGCCTCACAACCTGGAATTAACATGGATTGTTTGTGGATTTACATCATTTAATTTACAGAACATGCCCACAACTTGGAAGACGTTTTTTTTTTTTTTTTTTATTTGGAAGCAAACAACAAATGGGGCAAAATAACAGAAAAAGTCAATGTGCAGAACTATTCACCCAACTAAAGTCAATACTTTGTAGAGCCGTCGTTTGCAGCAATCATAGTCGCTTTGGATAAGTCTCTATGGGCTTGCCACATCTTACCACTGGGATTTTTGCTCATTCCTCCTTGCAAGTCTGCTCCAGCCCCTTCAGATTGGATGGTTTACGCTTGTGAACCGCAATCTTTAAGTCTGACCACAGATTTTCTATTGGATTGAGGTCTGTGCTTTGACTAGGCCATTCCAACACATTTTAAATGTTTCCCCTTAAACCACTCAAGTGTTGCTTTAGAAGTGTGTTTGGGGTCATTTTCCTGCTGGAAGGTGAACCTCCGTCCTAGCCTCAAATCACACACAGAGTGGTACAGGTTTTGCTCAAGAATGTTCCTGTATTTAGCACCATCCATCTTTCCCTCAACTCTGACCAGTTTCCCAGTCCCGGCTGCTGAAAAACATTCCCACAGCATGATACTGCCACCACCATGTTTCACTGTGGGGATGGTGTTCTTTGGGGTGATTTGATGTGTTGGGTTTGTGAAAGAAATAGCGTTTTCTTTGATGGCCAAAAAGTTAAATTTTAGTCTCATCAGACCAGAGCACCTTCCTCCATACAATTTGGGAGTCTCCCACATGCCTTTTCACAAACTAAAAATGTGCCATTTTGTTTTTTGCTGAAAGTATTGGCTTTCTTCTGGCCACTTTGCCATAAAGCCCAACTCTATGGAGCGTACGGCTTATTTTCCTCCTATGTACAGATACTCCAGTCTCTGCTGTGGAACTCCATCTCCACCAGGGTTACCTTAGGTCTCTGTGCTGCTTTTCTGATTAATGCCCTCCTTGCCCGGTTCATGAGTTTTGGTGGGCAGCCTTTTCTTGGCAGGTTTGCTGTTGTGCCATGTTCTTTTCATTTGGTTATGATAGATGGTATGGTACTCCTGGGGATCATCAAAGATTTGGATATTTTTTTATAACCTAACCCTGACTTGTACTTCTCAACAACATTGTCCCTTACTTGTTTGGTGAGTTCCTTGGTCTTCGTGGCAGTGTTTGGATAGTGGTGCCTCTTGCTTAGGTGTTGCAGCCTCTGGGGCCTTTCAAAAAAGGTGTTTATATGTAATGACAGATCATGTGACACTTAGATTGCACACAGGTGGACATCATTTCACTAGTTATGTGACTTTTGAAGGTAATTGGTTGCACCAGAGCTTTTTATGGGCTTCATAACAAAGGGGGTGAATACATACGCACATGCCAATTTCTAAAAAAATAGTTTTATGTATATATTTTTCTCATTTCACTTCACCAACTTAGACTATTGTGTTCTGATCCATCACATAAAATTCAGATTAACAAAACATTGAACTTAAGGCTATAATGTAACAAAATAGGTAAAAAATCATACGAGGTGAATACTTTTGCAAGGCACTGTAATACGTCCAGGCAAACCAAATAATTTTGAAAGCATAGCTTTAACAGTTACCATATAATGGCTAATTAATTCATCCAAATTGCCTTCAAAATTCTGAACTAGTATTATAAAAAAAGGCTTTCCTATACTTTTTTAAGGAACAAAATCATTTACACGGAGTTTTGCCTGCCCTTCTTTAACCACTTCGGGACCGCAAGGTTTTACCCCCTTAATGACTAGGTCATTGTTTGTAATTTGGCACTGCGTGACTTTAACTGGTAATTGCGCAGTCATGTAATGCTGGACCCAAACTAAATTGATGTCTTTTTTTCCCCAGAAATAGAGCTTTCTTTTGGTGGTATTTGATCACCTCTGCAATTTTTATTTTTTGCTACTATTTATATTTTTTTTCTAGTTTTTCTTATAAAAAATATTTATTAGATTCAATTTTTGTCATACATTTAGGCCAACATGTATTCAGTTACATGTCTTTGATAAAATAAAGATCTCAATAAGTGTATATTTATTGGTTTGCGCAAAAGTTATTCCCTCTACAAACTATGGTGTAAATACTGGAATTTAAGCAGCTTTTACTTGCTCACTGCCTATCTCATTTCCTGAAGTGCTAAAATGGCAGGGAAGTACCCCCCCCCCCCCCCAAATTACCAATTTTTGGAAAGTAGACACACCAAGGAATTTCCTAAGAGGCATGTTGAGCCCATTGAATGTTTTTTTTTTTTGTCACAGGTGTTTGAAAAATGACAAAAAAAAAAAAAATGTCATGTGTACATGTGGAATTACACCCCAACATACATTCTGCTGCTTCTCCCTGCATTTCTTTCTAGCAGAACTGTCCCTGGCCTGTTCCCATGATTCATTGGATTTTAGTTCTTTCAATTATGGAGGCTTAGCATCACATGTGGTCTTTATCAGGAATCTATGTGCAGCCCGTGGCACCAGCCATGATCTGCCTGCAGTGGCCCTTTCCTACTCTTTCCCTATTGGAGGCATTAGGTCAAAAGGACATGTATGGGTCATCTTTTTTTGCTAGGGAAAGTGACAGCAATAAAAATGAATTTTCTTAGTAGAATTTGAAGGGTTAGAACACCTGTCAGGTTTTTGTTGCTTTCGTTGGCTTTCTGTCCTGGTGGTACTTGCACCCACTCATTTATGGACTTGTGTCACCAGGATACAGGAAGGTAAGGAGTCTTCTACAATGAGGACACAGACAGCAATGTAAATCCTGACAGAAGTTCTAGTACACGCAATCAGAAAATTGTATGAAAAATACCGCTTTCGAAGCAATTGTACGATAATCTGATAGTTCCATGAGTCGATCACGCCAGTTCATCCGAAATTATCCCAAGTGATAAACATGGAAATTTTTCTCGTACGATACCAGATCGTACACTTTTCATTGAATCAGTACGGTTTTCATTCAAAAATACAATACGTTACAGTACATTGCATCACTTCTAAAGTTGTCTTCTGTCCTACGAGAATTTTCATAAATTGAGTACCTCTTCATTTTTGATATGGAGACTAGCATAAAAAAAATAAAAATACGGACGATCATTCGCCTGATATTTTCATGGTGTGTACGAGGCCTAACTCACTTTATTGAAGAAAAAAAAGTTTGGTATAACATTGGGCCTTACTTTTTGTTGGAAATAATACAGCTATGTCCTCACTTTAAATACCATACCTCAGAATGGCCCGAGCAAAAAGAAAAAGAACATTAGCATTGTGCCACATGACAGGGTTAAAGGTGTCCTTGGAAACTAGATGATTAAGGAAATAGAAACAGAAGAAAAGGTCTTCTGACCTAATAGATTAATGGGGTCTCAGGGAGAAGGGTCTTGTGAGCCAATCTGTAGGGAGAGGCAGGGTAGGGGCATTTTTAGCTTCACCAGTGTCCAAAGAGCTTCCCACTTGCCCACTTGTAATATTGTTTTTGTCATTTGGTTTTGTCTGTCATGGCAGTTTTTTGTGGTTTTGAGGGTCTTTGAAGGTGTCATTGGTTTAAAAGTGAGTGAGCACCCATCTAAGGTATGGCATTCTAATTTAGTGCAGCCCAGTTGTTGTGACCTAGGATTGTTCACATGGGTATTCTGCATCAGGTTTCTGTTATTATCCCAAAAAATGGTGTAGTGCAATATAAGAGCTAAAATTTTTGGCAACAGAAACAATGTTCTGGTTGGATAGCTTTAATTTAGGCGACTTTAAGTAACATCAACCAATCTCTTCTTATTTAGCAGCGTTTGGTATTATTTATTAATTATGTGCTGCAGACCATTTGCAGTTGTCAGCTATGTAGCTGTGTGTAGGCAGATTGAAATAGCCAGATAGGTGCTGTCCTGGCCAGGAGGGTCAAAGTTAATGCCTTTTCCAGTTCTTTGGTCTTTTGGCGGGTTCTTCTCTGGGTCTAGCCCACTAATCCTGTGATTTATAAATATGGGACAGTGGGTTCCGGAATCTTTCCCAAGGGAGAGCCAAAGTGAGAGATAAAGCTGAAACCTGGGTTGTAAGGGACAGAGATAGAGAATGATACCAACAGGGAGCAAAAGGAGGTCATCTATCACCTTCGGGATGTAAAGGCATCAGAGCCTGAGTTTCGCTCCAAAGACACCAGCCTGTAATTAGGAGTAGGAATGTAGTAAAAAACTGTTTTTATATGCTGGACTTTGAAATGTTAATTTTGCACTTTTCCTAAGTGAAGTATTAAACTGTTGTCTTTGCCTGGTCTGAAGCTACTAAGAGGTGTAATGGAAGTATCCAGCACACACAGTTTATCAAGTGGGTCTTAACATTCTGGGGTATGAAGCCATTGGTGTGAATTGGAGTAGTGTGAACAATAGTCTTGTACACTCTGCCTGAGAGTTTTTTAGACATTCAGGATACATACATATAATTTTTCATTGTCTGTATCAAAGTCTGTTCCGATGTTTTTAAATAAAGCGTTTTATACGGAATTCACTATGAGGATCTCGTTTTCCTTTACGTCTACATCCTAACCCACTGAGCTGCTCGAGATATGAGAGGAAGGAGCAGAGGGAGGACATATCATGGCACCACTGGCATATTGGTCAAGGAGACCACCTGAGCCTGAGTAATCCCCCTGCAGTAAGGCAAGAGAGGATACATTTCAACTGGTGAGTTTGTCTTACATCCCCCACACACTCGTGACTCTGGCTTCCACTCCCTGCATGACATAGTTTTCAACATCTCTTCTGGGACCAACACCACTCCTTCTTTCTTTACTTCACCAACCAGTCTTGGACTAATTTATGCTATTGGACTTTTTTGATTATGAATTTTTATTGCTAAAATTTCCACAATATTGTTTCTTGGAGGTGTTTTTCTGCTATTGCACTTTATTAATTGGACCATGGTGGCATACTTCATTTTTACTTCACTGATTTATAGATGTTGTGACGGTACTCGTCACCATCACTGGGAGTGAAAGACAGATACTTAATGGACACTGAGAATATGGTTTGGATAACTTAAAATGGTAGAGTAATATTTATCAACAATATCTCTGAAAAAATATGAAGATTTGATCCCACTTTACACTGTGAGATTTATGGCCTGTTGCCATGAAGTCTGTGACTCCTAAATACTCAAAGCAATGCTTTAGATGTGTATTCTATGTACTTCAATGTAGGAGATGGCCAGACTGTCACTGGCAGGCTCCCCCTATTGTCTATCTATTGAGGTGCGATGTGGATTGTGTTAAGTCTGTCTGTTCCATTGTTAAATGTTAATGACCTCACATTGTGTCTGTCCAGACGGCCAGATAGTTCAGGTTAATGATATTTCTGTATACAATTTCATCTGCATATGATAATGTAATCAGGCAACCCCTGACCTGTGTGTGGTAATCTGATCAGGAGGGGGAGGTCCATGCTGTATATAAATTCTGTGTGACTGTTCAATAAACTGAGATTCCAGTACAAGCTAAGTTGTCGGCTAGCTTTGTATGTAGGGCTACTGGGAAAATCTGGTAAATTTGTTCATGACTGTGAGGAAGCCGTATACTGATGGAAGTCCACAAGTATAGTATGGGTCTATGTTCCGTTACAGATGTATATTTATCAATTTGTATATATTGTATTTATTGGTATAGTCACTGCACTTTATACACATAGAGGTTTCTCTCACATATTCAACCTCCTATTTGCAAAGGGCTATTTATATGATAGCATTGCATCTAGCATCACTGGCTTGTTTGTTTTTCTAGTATCTACCAAGTTTTTGCACATGTTCAATTAAGAGCACCTACTTTGTAGCAAGCAAATTTAAAAAATAAATAAATAAATCATTACGTACTGCTGAGTCCTGACATGTTTGCATGCTTGTTTTTCTTTTAAGCCTGTGGTTGCTTTCAAATTATCCTCATAAAATTGTGGATTCCTTTGTTGCAGTTTTCTGGTTGCTTACTTTCATTACAGGTTCCATTGGTGCCCCCTTTGTGTTCAGGCTCTCAGCAGACAGTATGTATGAGTTTGCTTGGGTCCAGTGGTAAGTTACTACCCTGTTCCCTCTCCTTCCTCCTCTCGTCGCTGTCAGTTCTGAACAGTGCTGTGAAATACTTAGGGTGCACTCTCCACTATCAGGGTGTTTGGGGAACCAATGCCCTGAGAACTGTAATTGATGAAAAGAAAACCATACAAGTGCTTTGGTACAGATATTAATTTAAAAAAAAAAACTTACGAGATCGAGAGTCTTTAGGAGGGCAGCTCTGACGTAAGGAAGCAAACCACTGCTTCTCTGCCAAAATGGCTACCTCTACACATAGCAAACAAGGATTTAGCTCTCCCAATATATTAGCTACCCCCTTGATCTTGAGCTAAGCATTAGTAATACCTGTTTCCCCTGGATACGACCTATGCAGGACAGACCTTTTAAACTTGTACCTTACAAAGCCATCCACAAATCAGCTTCCAGCTACATCACTAACCTAGTCTTAAAAATACCAACCTAATTGTTCTCTTCATTCCTCCCAAGACCTCCTTCTCTCTAGCTCCATTGTCACCTCCTCCCATTCTCACCCTCAGGACTTTTACCAAGCCTCTCCCATCCTATGGAACTCCCTACCCCAATCTGTCTGATTATCTCCTACTCTATTTGCTTTTAGACAATCCCTGAAAACCCTCCTCTTCAGAGAAGCCTATCCTGCCTTCACCTAACAACTGTACTTTGCTTTTCTCCATCAGCTCCCCCCAACAGCTATTACCTTTTGTTTCACTTGACCCTCACTCCTAGATTGTAAGCTCTCTGATTCCTCCTGTATTGAATTGTATTGTAACTGTTCAGTCTGCCCCCATGTTGTAAAGCGCTGCGTAAACTGTTGGCACTATATAAATCCTGTATAAGGTTAATAATAATGTACAGTATGCGAATATATATGATTTTCATGTATGGAAATGTATACGATTTTTAATTGATCTACTAATACGGTTTTGTTATGTTTACTAAGTTGTCTAAGTTGTTTGTATATTGGGCAACTTGAAAATCCATTCTCAACCAAATTCCTGTTTGACAATGCATAAGGATGTGTTTCCATTTAATACATTACCCACATAACACCTGTGACAGGAGTCACTTTGGCTGGGGGGGGGGGGGGGGCTCGTGGAACCCAGATTACATTAGAGAGGTCAAGAAACTCCTTGTCCAGCCCCTCTTATGTGTAAGTCACCCTGTGTCTATTAGTGGCACAGGGTGACCAAGATACCCAGTCGCGTCTGCACTAATAAGACTCGCTGTACAACCACACCGGACTCAGCATTTCCTGTTACCCAGGTTATCCTGGTTTCTATATGTGTGGTTTGTGTTGAAAGAGTGAAGGGCCTATTTCACTTGGGACAATAATATTTCTGGACAATGTCCCTCAAGAGATATATAGAGATAGACAATTTGACTTTTCAGATTGCTAGAATATTGCAGGAGTGTCTAATAGACCCTTGCTAGATAGTGAGGTGGGGTTTGTTATTGTTAAGTGCCTGTATCCCATTGTTCTATTGTTTCTGTCCGCCTTAAGATCAACCTATTATGGGATTTATATGTGTATTTGGATCGGCTGCTAAGGGGGAGAGGGGGTTGTCCCATAGTCTATATCTCTTTGTGCCTGTGTTTGAATAAACAGCTGTTATCCAAGAAGGTTCCAAAACTTGTACAAGCTAAGTTGTTGGCTAGCTATGTATGGGGCGGCTGGGAAAATCTGGTATATATGTTCATGACTGCAAGGAAGCCGTATACTGACGGAAGACCACAAGTACAGTGTGGGTCGGCGGTTCCATTACATTGGTGGCAAGCGGTGGGATGCTTCCTGCAGTCTGGGACATCCAAACCTCCACCGGGATTCAAGGTTCGGATAGCAGAAGAGAAGAGATACAGATATCAGCCGCCATGGAAGAGGAATTCGGAAGGAGGTTGCGAGAGATGTGGATACAGCACAGGGGACCAGTGTCAGAGGAGGTCCTGCTATGATGGCAGGATTCTGTGCACTTGGATCCCTGGAAGGAAACGCTAGCCCGTGAGCAGCGCCACCAGGGAAAAATCCTCCACTCCATCCAGAAAAGGTACTGGTCGTGGTATAGATTGTGGGATTACAGAGAAAGGATTCTGAACATCTTGGAAGTGCTCTGTGTACTGGAAGATATGGAGTTTCTGGCCGTTCAGGAATGGGAGCTGGAGATCGCCTACAGACGGCTGCTAGACTCTGCTCAGCGCCAGGGCTGGGCTCTCCTTGCCTGGGAATATCCAGAAGTACCAGCTGACTGTCTGGAAATTCTGGCTGAAGAATCGACAATATGGCACAGTAATAGTGTGCTTTGCTCACCTGCACCCACGGTCTTGGATGCAGAGGTCTTATGGCGGATGCAGCAAGTGCTGACAACAGGGCAGAGTTCTGCTAACCTCTGTCCAGCACCAGTAACATCTTTTGGGTTCCACAGACAGGAGATGGTGAATCTTGATCCCCAGACACCACCAGAGACTGGGGATTTAATAGACTTTTCTGCTGAGGAGGAACAACCCGGTGAGCCTCCTGCAGAAGAGCTGACTTTAGTGCATGGCGCTGTTGACCCCTGCATACAACAATCGGTGGCCCTGAAGGATTTGTGTAAGGCCACCGATGTTTCAATTTACTTACCAGTGGAACAGCTGGCAACTGGGCAGAATGCTACTGGCCTCTGCCCACAACAATAAACTCTGCAGGAGCTCTAGGGAGAGAATGCACTCGGCACCTCACAACTGCGGCTTGAGCTGATATCAGTGGATAGGACTGCGGTATTCACTGACAGCAATCTAGCAGAAGAGCTGGCAACAAGGCAGAGTGCTGCTGGCCTCTGCCCACAACTAATAGAAGATGGATTTCCTGTGGTAGTGGATGGGACTTCAACCCGTTTGGGGTCTCCTTCTGTGTTAGTCTCCTGCCGAAAGGGGAGATATGTGACAGGAGTCACTTTGGCTGGGGGGCTCGTGGAACCCAGATTACTTTCGAGAGGTCAGGAAACTCCTTGTCCAGACAATTTGACTTTTCAGATTGCTAGAATATTGCAGAAGTCTCTTATAGACCCTTGTTAGATAGTGAGGTAGGGTGGGGCTTGTTATTGTTACTAAGTGCCTGTATCCCATTGTTCTATTGTTTTTGTCTGCCTTAAGATCAACCTATTATGAGATTTATATGTGTATGCGGATTGGCTGCTAAGGGGGAGGGGGGGGTTGTCCCATAGTGTATATCTCTTTGTGCCTGTTTTTGAATAAACAGTTCTTATCCGAGAAGGTTCCAAAACTTGTACAAGCTAAGTTGTTGGCTAGCTTTGTATGGGGCGGCTGGGAAAATCTGGTATATATGTTCATGATGACTGTAAGGAAGCCATATACTGACGGAAGACCACAAGTACAGTGTGTGTTGGCGGTTCGGTTACAACACCTTTATGTACCTCTACACATATTTTTTTAATAGAGTCTTGCTATATATATATATATATATACATATATATATATATATATATATATATATATATAAATATATTTTAGCTTTATAAATGTTCATGAATACTTTGTATGAAATAGTAATTCCACAACAGCGTGCAAGGAAAATATTGCCATTTTTTTTGTTTGTTTTTATCTCTTTATTAATTTTGGAATGTTTATAGACATTCATTCTAGTAATACAGCTACAGCGTATAGAAGAAAACAGCAGTTCTTATACAAGACAAAATTATATTATTTATATTTTACACATAACGCTTGCCTCTTTAACTCTACATTTACAGTATGCTCTACATGTGTAAGCCAGTATTTAACCTGTTATATTCTAGCTACAGAACTCAATGAAGAGGATGAGAGCAAATATTTTTCTTAATACAAATCCAGTATATGATCTTTTAATAGAGATGTAGGCATATGTAAGTGCATCCTTTTTGCTGCTTGCTATTTTTTCTTTGGTATTTCTATATCAATTGTAAGTGCAATGTCATATGTACCAGAAAAGTTGGTGCTTCTCTCTTTTTTTTTTTTAATTCATGATAGGATGTGGTACAATGGTGGTGGTGTTGTATACAATATTTCAATTGATGAGTAGAGAATTTGGAATTTCAAAAATATTCTAGATGAATACATCACCATAAAAGTTCACTCCATAAGTACATGTTCTATTCATAAGTACATGTTATATTGAGGGTTTTCTTAGAGTTTATTCATTTTGTTTGAACTTCTATTTTTTTTTATTTGCACAAACTCTTTGAAAAAGTTTCACAAGACATTTTTTTTCTTTGCTGGCTTGTATGCATACATTGAAAATTAGTTGTCGAAATCTGTAACCAAACTGATAAAGCTGAATCACTTTACAGCATCCTTCCAAATTGGTTCCATGACTTACCGAAGGTTTTAGAGACACTTTATAATTATTCAAAATATAGTCACTAATCAGTAAATTAATGGTTCTCAGTCATCAGGAAATAATTACTCTGTGTTTTCTAATAGCTGGTTCCTCACAGGTCTAATGGAGGCAATGTGGTTAATTTACTAATAAAAAAATAGGCCGTTTACTTTTCAAGGGTGTTTCCCCAGAGCTTAATGAATGATGTGAAAGTTCAATTTGCATAGAATACCCAATCAGTTAAAATACATTTTTGCTTCCCCATGATTAGATGATGGAAGTCAATAGAGCTTCACCTCCTTCACTGGGCTCTGTGAATGATTTCATGTGAACAGTCTCTTTGTTTTTAGTAAATCAACCCCAACGCCACACTGATGTCAACACTCGCAATTCACTATCTCCCAGTTCCAGTAGGGAGTTTGCATAGCGCTGTCATTGCCAATCAGGTCTTCCTACTCACACAAGCAGGAACTGTAGTTTTTCAGTAACTTGCTTCAACAGGTGCTGATGAAACATGGCAGTACAGGCATGCTAGCCAAGACTGTGAATTTACATTGTGTTTTGATGTTACCATTCAGCTTCATGAACATGTCAGCCATTTCATAGTATTCTTTGCCAGCTGCTACCATATTGTCGCCTATTAGCTTTTTTAGTTATCGCTGATCAAAGTTTTGCATTCCAATTTGGTTCCAAGGCCTTTCCACCTGCCTTTGTCTTAACTAATATGGCCAATAGTGAAGCTCTAATCCAATGAGGATGATAAGTAAAAGGGGCTTAGCTCTGAGGCTGGATTTTCAAAGTCCTGTTCAAGAGCAGGAAGCACAAAATACTTTTTGTCTATCACATTTATTAGCCAAAAGCCTTCTTCTGTGCTCTCTTCTGAAACTCAGTTAAGTTGACTTCTAAATCAAGTCAGCAAATTAAAGATCAGTTTGTAAAATCCGTAATTCTTGCATCTGTCCAGGAATGTTCGTTATGGACACGCAGACTGCATGTCCGTAATGGACATTTATGGACAGATGCAAAAATTACGGATTTTACAAACTATTTGTTAATTTACTGAGAGTTGGCAACCCTGCTGCTACGAACTTGACTTCTTTGACTTAAATAACCCAGCCCACCAATCTGCAATCCCCATCCAATGAAAGTGACTCATTTGCCAATAAGAGTGCTGTTGGTGGGTAAGGAATCGTGAATGGGTAGGGCCTAGAACTGTAACTCTAACCTGCAGAAAACGGTTTCAAAGGGTTTAATTTAGCTAATGCATTTAACAGCAGTAAAGTCTTGGTGCTCACTCCTAAACAATACTTTTAGAAGTTTAAGACACTGGACAAAGTTGGTTTAGGATGATACAGAGGGGAAATGGTTGGCTACCTTTAAAACTCATAAAAGCAGGGCTTTTTTTCAGCAGGAACGTGGGGGAACGCAGTTCCGGCACCTCCAAAACTGAATGTATGTAATGGCAAGGGGTGCTGGGGTATGCTGGAGGGTCTATTGATGCTGGCTGCTTGTGGATTTATTGTTGCTGGAGGAGATCTATTTTTGCGGTGGAAGGGGGTCCATTGTTGCTGGGGAGGTCTTCTGCTGCTCGTAGGGGATCTATTGTTGCTAGGGATGGGTCATGTGTTTCTGGGGGGGCTCAATAGTTGCTAGGAGGAATCTACCGTTGAGGGAAGGATCTTTGTTGCTGGCTGCTGGAGGGTCTATTGATGCTGGCTTTTGGGGAATCTATTGTTGCTGGAGAAGATCTATTTTTGCTGGGGGTCTATTGTTGCTGCTGGGGGATCTAGTGTTCCTAATTGTGGGTCTTATGTTGCAGGGGGTCAATTGTTGCTGGAAGGGGTCTACTGTGTGGGGACAATACTAATGTTGCTGCCTGCTGGAGGATCTATTGATGCTAGCTGCTGGGAGTCCATTGTTGCTAGATCTATTTTACTGCCTTTCTTGTTATCATTTAAAAATTCCATACAAAATACTTAACACCACAAAATGATACTTGGTTCTGTATTCTCTAAAAGGGGTGGTACTGGGAGGTGGGTTAGAGGTGGAACCAAGAAACGTTGCTCGGAGGAGGGTAGGGGGCGGAGTCGAGGGGTGACTCGGAAGGGAAGAGTTCCTACACCTATTCTCCGAGAAAAAAAGCCCTGTATAAAAGAATATAAAGAACAGTGTCTGGGTCCCTGTACATATTGGATGGGAAGTGTATGAAAGACCATAGTAGACTTTAGGTATCCTATTCGGTACTCCTAGGACTTGAAAGTGATTCAAATATGTATTTTGCATTATATTTGCTCTTGCAGAAATGTTAGCTATAAGGTTGCTAGAATTAAAACAAACTATTGAAAGAAAATCACTTGTTTTTAGAAATTTTTTGATTGTATACGTCTTATCTGAATCCTCTTCTCAATGTTAGGCCTATTTTTGCCAATTCTGCTGCTGATTATTCAACTAAAAGGGGCAGAGAGTTAATACAAAAAAAAGTTAGGATCGCAGTACATGAATATTCTTCACTTCTGAATTATATAGGTAATTGCCGGTATGCAGGTATAAAAAATTAAAGTTAAACTTCAGGCAACCTTCTAAATACACAGTACATATACAGTATAGGAGGAGAAAGAACAAAAGCAATCTTCTGCACTCAAGAGTGATGCAATTGTGGAAGATGCATCACAGTTCCTTGATAATTTTAATACAAGCACAGGCTCTGCTGCCCCATGAGGTTCGGGGGGGGGACAAAGTAGAGACACTGAAAAACAAAGAAGAGAGGGCGCACCAGCCTTGCGCATTACCCAAGTGGTATCTTTACTAATGTGATAAAGGAAATATACTCACAAACAACTCAAAGGTAAAAGCATATTAAAGTCCAAAGTATGCACAAAGCAATCTGGTCATCAAGGCTAGTCCCAGCAAGCCAGAGGGCCTTCCAGATGACTGATGCATTTTGAAGGGAGATCCACTTACTACTTTGGTAATGCGCAAGGCTGCTATGCCCTCTCTTCTTTGTTTTACATATATAGTAGCTGTTTAACCTTCAGACTTATTTCTGTGTCCCTATGAAGCCATATTGATTCCTGGTTGATCCCTGGCTCTGCATGGAGCCTACCCCTGTTGGCACTGAGGTCAACATCATGTCATACTGGGGTGGCATTTTTTAGCAATGTATAACTATCACACTTTTACCCTTCCTTTTTTTTCCTTCAAAGCTGACACTATAGCCACTTGTTACTCAGTACCACTATGGATGTTTCTTTACGTATATTAATTTTTTTACAGCAATTGGCTGGCATTTACTGTGGGTGTCACCATTTAGGCACATACAATTTTTAGCACCAGACCTGCCTTCCATTTGTCCCCTTGGTCAGGGCCGATGCTACCACTGGGCAAACTAGGCACATGCCTAGGGGGCACTACTGCCTAGGGTGCAGCCACGACTGTTGGTTTGTACTGTCTGACCTTGACCTACAGTAGTCCCTGTCATTGTATGTTTTTGGATGCATGGATCTTTAGGATCATGCAGACAGGTTGTCCTGCTTTCCCTGTTGGCTCCAGTGCCTGAAGCTCAGTATGCCACCGCCCTGCCCGCTTTCAAGATAGTGGTCAATGGTTCTGCTATGAATGTGTAATCGGCCATCTTGCACATACGTGGTTGAACTGTGGGTCTTTGACCGGGCGAGCATTGCACACCAGATAGGGGACTGGTGTGGGAGGTGCATTCTCTTCCATGGGGAGTATATAGGGTGGCTTGGCAGGTCATTTGGCCTCTTGTGGAGGCACTTTTGGTACTACCGTTTGTTTCTTTCCCTGGATGGGGCAGTTGGACTGGTAAGCCTGACACAGCCATGTGTTCATTTAGGGATTGCATTTCACTGCACACTATCTCTGTTACTCTGAGTTTTTTTTCTTCACAGATATTACATTGCTGACTGGATGAGGGGGGGGGGGTGGAGTTGCAAGTAGCTGGGCTTTCCTAGGGCACAAAATAGTCTAGTACCAGCCCTGCCCTTAGTCCATATGGGCCATGACGCAGCTCCCGGGACAGACATACTTGACAACCTTTTCCCAAGTGCTGCTATGTTTAGACTGATTTTGTAAGTATAGAGGCTAGGTGTTTGCCTCATTGAATATTTTTTTTGATTTCTGTGATACCATTATCTGGCTTAAAATATACATATTTCCTATACTGATATTTTACTTTATAGATATTTTATGCATTTACTCCTGAGGAAGTGACCAGTGATACACAAAACGCTCCAAGTTTATTAGATGCAGCTTGCTATATATGTCTACAAATAATATATGTCTGCTAACATCAAAACTGTGTATGAATTAAATATTACAAATCAGCTTAATATGATTTTATCCAGATTTTACCATGATGTAATTTAATTGTTTCAATAAATCTCTAATCATGTGAAATCCTGTATTTATCAGTGTATAATACGCACTTTATTCCCCTGAAAATAGAGTGCAAATAATGCATGCGTGTTATACACTGATATTCTTTTTACAAACAAGGGGGGTGATCCGCCCTGTGCCACACATTGGGGGGTGTCAGGCTGGCCATCCTGCCTCTCCTGACCCTGGATATATGGCCGTACACTAGGCAATAGCTCACGATGAAAGGCTTTATTGAACAAGGATGCAAGGTACAGCAAAATGTGAGTCATGTGAAACATGTCTACCATCCATTTTTCTGTACCTTGCATCCTTGTTCAATAAAGCCTTTCATTGTGAGCTATTGCCTGGTGTGCGGCCATTTCTCTTGTATCCTGTCTGCAGTCGCGATCCAAGGTCCTGCACCCAAGGCTGGCTGTGAAGTTCCAAACTGCCTGAGCAGTGTACATCTCTTTCTCTGTGTCTCCTGACCCTGGGATAGCCCTGCCAGCATAGTCTAAAGTTAAGAAAAAATTATTGCCAGCTCCTTTTTATAGACCCTTCCTACATTATGTCAGTGTCATTGTAAAGCGATGACTGTTAATACCTTTATTAGCTCCGATCTTTCCAGCTGCTATACTTCTCCTGCTTCTCCTCCTCCGAGAGTAGCTTTAGATTGGAGGAGGAGAGCAGTCACGTGATTGGCCATGAAAGAATTGAGCTAATAAGATATTTAGTGGCATTGGTTTACAATGACACTGACACAATGTAGGAAGGATCTATGAAAAGGGACTGGCGTTATTTTTTTTTTAAATTTGGAGTATGCTGGCAGGGCTGTCACAGGAGACTGGGGGTCTCCTGGTAGTGCAGGGGGGCTATGCGATATAAAGGGGTGCCATGTAATGTAAAGGGGGCTGTGTAATGTGCAGTGGGGCAGCATGATGTGTCGGGGGTCTGTGTAATGTGCAGAGGGTCTGTGTAATCTAAAGGGTTCTGTGTAATGTGCAGAGGGGCTGTGTAATGTCCAGGGGGTCTGTGTAGTTTAAAGGTTTATGTAATGTGCAGGGGGGCTGTTTAATATGCGTTAAAAATTACATTATTTACCTTATAAGTGGTATAAATATTAATTTTAAAAAGTTCAGAGCTACCCTAATTTTGCTTCAAAGTTCTTTACTCAAAATGTACGTTTTTTTTCCTGAATCTTCCCTCTTAAAATGAAGGTGTGTGTTAAATGGGGGTTCATGAGTGATATTCCTCAATTAAAGTCCCCAGGGCAAATGTAGCAATATTGTATATGTGTCAATCATTTCAAGTTAATAAATAAAATAATATTCTTATAACGCTTTTCTCCCTGGGGACTCAACTTCATCTGCTTCTGGGGCAGATTGTGATGCAGCCATCTTGGATGCGCTTAGAAGAATAACATACTGTACGAGGGCAAATTTTAGAAAGAAGCCAATTATTTTACTGAATATATTGAATACTACTATTACAGATATCAACTATATGTAGTTATCGGAATGCAAAATTTTTTGGCACATTAATTGGTTTGGCATTAATTCATTTCAGTGGCCAGAATAATAATTTATTTTGGCCATTGAAATGAATTAACACTTAAGTGATTGACGAGCCTAGCATTCTGTTCTTTTAGACGTGTGCCAAGCATTTTTTCTGCCAAAATGCTGCAGTTCATTTTTTTTTTTTTCTGCCTCAAAATGACCCCGGCTTTTAAACAGCTACGTGTGCATGGACACATAGGTTAACATGGAGGGGCATTTAGAAGCAGAAAAAAAAATGCTAGATGCCCCTGAAAGGGAAACTCTGTGGTTGATTGCTTTTCAGAGGTGGCTGACAGTGAGTCAGGAAGGAAGCGTTATGTTTTAATCCTGAAAATGCCAACCCACCATGGCTGCAGCGCCATGGGCGTCCGCAAGGGGGAGGGCAAGGGAGGGCAAGTGCCCCCCCCCCCTGGAAATTTCCTGGCCTGCTCTAAGAGGGGAATCTATGGGAACCCTGCTCTAAAAGGGGATGTATGGGGGACCCTGGCCTGGACTGCTCTAAAGGGAGATCTATGGGGATCTTGGCCTGCTCTAAAGGAGAACATATTGGCTATATATATATATATATATATATATATATATAGTGCCTTGCGAAAGTATTCGCCCCTCTTGAACTTTGCGACCTTTTGCCACATTTCAGGCTTCAAACATAAAAATATAAAACTGTAATTTTTTGTGAAGAATCAACAACAAGTGGGACACAATCATGAAGTGGAACGAAATTTATTGGATATTTCAAACTTTGTTAACAAATAAAAAACTGAAAAATTGGACGTGCAAAATTATTCAGCCCCTTTACTTTCAGTGCAGCAAACTCTCTCCAGAAGTTCAGTGAGGATCTCTGAATGATCCATTGTTGACCTAAATGACTAATGATGATAAATAGAATCCACTTGTGTGTAATCAAGTCTCCGAATAAATGCACCTGCACTGTGATAGTCTCAGAGGTCCGTTTAAAGCGCAGAGAGCATCATGAAGAACAAGGAACACACCAGGCAGGTCTGAGATACTGTTATGGAGAAGTTCAAAGCCGGATTTGGATACAAAAAGATTTCCCAAGCTTTAAACACCCCAAGGAGCACTGTGCAAACGATAATATTGAAATGGAAGGAGTATCAGACCATTGCAAATCTACAAAGACCTGGCCGTCCCTTTAAACTTTCAGCTCATACAAGGAGAAGACTGATCAGAGATGCAGCCAAGAGGCCCATGATCACTCTGGATGAACTGCAGAGATCTACAGCTGAGGTGGGAGACTCTGTCCATAGGACAACAATCAGTTGTATACTGCACAAATCTGGCCTTTATGGAAGAGTGGCAAGAAGAAAGCCATTTCTTAAAGATATCCATAAAAAGTGTCATTTAAAGTTTTCCACAAGCCACCTGGGAGACACACCAAACATGTGGAAGAACGTGCTCTGGTCAGATGAAACCAAAACCGAACTTTTTGGCAACAATGCAAAACGTTATGTTTGGCGTAAAAGCAACACAGCTCATCACCCTGAACACACCATCCCCACTGTCAAACATGGTGGTGGCAGCATCATGGTTTGGGCCTGCCTTTCTTCAGCAGGGACAGGGAAGATGGTTAAAATTGATGGGAAGATGGATGGAGCCAAATACAGGACCATTCTGGAAGAAAACCTGATGGAGTCTGCAAAAGACCTGAGACTTGGACGGAGATTTGTCTTCCAACAAGACAATGATCCAAAACATAAAGCAAAATCTACAATGGAATGGTTCACAAATAAACATATCCAGGTGTTAGAATGGCCAAGACAAAGTCCAGACCTGAATCCAATCGAGAATCTATGGAAAGAACTGAAAACTGCTGTTTACAAACGCTCTCCATCCAACCTCACTGAGCTCGAGCTGTTTTGCAAGGAGGAATGGGCAAAAATGTCAGTCTCTCGATGTGCAAAACTGATAGAGACATACCCAAAGCGACTTACAGCTCTAATTGCAGCAAAAGGTGGCGCTACAAAGTATTAACTTAAGGGTAGGGTTGAGCGAACACGGACTGTATTTTTCGTGTTCGTACCGAATAATTGGATTTTTGTTACCCGAACATGGACCCAAAAACTTTACTGTATGTTCGGGTAAAAATCCGTGTTCGGTCATTTTATTTCTGGGTTTTGTATGCATTGGCGCGCTTTTCATGGCGGGCTTTCAACAGCCAATCAACAAGCGTTTAACTGGTGTGCCTTAAGCCATCCCAGCCATGCCTACAAATGTATTAGTAGCTGTGATTGGCCATCTGAAGCATGTGACCAAGTCTTTATAAGTTTGAGACCGAGCGCAGCTGCGTCATTATGCTGTAGTTCAGGGACAGAGCACACATCGTGCTGGCTGCTGATTAGGGACAGACAGGCAAAAATCATTTGTGTCCGAATATAATTGAGGGACAGGTCGGAGTGTTTTAGGCAGGGCGAGTTGTAGGGCATTTTAGGGCGAGGCTGCTGATTTTTAGGGTCAGTGTTCTACAATCGATTTTGCTGTGTGGGGGGGGGGGGGGGTTTGCAGTGACCGATCTTATCAATCCTTTTGGAGAGAGGCTGGAGATAGGCAAGTGTCAGTGGTCCACATCGATTTTGCTGTGTGTGGAGTGCAGTGAACACAATCTTTTTGCCAAATGAGGAGGAGGGAGAAAAGTCTTTTCTATCCGTCACTGTGTGCAGCGTTTTTCCTTCAGTGCTGCTGTGCTGACTGTGATAATACACTGCTGTGTTCACATGTGCTATTATTGAGTGATTTCAAAAGTTATACACTTTTTTCTATTCCACTATTCAATATACACCCTTGGGTTAAAAAAATTTAATTGTGGCATAGTCTGTACTAATCTAGTTAAAAATTACAAACTTAAAAGGGGAATTTTTTTTTCCCTCCATAGCCTGCAGCAGAGCTGGTCCACATCGATTTTGCTGTGTGTGGGGTGCAGTGAAAACAATCTTTTTTGCCCACTGAGGAGGAGGGAGAAAAGTATTTTTCATCAGTCACTGTGTGCAGCGTTTTTCCTTCAGTGCTGCTGTGCTGACTGTGATAATACACTGCTGTGTTCACATGTGCTATTATTGAGTGATTTCAAAAGTTATACACTTTTTTCTATTCCACTATTCAATATACACCATTGGGTTAAAAAAATTAAATTTTGGCATAGCCTGTACTAATCTAGTTAAAAATTACAAACTTAAAAGGGGAATTTTTTTTTTCCCTCCATAGCCTGCAGCAGAGCTGACTGATATAAGACACTGCTGTTCACATGTGCTATTGATAAATAACACCAATTTTATATCATATTTTCTATTCCACTATTCAATAAAAACCTTTGGGTATAAGAAATTAAATTGTGGGATAGTCTGTGTTGGTACGTGTGAGATACACCTTTCCAATTTTTGGGGTGCATCTCATACTTCCGAGGATTTGAGGGTGCTGCCTGTTCCGAACTCCTCCTACTCCTCATCCTGCCTTTGGGGGTACAAAAAATAGTAATTGGGGCCTAGTCTGGTTCTGTACGTGTGAGATACATACACCTTTTTTTTGATAATATTTTCTATTCCGCTATTCAATAAAAACCTTTGGGTATAATCAATTAAATTGCGGGATAGTCTGTGTCGGTACGTGTGAGATACACCTTTCCAATTTTTGGGGAGCATCTCATACCTCTGAGAATTTGAGGGTGCTGCCTGTTCCGAACTCCTCCTACTCCTCATCCTGCCTTTGGGGGTACAAAAAATAGTAATTAGGGCCTAGTCTGGGTCTGTACATGTGAGATACATACACCTTTTTTTGATAATATTTTTTATTCCGCTATTCAATAAAAACTTTTGGGTATAAACAATTAAATTGTGGGATAGTCTGTGTTGGTACGTGTGAGATACACCTTTCCAATTTTTGGGGTGCATCTCATACTTCCGAGGATTTGAGGGTGCTGCCTGTTCCGAACTCCTCCTACTCCTCATCCTGCCTTTGGGGGTACAAAAAATAGTAATTGGGGCCTAGTCTGGTTCTGTACGTGTGAGATACATACACTTTTTTTTAAAATATTTTCTATTCCGCTATTCAATAAAAACCTTTGGGTATAAACAATTAAATTGCGGGATAGTCTGTGTCGGTACGTGTGAGATACACCTTTCCAATTTTTGGGGTGCATCTCATACTTCTGAGGATTTGAGGGTGCTGCCTGTTCCGAACTCCTCCTACTCCTCATCCTGCCTTTGTGGGTACAAAAAATAGTAATTGGGGCCTAGTCTGGTTCTGTACGTGTGAGATACATACACCTTTTTTTTTTTTTGATAATATTTTCTATTCCGCTATTCAATAAAAACCTTTGGGTATAAACAATTAAATTGCGGGATAGTCTGTGTTGGTACGTGTGAGATACACCTTTCCAATTTTTGGGGTACATCTCATACTTCCGAGGATTTGAGGGTACTGCCTTTTCCAAACTCCTCCTACTCCTCATCCTGCCTTTGGGGGTACAAAAAATAGTAATTGGGGCCTAGTCTGGTTCTGTACGTGTGAGATAGATACACCTTTCCAATTTTTGGGGTGCATCTCATACTTCCGAGGATTTGAGGGTGCTGCCTGTTCCGAACTCCTCCTACTCCTCATCCTGCCTTTGGGGGTACAAAAAATAGTAATTGGGGCCTAGTCTGGTTCTGTACGTGTGAGATACATACACCTTTTTTTTTTAATATTTTCTATTCCGCTATTCAATAAAAACCTTTGGGTATAAGCAATTAAATTGTGGGATAGTCTGTGTCGGTACGCGTGAGATACACCTTTCCAATTTTTGGGGTGCATCTCATACTTCTGAGAATTTGAGGGTGCTGCCTGTTCCGAACTCCTCCTACTCCTCATCCTGCCTTTGTGGGTACAAAAAATAGTAATTGGGGCCTAGTCTGGTTCTGTACGTGTGAGATACATACACCTTTTTTTTTTTGATAATATTTTCTATTCCGCTATTCAATAAAAACCTTTGGGTATAAACAATTAAATTGCGGGATAGTCTGTGTTGGTACGTGTGAGATACACCTTTTCAATTTTTGGGGTGCATCTCATACTTCCGAGGATTTGAGGGTGCTGCCTGTTCCGAACTCCTCCTACTCCTCATCCTGCCTTTGGGGGTACAAAAAATAGTAATTTGGGCCTAGTCTGGTTCTGTACGTGTGAGATAGATACACCTTTCCATTTTTTGGGGTGCATCTCATACTTCCGAGGATTTGAGGGTGCTGCCTGTTCCGAATTCCTCCTACTCCTCATTCTGCCTTTGGGGGTACAAAAAATAGTAATTGGGGCCTAGTCTGGTTCTGTACGTGTGAGATACATACACCTTTTTTTTTATAATATTTTCTATTCCGCTATTCAATAAAAACCTTTGGGTATAAACAATTAAATTGCGGGATAGTCTGTGTCGGTACGTGTGAGATACACCTTTCCAATTTTTGGGGTGCATCTCATACCTCCGAGGATTTGAGGGTGCTGCCTGTTCCGAACTCCTCCCACTCCTCATCCTGCCTTTGGGGGTACAAAAAATAGTAATTTGGGCCTAGTCTGGTTCTGTACGTGTGAGATACATACACCTTTTTTTTGATAATATTTTCTATTCCGCTATTCAATAGAAACCTTTGGGTATAAACAATTAAATTGCGGGATAGTCTGTGTTGGTACGTGTGAGATACACCTTTCCAATTTTTGGGGTGCATCTCATACTTCCGAGGATTTGAGGGTTCTGCCTGTTCCGAACTCCTCCTACTCCTCATCCTGCCTTTGGGGGTACAAAAAATAGTAATTTGGGCCTAGTCTGGTTCTGTACGTGTGAGATATATACACCTTTTTTTTGATAATATTTTCTATCCTGCTATTTAATCTACACCTTTGGGTAAAAACAATTAAATTGCGGGATAGTCTGTGTCGGTACATGTGAGATACATACACCTTTTGATATCATATTTTCTATTCCGCTATTCAATCTACACCTTTGGGTAAAAAACAATTAAATTGCGGGATAGTCTGTGTCGGTACGTGTGAGATACACCTTTCCAATTTTTGGGGCGCATCTCATAGTGCCAAGGATTTGAGGGTGCTTCAGTCTGCCTCCTGCCTGTTCCGAACTCCTCCTACTCCTCATCCTGCCTTTAGGGTACAAAAAATTGTAATTGGGGCCTAGTTTGTGTTTGTACGTGTGAGATACACCGTTTTGTAAAATTTCTCCTAATCCGCTATTCAATATACACCCTGTTTGAGTGTTAAAAATTAAATTGCGGGATAGTCTGTATCGGTACATGTGAGATACACTTTTTTAAATTTGTTTGGCGCATCTCCTTCTACCGCCGAGGATTGCAGGGCACTTCAGTTTGCCTCCTGTTCCCAACTCCTCCTACTCCTCTTCCTCATCCTGCCTTTAGGGTACAAAAAATTGTAATCGGGGCCTAGTTTGTGTTTGTACGTGTGAGATACACCATTTTGTAAAATTTGTCCTATTCCGCTATTCAATATACACCCTGTTTGAGTGTAAAAAAATTAAATTGTGGAATAGTCTGTATCGGTACATGTGAGATACACCTTTTTAAATTTGTTTGGCGCATCTCCTTCTACCGCCAAGGATTGCAGGGCGCTTCAGTTTAACTCCTGTTCCAAACTCCTCCTACTCCTCTTCCTCATCCTCCCTTTAGGGTACAAAAAATTTTAATCGGGCCTAGTCTGTGTTTGTACGTGTGAGATACACCGTTTTTTTATCCTTTTTCCTATTCCGCTATTCAATATACACCCTTTTGGGGTAAAAAACATTAAATTGCGGCATAGTTTGCATATTTGACTATGAGATACACCCGTGCGATACTGTTGTTGTTTTGTTCCGCTATTCAATAAACACCTTTCTAGGGCAAGATCATAAATTACAGAAATATGAGGAGACCGTCAAATAGGGGCCGTGGCCTGGGACGTGGTGCTGCTGGTAGAGCTCCTGTTGCAAGGAGAGGACGTGGTCGATCTGTGCCAGCTACACGCACAAGTGAAACACCTTCCTCAAGTGTGAGTAGGCGACAGAACCTGCATCAGTATTTGGTAGAGCATCATACGCCTCTAGAAGTGATGAGGCCAGAAGAAGTAGAGGCGATAGTAGATTGGTTTGCTGCTGACAGTGCCTCCAGTTCCTTCACATTGTCTCCCACCCAGTCTACTGCAGAAAGGTCAGAGTTGGCACCTGCAGCCGAGGTCCAACCGTCTTTCACCTCACCCCCTTGCAAATCAGGCAAGCAGTCTGAGCCCCAAGCCATACAGCAGTCTCTTCTTCTTTTTGAGGACTCTGTCAGCAGGGTTTCCCAGGGCCATCCACCTAGCCCTGCCCCAGAAGTGGAAGAGATTGAGTGCAGCGATGCCCAACCACTTATTTCTCAAGATGAGTACATGCAAGGACCATCGCAGCACGTCTCCGATGATGACGAAATGCAGGTGCCAACTGCTGCGGCGTTCAGAATTGTGGAGACCGACAAGGAGGGCAGGGGTAAAGACTGGGTGGAAGATGATGTGGAGGACGATGAGGTCCTCGACCCCACATGGAATGAAGGTCATGCAGGTGACCTGAGTAGTTTGGAGGAAGAGGCGGTGGTCGCACAGAGCCACCAGCACAGCAGAAGAGGGAGCAGGGTGCAGAACCGGAGCGGCCGTGCCCTAGACACTACGCCTGCTACTGCCCAACGCAGCAAGGGAACGAGCACAGCAAAGCCAGCTCAAAGGAGTTCTCTAGCGTGGAAGTTCTTTAGAAAATGTGCTGATGACATGATACGAGTGGTTTGCACCCTGTGCAATCAGAGCCTGAAGCGAGGCATAAACCTTCTCAACCTGAGCACAACCTGCATGATCAGGCATCTAAGTGAAAAGCACGAGCTGCAGTGGAGTAGACACCTTCAAAACCAAGAAACGTCTCTGGCTCATCCTGCTTCCTCTTCTGCTGCAGTCTCGGCCGCTCCATCCACATCTGTAGTGATACCGGCACCTGCCACCCCGCAAACAGATGATCTGTCAGCAACACCACCACCTGGGTCGCCAACCATCTCCACAATGTCCCGTGGAAGCGTTCAGCTTTCCATCTCCCAAACACTTGAGAGGAAGAGGAAGTACCCCCCTACCCACCCGCGATCCCTGGCCCTGAATGCCAGCATTTCAAAATTCTTGGTCTTTGAAATGCTGTCATTCCGTCTGGTGGAGAGGCACAGTTTTAAAAACCTTATGACGGTGGCTGTCCCACAGTATGTTGTGCCCAGCCGCCACTACTTTTCCAGGCAAGCCATCCCTTCCCTGCACAACCAAGTGGGGGAAAAAATCAGGTGTGCACTGTGCAACGCCATCTGTGGCAAGGTCCACCTAACTACCGATACGTGGACCAGTAAGCACGGCACACTGGGTAAATGCAGTGGCGGATGGGCCTGAGGCCGATAGCAATTTGGCGCATGTCCTTCCACCACCAAGGATTGCAGGGTGCTTCAGTTTGCCTCCTGTTCCTAACTCCTCCTACTCCGCTTCCTCATCCTCTACCGCCTCCTCATCCGGTCAGCGTAACACCTTCACCACCAACTTCAGCACGGCCAGGGGTAAACGACAGCAGGCAGTTTTAAAACTTGCCTGTTTGGGGGAAAAACAAAACACTGCGCAGGTGTTGTGGAGGAGAATGGAACAGCAGACAAATGAGTGGTTGCTGCCAGCGAGCCTCAAGCCTGCCTCACCACCTCATATGTGACGTGCCCACAAGGTGGAACTCCACCTTGCACATGCTGGAAAGACTGTGCAAGCAGCAGCAGGCCATAGTGGAGTTTCAGCTGCAGCACGCGCGCGTGAGTCGCTCTGCAGAACAGCACCACTTCACCACCAATAACTGGGCCTCCATGCGAGACCTGTGTGCCTTGTTGCGCTGTTTTGAGTACTCCACCAACATGGCCAGTGCCGATGACGCCGTTGTCAGCTTAACTATCCCACTTCTATGCCTCCTTCAAAAAATAATTTGGGCGATGATGGAAGAGGATGTGGCACAGGATGAGGAGGAGGAGGAGGAGGAGGATGAAGAGGTAACATTTCCAAGGCTTTCAGGGCAGTCATTCGCAAGGGGCTCCGAGGATGGGTTCCTGCACACACAAACACCAGGGACACAATTGTCCAGCAGGGGCACAGTTCTGGAGGATGAGGAGGATGAGGAGGAGGAGATGGAGGAGGAGATGGAAACATGTTCACAGCAGGGTGGCACCCAGGCCAACTTATGGCCATCACTGGTGCGTGGCTGGGGGGATACAGAGGACACAGACGATACACCTCCCACAGAGGACAGCCTTTCGTTGCCTCTGGGCAGCCTGGCACACATGAGCGATTACATGCTGCAGTGTCTCCACAACGACCGCCGAGTTGCCCACATTCTAACTTGTGCTGATTACTGGGTGGCCACGCTGCTGGATCCCCGTTACAAGGACAACGTACCGTCCTTAATTCACTCACTGGAGCGCGATCGCAAGATGCGCGAATACAAGCGCACGCTGGTAGACGCGATGCTGCTGGCATTCCCACCTGACAGCTGGGCCACAGTGGAAGCGCAAGGCAGAGGAGGAGGAGGAGGAAGAGGTCGCCAACGCAACCAGGGCACCGCCAGCACCTCAGAAGGCAGGGTTAGCATGGCCGAAATTTGGAAAAGCTTTGTCAGCACGCCACAACAAACAGCAGCACCAGCAGCTCATATGGAACGTCTTAGCAGGAGGCAGCATTTCACCAACATGGTGGAGCAGTATGTGTGCACACGCCTACATGTAGTGAATGACGGGTCTGCCCCCTTCAACTTCTGGGTCTCCAAATTGGGCACATGGCCTGAGCTTGCCCTTTACGCCTTGGAGGTTCTGGCGTGCCCTGCAGCCAGTGTATTATCTGAACGGGTATTTAGCATGTAGCATGGCTGGGGGGCGTTATCACAGACAAGCGCAGCCGCCTGTCCAGAGACAATGTGGACAAGCTCACGTTCATTAAAATGATCCCACGGGACTTTTCCGTACCTTGTGCAGAATAGCGATGGATACCGACCTTACCCAGCCATTGTTCTATTTTTGCTCTTTCTCACTCTTTTGGGGTGTACCCTCATTTAAAATTTCTGAAAAAAAGCAGTGTTGGCTACCTCGTCCTCCTCAGGGCCAGATTAACATAGGGGCTATTGGAGCTGCAGCTCCAGGCCCCTACCTTAATATAGGCCCCGGATTGGCCATATTCACTGTTACTGCTCTTCTGTCACTTGTAAACACAGAAGTCTGGCTTCTATGCTCGCTTCCCCAGGCAGCTCCCTCAGAACCTCCCCACACAGCACGAAGGCCGGACAAGGAGGGACAGTTGCCGATGCATGGATGTGTTTATGGGCTTCAGAGACAGCATCCCATGGTGAATTAGGCATGCATGGCTGCACCCTTCCTCCTCTGGGTGCATGCCAAGGCACGGCCCTTAAGGCCCTTCAAAATCCTCAGCACCAAGCCCATGATGCTCTTAATCCAGCCCTGGTCCTCCTCCACCGCCGCTTCCACCTACACCGCCCATAGGTGTGCGCAGCCTATTGTATTAGGGTGTGCACCCCAAAGTTTAAATACACATGCATGTGTTTGCCTACATGTACATAGCCCCGATACATTACTCTCCCTGCTGTCAAAGTGAAATAGAGCAGAGCAGGTCCGAGGGAGATCTTTCCATCTCCTCACTGGCAAACAGAGCGATAATGCTAATGTGCCCTAGGTGATTAGGGTGTGCCCAGGTACACTCGACACACCCTGTGCGCACACCTATGAAACCGCCACATCCACCACCACCTCAACCTCCCTCCTACTCCATATGGGCCTCGTCCTTCAGAGATGAAGAACATTGTTTTACTTTTTTTTTTAAGTTATTTCCCTATCCACATTTGTTTGCAGAGCACTTGCCATGCTCTTAACTACGTTTTGCTGCCATTTGCAGCACTCTAGCCCTTTCCATTGGTGTTTTAGAGCCATTTTAGTGCCTGAAAGTTCGGGTCCCCATTGACTTCAATGGGGTTCGGTGTCCGGGAAAAGTTCGGCAAAAGTCCGGGACACGGACCCGGACTTTTTTTTCAAGTTCAGTCGAACCCGCCAAACACGGACATCCAGGTGTCCGCTCAACTCTACTTAAGGGTGCTGAATAATTTTGCACACCCAATTTTTTTATTTTTTATTTGTTAAAATAGTTTGAAATATCCAATACATTTTGTTCCATTTCATGATTGTGTCCCACTTGTTGATTCTTCACAAAAAATTACAGTTTTATATCTTTATGTTTGAAGCCTGAAATGTGGCAAAAGGTCGCAAAGTTCAAGGGGGCCAAATACTTTCGCAAGATACTGTATATATATATATATATATATATATATATATATATATATATATATATATACAATATATTCTTTGCAGGGAGAGCCTGGAGTACCTGGTGGTACAGGAAAACCTGGTAGTACGGGGGAATATAGCTGAAAAAGGTAAGACTAAAGAGGGATCTATAGGGTTCCTGGCCTGCTCTAAAGGGAGATCTATGGGGGGCCCTGGCCTGGTCTAAAGGGGGATCTATGGGGGTGAAAATGGGCAGAGCATGGGTGACCTTAAAATGATGCCCCGCCTCTAAAAAAAGTACTGCAGATGCCCATGTGCAGTGCCACCCACTAAATGTGTCATACTATTAATTCTTTGACATGTTTACAGCCTGTGGCTGCATGCCCTTGTTTACGTGGACAGCCAGAAGGCAGTAAAACTGAGGCAAAACCACTTGCTTTTACTGCCCCCCTGGGCACATGTCTGAATGACCCATTTTCTTTAAAAGCCCCCTCAAAATAACATATACACGCACACACAATTCTTACCACATAATTTGTTTTCACATCTCCCTTTGCATTTGGAACATGGTTTTCCTTTTTGGTAGGGTGTTTTGATGTCATTCTCCGTATTTCCCCTAAAGAGAATAAAATAAATTACAATTAAAAATTGTTAATTTTGGTATCAATGAATACTAATATGCTAAAAAGTTAAAGTGGACCTTTTAGTAATTGTACAAGTTCACGGGAAAAGTAACTGACGTGTTACAATAGGCACACCGTCGTATTCTTTTTTCAGAAAAATTGCATAATTTATACTTATAGAAGAATTCCTGGTATCGCCTTGTCTTGGTGTCAGATGAGGTATATGTCACAGTGGGTTCTCACATATGCAGGTTGATAGACTGCAGGGTGGCTATTCTGAGTGGAGAAAACAGATTTTACAGTTTTCTCCAGGATTTGAAACTATTGGATTGGGTTCTGGAGTCCAGAGACTTCCAAGAGTCTTAGGAGGGATGAAGTTTCTAACTCTGTGTCCATGTATTAATGGAAACCATCAGCCTCATGGTGCAGCTGTGCACAGGCTTTATAATCAGGGGGCTATCTGTAAATCACACTTATCTTATAACCCTAATGCAGGCCTATATATGGGTCGAGTTCCGAACCAATTTACCTTAGAAAATCAGAAACTTCTTGCACTTTGTGATCCAATGGTGCCACCATTGATTTCAAAATTTGACCAAGCAAGCCTTCAATTTCACTTCATGTTGCTACGGAAAAGAACTTTCGTGGCTGGGAACCTTCTTTTCTTTCTGGCAATTTTCTTTTCTATCCAGGAATTTTATTTTCTTGTGTTCATACGCATTTGTTTTTTTATTATATTTCTCACACGATTTTCCCATCATTGGTATTTAAATCATTCATTTTTCAAAAATTTCCAACATGCCCGATTACTCAAATTCGATGGCTACACAAAAATCGGTCATTGCTGTACCCCACTAATGATGCAAAATTCGAATGAAAATTTCTAGATAAGATTTTCAAAAGAAAATTCTTTCAATATTTGACCCGTGTATGGCCGGCCTATACATGGGTCGAATTCCGAAATAATTTTTTTTTCGAAAATCTTATCTAAGTATTTTCATTCCCATTTCGCACCTTTTATGGGCCGCAGCAACAGTCGACTTGCGGGCGGCCATCATATTTGAGTGATCAGGCATGTTGGAAATTTTTTGAAAAACAAATAATTTTCTATTCAATGATGAGAGAATTGTGTGAAAAATAAAATCTAAAAATAAATATGCATGAGCACAAGAAAAGAAAATTCTTTACTTTTTTAAGTATTTAACCTGTTGTCGACCACCCACGACAATGTACCTGCCACAAGGTGGCTCGACTGCGTGAACTGACATAACTGTACACCAGTCACGCAGGGGTAGGGGGCGCCCACGCCCACCATATCCGTGTTGTGCTGATTTGATTCAGAACTGATCAGTCATTGGGTCCAGGCCAATAATGTTTGGTCAGGACATGGGGATCCGTTCTGACCAATTGCAGAATGTCCTGTGCCTGTGTAATGTAAACACAGGCACAGACAATGGTGTAATCTCCCCTCCTGGAGCCCTTTTTAGTTCCTTTTGTTTTTGAGGAGAGAGAACATCAACTGTGAGTACACAAACACTACACTGACACCAGTACACATAGGCACATTTTTAACCCCCTGATCACCCCACAGTTAACCCTTTCACTCCCTGTCACAGTGTCACTATATACAGTGTACAAATAATTTACTGATCACTGTATTAGTGTCACTTGTGACTTCAGTTAGTTTGAGAGGCAGTTAGTGGTAGTTTATCAGCAGTCCCAGATAGGTTTAGGGTACCCGCCATATATCCCCTAATAAAGATTTACCCCCTGGTCAGCCCCAGGTAACCCCTTCATTGCCCTGTCACAGTGTCACTATTATAGTGTACAGATCTTTTTTCTGATCACTGTATTCGCGTCACAGGTGACGTCAGTTAGCATTAACGTTAGTTAGTGTCAATACAGGATAGCATCAGATTGCCCACCGCATATTTAGTAATACATTTTAACTCTTTGATTGCCAGTGACACACACACACACACACGCACACTAAACACCTCTGAATGGATCAATATCTTTTATCAGATCAGAACAATATTGGTGTCCCCAATAGTTTAAAAGGGGGAGAGCTCTTGCGCTATTATGGGAAAGCGGTTTAATGGATACGCTAGCACTGATAGTTAATCCTAAAACTATAAGAGAAATGGAGTGGTAGAGTAGTGCTGCGATGCCTCTTAAAAGGTAAAAAAATGTGAAGAAAGACTAACAAAGAACTGTATTGGTCAAGCAAAGATGCGGATGGAGCAAGTAAAAACCAGCCAAGATACAAATTACAACAAGGATGGCAGCCTGTAATCCCAATAGGTCATACACATGACAAGCAATAAATGGTGCTGGTGGGATAGTACAGTGCTTCAAAATAGTGCAATTATTGATGAAAAAAGTGCTATGTGCTAATATAGCCACAAGTGCCTAGTGCAAGGGAAATGATACTAATTGAATCATAAATAAAGCATAGATATGTGCTACCAAGTAAAGTGCTCCCAAGTCCCAATAAATAAGATAGTCCTTCTTTGCTAGAAAATATAGATAAATAAGATAATAAACTCTTAGGTGATAATGGCTAGAACAGCTTAATACATTGAAGTAATAAATAATGATAAATAATCAATAATTCCTGAAGAAGTCATGAAGCCGCATGACGTAACGCGTAGGACATGGAGACACCGGAAGTGACATATGAGGATGTGACGCACGCTACCTTCATTGCGCATCTAACCGCAAATTTTAAATGTGAGTTGCTACTTTCTTACCTAATAAATGCTTTGAATACTACCGCATGAGAGGCTTCACTTTTGTACCCCATTACTGAGATCACGACCAGGAGTAGCGGAGTACCCCACCAGAGCCCTACCTATAGGATCCTAGGAAAGGCACATTCATAGGAACCCCGGAGAGACCCCTTACCTACAAGACTGTATTATTCTTGCCAGGAGTCAGGAAGGAGTCCCATCCCTGGAACCCTGCAGCCACTTACTACCCCTTGGCTTTATACAAGAAAGTGACAGGTGAGAGGCCATCCATATATTTAAGAGGCCCCCCACTGCCCATCACCTGCACTTTCTTCGGATATATTGGTATTATCTACCTGCATGTTTTCCTTGGATTGAGTAAAATCACCAAGCACCCAGCAATTTGACATATCACAAATCATCACCATCACAAGACCACAAGCAAAGAAATAAGAAATATATATATATATCGATTTTTCTACTATTATTGTATAGGATTACCTCACCATGCACTTTTATCTTAAGTATTGATTATTTATCATTATTTATTACTTCAATGTATTAAGCTGTACTAGCCACTATCACCCAAGAGTTTATTTATCTATATTTTCTAGCAAAGAAGGACTATCTTATTTATTGTGACTTGGGAGCACTTTACTTGGTAGCACATATCTATGCTTTATTTATGATTCAATTAGTGTCATTATTTCCCTTTGCACTAGGCACTTGTGGCTATATTAGCACATAGCACGTTTTCTCATCAATAATTGCACTATTTTGAAGCACTGTACTATCGCACCAGCACCATTTATTGCTTGTCATGTGTATAACATAATGGGATTACAGGCTGCCATCCTTGTTGTAATTTGTATCTGTTGGCTGGTTTTTACTTGCTCTATCCGCATCTGACCAATACAGTTTTTTGTTGGTCTTTCTTCACATTTTTTTACCTATAAGTGGTAGCACAGTCCCCAATAGTTTAGTATAGTGTTCCCAAAATGCAGTGTTAGCGGGATTAGCCCAGACAACTGCCAGCACATGTGTTTAGCCCCTCCACCCATCACCAAAGAAGTGTTGTATCAGCAGATCTCTGCTAGCACTAGTAGTTACATTTTTGGTAACGTATCAAACAGTCCTTGACAATTTGGGGCTTTTTACCTGTGAGTAACACTAGGTACCTATACATTTTTTGCCCACAATTGTCCAAACAGAGTTACATTAATGAAGAGGCCTACACGATGCTGAGCATGACAGATGAGAGCGATGGGAAAGACTCACTGTCAGAATCAGGCTCAGTATTCAAACCTGTAGAGAGCAGCGGCACCCTGACAGATCGCTCTCATGACGGAGTAGTGGTCCCTGCTAAGGTCAGGCATACCCGACCCCGTTCTTCTGTTGATGAGGTGCAAAAATTGAAGGGTTCTCGAATGCAGCAGAGTATAGGTACTAGTGCCGCTCAACCTTCTGGTGAACTGGCAAGCAGCAGGAGCCTAGTACATCCTGGTCATAGTCAAACCAGCACTGCAGTAACACTTGGTGACGTGGCGAGTCCCATAAGTGCAGTTCAAGCGGTGGCTAGCACAAGTAGTACCCCACAGCCACCAGGAATTCAAAGACAGGCCCGTAGAGCCCACTGTGTCCTTCCTCATGTGCTTGAAAATCCTGATTGGGAGCCCCCCACTTCTGCAGTGCCTGTACTTCCCCCATTCACTGGCCAACATTCAGGTGGAAACAACAGATTTTACTCCCTTTGATTTTTATGAGGTGTTTTTCACGGAAGATCTGTACAGATCTATTGTGGACTTAAGCAATTTATATGCCGATCAATTCATTGCCACAAATCCAAATTTGATCCTTGCCAGAGAATTTGCATGGAAACGTATCACGATTTCCCAATTTAAAACTTTTTTGGGCCTATCCCTCCTCATGTGCATTACTAAAAAGAGTGAGTTGCGGTCATATTGGTCCACTGACCCAATTCATCATATGCCCGTGTTCTCTGCTGCCATGGAAAAGATAAGACAAGGTGCCTCTAAGTGCAGTATTTATTAGGTTAAAAGTGTAAAAGCACTCACATTTGGTAAATGTGACATGGGCATAGCAAAGATCTCTCTGGAGTCTTCCTATCCACTTTGCTGAGTGGTTGCAATGAGGACATCCGGTGATCCGCTTCCTATAGATGCATCCTTTCGTCTGTGTCTCAGCTTAGTCGGCATGAGATTTCCTGAAGGCAGGGTGTGGACGCAGCGACTGGGGTACACTAGAGCGGGTGGTGGGCGGTTACATGTTTCGGAGCTCAGCTCCTTCGTCAGACAGCCACCCGCTGCCATGGCCAGGACAAGATAATCTTGCGGTTCATGCACTTCAGTGACAATTAATTCTAACGTCCTCAGGGTGACCCTGAATATGACCGGATCTACAAAACTTAGCCCCTCGTAAATCACTTCAACCAAAAGTTTGCAGCCTTGTATATGCCCCAACAACCTGTCTGTGTTGATGAGTCCCTGGTTACATTTTCTGGCCACCTTGCCTTCAAACAGTTTCTCCCCAGTAAGCATGTCAGATATGGGGTCAAGATGTATAAGCTCTGTGACAGGGCAACAGGCTATACATGTAGATTCCGGATTTACGAGGGAAAAGATAGCAATGTGGAGACCCCCAACTGCCCAGACTACATAGGGAGCAGCGGCAAGATTGTTTGGGATTAGGTGTCACCCTTATTCAGAAAGGGGTACCACTTATACGTTGACAATTATTACACAAGCGTGCCACTTTTTAGTCATCTTTTTGATTCTAGAATTGGCACATGTGGCACTGTGCGACCTAATCGCCGGGCTTCTTCCAACAGCTTTTAGATTCCCGACTTAGATGGAGGGAGAGAGCCTGTTTGAAGTGTAATTAATTGCTTGCAGTGAAGTGGAGGGACACACGGAATGTTTTCGTTCTGTCCTCCATTCACGCAGATACAACAGTCCAAATTGCAACGGCGACTGGTTCTGTTGAGAAGAGCCTCTGTGTCCACGAATACAACCTTAACATGGGAGGGGTGGACTTCAACGACCAGATGATGGTGCCGTACTTAATTGCCCGTATGGCCAGACGCTGGTACAAGAAAGTGTCTGTATACTTATTCCAATCGGCTCTGCTGAATGCTTATGATGGTTTATGATATTTAGGTAAGTATTTTGCAGCTCTTATTTGTTTTGGAAAATGAAGAAAGAAAGAAAATGTATTTATTTTTTTTATTTTTTCAATTGTCAAAGTTTTGTGACAAAAAGCAAGATCTGCAAAATACTCAACATGCTTTTCAGCAAATAGCTTAGGGTGTCTACTTTCGGAAAAGGGGTAATTTGGGTTTGGGGGGGGGGGGGGGGTTGTGCTGTCTTGGCATTTCATGGCCTCTGAAACTGTGATAGGTAGTGAGGAGTGAAATCAACAATTTACAGCCTTAGAAAGCCAGAAGGCAGTGATTTGATTTCGGGGTCCTGTAAGCGGCTAGACTGCCAAAAAGTCTGACACATGTCATATCCCCGTACTCAGGAGAAGCAGCAGAATGTATTTTGGGGTGTCATTTCACATATACACATGTCATGTTTTAGCAATATATTATTTAAATGACAACTTTGTGTAAAAAAAAAAAAAAATATTGTCATTTTCTCAAAACTTGCGGCAAAATATAAAATATTCCATGGACTCAACATGCCTCACATCTGTCACATGTATAGCCGCTGTTTATGTATTGAAATTGTCTTTTAATTAATCTTTTGTATTATTAAAGCTATTTCATTGTTTTTATCCATTAAATCGTTTTTTCAGCCTGTGTCTCCATAGTCTCACTCCAAGAGGATTTCTAGATTTAGTTTACTAAAAGTGGACGTGTCCCATAAAGTGTATTTCCAGGTTGCAGTCAAATGTGAGAAAACCCCACTATATGCTTGTTATGTGTTCCCATTTTCACAGTATACCTACATCACAACAGTTCATGTAAAATTATCTGAAGGAACATGCAGAAATTTTTTTCGCACGATACCAGAACAAATGAATGTTGTTTAATCAGTACAGTATTCGGCTGCAAAAAATTGAGTGACCAAGACCATACATGCTCGAGAATGAAAGATTACATTACATCATCGCGGGAAGTTGTATTCTGTCTTATGAGAGTTTCCGCAATTCTAGTAGCCTATTTGTTTGCGGTATAAGACTGGCAAGCAAAAAAATAGATGATCATTTGTCTGATTTTCTCATCGTGTGTACGAAGCTTAAAGTATAACTAAAGGCAAAACTTTTTTTTTAGTTTTAGATAGAGTGGAAATGGATTAGACCACCTGTCAGTTTTTATTGCTGCCTCTGTCCCCGTTAGTAAGATTCAGCCTCTCTATTTTTCCAGTTTACCATTATCATTGAAAGTGAAATTAAAAAAACAAAAACAAATTTTGGGTTGTTCCCAGAAAAGTAATAGAGGAGAAACCTTTCTATGGGGACACTAATTCTGGTGACCTGGGGGTCCCTAAGGTATTCCCTAATTTGTAGGAATTTCCTCTCACTTCCTGTTATGTTATGGGGCAGGAAGTAAAGGGAAATCTCCGCAATAGGACACAGATGGCGGAAAAAAATCTGTCAGGGGTAATTTCCCTCCCTTGCTTTCCAAAATGAAAAAAAGGTTTTGTCTATAAATCTGTAATAAATAAAATATCTGCGCTCAAAAATTTAAAAAGCAGCCAATTAGAAAACTGTTTATGCCAGTCAAATATTCATTATAAACAAAATAAAGCAGCGATAACGCACACACAATGCGCTAATTATATAGGAAAAGTTCAAAACAGTCCAAATAAATTAGTGTGTCCAATAATAAATCAACGATGTGATATTATTGAAGATCAAAGTGTAAATCACCATCGCCAGCCATCACCACCACACGCCTCTTACCAAATCACAAGACCATAAATTATATTGGTCAGATGCGCTCAAAACTGGCAGATGGATCTTATGTATGAAAAGGCAAGCTGCAGGTGTGGGAATCCTTATACTTGAACATAAATAAACAGATAGAATACCATATTAAAGTCCCAAAGTAAAGTCCATCAAAGAATATGGTGAGATGTTTATTAAAACAAATTGTGCAAATACCTTACATAGGTCAATATACAGCAATACAAGATACTGGCATGCTGTCGGCCAAAGCGAACACCGCTCCATGTTCGCGGTTGTGCATATGTAATGATGTCACCTCCGAGCCACTTCCGATGCATTTCATCACCAATGACGTCTACAGGGGACAGGCCAGATTGTCTATAGTTCTACTTAAAGAATTTCTGGAGAGTCTTAAACTCTATTATCACACATAGTGAGTTTATACCTCATTAACATACAATGCAGGAGGGTGATTTATACATTTTTAGTTCCTTGTTAGTCCTTTGTTAGGACAGACTGTGTCCAAACCTAGTTTACAGCTGATAATGAAGAACTGCACAAAGTACAGACAGAATTTACATTACTCCCCATCTCCCTCCTAAATATTACAAAGCGAGGAGAGCACCTAAGGAAGTAAAAAACACTTAAAAAGGTAACCAACAATTTTTTTTTTTTTTAAATAATGCTATGTTGATGGGAATGTGTAAGAAATATAAAGTAGGTGTTATCCCAATTTTGCTGCAAACGTAGAAATACACTTTAAGTCTTATCCAGAGGATGTGGAGTCCACATTTCTGCTACAACATCAAACATCAGACATTTTCATTTAGAACTCACGCTGGGCAGTAATGGCAGACATATAGGTTGGAATATTGCAGATTATCACAATGTTGATAAGCACATCCCATCATCCAAGAATCTGCCCAAACAACCTTATAAAAAAAAGATACGTTAGAAACAAAAGGAATAAATATCATTAGACAGCAGAACATTTGGTACTGTAAATGGATTAAACACAGTTGCGTGTAGGCTTATAAAGTGGGGTACACACTAGTAGAAAACCTGCCGAAAATTCAGATTCTTCCGATTGTGTGTACACAACTTTCAGCAGCTGATGCCGACATTTTCAACGAAAAAAAAACGGAGGGACAAACACCAAAATTTTTATCGTCCGTCCCCAGCATGACCAATTTTAGTTTATTGTGTATGAAGTACAACTGCGAAAAATCGGATACGAAAGACCGCGCATGATCTGAAGTTGCTGACGACCCAGAAGTCTAGGAACAAACGTCCCAAAAAAAAAAAAAAAAAAATCGGACGAGAAATTTCATGAGCATTATGCACTGTCAACTAAAAACGGTAATGAACGCTGAGCAAGAGAGAGAAAAATCAGAAGATATTTCGTCCGATTTTTGTCAAGTGTGTACGAGCCTTAAGCAAAAAATTCCAGTCTTATGATCTGGGCACCCCTGTAGAGCAGGCTCTGCACTCCCTTTGTCTTCCCTGAAGTCTGTACTGTAGAAGAACAATAGACCACAGTCTAGACCTGCCCTGGGCCGTGAAAGTACAGTTAAAGCTGAACTCCAGGGATGGATTTTTTTGCATGGTTACTAGCCATGTGCATACCGCAAATTTTTGTTTTGTTTCATTCCATTTCGGATGCATTCGTTAATTGAAGAACTTAGTTTTAGATGCATTCTTTAATTGAACCAATCAGTTTGCGGAATTTGTTTTGTATCTTCAGCATTCGTTTTGTTTTATTCGGAATAACTGGTCATTAAGGAGTGGGGAGCCACAGAGTCCTTACCAACCATAACTCATCTGCAGAATGCAAACAAACAAGTATGTAAAATGTATAAAGGATGCGCTAGCCCAGCTAATAGATGGCAGCACTTACAACTCCCTGAACCCTGGGAGAAATAATACGATTAAGAAAAACTGGTGCGCTATCTAAACCAATTGGATGACATAATAATTATGACAATAAAAAAATTGTGAAAAAACATACACAAAATTTGTAAAAATCTATACAGGTACATTAATATATTCCATATGAAAATAATGTGAAGTGACATAAACATGCACAAACGTGAAAATACCAATGGTGAAAAATAAAATAAATAAAAAATAAAAATATGTTACTTGTGAAAGTCCCGTAAAAATAACATTGTAGCTAAATGAAAATAATAGTAATGTCAAACAAACAGTCTCTTGAATAAAACTGAAAAATGTCGCCAAAGATAATTCTTTGCTGCATGCAACCCCAACGTGAGCAAAGAAAAGTGGGTTGCTGCTTACCAGAGACACAGAGTCTCATGGCCTTTGAAAGATATAGAGCGTAAGCTCTTAGGATGTCACTTGTCCAACAGGCAATGGTATCAACAGATGGAATTGCTCGACCACAGAGGGCTGGATGGATCATACCCACGCCCCGACATTCCAGAGATCTCAGTTCCGTATGAAAGGAGAGGCTAATAGTGCATTACCTCTTATAAAAAGCAAATTTATTTAAAAACTCTTACATAAAATCTTGGCAGAAAAAACATTACGAGTGGGCACTGCCGTCTGCAGCTGCGGTCTGTGCGTAGTGACGATGCGGTTGGCTCCACCCAACGACCGTTGTTCATGCGTGGGGACGACGTGGCGGGTGGAGCCAGTCACGCCGTCACCACGCACGGACTGCACTGCAGGCGGCCGTGCTCACTCATTAATTCTTATTATGTCATCCAGTTGGTTTAGATAGCGCACTAGTTTTTCTTATAAAAAAAAACAAACAGTGTCCCCCCCCAATTTATACCAGGCCCTTCAGGTCTGGTATAGATTTTGATGGGAACCCAACACCCAAAAAAATAAATAAAATGATGTGGGGTCCCCTAAAAAAAATTCACACCAGACCCTTAGGTCTGGTATGGGTTTTAAGGGAAACCCAATACCAAAATTGAATAAAAAATGGGGTGGCCCCCCCCACTCCAAAATCCATTCCCCCAAAGCACCCCCCATTTGGCCTGAAGGGGGAGCATTCTCTTGTCCCTCCCCTTTCCTGGCCTGCCGGGCTGCAGGCTCGGATAAAGGGTCTGGAATGAATTTTGAGGACCTCACGCCATTTTTTAAAAATCCCTACCAGACCAGAAGGGACTGGTATGCATTGGGGGGGGGGGAGGACCCCCACATAGTTTTTTTTTCTTTATTTTTTAATGTTGGCATTTGTTTTTTTACATTCTGCTATCAACGGGGAATCCCGCTGACAGGAGATGAGTCATGGTTGCTAAGGATGTGTCATCTGACAGCTCCTTAAAGCAAATATTTACTGCATCGGAGCACCACAAACCAAAAACTCAATTTATTCATTTTTAATATTCAAAGCAAAGTCCCTCATCCATCCATGTCTCCATTTCTTATTTTGTCGAGAAATCACTTCGAAAAACACCCCCCTGACATTTTTGGTGGTGGCCATTTTGAGTAAAGGCAGATGATTCATGTAGCATTTACTTCCTGTAACCCATCTGCCCTTAGCTTAGGCATGCAGGCAGGTGAGTGTGCTTAGCTGAGAAACCCCTCCTCCTTTCCTTCCCTCCTGAAGACTCTTGGGATGTATGACATAATTTGCCAAGGCAAAAAACCAGGAAGTAACTGAAGAAAAGTAAAAAAATGTGTAAAACTAGTATGTTATTCTTTCCTATCTATTTAATAATGCTAGCAGCATAAGGATTAAAAATAATCTATGTTGATTGGGAGAGTGAAGTTCCACTTTAACCACTTGCCAACCATCCACCATACTTATACTGTGGCAGGTCGGCTTTTTCCCACGAAACAACGTACCTGTACGTCGTTCCGTGGGACAGCTAGTGGGGGCACGCACGTGCCGATTGGCCACAGGGGGAGCCAATCAGCGGGCCTGGCAAGCTCAATGTCCGCCAGGCACCTGCGATCACTCACCGTGGAGACAGAGCAGTGGTCTGTGGGATCATTGAGAAAATGCAAAGCATTCCTTGAATGGCACTCATGTTGAGCGAGTGAGCGAGTTCAGTAAGCAACCGAGAATCCACTTAGCACAGACCCGGAAGCTAGTAGAGACCACTCTAGCAGCGGTGCCTTCTACAGTGATGTTCAGCTTTCATGGGGATCCCACTGGTATGGCACATGCATATTTCCATTTTGTGAATAAAACTTGTACTGAGCAAGCAACAGGTCCGTTTCACGGCACAAGACCTGGAAGACAGCAAGGATCACTTTAGTAGCGGAGGTTACTACACGATTCTCCATTTTCTCAGCAGTCCCACAGGAATGGCATCTACATACTTCTGTAGCACCCCCCTAGGTAGGTGCTAGTGAAAGTGTATAGTTTTGAGTTTTGTCTGCTTACCAGAGGAGCTGCAGGTAAATCTATATTACTCTTTGCCAATTAGGGAGCAAGATCTATTAGTGAGGACTGCTCAATGTGCTCAGTATGCGATTCATTCAGTCTGAAGAGTGTTTCACGTTGGTCAAATAAGGAGGCAATATAGGAGTCCTCAACATTGTCTATAGTTAAATTGGAGTATCCTACTATTTCCTTCTCCTATACCCATTTTACAATAAACCGCAAAACAACCAAATACCCCTGGACTGATTATTGGAGTGAGCCGAGTCAAGGAACTAAAAACTTGTATCTGTCAAGACTGTGTGCTGGTAACTCAGGGGGACCCGTAGAGTGAACAACTGGCAGTCTTTACGGGGGCAGTGCTACACTTCCATTGATCCAAGCCGGACACAAGTAACTATGTAATAAAATTCATGCCTTGAGTTCAGTTGGGTTACCTAGGCTTTTTGAGCAGGGTTCACTACCTGGAGCTTGAATGAAGCTAATAACATTTTTTTGGAAAAGCATCAGACTAGCCAGAAGGGATAAAATAAAAAATACACAATTTAATAGCTGACACAGTAAAATCTACCAACAAAATGCCTAACCTAACGATTAGTTTCATCTGGGTTCCCAATAATCGAAGGCTCCACGGAACTGCCAGCAAGGCAACACCTACCAACAAAGTTGCAACTGTGACCGAGTATCCACCTTCATTCAACCAGGAGACCAAAAAAAAAGTGCCTGCAGGGTGTCATGGCATTGCCCCTAAGCGCAGCATTCTGCACTCATGGTGTATTGGTACAGAGGGTAGCGCTGTTGTTTTCCCTGAGTATGTTCTCTTACCTGAGTATAGTGTCCGATTACAGCATTTCGTGTTTTAGCTCCAAAACCATGTTCAAAATCTTCTTTTTCACTGAACCAATCATCAACTGCATCTTTCCATGGATCCTTAGCTGATGAGAAATAGAGGTTTTCTCCACAAGTAGTGACAAATGGCTCTAATAAAAAAAAAAAAAAAAAAAAATTAAAATATACAAAAAACACAAATACTGTAACAGCTTCTTAAAAACAGAAAAGAAAGTAGACCTAAGATAACAAGCATCTCGGAATAGAATAAAAGGCACCGCATGCATGGAAGGGGTAAGTTATTGTCTCCCTGATAGTGGAACAATTCTTCAAATCCCCTAAAGCAGAGTAAAATGCAGCACCCTGCCCTAGGCTGGCAGGCTGGCTAAATTTAGTTTATGCCTCAGCTGTGCCCAGCTGAAAAGCTATTTATTTACTAGGTCTGGCCAAATGTCTCTAAGACAGTGGTCGCCAACCTTTCAGGTCTCATATACCACTAAACCCACAATTTTGAATCCCGTGGATCACTAACATAATTTTTACATACCTTATATACACAGTGCTCCAGCTCTCTGCCCCCCTCCCCCTGGATCATACTGGTGCCTTATACATACAATGCTCCAGCTCGCTGCCCCCCCCCCAGCACTCTACATCACACTGCTGTCTTACACAAACTGATAATTGGATCTCACCTCACTATCCAGCCATGTGCTGGAACTCCGTGCTCCCTCCCACAGTCTGATCAGCACTGCAATTAGAAGTCCCCTCCTTCTTCACCTCCCACTCATTGAACTACTCCCAGCACCTCCCTTTGAGTTCACAGGAGCCGAAACTACAGAGGATATATATGTATGACCAGAGCGTTAAAGACCTCCAACACAGGAGATGTGTATGATAAATCAAATGCAAAACAAGGAGGGGAGGGGAGGGGGGGGGGAGGACAAAAAAAGGAAACAAAGGACTAGACAATAAATGAAACTAATAAAAGGAAATTACTGTATTGTATGGGATCAGCGTGTTGGCAAGGGAGGATAGTCCATGTGCACTGAGCCGCTCTTCCACAGACCAAGAGGAAATTCTGTATGAGCAAAAGAAACAAAGAGGAGAAGCGCTCTAAGTGCAGACAGTTTATTATAGTATACAAGGCAATGTATGTGGTAACTCACAAGACATGAATGAAAGTCAAGCTGTGTAACACCATTAGATCTTGAGACATCCTCTGGGGGGAGGGGGGTGTGTGTACCATCCACTCCAAGGCGCCGTCCGTGGCTGAGTCAATGTTTGATCGGAGGGAAGAAAGCCGGCTGCCTCCCGCCTGAGTGCACGATAAGCGGTCAGATGGAGATGACCGGCGGCTATAAGGTTCCGTAGGTGGATGGGCGCTCTCCCGTCACCAGGGGTGGTGTACTCCAACAGCGAAAAAACGGCAGGCACGACGCGTTTCTGAGCATGCGCGGGGTCAGTTTACCCGGCGCGCTCTTTCTTCAGGTGCTGGAGCGCCGTAGACTCTACAAAGTTTATATATGGCTCAGTTGATTAGTGATTCACCACAGCTGGGAAAAGGGGGAAATGGCTCGAAGATAAAAGGATTTGGAACCAGAGCTAAAAAGCAACCAGTTCATTAAAAAACACGGCAATTTTAAAAACAATTATACATAATTGCACAGGATTAAAAACATATGTCAAAGGTGGAATTGTAATCGGTTGGCTGGCCACAATTTCACGTGTATGGGACTAGAGCGACAATTTCTCATAAGACTCAGATATATGCTATGATGGATAGTAGATGATGAAAAATGATAATAATCAAAAATGGAGGGGTGAACAAGAACTGATCATGACTCCTAAAAGTAACAAAAGTATAAATATATATATATATAAAAAACAAAAAAAAACAAAAAAAAAAAAAAAAAAATCATAAAAAGTCATAAACATTAATAAAATAGTGGATATCTTTGGGATGAAAAAATCTAAACCTATGGACAGCAGGTATATAGAAGGGGGAAAGGGGAAAAAATTATAATGTTGATATATTTAGGACTAATGGTCCAGGAGGACATAATGTAACATAATAAAATATTATAACATGATAGAACATGCATCACAATACTAAAATACTATTAATTATCTATAAAAACCCCATAAATGTAATATATATAAAATATACACATAAAATTATATATATGTATATAAACCGTCTAATTTGGAAGGTGTATAAAAAACTCGAAATAAGAAATAATATATATATAAAAAATATATACACATAACATACATGGGATGAAGAATGTATATAAAGATATACATAAAAAATATATAAGGTTTGTCAAAAAGGGATAATTAAAAGGAAACCTCTTGTATTAATTTGGAAAAGAGGAGGAGAGGAAGGAAAAGAACCTCAATTATAGGATGGTATGTACGTCTAGTTCCTCATTCAATCCTCGAGGGGCGAGAACATCTAGCGTGTATATTTTGGAACGTTTTTCCAAATTATGTATGCGTGAAACTTTTTGGATATACACGCTAGATGTTCTCGCCCCTCGAGGATTGAATGAGGAACTAGACGTACATACCATCCTATAATTGAGGTTCTTTTCCTTCCTCTCCTCCTCTTTTCCAAATTAATACAAGAGGTTTCCTTTTAATTATCCCTTTTTGACAAACCTTATATATTTTTTATGTATATCTTTATATACATTCTTCATCCCATGTATGTTATGTGTATATATTTTTTATATATATATTATTTCTTATTTCGAGTTTTTTATACACCTTCCAAATTAGACGGTTTATATACATATATATAATTTTATGTGTATATTTTATATATATTACATTTATGGGGTTTTTATAGATAATTAATAGTATTTTAGTATTGTGATGCATGTTCTATCATGTTATAATATTTTATTATGTTACATTATGTCCTCCTGGACCATTAGTCCTAAATATATCAACATTATAATTTTTTCCCCTTTCCCCCTTCTATATACCTGCTGTCCATAGGTTTAGATTTTTTCATCCCAAAGATATCCACTTTTTTATTAATGTTTATGACTTTTTATGATTTTTTTTTTTTTTTTTTTTGTTTTTTTTTTTTATATATATATATTTATACTTTTGTTACTTTTAGGAGTCATGATCAGTTCTTGTTCACCCCTCCATTTTTGATTATTATCATTTTTCATCATCTACTATCCATCATAGCATATATCTGAGTCTTATGAGAAATTGTCGCTCTAGTCCCATACACGTGAAATTGTGGCCAGCCAACCGATTACAATTCCACCTTTGACATATGTTTTTAATCCTGTGCAATTACGTATAATTGTTTTTAAAATTGCCGTGTTTTTTAATGAACTGGTTGCTTTTTAGCTCTGGTTCCAAATCCTTTTATCTTCGAGCCATTTCCCCCTTTTCCCAGCTGTGGTGAATCACTAATCAACTGAGCCATATATAAACTTTGTAGAGTCTACGGCGCTCCAGCACCTGAAGAAAGAGCGCGCCGGGTAAACTGACCCCGCGCATGCTCAGAAACGCGTCGTGCCTGCCGTTTTTTCGCTGTTGGAGTACACCACCCCTGGTGACGGGAGAGCGCCCATCCACCTACGGAACCTTATAGCCGCCGGTCATCTCCATCTGACCGCTTATCGTGCACTCAGGCGGGAGGCAGCCGGCTTTCTTCCCTCCGATCAAACACTGACTCAGCCACGGACGGCGCCTTGGAGTGGATGGTACACACACCCCCCTCCCCCCAGAGGATGTCTCAAGATCTAATGGTGTTACACAGCTTGACTTTCATTCATGTCTTGGGAGTTACCACATACATTGCCTTGTATACTATAATAAACTGTCTGCACTTAGAGCGCTTCTCCTCTTTGTTTCTGAAACTACAGAGGAGGCATTGGGTATCACTGTGCACTGATAGTATGAACTGTCAGCCTGCATTGAGAACAACACTGTAAACCAAATTGGGTGGTATACATCCACCACAATGTGTATTTGTGGCAAAACCCCTTGGGGACCCTCAACATTTTCCACTGGTGGTGCATAGACCCCGGTTGGCGACCGCTGCTCTAAGAGATTGCTCCTGTCTGCTTCCAGAAGAAGCTTACAGAAATAGAGTAAGAGGGTTAGCCACTGGGTTAAAAATATTTATCTGACCTCATCCAATCCCTGGGAGGCTCTACCAGAATGTGTAGCAAGGGAGAAGATAAATATTTGAGAGGGTCTGTTCAGAGCTCTCTCTTCTGGGGCCTCTGCCCCTGGGAGGCAGCCAGTGTTACTAAAGAGCTGTTGTTGTTAGGCCTCAGCATGAACTTGGACTGTTTGTTTGTTTGTTTGTTTGTTTGTTTGTTTGTTTGTTTGTTTTTTTAGCACTGCACTTTATTTATACATTATTTTCAGCAACTTTATGGCAGTTGATTGTGCTAGCAGCTTTTTTACAATTTTATATGTTAGCGCAGGTTGAATCTGTCACTTCACTCAGCATGAGCTTGGCTGAAGGCCTGGAGGAATCTGCACTTAAAGAAACCTGCTAGAAGATGCTACCTTAAGAAGCTGGGCTGGAGAAAGACCCCCTTTACTGAAGAATGTCACAAGGAAGCTGATTGTGAAGCTGTCTCTGGACATTGTGAGTAGAACCTTTTGCCTAGAGCTCTAGGTACAGTATGCCTGTACATTGATGGTTAGACACCAGAGGTTTCTACAAGGACTTACAGAGTCTCAAACTAGTTGGTTGTCCCCTCTTCCTCCATCAATACCTAAGGCTGCTACTGAAGGACTTTGTCTGAAAATCAATCCTCTAATGCCTATTTGTGTGTTTGGAGTATCCTGGACCTTCATCCCTCTTCTCACCTGTGTTCATGTACTGTCTTATAAAGACACTCCTAGACTGAGCCTGTGTTTCTTGGTGTGTTTTGGAACTGGTATCTGGGCCTGAAAGCCTCTGAACACCTAAGCAAAACCTGGGTTATTTCCAGTGGACCCTCAGGGGTTGAGCGCTTCTAAAAGATCAGAGGCGCGTGTGCATGCAATGGTCAGTATCATCTTAGTATCACAGTGAATCTTGGCATGTTACTGTTAAGGGAAATGCATTTGTTTTTTTGGAAATGCCTTTGTGGCATGACATGGGAGGTTGTTAAATGTGCAGACCCTGCTCCACTGTAAAAAGCCTCTGTCCCTATTACACAGGTAGTCAGGGTGGCCAGCAGTGCTGTGCTCAGTGTAGTGGCAAAGATGGCAACCTCGGGCTGTGGTAGCACACACAGGCAATCAGCCCAGTTATGCAGATCCTGTAAAAAGCACAAGTTCACTTTCACTGTTAGTTTCTGCCCGACCACTGTTTGTTGTCACACAGGCAGGTGCAGTGGCCATCAGTGCACCACTAAATAGAGTTGGAGGAATGGTTTGGCCTGAGCATGAGTTTGGGCCAAACATTGGCTGTTTGCCCATTCAATGAAAACCCGAAATATCAGGCGTTGAACCATTTCTTCTGCCCGCTAAATGACCACAATGCACTGCGCTGCCGCCCAGTGCATTGGAAGCCCTGATTGGGCAAAAAACTTTCATTGCTTCAGCCAATCAGGACACAGAGCACTGTCAGAGCCATGATTGGAGAAAGTAATGATGACTCTATCCAATCATGGCTCATTGCTCTTAGTCCTGCCCACACTATAAAAATATTCTCCCCATAGCGGGCATTTGCAGTGTGATATTGCCATGGAGAAAGATAGAACAGGGCTCTGTTCAGTGCCACTAGCGAGTTAGTGCACTATAGTGTGCTATTTTGATTCTATTGTCAGTGTAGAATATCAGTTTAGTGTGAATCTAGTGATAGTTCAGTCACTGTGAGTGTAGTGTGACCATTCATTTTTCCTTTAGTGTCAGTTTTTGTGAGTGTAACCATTAATTTTTACTTAAGTGTCAGTTTAATTTGTCAGAGTAGGTTTCCTGCAGTATATATCAGTGTATTTCTGCACATTTAACGCAGTATATATCAGTGAGTTACTGCACATTTAACGCAGTATACAGCAGTGCGTTACTGCGCGTTTAATGCAGTATATATCAGTGCGTTACTGCATGTTTAACGCAGTACATATCTGTGTGTTACTGAACGTTTAATGCAGTATATATATCAGTGTGCTACTGCACATTTAATGCAGTATATATCAATGCGTTACTGCACATGTATTGCAGTACATATCAGTGCATTACTGCGCATTTAATGCAGTATATTTCAATGTGTTACTGCATGTTTTACGCAGTATATTTTAGTGCATTACTGCACGTTTAATGCAGTATACAGTATCTCACAAAAGTGAGTATACCCCTCACATTTTTGTAAATATTTTATATCTTTTCATGTGACAACACTGAAAAAATGACACATATGCTACAATGTAAAGTAGTGAGTGTACAGCTTGTATAATAGTGTAAATGTGCTGTCCCCTTAAATAACTCAAAACACAGCCATTCATCTAAAAATTGCTGGCAACAAAAGTGAGTACATCCCTAAGTGGAAATGTTCAAATTGGGCCCAATTAGCCATTTTCCCTCAAATATCATGCAACATACAAAATTGCAACTATCATCTTCTTTTCCTACAGCGTCTCTGCTTTCAGAAAATATATAATGTTCTGGGAGTTTAAGTAATTTTATAGCCAAAAATGCAGATTTTCATATTTGTGCAAAAAAAAAAAAAGTGCTCTAGTGTTGAAGTGGTTGTGAAGTGACTAGCACCCATTCATTTTACTTCCTACACCAGGGGCATTTTATGAAGTCAGTGGGCCTGTGTGTAATATTGGAATTTGGGACCCATTGATTAAATAAATAAAAAAAAAATGTAGTGTGCTTAGTATACCACAGTGAAAAGTGACCAAGGGGTATTGCTAGGATTGTAAAAGATCTGGAGCACCTTTAGGCACACAAAGTAGAAGAGCAATGTGGCATGTGCAGCAGGTGTGGCCAAATTGCATTAATGGTGGGAGGGGCTTAATGGGCGTGGCTTAATAAAACAAGATCAGTCTGTCTCCCAGTATATTCTTCCCAAGGTCATTCTATCCCCAGGTATAATCCTTCCCCTCTTCCAGGTCAGTGTGTTCCTCAGTATAATCACCTCTAAGTCAGTCTGTCCCCTAGTATAATCCTCCCCCCAGGTCAATCTGCCCCCCCAGTATAATCCCCTGGTTAGTCTCTCCCGCAGTATAATCACCCCAGGCCAGTCTTTCAGACTGACCTAGGGTGTTTATACTGGGGGACACATGTGAAAATCTGCATTTTTGGCCATAAAATATTATTGGCCTCTAATACAATCCGGGCAATAGTTGGTTTTTTAACCACTTGCTGACCATGCTATGGCTAAACGACGGCTACAGTGCGGCCAGCTAGTTATGGGAGGTTGTCTATTAACGCAGGACCCAGCGCATCACGGATCGGGCTAAAGGGCCAATCCAGTGGCCCCTTACTATGTGATAACTCCATCCAATGATGGAGAAATCACTTTGTCAACAAACCAGTGTCATGCTCAGTTCAGCTTTCTCTTCTCCTTAACACCGATAAAGCGTGTGAGGAGAGGAGGAAGACACAGTGCAGCCACATGAGAGGGCTGCATTTAGTGTGCCCTAGTGTGCCATCATATTGCCCATCAGTGCCTTCATAGTGCCCACCAGTGCCACATCAGAGTGCCCATCAGTGCCATCAGAGTACCACATCAGTGCCACCACAGTGCCATCAGTACCCCTACAGTGTCATTGCAGTGTCCTTCAGTGCCACTACAGTTCCATCAGTATCATCAATGCACTACAGTGCCACTACAGTGCCATCAGTGCCCTATATTGCATTTTCATTTTCTTGCCTTTACCACGTGATCGCTCTTTCCAATGATGGAGCAATCACTTTGTCAACAAACCGGTGTCATGCTCAGTTCAGCTTTCTCCTCTCCTTAACACTGATACAGCGTGTGAAGAGAGGAGGGAGACACAGTGAAGCCACGTGAGATGGCTGCATTTAGTGTGCCCTACAGTGCCATCAGAGTGCCCATCAGTGCCATCTGAGTGCCCATCAGAGTGTCATCATAGTGCCCATCAGTGCAATTAGAGTGTCCATTAGTGCCACATCAGAGTGCCCATAAGTGCCATCAAAGTGCAATATCAGTGCCATCAGAGTGCCACTTCAGTGCAATTGGAGTGCCAATCAGTGCCATCAGAGTGCCAAATCAGTGCCATCACAATGCTAGAGTGTCTATCAGTGCCACATCAGAGTGCCCATCAGCGCCATCAGTGTGCCACATCAATGTCATCAGTGCCATTGCAGTCCCAGCAGTGCCCCTACAGTACAATCAGTGCCACCACAGTGCCTTCAGTACACCTACAGTGCAATCAGTGTCACTACAGTGCCATAACTGCTGCCATATCAGTGCTCCTACAGTGCCATTGCAGTGCCCTTCAGTGAGTGCCACTACAGTTCCATCAGTGCCCCTACAGTGCCATCAATCCCCTACAGTGCCCTACAGTGCCATTACAGTGCCCTATAGGGCCATCAGTGCTCATCAGTGCCACTAGAGTGGCCACCAGTGAGTGCTCCTCAGTGCCAGCATATCAGTGAATCCTCATCAGTGCCCGTCAGTGCCATAAATAGGTGTAATAAAAAAATGCATAAAAAAATGCGTTTTCATTTTCTTTCCATGTTTTACAAAAACTTGTGGGAAAAAAAATGAAACGTTCAAAAGACCCATAATGCCTCAGAGAAAATACATTGGGGTGTTTGCTTTCCAAAATGAGGTCATTTTGTGGGCGTTTCCATTGTTCTGGTGCTCCAGAGCTATCAAAAGTGTGATAGGTACTCAAGAGGTCAGATGTATAATTTATGCTCTAGAACACCTGACAGTGCTCTTTGGTTGTTGGGCCTCTGTATGTGGCCAGGCTGTGAAAAAGTCTTGCACATGTGGTATCGCCATACTCAGGAGGAGTAGTAAAATATGTTATGGGGTGTATTTGCAAGTATACATATGCCATGTGAGAGAAATAACCTGGTAGTATGACAATTTTGTAAAAAATAAATAAATAAAAAAAATCTTGATTTTGCAAAAACTTGTGGGAAAAAGTTAAACTTCAAAAAACTCACCATGCCTCTTACTAAATACCCTGGAATGTCTGCTTTACAAAATGGGGTCATTTGGGGGGTATTTTTACTTTCCTGGCTTGTTAGGGTCTCAAGAAATGAGAAAGGTTGTCAGTACATCAGGTGTAATTATTATTATTATTATACAGGATTTATATAGCGCCAACAGTTTGCGCAGCGCTTTACAATGTGAAGGAAGACAATACAGTTACAATACAGTTCAAAACAGGAGGAACTAGAGGTGTAATTAGATGTGATCAATTTTCAATGATTGGCACTAGGGATGGGCGAACAGTTCTGCCCGAGCATGAGTTCGGGCTGAACTTTTGCTTGTTCAGCTGTTCGCTGAACACCCAAATTTGCAGGTGTTTGCCCCGACGAACACCCTGCAATGCACTGAGCGCTGCACAGTGCATTCCGTCCCTGGTGATATTGCTTAGATGATCCAAGTGGAAGTGGGAGTGGGTACCTGTCAAACCTAGGTAGGATTTCAGAAAATAGTCATATTTGTATATTCTATTCTATTCTATTCTATTTTCTATTCTATTTTATTTTCTATTTGATTCTATTCAAAATTTGAATGTCGGAGGATGGTTATATTCTTTCTATTCTATTGTTTAAATCTATTCTATTCTTTTCTATTCAAGTCAATTGTATTCTTTTATTTTCTAATATAATCTAATATTTTCTATTCTATTTGAATTCAAATTAATTATTTTCATATTTTGGGAAATGGTTAAAATTGTTCTTTTCTATTGCTTTTTTAATTATATTCTATTATTTTATATTCTCTTCTATTCCATTCTATTCTATTCTATTCCTCTTCTATTCGAATTTGAATTTATTGTATTTGAAATTTGCATTTTGGAAGAAGGCTATATTCTATTTTATTCTATTAATTTTATTCTTTTCTTTTTTTTCTATTCTTTTTTTCTATATTTTTGTTTTCTATTCTATTCTTTTCTATTGTATTCAAATTTATTCTATTTGAAATTTGAATTTCAGTTTATGTTTACATTCTATTTTACTCTATTTTATTCTATTTTTATTCCATTCCTCTATTTTCTATTTTATTTTATTCTGTTCTTTTATTTTATATTCTTTATTGTTCTGTTTTACTCTATTCTTTTTATTTTCTATTCAATCCCTTTATTTTCTATTCTATTTTTTATATTCTTTTATTTTGCATTCTGTTCTGTTTTCCTCTATTCCTATTGTATCCCTTTATTTTCTGTTATATTTCTTTCTAGTCTATTATATTCTTTTCTATTCTATTCCTATATTTTCTATTCTATTTTATTCTCTTCGTAAATTCAAATTTGATTAAAAAAATGTTCAAATTTGAATTCGATTAAAAAACTATTCAAATTCGATTTGAAAACTATTTGAATTTGAAATTCTTCTGAAATGTTGTTTCATTATTTCGGATTAGTTTAAAATTAGTTAGTACTGGAATTCAAAAATTCAGATACATCCGAATTTCCAAATAACAAAAAATGTGTCCGAATTTCAATTTGGAATTAAACTACTGTAACTGCAGATGTCTAGTTAGTCTGTGAACTTGCAGAAGGGAGGAAGAGGAAAGGGCTGGGCAGTGCCTGTCCATCCTAGGCTATGAAGCTGTGTGTTTTAATGCTGCACATAGTGAGGGGAGACACAACTATAGTCCCTGCATGCATAGGTGACGCCATAGGACACTGAAAGCATAAGGAGACACCTTAAGTGCCATTTCACATGAACGTTCCGATCGAGTCCGCCTGAAAAACTGACCTATTGGAACCTCCATTTTCCTCTACGAAGCAGCGGGTATAAACGGCATGTGTCTGTTGACACCTGCCTACATCCAATCCGTCATCATTTCCCCTTCTGTCCAGTGGATCAAATCGTATGGCAGTCAAGTGTAAACAGACAGGTGGTCCATTTACATCGAGGAGAGTGGGCTGAGCCTGTGTCCGCTCTGCATAAGGGGAGCAGACATGGACCTGTTATCTGCCTGCTCAGTGGACAGATCCCCTGCTGAGCATGCAGATCACAGCCAGAGTTTGCCCTCGTGTAAAAAGATCCTTAGACAGGATACCTGATTAGCGATTATGGGACCAGCTTAAACTGGAACATACAGTAGGCAAGGACTACAAGATAAAGAAGCTGCGTAAATATTTAAATAAGCCATTAAAAGTGTTAAAAATAAAGGTGTAGGGGCGGAGCCAGCAGCCGAGGAGTATGGCCGTGTGAAGAGAGAGCTCCTGAGTGCCCGAGTTCACACTGCTCCATTTAGCGACGTTGGACACCGACAAACCACACCTTCTGCTCCTGCCTGCTGACGGGAACCCCTAGACAACCATGGGGAAAAGAAAACCCCGTCCGGACCCCGGAAACTCTCCGATTTCTTTAGCTCAGCCAGAGCCCAGAATCACCAAGATGGCACTGGTTAGCAACCAGCCTCCTCCACACACGGCTCCCTGCAGGACTCACACACTGCGGATGACAGGAGCTCCACATGTGAGGACACACCGCTAGTAAGCCCAATCAAATCCAGGGCCAAAACTTATTTTTCCCATTATTATGTGGGCGATAAGGGTTCTTCAGGGGACAGTATCAGAGAATTCATTGAATGCATTGATGACTACCCCACGGTGGGACAGCCCTTATCAGACAAGACATTCAAAGACATGCTTGGGTCCCTGATGAGGTCTCTTCACAGGGACATGATGACTATGGTTTCTCAAATTATGTCTGATATGGATGAAGTAGGGGAGCGGGTGCACCACGTGAAAGATAAAATTGATGAGTTTTTTTCGGCTCATAATGAATTAGTGGATGCCAATAATGAGGCTGCTGAGGAGATAGAGTCCCTAAAGTTGAAATTAGCTGACCTTGAAGATCGCTCAAGAAGAAATAATTAAATTATTCCATCCCACCTTCTGAGCTCCGCAACAGTATATTCAGCGCCTTATTACCGTCTCACTTCCAGATATCCCTGAAAGGGAAATAACGGTGGATAGGGCACATAGATAATGTACCTTGTGAAGTAATAGCAAAAGTCCATTTCTATCACATCAAGGAGGAACTCATGCAAAGCTCCATTCACATGGCAATAAATCTGGCAATTTTTTGGCGAATTATATTAGGAAAAAGCAACTTAAATCAAAATTGTCCTCCATTCAGGATTCAGAGACTAAATTGCTGGTTTACCACCCTGACCAGATAGCCCGGGCCTTCCAAAAATACTAGCATACTTTATACAACCTTAAATTGGACCCGATACTGTTCAGCCCTCTGAAAACACTATATCATCCTTCTTAAATAGAGTATCCCTCCCATCTCTGACTGCCACAGCTTTACATTATCTGAACTTACCTATAACTTGTGCTGAGATTGATGCTGCCATCCGCACTATGCCAAATAATAAGTCTCCTGGCGAGGATGGTTTTACAGCTGAGTACTACAACACTTACAATGCTATTCTTACACTATGTCTGGCTACCCTGTTTAACCAAGCTGCTTCCGGAGCATCGTTTCCAAGAGAGATGCTCCAGGCTACTAATGTTACTTTGCCCAAACCAGGGAAGTCGCAAGATTGCCCACAAAACTTTCGGCCAATTTTCCGTCTGAACACCAATTTAAAATTATATGCTAAGGTACTTGCCACTAGGCTCTCTAAATTTATTTCGGCACTCATTAAGGGGGACCAAGTGGGTTTTGTACAGGGCAGTTAAGCCCCTGATGGCACCCGAAGAATGCTTAATCTCTTAAAACTGATTGAATTACGAAAGATGCCAGTAGTAATTCTTACTATGGACTCTAAAAAAGCATTTGACAGGGTCCACTGGGGATACCTGTCAGGGATCTTAGAAAAATTTGGCTTCCAGGGTTTTGTTTCTTCAGCCATTGCTGCCCTTTACTCCAATCCCACGGCAAGGGTCTACACCTCTAGCACTCTCTCAAATTCCTTCACAATCACAAACACTACGAGACAAGGGTGCCCTCTTTCACCCTTGATTTTTGCTCTGGTGATGGAGCCCCTTGTTGAAGCGATCAGATCGAGTGCACAAGTCTCGGGCATCACAATAGCTGATTCACAACATAAAATAGGCTTATTTGCGGATGATGTGGTCCTAACTCTTACCAACCCTGCGGCTTCCCTGCCTGTGGTACAAAAGATACTTGACAACTTCTGGTCTGCTTTATTGTAAGTTAAATATAACTAAATCCTCCGCCCTACCGATGAATGTCCAAAGGTCACAGCTGATAACCCTTAAAGATCAATTTTACTTTAAATGGGAAAAACAACGAGTTACATACTTGGGCATTAATCTCTGTGTACCTACCAGAAACACTTATCCTCAATCAAACAGGAGCTAGAGGATTATGCAAAGTTTGAACTTAATTGGATGGGACGTATTGCAGTATTTAAAATGTTGATCTTCCCCAAAAGTCTTTATTATTTTAGGACTATCCCAATAATACTACCTCAACAAAAATTTTCAACTAATGAATTCTTTATTGAAATGCTTTATTTGGCAAGGGAAAATGCCCAAAATAATTTTCTCCATTCTACTCAAACCCAAAGATAGGGGGAGAGCTAATCTCCTGAACTTGGAACTGTATCACACTGCTGCAGATAGCTGCCATATACAAGAGATGTTTACATTCCTTATCATAGAAATAAAAGTGATTACAAAAAAAAAAAACAGCGTTAAAATAAAAAATAAAACATAAAATAAATAGAAAAAAAAAAATTAAAGCGCCCTGTCCCCGTTAGCTCACGCGAAGAAGCTAATGCATACGCAAGACATGCCCACATATGTAAACGATGTTCAAACCACACATGTGAGGTATTGCCCCGATCGTTAGAGTGTGAACAATAATTTGAGCCTCAGACCTCTGTAACTCTAAACTGGTAACGTGTAGAAATTTTTAAAATGTCGCCTATGGGCGTGCACAATTTTGAAGCATGACATGTTGGGTATCTATTTACTCAGAAAAGAAAAAAAATTTAGCTAACTTTACTGTTTTCTTATTTTTGTATTAAAAAAGTGATTTTTTTCCAAACAAATTGCATTAGTAAGACCGCTGTGCAAATGTAATAAAAATATTGCAACAATCTCCATTTTATTCTCTAGGGTTTATACTAAAAAATATATATATATATATAATGTTTGGGGGTTATAAGTAATTTTCTAGCAAAAACAAAAATGATTTTAACTTGTAAACAAGTGTCAGAAAAAAACCCAGTCCAGAAGTGATTAAATAAATGGAAATAGACCGAATATTTTGAAAAATACCCAATATCTTCTACTTACTGTTAAAAAACCTATCTAATAAAAAAAAAAAATGGAATGTCTTCATAAAATTATGCCAAAACGTATACTGCTACGTCTTTGGTGAAAAAAAAAAAAAGATCCCAATAAGTTTATATTAATTATGTTGAGTGAAAGTTATAGTATCTATAAACTATGGCATAGAAAAGTATCACTGCCCTTTAAAATAATCCCATTTTATTGCTTTGCAGCCTGAAATGAAGACAGACACAGTTTCTGTTTTATCCAACTGTATATACTCAATCACTGATAATCACTGAGAATTACTGAGTTGGAAAAAGCATTACCCCCTTGTGTCAGTATTTTGCTAAATCACCTTTTGCTTTATTTACAGCCTTTAGTCTGTTGCGATATGTCTCTACTATGTTTGCACAACTAGACTTTGCAAAATATGCCCACTCTTTGTAGAACTGCTCAAATTCAGTTACATTTGATGGTGACCATTTGTGGACTGCAGTCTTCAGGTCATTCCACAGATTTGCAATGGGGTTTAAGTCTGGGCTCTGCCTAGGCCATGCAAGGGCATTCACCTTTTTCTCCAACCACTGTGTGGTCATTTTTGCTGTGTGCTTTGACCCATTGTCATGTTGGATGGTAAACCTTCTTCCCATTGGCAATTTTTCTCAAAAATTTAACGGTATTTTGCCCCATCAATTTTTCTTCTATCCTGACAAGTGCTTCAGTCCCTGATGCAGAGAAACACCCCCATAGCAGGATATTACCACCCCATGCTTTACTGTAAGAATGGTGTCATTTGGATGGTGCTTATTGTTTGGTGTGGAGGCCAAATCATTACATTTTAGGCTAATCTGACAATAACACCTTTTTCCATGTGGACTTAAAGCGGAGTTCCGGGCACAAAATCGATCTTTTTTTTGTGCCCATCCGCTTGTTCTCATTCACCTGAAAAGGAATTGGATAGTTAGGTTTTTTTTTTTTTTTTTTTTACTCACCTTGTAATTGGAGATCGAATATACTCACCTATTCTTCACTTCCTCCCTCTGCGCCGCAGCTCCGCCGTCACTTCCTGGCTTGCACTGATTCCTGGGAGCTCCCATCATCGCTCCCAGGAATCAATGCGACGGCACCGGCCCCGCTCGTCACTTCCGGGGCGACGCTGCATTCCATGCTAAACAGCTTCTGGGCATGCCCAGAAGCTGTGGAGGAATGCGGCGCCGCACCGGAAGTGACGAGAGGGGCCGGTGCAGGCGCATTCTGGGAGATAAGGACGCGGAAGTAGACGCAGAAGAGGATCGCGCCGGCTTCAGCTGCCCACAAGAGAGATGGCAATGCTGTGGAAGAAATTTTATAAGTGAGTATTTCTTCTGGCAGGTAAGTGCGAACCGGGACAGATCAGAGGCTAGCCATTGTGGAATGTACTAGCCCTGACTGTCCCGGGGGTATGTTCACTGAAAATTCTTTTCTGTGCCCGGAACTCCGCTTTAAAAACTTCAAGGTGCATTTTGGCAAAGCTCAGTCATGACTGCATGTGGCCTTTCTTGAGGAGTGCCTTTTTTTTCTTGCAACCCTCCCATACAAGCCACATTTGAGGATAATTAGTAATACTTTTGTCCCATGCACACAATGAACACTCTTTACCATAAATGTCTGCAACTGCTTCAGAGTTGCTGTAGGCCTCTTGGTAACCTCTCTGACCAGTTTCCTTCTGGCTCTTTCATCCAGTTTGGAGCAACGTGATGGATCCAGGGAGTTTCTGTGTTGTACCAAATACCATATACTTCTAATAATAGACTTCACTGTGTCTCTAGGCTTTGATAAAGCCTTTGCCATCTCTCACAGTACACAGAACAAGAAAAGGCAGTTATTTTAGTAAATATAAAACATCAGCGCAGCCCTCTACCAGGAAACTCTAGAGCACTTCATGCTTTCCTCTGCTGACCAGCTTTATGGAGATGCTGATTTTATTTTCCAGCAGGAATCGGCACCTGCCCACCCTGCCAAAAGTACCAATACCTGATTTAATGATCATAGTATCACTGTGCTTGATTGGCCAGCAAACTCACCTGACCTAAACTCCATAGAGAATCTGTGGGGTATTGTCAAGAGGAAGATGAGAAACACCAGACCCAACAATGCAGACGAGCTGAAGGCCGCTATCAAAGCAACCTGGCCTTCCATAACACCTCTGCCATGCTGCATTAATGCATTAAATCATGCAAAAGGATCCCTGACCAAGTATTGAGTGCATTCTGTACTGTACATGGACATACTTTTCAGTAAGCCAACATTTCTGTATTAAAAATCCTTTTTTTGGTCTTATGTAATATTCTTATTTTCTGAGATACTGAATTTTGGGTTTTCACTAGCTGTAAGCCAAAATCATCAAAATTAAAAGAAAGAAATGGTTGAAATATTGTGTATAACACATCTATATAACATATATGAGTTTCCCTTTTTGAATTGAATTACTAAAATAAATGAACTTTTTAATGATATTCTAATTTTCTGAGATGCACCTGTATTATGTTTTTGTTATTTGGTTTGCATACAATTTAATTCTATATAAATCTTGCCTAATACTCCTATTGAATACTGACCTTTTATTATCCGTTCGGATGGATGACTGTGCTTTTGAGTGCACATATTTGCAACATTTTGAGCATTTTGGGCAGCGTTGTCATTCCAAACCTAAATGCAATACATATATATTAGTTTCAGCTAACAATAATACTAACTCAAAGCACTTTTTAATTTTGCATATTTTTTAACCACTTAAGCCATGGAAGATTTTACCCCCTTCCTGACCAGGGCCAATTTTGCAATTCGGCACTGCGTGACTTTAAAGGACAAGTGCGCGGTCGTCCGACGCTGTACCCTAATGAAATTAACGTCCTTTTTTTCCCACAAACAGAGCTTTCTTTTGGTGGTATTTGGTCACCTATGCAATTTTTTGATCATGCGCTATAAACAAAAAAATGCGACAATTTTGCAAAAATAACAATATTTTTCACATTTTTTATATGAAATTCCCCCCAAAAAAATGTAAAAATCAAATTTTTTTAACATTTTAGGCCAATTTGTTTTCTGCTACATATGTTTGGTAAAAAAAAAAAATCGCAAAAAGCGTATTTTGATTGGTTTGCGCAAAAGTTATTGTGTTTACTAATTAAGGGGAAGATTTTTGTCATTTTTATTGTTTTTTTTTTTTTTAACGAGTAATGGCAGCGATCAGCGATTTTTTTTGCGGGACTGCGACATTGCGGCGGACAGATCGGACCCTTGACTGACATTTTTTACACTTTTGGGGGTACCAGTGACATTACTACAGTAATCAGTTCTATACATATGCACTGTTACTATAAAAATGACACTGGCAGGGAAGGGGTTAACTTTATTGGAGAAGGAGGGGTTAAGTATGTCCCTAGGGGTATGCTTCTTACTGTGATTAGATGTGGCTTTTCATGTAACAGCAGATATCTACGGTCCTACATAGCAGGACCGTATGATCTCTGCTGTTACACAGGGAAGAAAGACAGGCGGCTTTGTTCACATTAGCCGCCTGCCTTTCTCCCGGTGTAACCGATGATCGCGAGTGACCGGCAGACATCGGGTCCGCCACTCACACGTGCGGGGGGGTCCGTGAGCGAGCTGGAGCGCGCCTCCAGCGGTAAATAGTTGTGCGGCGGTCGGCAAGCGGTTAAAGCCCATCTTCCAGGCAGAACATTTTATTGAGCTTTGGATAGACATGGGAAAAGCATGTCAAGTTTATATTGCTGTCTGTGACAGCTTTAGAGATTTCTCCTAATTTCCTGTTCTGTGACATCAAGACAGGAAATAAGGGGAACAATAGTTAGAAAGATATAGACAGGAATAAAAAAATTAGCAAGATCTCTACCCCTTTGTAACTTTACTGCAAATGAAGAGTTTTGTTGCACTGTGTCCCAATTGGATCAATTTTGAATCACTTCCTTTGCGTACAAATGGATGTGGTTAATTTAAATAAGGAGGACATTGCTTGGGATAAAAACTCATATAAAAAAGGGACAGAAAATAAATCATAGTACAACATATAATAACAATCCTTCTTATAAAATTCATCATTAGGAGCCATTTTTTGTTATTATTACACATTATAAATATATATACACATACACATACAGTATCTCACAAAAGTGAGTACAACCCTCACATTTTTGTAAATATTTTATTATATCTTTTGATGTGATAACTCTGCACACTGCTGCACCTTAAAGTAGCGAGTGTACAGCTTGTATACAAACGGTGTAAATTTTCTGTCACCTCCAAATAACTCAACACACAGCCATTAATGTCTAAACCGCTGGCAACAAAATAAATTACACCCCTAAGTGGAAATGTCCAAATTGGGCCCAAAATGGCAATATTTTGTGTGGCCACCATTATTTTCCAGCACTGCCTTAACCTTCTTGGGCATGAAGTTCGCCAGAGCATCACAGGTTGCCACTGGAGTCCTCTTCCACTCCTCCATGATGACATCACAAAGCTGGTGGATGTCAGAGACATTGAGCTCCTCCACCTTCCGTGTGAGGATACCCTACAGATGCTCAATAGGAGAAAAAGAGAGAGAGAGAGAAAGATAAAGAGAAAAAGAGAGAGAGAAAGAGAGAGAAAAAGAGAGAGAAAAGAGAAAAAAAGAGAAAGAGAAAGAAAAAGAGAGAAAAAGAGAGAGAAAGAGAGAGAGAGAGAGAGATACCAAAACTGGGGATGAGAATGAATGTCTATTGATAAAATAGTCAAGAGGCTGTATACAAAAGAGGAGTGGAATGTGGACAACGCAGCTTCTGTGAGAGGTGTGGGATCCCTCCAGAACAGGTATACAAAAGAAAACAAAGGGCGCCAGGTCAATAAAGGAAGTGGTAAAAACACATCTTTAATACTGTACATTTACATTAAAATTGACATGAATCATTGTGATGAAAGGCCTGACGAAGGAGGTTGACACTCGGAAACGATGTTGCGGCCCTCCCTCTCCATTGCTTGTCCTTTGTCCCTTGCCGGTTTCCGTGTAGGAACCGGCAGTGGAAGGTGCCACTGTATTCACCGTCCTCTGCCCCTGCTTTTTGTTTTCAGTACAGCACAGCTGGTGCTGGCACTACGGGACCTGTGTCACCCTCCAGTCCATCACATCACTGGGGATTCCATGTCTCAAGATGAATTGCCTGTCATCTCACCGATTCATGCCAATCTTAATGTAAGTGCACAGTATTAAAGATGTGTTTTTACCACTTCCTTTATTGACCTGGCACCCTTTGTTTTCTTTTGTACTCCCACCCAGGGCTGCTGATAGAAATTGCGGGGCCCCGTATGGACTACCTAACAGGTGCTGCATCCCCGTAGAATGACAGATGGCTCCAGCCCAAATCCCTCCTCCACACAGCCAGAGTACCTGTGTGAATGAGCCCTTAATTATATTTTTCTAACCTAAAAAAACAGATCTCCCCAGCAGTGTGCTGTCACTGCGAAGAGGGATTCCATCTTCATATGGTCTTCTCTCTGGCTTCTTGGGCTCCAGTCGTTTGGCCAAACTGTGATAATGTAACTCACACGCATGTGCGCGGGTGTCATGGTCACAGCACAGCTCTCTCAAAGGATGGTATGTCATCCATTGAGAGCGCAGTGCACATGTGTCGGTGCTATCACTGGCTGCTAGCTTTATAAGATATTCACTGAACCTACATATAATCCCCATCATAGGCTTATCAGTAGATACAAGATAAAAAAAAATGGAGTTTACTCCTGCCAGATCAGTTAGTAAACGTGTAAATAGAAGTAGTTGATACATGGATGCAGAGGGAACTCACAGTGCAGGGGAGAAGAGGAAAAGTTGCATAGTTTAGGAAGTAGTCCGGGGCCCCTTTCACACTTGTGCGACCAAAAAGTCATGCGATTTTGTCGTGATGTTGACACAATTTTTGACTGGACTTAAAGCAATGCCTATGTCTTTGGACCTCAAAATGCATTAAAATCGTCCCAAAGTAGTGCAGGGACTACTTTGATGTTGTTGCAACTTAAAGTCAAACAAATATGAACGGTACTCATTGGAAATCATGAAATACGACTTGTCATGCGACTTTTGCATTCCTAAATCGCAGGACAAGTAGCACAAGTGTGAAAGGGGCCTGGGGGAGAGAAGTGGGAAGCCCAGCTACATAAAGCACACTAAACTGCACTGGGACAAGATAACAGGCAGCTATAGAATGGTGTAAATTTTTCACCCCATGGGAATGCAGCTGATCAGCTGTGACTGAGTCTGGGGGACAGAGCAATGGGAGAGAGATGAAAAAAAATATATATATATACAGGCTGGGACAAGGAGTATAGGAAGAACTGCAGGGAAATAAAACGTTTCAGAGATAAACTCCTTAGCAGAGATAACATTAGAGCCAGGGCTGGGGGGGGGCACACAGGGAGGGGGATTAGTGAGGGACAACTGTCTCTTTCTTAGTAGATAAAAGCTGACAGCAGGGAGAAGGGGAGAAATCAGCTTTCAGTTGCTAGAGGAAGATTTCTGTAAATGCCATTCATCATGAATCCCCCTCCCTGTGTGGGCCACCCTGTGTGCCCTACAAGAGCGGCCCTGCTCCCACCGCCATGCTTGACTGTAAACAAGACACACTTGTCTTTGTACTCCTCAACTTGACGCTTGATACCATCTGAACTAAATACATTTATTTTGGTCTCATCAGACCACAGGACATGATTCCAGTAATCCATGTCCTTAGTCTGCGTGTCTTCAGAAAACTGTTGGCAGCCTTGCTTGTGCATCATCTTTAGAAGAGGCTTCCTTCTGGGATGACAGCCATGTAGATTTGATGCAGTGTGCGACGTGTGGTCTGAGCACTGACAGGCTGACCCCCCAACCCCCCACCCTTCAACTCCTAGAGCAACAATTATTTTTTTTCAGATCCTCAGAGAGTTCTTTGCCATGAGGTTCCATGTTGAACTTCCAGTGACCAGTATGAGAGAGTGAGAGCGATAACAAGTGCTGGGCAAACTGTTGGTGCTATCTAAATCCTGTATAATAATAACACCACATTTAACACACCTGCTTCCCACTCACACCTGAGACCTTGTAACACTAATGTGACACCGGGGAGGTATAATTTGGCCCAATTTGGACATTTTCACTTATGGGGTGTACTCACTTTTGTTGCCAGCGGTTTAGACATTAATGGCCGTGTGTTGAGTTATTTTGAGGGGACAGCAAATTTACACTGTTATACAAGCTGTACACTCACTACTTTACATTGTAGCAAAGTGTCATTTCTTCAGTGTTGTCACATGGAAAGATATAATAAATAATTTACAAAAGTGTGAGGGCTGTACTCACATTTGTGAGATACTGTATATATATAGCACATATATAGACTGCAGCGCATATAAACCAAAAAAGAGAGCGGCACTCACGGGCCTTGAAATCACACAATCATGGTTTTACTCACCGTTTTAAAGAGGCGCAGGCTTGTCTTCCCCAGGATAACAAACAAGTGAAGCAAAACAACATATATATACCCTAAAAACCCCTCCCATCACTAGCACCTACACGTGATGACATCAACAAGTGCAAAGTTCTAGCTAAAAACAATCATGGGAAAATGTCCAGATTTGGGAGAACAAAAAACAACAACAAACTTACCTGCAAAGCGGACTTAAAAAAGAGAACAAAACTCAGGCAGAAAAGACAAAACTGCATGACATAAGATTATGTTATCTATGGCCGTCCATGCTAAGGCAGAGCTGGATTGGGGGAGCATGGTGAACATGTAACGTGTATAGGAATAAATACAAGGGGGCGCTGCCGAGCAGCCTGCAGCACTAGGAATATAGATTAAGGGACAGGTACAACAGACATGAACCCATTGTAATATCAACAAATAAATGTACTGAAGGTGAAAATAAACAGATAAGTGATAAATTAAAAACAATTTGAGATCAGAACAGGGAGAGCACCGAAGGTGCCAACACCCATAGCAGAGTAATCCCTCTGGTCGCAAAGAAAATAAATAAGAAACTCCACAGACCTGTAGCAGGTGCCATCAGAAAGGAGATCACAGGAGAGAGAGGGTTTTAAACCCAGGGCTGGAGTGGAAGCTCCAGAGTGGATAACAAGCAGGAAGAACTGGTTTGAAACAGAGTTTGAGAGCCAAAATGAAGGAGAGCAGAAAATGTCTGCAAAAAAGTGTACTGTCACATAATAAATATACATTAAGAGCATAATCGCAGTCAATAAATAGAGATGTCGCCATCATAAAATTTTATGTTCGCGAACGGGCGAACCGGGTGAACCGCCATAGACTTCAATAGACAGGCGAATTTTAAAACCCACAGGGACTCTTTCTGGCCACGATAGTGATGGAAAAGTTGTTTCAAGGGGACTAAAACCATGACTGTGGCATGCCGGAGGGGGATCCATGGCAAAACTCCCATGGAGAATTACATAGTTGGCGCAGAGTCGGGTTTTAATCCATAAAGGATCACAGGTGCAACCTATGGGGACCACCCTTGCTTGCCACCACCACACAGTGCTGGGAGAAGTATCTGAAATTCAGACTCACCAGATGCCTATGCCTAACCACTCTCATGGACTAGCCAACAACAGCATATAGTAAAATCAGATTTCCTCCAGATCTCTGATTTGTGCTGCAAAGACTCCTCTGGAAGATTTCCTGGTAAATTTATAGTGAGTCTGAATTTCAGATACTTCTCCCGGCACTGTGTGGTGGTGGCAAGCAAGGGTGGTCCCCATAAGTCGCACCTGTGATCCTTCATGTTTGCACTTTCATTGCTCTATGCACTTTATACCTATGGACTTTATGGACTCCTATTGATGTGATTTCATGCTTTTATGGATTTATGATTTTATGCTTATATTTATCACATCTGATTCATATATTTTGGTATATGTTATCATCCTATTTATTTGGTAAGAGGTTATCACCATCCCTGCGCTACTGAAATTCGAATGAAAAAGCCAGTTCCTGTTTTTTCTGGATGAATTTTATTTTTTATTATAGGAAAAATTAAATTCATTTTTTATCTGCAAGGTGCTGTGCCACCCTATATGAGTGGTGGGCAGTGGGCACAGTACAGTCTGTGGACCTGACATTCACTGGCAGGCAACTGCAATTATATTACAGAGGAAAAATTAAATGAATGTTTTATCTGCAAGGTTCTGTGCCACCCTATATCAGTGGTGGGCAGTGGGCACAGTACGGTCTGTGGGCCTGACACTCACTGGCAGGCAACTGCAATTATATTACAGAGAAAAAATGAAATGACTTTTTTATCTGCAAGGTGCTGTGCCACCCTAAATGAGTGGTGGGCAGTGGGCACAGTACAGTCTTTGGACCTGACACTCATTGGCAGGCAACTGCAATTATATTACAAAGGAAAAATTAAATTAATTTTTTATCTGCAAGGTGCTGTGCCACCCTATATGAGTGGTGGGCACTGGCAGTGGGCACAGTTCAGTCAGTGGGCCTGACACACACTGGCAGGCAACTGCAATTATATTAAAGGGTAAAAATTAAATGACTTTTTTATCTGCAAGGTACAGTGCCACCTGATATGAGTGGTTTGCACACAGTACAGTCTGTATATATATAGAAAAAAATAAATAAAAGCAGACTGATATACCAGCCCTAAAAAGGGCTTTTTTGGGGGTGCTGTTAAGGATGCTGTCCTTACAGCAGGAGTGGACACAGAACACTGGCCTAGCTAATGATTTCCCTATTAATTCAGCAGCAGCTGCAGCTCTAACTAACTCTACAGCTTCAGAATGAATATAAGATGGATGCTGTCCTTGCTTTTTTATAGGAGGTGGGAGGGTCTGGGAGGGAGGGTATGCTGATTGGCTGGAATGTGACTGCTGACTGTGAGGTACAGGGTCAAAGTTTGCTCAATGATGATGTATAGGGGGCGGACTGAACATCGCATATGTTTGCCCGCTGAGGAGAACACGAACAAGCGATTTTCACCGGGAACTGTTCACCGGTGAATAGTTTGGGACATCTCTATCAATAAACAGTACATACACTCTCATGTAGTGATGAGCTTTGTGTTCAAGTCGAACCTAAGATCGACTCGAACACTACCTGTTCGTCCATTCGCAGAATGGCAAACAAATGGGCTTCTTTGCAGGAACTTCAAGTCCCCGCATTCCATAATTAATTTAATAGATTTATTTTAATATCCATAATTAATATTAATCATCCTCTGGCCAGGTATTCTAACCCACAGCCTCTCATTTGCAAGCGTGTTATTATAGCACCTACGCCACCGAGCCAGCTGTTTAAAGTGGTTGTAAACCCACTTTAAAGACTTTTACCTATAGGTAAGCCTATATTAAGGCTTACCTATAGGTGCTATAAATATCTCCTAAACATGCACCGTTTAGGAGATGTTTGCAGTGCATGCAGCTGATGACGTCATCAGCGCATGCGCTCTGAAGGAACGGTCACCCATGCCGTTCCTTCAGAGCCCTGTGCCGTGAACGGCGGATCCCGTGCGCAGGAAGTGAACCAGGAAGATGTCGGCCGTCCTGTCGCTGAGCGGGTGGCAATGCGGGGGCTTCGTTTTAAGGTAAGTGCTTCATAATGAGGTAGTATGCGATGCATACTAGCTCATTATGCCTTTGTCTTTACAGGTTTTTTTTCCTCATTTTTTTTAGGAGGGTTTACTTCCTCTTTAACCTGAGACTCTCTTCTGCCTAACTAACTTCTATCTGAGTTTGACAGCTTTTTTATAGGGCTCTGACGTCACCAGTGCCCCATAATCCACTGCTCAGGTTCAGAAGGGGCGGAGACAATTAATAGGTTTTAATTTAAATCCATAATTAATATTGATCACCCGCTGGCAAGGGTATTCGAACCCCCAGCTGACATCAGTAATTTATTCACTGTACCTGAGCAGTGGATTATTGGGCGCTGGTGACGTCAGAGCCATTTAAAAGAGCTGTCAAGCTAAGATAGAAGTTAGTTAGGCAGAGAGAGTCTTAGGTTAATTAGTTGGCTCGGTGGCGTAGCTGGTAGATTAACAGGGTAGCAAATAAGAGGCTGGGGGTTCGAATACCCTGGCCAGCGGGTGATCAATATTAATTATGGATTTTAATTAAAACCTATTAATTGTCCCTGCCCCTTCTGACGTGACATCAGCAATTTATTCACTGGACCTGAGCAGTGGATTATGGGGCGCTCGTGACGTCAGAGCCCTATAAAAGAGCTGTCAAACTCAGATAGAAGTTAGTTAGGCAGAGAGAGTATTAGGTTAATCAGCTGGCTCGGTGGCGTAGCTGCTAGAAAAACGCGCTTGAAAGTTAGAGGCTATGGGTTTGAATCTCTCCTGGCCAGTGGTTACATTTAAGCCTTTAAAATGAGGATTTATGATTGTTCGCTAGAACATTTCTCCTGTTCGAGATGTTCTGGTGCCCCCCCTCCTGAACCATTTTGGCTGTATCCATTTACAGGTTTTATTTGTTAATGGGCCAGAAATCTTTACTATTTATGATTGTATATGTGTATGTACTCTTTGATCATATAAACAAACCAATTTTAATGTAATATTAATAACATGGAATTTCTATATATGTCTTGTAATGGCTATTAACTATTGTAATTGCACCACTCACACCCTTTAAAGTCCGTTATTTTTACTAGGTGTGGTTGGGACCATTTAGTCTGTGACCAACCTACACCTGTATTTTATTTGTAAGTTAGTAATGTGAGAAGAGACTTAAGGAGTAAGGTAAATAGCTAGATAGGTTTGGGTGTCAATGGCATAGAGATGGTATTGGAAGATATGGGAGGTTATCAAGTGACCAAGGGAGGAGGTGTAGATAGAGAAGAGAAGGGGTCTAAGAACAGAGCCTTGGGGACCCCTATAGATATAGGAAATGGTGAGGAGACAGAGTTGTAGGTAACACTGAAGGAGTGCTGTGATAGGTAGGAGGAGAAGCAGGATACAGTAGAATCTTGGAGGCCAAGGGAGTGGAGTTTATTGAGAAGGAGCCGGGGGTCAACAGTATCAAATCCTCTTCTTATATATTTCCTCAGTCAGTGTTATTTATTCATGGAGACAGGATTCAGGAAAGTCATTGTCTTCTTACACTTCAAAAGACTGGAAAAACATCCTCTGTACTACTATAGCTTAAGAAAGGCAAAACATTTTTGTATAGATATATAAAAAAAAAAAAAAAAAAAAAAACATTATAAATACCCTTTTCCCTTTTTTTTTTTTATAAATTATTGCATTTCCTCTGTTCTCAGCTGCATAAGAGCTGGGGGAGGAGAAGCAGCAGCACACTGAGCTTCCCAGTGAATAGCTGTACAGTGGGGGGCGTGCCAGGACAAGTCTGATCATTGGAGGAGAGTACACTGAGTTCCCAGCATAGCTAGAGAACTGACCACGATGTGCTCTCCTACTTTGTGTGGTCAGTTTTTAAAAGGAAAGCAGAGGGACTGGCAGAATTCACACAAAGAAAGCAATACAAAGAGAACAGGATACTCTCTCATACAAGTACATGGTATAGCAGGCACATATCAGGAATATGAAATGTTAGGGTAGCAAACACTTTACGTAAAATTATGTTGGGTTCAACTGCTGTGTCCTATTGAAGGACTAATCTGCCTGTGTTGTGGGGAATTTTCCTACCATTTTGCGCATGTCACTGGCTGGTGGATTTACTTGGCTCCTCACGTCATTGTGGCAGCGTACAATTTCTTTTTGGTTTTCCTTTATCCAAGTCCCCACTTTGTCAACCTGTATAAATAAAATTCTGTATATTAGCTAATAAGTAAATAAATACATAACATATAAAGATGTATATTAATTTTCTTTTTTTGTATTATTCTATTGTAGCACCCTCCTAGGTAGGTGCTAGAGAAAAAGTATAGTTTTGAGTCTTGTCTGCTTACCAGAAGGATTTCAGGTAAAACTATATTGTTCTCTGCCTACCAGAGAGCAGGATCTGTTAGTGAGATCTGCTGAATGTGCTCAGGTGCAACTCATTCTGTCTGCAGAGTGTTTCTCACTGGTCCAATAGGGAGACATGTTGGACAGTGGGAGGAAACCTGACAAATCAGTGCACAGGTGTTTGATACAGCCCAGGTGATTTGGCAGAGGAAAGTGCCTCGGTGCATGCTGGCATACTGTATAAATGCCAGAAGCACATATGCTCGGGGTTTTTTGGCTGAATAGCGGAGTCCTGGAGGGAGGGGGTGGCTGCCTCCTCCTCTGTGGAGGTGACATGTGGCCCTAGGTGGTTGACCTAAGGGCCTAGAGTGTGCCAGTGAGGAACTGAACCCAGAGGTCCTGTGAAGCTCACTGAGAGGGGAGACACTGGAGGATCTAATTCTGCAGTACAGTGAGTACAGATCTGTGTCAAGGGGTCTGACCTGAGGAAGGCCAGCCACACCTGCAGCTAGAAGAGTCAGTGGACAGGTGTCAGTAAAGGGGATGCTAGTGAGTGTCCCCAAGAGAATGTAGTCCACTAAGTCTATTGCTGGAGAGAAAAGAGCAAGGAGACGTAACCCTTTCTATACATGTGGCAGTATGGATTAAGCAGTGCAGCTGCTTCCACAAGCAACCTGGTGTGGCCAAGTGAGAGTTGTCCTTATCCATTTTGAATAGCTACAGTTGGAGTATCCAACGATTCCGTTCTCCCTCCAAGTTCCAAAATAAACACAAAAAAACAAATACCCCTGGACTGTTTAATGAGCTACGAGTCATCAGGAGTAAGGAGGGATGTGTGAACTGTACCCTAAGTGACTGTGTGCTGGTAATCAGAGGAGGCCCAACAAGTCATCCCATAGCAAGCCCTATGGGGATAGTTTTTGTTTTGAGATTATCATATTGCGTGAAAAAAATAATTTAATCTGACTGGCCATCCTTCCTATTTAAAGTGGTAGTAAATCCAAAAGCAAACCTACAGTACATTTGTGCCAGGAGCTGTATATAGAAGTTAACATCCTATGCCTTGAGATTATGCTGGGTGACCTTTTAGGTCAAATTCAGGAGGTGAGAGGCAGTATTGGTCTGTGGTGGATGGGCTGAGGTTCACGTTTAACACCTGCATGCAGGGCCAGGACAAGGGGTGGGCAGGAGGGATGTTTGCCCTGGGCGCAATGGTTTATTGCAGGGTTTGGGCATCCTTGCCCTGGGCGCTGGATGACCTTGTCCCGGCACTGCCTGCATGTTGTTTGGAAGCACTATCTATTCCACAGTGGCTGTCATCTTGTCACTCTCCAGCTGCATATGGACTGATTTAAGTGTGTTTATTTTTCTATGCTGCAATATTCATTAAGGTCCGGCAGCTCATGGACTGACTTGATTATGTTTACATATCTATGCTGTATCATTTATTAAGGTGTCCCATTTTATCAGTACACCAGGTGATGTCACCAGGTGGCCCTGTCCCTTATCTATTAAAGAACTGTCACCCAGCATGGGAGGCATTTGGTGGTCAGCTGTCAACGAGTGCAGGAACATTTTTTTTTTCTTTTCGGGTGCAGCGGTATGGCGGGCGTCATGATTGATGATGTATTTACATCCGGGGACATTGTTTTTTTTTATTTTTTTAATAAAGAATTATCAAAAATTTGTCTAGTGCTTTTATTTCATTTTGACAGTTTTCTAGGTTAATGAGTAGGGGTACAATGTACTAGTGATCGACCGATATCGATTTTTCGTTGCCGATACCGATATTTTGGCCATTGCATATCGGTATCAGCCGATGTTGGCCGATATTTTCGTACATTAAAAAATATATATATTTTTTATTTTTTTTACTTGACAGGTACTCTTGTGGAGGGATCTAGGGGTCTAAAAGACCCCAAACCCCTCCTATGCACTTAAAAGCATTCAAAACGCCAAGTTTGGGTGTTTTGAATGCTGCCATTTTTTTAATCTGACACCGATTACCCGGAAGTGATGTAATGACATTACTTCCGGGTTTTTACATGGAGACCCGATCAGAGCCGGATGTGGGCTGGTTGCAGGCTGGTTGCCCGTGTCTCCCGGTGGGACGGGAGACCTGGGCGAGCTGCGGAAGGCAGCAGGAGGGGGGGACATCGCCTCCCGCTCCTTGTAATGACAGCCGAGGGGCTTCTCAGCCGCATCGGTTGTCATTACAAGACAGCCGACCGTGGGCTATGGACGCCGGTACCAGGGTGATGCCTCTAGCTGCAGGCATCACCCCGGTACAAGCACTTTCCCTAAATATCGGCAATATTGGTAACCTTAGGGGCCGATTCCGATATATCAGGGAAAGTGCATATCGGCCCTCAATATATCGGCTATGCCGCTAATCGGTCGATCACTACAATGTACCCCTACTCATTCACATAGGGGGGGCTGGGATCTGGGGGCCCCCTTTGTAAAGGGGGTTTACAGATTTGGATATGCCCCCTGCCTGCAGACCCCCACAAACAATTCTCAGGGTTGTTGGGAAGAGGCCCTTGTCCCCATCAACATGTGGACAAGGTGCTTTGAGGTGGGGGGGCAGAGCCCCAAAGCACCCACCCCCCCATGTTGATGGAACGTGGCCTGGTATGGTTCAGTAGGGGGGCTGCATGCTCAGATAAGGGTCTGGAATGGATTTTGGGAGGGGGGGGGGCCACGTCGTGTTTTAAAAAATTGTTGGCTTGGGATTCCCCTTAAAATCCATTCTGGACATTAGGGTCTGGTATGGATTTTGGGGGGGACCCCACACTATGTTTTAAAAATTGTTGGCTTGGGGTTCCATTTAAAATCCATACCAGACCTAAGGGTTTGGTATGGATTTTGGGGGACTCCACGTCGTTATTTTGTTTTTATTTCTGCATGGGGTTCCCTTTAAAATCCATATCAGACCCAAAAGGCATAGACTGGGGGGAGGGGGCCCACACTGTTTTTTATACAGCCAACCGCAAGTCAATTTAAATGTGATTTGACTCATTTTTTTTTTCTTTTAAAATGTAATTTTTGCTGCAGCAAGTTCACTACATGGTAGAGATGCAGGCAGACTAAAGGACCCCCAGGCACTATATTTAAAGGAATTTTTCATTTTTATTGTTTCACTTTCCAGACCTACAGGCTGTGTGCTCCGATAAGGGTCTGGTATGGTTTAAGGGGGGGACCCCACGCTGTTTTTTCTTTTTTTTTTTATATTTTGCAATTGCAGCCGCAAGTCAATTTAAGTAGGATTTGACTCTTTTTTTTTTTTTTTTTTCTTTAGAAATGTCATTTTTACTGCAGCATGTTTAATACATGCTACAGATGTGCCACTTTCCAGGTAGACTCAGGGTAACCCCCCCAGGCACTATATTTAAATTAATTTTTCATTTTTATTGTTTCACTTTAGGCATTAGGCATCATTAAAATCACTGCTCCTCTAAAAAGGATTGTTTTTTAAAAAAGTTTTGAATTGAGACATGTCCCCTAGGGTAGTACCTGGGCCCCCATACCCTTTTTATTGCCAATAACTTGCATATATACCTTCAAAATAGGGACTTTTGATTTTTCATGTTCTAGTCCCATAAACTTTAATGGAGTTCACAGTTCAGGGGGGTTCGGCCCATCTCTATTTAACACTCAAAAAACCTTCTAGGCCAACCTAACAGTTTTCTTATCCAGTTTAAGTATTGCTGTTAGCTTATTACCTCTTCACTGCTATCACTACTGTCGAGCCTAAATGTCTGCAAATATAAGAAAAGATGGCATTAATAGTTTGAAACAGGGATACATACATTCACAATGCTGGAAATTACATATTTTGTTATATAAGTGATAATAACAGTGCTTACCCTCACAGTCATATAAAGATATACTATCAATAACAATCATATAAAAATGATTAAAGTGTTCATGTGCAAAAACATTCATTGACATCAAGAAGTGCTTAAATGTTCCAAAAAATCTAATCTATTATAGGGGTCGTACTGGGGGTCAGTCTTCTCCCCAGTACCATCCCCCTAGGTCATTCTGACTGAACCTGGAGGGATTGTATTGCGTGGGGGTTTACTGGGGAACAGACTGACCTGAGAGGAGGGATTATACTGGTGGACAATTGACAAATAAAGCAAATGTTTACAGTTTAATTATTCTTGAGTGTATCCAACTTTATAACTGTTTTTTTCTTATCCAATTTAAGCACTGGAATTTGCTTATTACCTCTTCACTACTGTCGTAGTATCCATAGTGACGGTGATTTTGCTACAAAATGGAAATGTGACATTATTAGATTACAGTAATGGTCAATATGCAATTCACATTTAATGTTAATTCTAGTCTGTTAACATGTGCGTGCAAAAATAATAACAACAAGGTAAGGAGTGTAGGCGGTCGGGGGAGGTGAGGACAGGAATGTAAAGTGGTAGTGGGAGCAAGTACAGAAATGTAATGGGGTGGGGGGAGGTGAGGACAGGAATGTAAAGGGATAGTGGAGGTGAGGACAGGAATTTAAAGGGGTGGTGGAAGGTGAGGTCAGGAATGTGAAGGGGTAGTGGGGGTGAGGTCAGGAATGTGAAGGGGTAGTGGGGGGTGAGGTCAGGAATGTGAATGGGGGGCTGAAAATAGACAGGAATGTGGAGGAAGGGAGGTGTTATAAAGGGGACTAAGGACAGGAATGCAAAGAGGGGCTGAGGAAAGAAATGTGAAGGAGGAGAAGCATGATATAAAGGAGCTAAAGATAGAAATTTAAAGGGGGGGGGGGTGATGACAGGGGTGTGAGGGTAGGGGGTTGATATGAAAGGGGGCTGAAGACAGTAATGTGAAGATGGGGTTGTGATGTGTAGGGAGGACTGAGAACACTGTTGTAATGACAGGAATGTGATGTGAGGCTAGTTTTATAACATCGCTACCTGTGTTCTGTATGTAGGCAGTCCATTTATTTCAATGGGCTGTCTTACATGCAGAAACTTAAAAAAATAGTCCCTGACCCTTTTAAATTGTGCTGCACTAAGCTGGTTTGGCGCTCACAAAAACGTGCAGCATTTGCCAATGCTTCAAGAGGCCATTAAGAAAAAAACATACGATTCGGACCACTGCTGGAAGAAAACTGTAATGACTGGACCTCCATGAATTTTAATTCAATATCCCTGTTCTAGAGCCAGCCATTGTGGGAAGCACTGCTCCAAATGCTGCTAGAGTACTTCACTTCAAATGGGGTGCCCCTGCATCTCCAGCCACCTGCCTGGGATACCAGCTACGGGACTCCTCCAGCTGCTTACCTGCGTTGCCAGCCCTGAGATCCCTCTAGATGTTCACTTGTGTACCCAGACCTACCCTGGACTTCACTGTGAGAGATGCAGTCACTAATTGCAAGTAGCTTGTTATGTACTGTACTGTTTATTGAAATAGTGGTCATTGTCTAGTATTTGTGGCCACACAGCCTTTTAGAGATAGGGGCATACTATCACCTATTGCCCTTATTGAGTCATATAAACATTGCCGTTATTAGCTCCTCTTTGTTCATAATCAGTTTAACATTTTTTTGTACTGTACATTCAGACCCCGTTCACACTGGGGCGACCTGTCAGGCGACCTGGTCGCCTGACAGGTCGCCGTAGGTCGCCTGCCATAGAGAAGCTGTGGACCCGTTCTAATAAGAGCGACACAAGTCGCTCCGACTTAGAAAAAGGGTCCGGAGCTTCTTTGGGGCGACCTGGAGCGACCTGCATTGACTTCAATGTTATGAAGTCCGTGCCAGCCGCTCCGAGGTCACGGTGCGAGCTGCGCGCCGCGACCTGTGAGGTCGCCACGGCAAGTCGGATCGCCCCAGTGTGAACGGGGTCTAAATATTTTGCAATTTTGACCCTGTTTACATTGTTATTTCTTCTCTGCACCTGTTTAGTAAAGATCAAGTTACAGTTACCCTGTCTGATCATTCAACTAATTACACATCCTATTACAGGGACTGACTGTTGGTTAGTGAAAGATGCAGGGTGGTTGTGCCTTCACCAGGTTTGAATTTGATTGCGCTCTGAAATATTTATCTTTTCTGTATGTAGTGACAACATGTTAACTACCCCTATACCCTCCAAATACAGTATACCTTTTATTCTGAACATTGTATTTACCTTGCCTTGGGGTTGAAAGTACCGTACCTGCAATAGAAAAAGAAATGAGTTTAAAAAAGAACAAGGAGGAATGAGCATACTGGGTATCCTATATGGATGCTTCTTCTATGTCAGAGACTGGTGTATCAAATGTGGGGAAAACAAAATGTATAATAAAGGTACACTGGACAGTCACTGAAATATCTAATGAATATTTAAAATGAACAGACACACCAAGAGCAGTTTTGATAAAAAGCATAAAACAAAACTTTACTGGACATCAAAATACATAAAGCTTCTTACACATAAAAGTTACCATAAACATTAACAAGACTAAAACATACACTCCAATTTCCAATATCACAAAGAAAGGTGAAATAATACTTAACTCTGGCAACAGCTTGCACTCGATATCTGGAACAGGACAGCGAGGAGTTTTTTTTTTGCTGCATGCTTTCCTTCCACAGCTCCAAAAACTAACCTCTCAAAAAGAGGCTCTCTTTCCCCCATGCTAGAGACAGTATTTATAGTCCTGTAGACCCGAGATCACACACAGGATGTAAAGATTCATGCTGACCACTCACAGGTTGTTTTGTGGGTGATGTCAGCAACACATGGTTGCACTTCCCCCCAAAACCACATGGTCAATTCGATATGTGATGTAACGGAACCGCCGACCCACACTGTCCTTGTGGCCTTCCATCAGTATACGGCTTCCTCGCAGTCATGAACAAAGATATCAAATCTTAGCCGCCCCCATACAAAGAAAGCCAACAACTTAACTCGTACAAGTTTCAGAACCTTCTCCTTTGTTGAACAGTTTCACACTCAATTTATGCACACATGAGCCCATCCCCCTCCTTATTTTTTTTTTTTTTTTTGTAAATCAATTTTTATTGAAAAAACAGGAAAGAAGTAACAATACATGCAAACACGGTAAACAGAGGTGCATCCTTATATGAGTACGTACAATACCAACAAGAAATGATTAGCAAAAAAGAAAAATCGGATTGTAGAAATGCCGGTTTCACACATAAGCAAAGAAATACAATTCAAAGAGCACACAACGTGCACTCAATCAAAACCAAACTTGAAATAGGGATTATCTCAGAATGTTGTGGAAGACGAGCTCCCACCCCCGTTGGGTACACACTGTGGGAGCGCCGTTTCCATTCTCTTATTTCTCAGGCACAGGGTCGCCACTACCTGTGTATGACTCCCTACCACAAACGCTGTGGAAGTGCCAATATCTTGGAGTTACCAAGAATGACCAAACAAACTATGAACATGGTATGGAGTAAGAGGAGGGAAGGGGCAGAGGGGGGAGGGGAATGTGCCACCAGTGCTATGAACATACAACTGATAAAAGTATGCTAACGTGTCATATCATGAGAGGATATTACACAATTAGTCAGGAGGTTGATCAATCCAATATTGCCACTGTTTCTTGAAAGAGTCCGCCTTCCTAAGTTTGAAGGCGAGCATTTTTTCCATTTCATATTGGAGGGCTACTCTATTCTTAATCTCTGCTAGGCACGGAGGGCTATTAGTTCTCCATTTGGCTGCTATAGCTATTCTGGTAGCAAATAGTATATGCGCCAATACCTTCCTGGGACCCGGGGGAAAGGAATCCAAACCAAGCCCCAGCAAGGCTAATTCAGGTGTAGGGTTGCAAGCCATTCCCAATAGTTGGGAAGCCCATTTTAATACTACCTTCCACATGGGTTGAACCACCGGACAGCTCCAGAATACATGTAATGTATTACCTTGCATTTGGCAATCCCGCCAGCAGAGGGGGGAGAGTTTCTTATCCATAGCGTGGAGTCTAGCTGGGGTCATGTAGTATCGATGAAACAATTTCTGGGAGTTGTCCCAGTGGTCCACACATGCCGAAGACAAACGGCTGTACTGGAATGCCTTCACCCACTGGGAAATATGGAAGGATTGGCCCAGCTCTGTTTCCCATTTTAAAATGGTAGAGGTTTTGCGTAAGGGAGGTTGGAAGTTAAAACATCTATAGCAAAGTGAGATACCCTTAATATTGGAACGGGATTTAGCAATAAGAAATTCCCAAAGCCTTTTTGGTATAGGGTTAATTTTTGAATTGTGGACCTTGTTGCATGCTGAGATCTGGAACTTTGTTAACATGTTGAGGGCCGATTGGGGCTGGATTAAACACTCGGAGAAGTGAAAACCCCTCCTTCTCCACTGAAGAGTCGAAACTCCTGGGACGAGTAAGTCATATGCTGCTAGGGGAGTATCGAGTTGGACACATTCCTCGTCACAGAAGGTTATACTAAGCAGATGGGTCCACGCCTGTAAAGTAGCTTGAATGGTAGGGTAAGAGGAAAGACTAATTTTATGCAGGAGGCCAGCTGCAACAGTTAGAGCATGTAGGTTTTTACCTGGGGAAACTTGTCTTTCAATCTGATTCCATAAGTTATCCTCTTGGTGTACAAACCAATAGCGAGCTTGTGCCAGTACTGCTGCTCTATAATACGCTTCTGCATTAGGGAGACCAACTCCCCCTAGCTTGTGGGGTTTGTAGAGAGTGGTCAAGGCTATCCTAGGTGGTCTCCCATCCCAAATAAATTTCCGTAGTAGTGATGCTAGTTTATCGAAAAATAATTGGGGGATGGGGATGGGAAGCGTCCTGAAAAAATAAAGTAATTTCGGAAGTACCTGCATTCTATATGCAGCAATTCTGCCCAGCCAGGAGAGATGGACCTTCCTGATTTGGGAGAATTCGTCCGCAATGCTATTCAATAATGGCGGGAAGTTATAGTCATACAATTTTGCTACCGGAGAGGTAAGTTGGACACCTAAATATGTTATTGAAGGAGCTTCCCAGTTACATGGAAACACAGATTTAAGATCGGAAATGTCAGCAGACGGGATGGAGATCGGAAGAGCATAACATTTGGTAGTATTAATCTTATAATATGAAACTTGACCAAATAGTCGAACAATAGATTGTAGTGCAGGTAAAGATACACTGGGGTCAGTCAGGGTCAAAATAATATCGTCGGCAAATAGTCCCAATTTATGTTCAGTACAACCCACTTTGATACCTTTGATGGTGGAATTGGACCTAATAGCTTCTGCCAATGGTTCTATAGCTAGAGAAAATACAATTGGAGAAAGGGGGCAACCCTGCCTCGTGCCATTTGTCAGGGTGAATGCATCTGACAGGATCCCATCTGTGAGGACTCTCGCCGAAGGTGTAGTATAGAGGGTCATAATAGCCGAATGAATAAACCCATGAAACCCAAACTTATTGAGAGTTTTGGACAAATAGCCCCAATGGACCCTATCAAAGGCCTTTTCGGCGTCCAGCGCCAAAAAGACCGTTGGGGTAGGGTGCTCTTCAACAAACTTCAAAAGATCAACCATACGATGGGTACCATCTGTAGCCTGTCTGCCCTTCACAAAACCTACTTGATCCAGACCCAGAAGATACGGCGTGCACAATAATAGTCTGTTAGCTATCACTTTCGCATAGATCTTCAGGTCCACATTTAACAGTGATATGGGCCTGAAGTTGAGGGGGGAGTCCGTTGTCTTCCCTGGTTTGGGGATGGTAACTACCGTGGCTTGGAGCATTTCCGGAGGGAATCTACCTGTTGTAGAGGCCGAGTTAAAAAGCGGGACAAGATGGGGGATAATTGTGGGGGCCATCAATTTGTAGTATTCTACGGAAAAACCGTCCGTTCCTGGGGATTTGTGGAGTGGAAGGGAATCAATTACAGTTTTAATTTCGTCTTGGGAGAAGGGTTTGTTCAGCATTTCCAGGGAGGCGTCATCTATTTTTGGCAGAGAGAGTGAGGATAAAAATCTGTCAATGTCATGGACTTTGGGGTCGTAAGTGTCGGGGTCGTCTTTGAGATTGTACAACGAACTGTAGTAGTCCCTAAAGACGTTGGCCACATCCTTAGGGTTTGTGAACACTTTACCTGAACTATGGTGCTTAATCATGGGAATATGAGATTTAACCCTTTTTTTCTTAAGTTGGGAAGCTAGAAGTTTACTCGCTTTATTGCCCTGAGAGTACCAGGTCAGTTTCAATCTTTTAAAAAACACATCATGGTCACGAAGCAGGGTAGTCCGAAGGTCGTTTCTCAGGCCAGTAAGTTCCTTCACAACACTAGGAGAGCTGACTGTACTTGTTTTGTGGATTTGTTCTAAACCTGCAATTCTAGACTGTAAGTCAGTTATGTGTGCCGCTCTTTTCTTCCGATCTCTAGCCGTCTGCTGAATAAGAAGACCCCTGGCGACCGCTTTATGGGCGCACCATACCACTTCAGGGGAGGTTGTACCATCGGCATTAATGCGAAAATATTCCTCAACCTTAGCCTTGAGTTCCACACTGTACTCCGGATGTGCCAACACAAAAGTGTCCTCTCCCCAGATAGGAGCGTGGTGTCTGCTAGAGCCATCCATTATATCTATAGTGACTGGAGCATGGTCCGACCACGTGATAGAATGGATGTCTGCCTGGACAACGCTTTGTAGGAGATACTTATCAGTCAAAAAAAAATCAATTCTAGAATAGCTGCTATGGACAGATGAAAAAAAAGAGTAATCTCTTTCAGTGGTTCGAAGACACCGCCACGGATCAAACAATGCCTCCTCTATACAAAGGGAGCCTAAATTTGGCCTGCGTCTCCGCCCCACTGATGAGCAATCCAAGTCCGCATTCATAACAACATTAAAATCACCGCCCAACAACAAGCGTCCCTTGGCCTGTTTTTTTGCCCAAAGGAATGTTTTCCGCAGGAATCTCATAGGATGCTTATTGGGGGCATATATGTTTACAATGGTATACACAACGTCATTAAGTTCCACTGTTAGCAGGAGGGCCCTGCCATGAGAGTCTTCCGCTCTATGCAGCAATTTGAAGGTCAGCGTGTCTCTGAAAGCCACCAATACCCCATTCTTCTTGGAAGAGTCATTGGCCGTGAAAACGTGTGGGAATCTAGGGTGTGAGCATTTAGGTGCTTTGTTACCTGCAAAATGAGTTTCCTGGATGCAGAGAATGTCGCTTCGGTGCTGCAGCGCTGTTTTCCATAGGCTCCTTCGTTTTCAAGGACTGTTCAGACCCCTGGCATTAAGGGACATCACTCTAATGACCATCGCGGTGCGAGAAATTGCAGGTGTAGCTCCTGGTGGCAAAGAAGGAAAGGAGGAAGGGGAAGAAAACCAAACAAAGAGGGACTGCACAAATCATCCTGAACCAGAAATCTCTGGTATGCTTGAGGAAGATCCGTATGATCCTGAGTACATGGTAAAATGTACAGAAAGTCAGAAAAAACAAGATAGGCGGGTATGTAAAACAAAAATTTGCAAAAAGGGTGCAGGCAATCCCGCACAAAAACATAGGGGGAAACAAAGTCAGGTGAACCGCACAACGGGTGGGCTGGGTTCCGATCGGGTCATATGGGTGACCTTATAAGCATGCCAGTAGAGCATAAATATAACTCATGTGGCTGCATCTTGGGGTTTGGTGGTACGTTGTGTATGATCCTGATGTGAGGCAGGGCTTCTGACGTCATCATGCGGGAGATAACCCCATTGCCGTAGTAGCTCCAATCCCCTAGCCAGTGAGGAGATGGTGTGGGATGTGTTATTTACTGTGACAGTAATTTTTGCAGGAAAACCCCACTTATACAGGATTTTGTGGTTCCTGAGGATTTTGGTAATTGGGACCAAGTTGTGTCTAGCTGAGAGAGTGGCTTGAGACAGATCCGTAAACAGGGAGATTCCAGCATATGGATCTGGGAGCGCAGGGTTTTGTCTCGAGAAGCGCATCAACTGATCTTTCACATGGAAGAAATGTATACGTGCTATAACGTCCCTGGGGACTGACTCAGGGATATGAGATGGCTTCGGTAGCCTGTGAGCCCTGTCGATAAGGAGATCTGCAGGAGTGAGCGTGGGCAGGGCAGCATGCATAAGCTGTTGAAGAAAAGAGGAGAGCTCCACTGGCTTCACTGATTCCGGGATCCCCCGGAACTTAATGTTATTCCTCCGCGCTCTGTCCTCTAAATCTGCCACTTTCAGCTTAAGGTGCTTAAGCTCTTCCTCTAATTCAAAGTGAGCATCCACCAGCTCGTTATGCGCCCCTGTGAATTCGCTCAGTTTGTTCTCAGTGTAGTCCACCCTGTCTCCCAGTGAGGCTAGTTCTTTCTTAGTGTGTCTCATGAAAGTAGCCGTATCTTGCTGTAAGGCCCCCCTCAGTGTCCTCATCATGTCCTTCATTGCAGTATCCATAATAGCTTGACCAGTGGTGGGGTAATCATCCAGCTTCTGGCCGTATGAGACTGTCTGCTCCATGGAGTCCCCCTCCTCCATGTCCTGGCCACCAAGCTCCGTGTCCTCATATTCCCCTGTCAGCCTTCTCTTTTGTTTAATGGGGCTAGAGAATGGGGAGGTTCTCTGTGTTGTATGTTCGGCAGGAGACTCACCGGGGTCCAGGAGAGGAGTTTTGGTGTGGCTCGATCCTCCACAGCGTGAGGCGGGAGAGCGGGACCTCGCACGGGCGCCATCTTGGCTGGCTCGGCTCGGCACAGGGGAGAAGAACTCCGATAGTTTTTTGGGCTTGTCCCGCTGTTTTCTCTTCCCTACCGCAGCCATTTTGTGTCCTGGCACCTTTGGGAGTTGACCCGACCGGGTGGTTCAGCTGGATGATCGCTTGGGAAGGCTTACTGTGACCCGTTGTGGCAGAGCGGCGTGATCACTCGTCCATCCGCTCCGGCTGCCGGCTCCGCCTTCCCATCCCCCTCCTTATTAAATTACTACACACAGGTCAGGGGTTGCCTGATTACATTATCCTATGCAGATGAAATTGTATACAGAAACAAAATTAACCTGAACTAATTATCTGGACATCTGGACAGAGCAATGTGAGGTCATTAACATTTAACAATGAGACAGGCAGACTTAACACAATACACATTATCTCAATACACAAACAATAGGGAAAGCATATCTCTGACATTGAAGGACATGGAGCAGAAGCCAATGTGAATAGCTCTTTCAATGAACATGTTCAGAATAAAACAGGAACAATCCTCACATATCTCTTGAGATACATGGCTGACAAACATCACTGTTCCACTTGAAGCAACCCAAATCATCAAGTATCTGTCCTTCACTCCCAGTGACGGTGAGCACCGTCACATGCGGCAGCCATCTTTACACACAATGTCAAAGCTCACCAAACAACTTGTGGGTAAGAGATATTATTACACATGTATGGGAACATGTTTTCATGAATCAGTTAAAAATATCCACAGCTGATACAATCCACCTGTTGATCCCATACATATGCACTAATGACAATTCACACATTTCTACTTCTCATAGGGGCCTAGCTTTCCTCAATGCTTTTTCCATATATACATCACACACATCACACAATTTATAGTTACAAAAAGATGCCTACAGCATGCACAAGCTAATTATCTCAAGCATGTACAATGTGTATGCAATACATATCCTAAACAGTTCCTAAACTTCTTATAACTTGACAAAGCGCAGGCGCGCGAAACATGTAGTTGCGGCAACCAGAAAGCTTGCGAGTCAATGTCTGTAACCAGCCCATCTTCCTATCGATCTGCTGACCGTCACTTCCGGTGACACGATCCTTGCATCACTTCTGGTCACCGAGGAAGATCCGGCGATCCGGGGAACGGAGGACAACCCGATTCTGGGTCTGTGTAGCGGCCGCACACAGTTCCCCGTTCAGCCGGGGATCACCACAGTGACGTACTGGGATCGTTTTCCTCCACTTGGTACCCTCTGATGCTATAAGAATTCCCCTCTTTTTCATCAGGGAATCCCACAGCACCTTAAGGAGGTCCAGGAGCTTCGGGACTGGTTTGGCAGATTTTATATGCTTATTTTCACTTTTTGATTTCAATAAATTGTTATGATCATCCAGAGACACTCTCCAGTTTGTCATCCATAGAGCCAAACTATACACAGATACCAGTGAGCGCCACCCTTCTTTTTTAGTACAAACAGTTTGTGACATCATCCCATGGTATAGCAAGATTACAATTGGTCACCGCCATGTTATCACAGTATTTGGGTCTATGATTGCCTAGGGATTTGTCTGTAGGATCAGCGCCTGGACTTTTTTCTGTGTTTATTATGGAGATGGTCTACTTTCTCCAAAATCCGCAGATCAAGTCTAAAGCAGACATGTTGTTCCTTTTGTGTTCCAAATCAACTCCTTTGTCTGAACACATGCTTGTTTCAAAAGTCCTAAATACCACCTCCCCATACTTCCTGTTCCTCTGTTTAGCTGCTAAACCAATTGGATTGGTTGATTTTGCATTTCAATGGGCGGAACCTAGCTTCTTAACACAGAATCTAACTGACAAATACATTTGCTATAAAATCATGAAATATTCAAAGAAACACATTCCACTTCTTGATGTTTTATAGAATTCTCAATAGCTCTTAAAGGCTTTCTCCAGGAAAGGTTGAAATAAACCCCTCATTAGTGATGAGCCGAACACCCCCCGGTTCGGTTCGCACCAGAACACCGTGAACAGAGGAAAAGTTTGTTCGAATAAACATTTTCCATTGAAGTCTATGGGACTCGAATGTCAAAAATCAAACAGCCTAATTTTGAAGGCTTAACTACAAGTTATTTCCCCAAAAAGTGTATGGGGGTCCGGGTACTGACCTGGGGAACATGCAGCAATGCCAAAAAAAGTTTTTAAAAACAATCGTTTTTAAAGAAGTAGTGATTTACTGATTTTAATGGTGCTTAAAGTGAAACTATAAAAATGAAAAATTCCTTCAAATATCGTGCTTGGGGGGTCCCCTGAATGTGCCTGTAAAGTAGTGCATCTCTACGATGTATGTAGCCTGCTGCAGCAATACTGACATTTCTAAAGGAAAAAATGTCATGTACAAATATACATACAAATTTCAAATTGCATGTACTTGTCATACAGTTGCAGAAAAATTGGGCCTAGGTTGTTGGTGGTGCCTGAACACCATAACCCCTCGCAGTTACTCTTGCTGGGCGCAGGAATGGCCCTGCTGCTAAAAATTCCATACACATTTTGAAATTGCATGTAATTATCATACAGGTGCAGAAATATTGGACTTTTGGTGTTGGTGGTGCCTGAACACCGTAACCACTCACAGTTATTCTTGCTGGGCGCAGGAACGGGACCTGCTGGTAGGAATTCCAAACCAATTTAAAATTGGCAAAGATCAAGTGTTGTATGTGTTCTTATCAGTGATCTAGGGGTGTCTGTCATCTGATCTGGCCAAGGTTGGGTGTCAGCTATGCAAACCGGCTGGAGTGATGGGGACCTGGAAGATTAGTATTGGCAGGAACTGAAACTGAAATTGGGCCTTTGGTGTTGGTACTGCCTGAACAGCACAACCAACCCCTCACAGTTACTCTTGCTGGGCACAGGAATGGGACCTGCTGGTAAGAATTCCATACAAATTTGAAATCGCATGTACCGGGCCTTTGTTGTTGGTATTGCCTGAACACTGTAACCCCTCACAGTTACTCTTGCTTGGCACAGGGACGGGGCCTGCTGTTAAAAATTACATACAAAATTTAAATTGTATGCACCTGTCATACAAGTGCAGAGATATTGGGCCTTGGGGATTGGTAGTGACCTAAACCAAAAACATTGTTGGATGCTATGCAGTCGCAGATTAAAGGTTGAGGAATAGGATAGGCAGCATACGCAGTTTTCAAGGGATGGCAGACCCCTAGCAAATTCAATCAGTTACATCAGCATCAGGGTCTTCTTGATAGCTCTTGTTGATCCAGAACTGATTAATTTTGATAAAAGTCAGCTGGTCAACAGAGTTTGTGGACAGACACACTCTTTTGTCCATCACAAAACCTCCAGCAGCACTGAACATCAGTTCGGAAAGCACGCTGGAAGCAGGACAGGCCAGTAGCTCCATTGCATATTGAGCAAGTTCTGGTCAGTGGTCCATCCTCAAGACCCAGTAACTCAGTGGATGCTCAGCTGGAAAGGTCTCCAAGTCTGCTCTTGCGCCTAGATAATTGTGCACCATATGATGAAGACGCTGCCGATGGTTGCTTAAACCTTACAGCCCTGGATGCTGCTGAGGACTAAAGAACTGATTAAAGGCATCGGCCAGCCAGCCGCCTTCTCCACCGCTCCTCCTTTGCCTGAAGGATGCCTCAGAACACATCCAGAGAATGTTAACCTCCCAGTGTCTGGAAAGGTGGTACACAATTTTTTTTCAAGGCCTCCTCAAGATGTTTCATCCTCTGCTCCCTCTGCAAAGGCAGGATGAGCTCTGCAACTTTACCCTTGTAACGTGTATCGAGAAGGGTTGCCAACCAGTAATTATCCCTCTCCTTGATAGCAGGAATCCTCGGGTCCTTTCACTGGCTTTGCAGAATCAGGGAGCCAATGCAATGTAAGTTGGAGGAGGCATAAGCTTCTGAGTCCTCTGGATCACTAAGGATGACATTGTCAGGAGCAAGCTCTCTGCAGCCAAGTACAACTCCTGAGGTTTCTGGGGAATCAAAACCATCCCTTGAAGACTGCTGTATGCTATTCTCTTCATGAATGCTGCCACAATCCTCCTTCTCCTCTCCCTCCTGTGTGTTTTGTGTCCCTGCAGGGATGATATCTGCATAAGGGGGCCTTGTGAGGAAAGGAAGTCCTCCTCTTCCTCCCGCTGTTCTGCCTCAAGTGCCCTGTCCATGTTTCCACAAAGTATGTGCTTAAGCAGGTAGATTATAGGGATAGTGTCACTGATGCATGCATCATCCCGGCTCACCATCCTTGTGGTCTGTACAATTAAAGAAGAAGGCAATCGCACACCGACTTGAAAGTGGAAAACGATAAAATCCATTTATTGAAAGTCCAAAAAATCCATAGTGACAAACCAGAGACAGGGGACAATACAGTTGACGCCTTTCACAAAATTATATTCGCTTAGTCATAACCGTGACTAAGGTTGTGGTCTCCTCAAATGGTGACAGGACAATACATGCATCCTTTATCAAAGGCCACTGGCATGGCAAAAAAAAGCCCAGCTCCTCTGACCCTGTCCTTGTGCCAAACTCACACAGGTACTCATTGATGGCCCTCTGCTGCGTGTGCAGCTGCTGCAGTATTGCCAATGTTGAGTTCCACCTGGTAGGCATGACACAAATGAGGCAGTTGGTGGGCAGGTTGAATTCTGGTTAAATGTCAGATAAGCGAGCACTGGCATTGTATGAACGCCGGAAATGGCCACAGACTTTTCTGGCCTGCCTCAGGAGATCTGGTCAAGAAACGCTGCACCACCAGATTCAGGACATGTGCCAAGCATGGAACATGTGTCAAGTGTTCCTGATGGAGGGCGGAGAGAAGGTTGGTGCCATTGTCGCATACAGCCATTCCTGGCTCAAGCTGTCGTGGCGTCAACCATCTCTGAGCCTGCTCCTGCAGAGCTGACAGAATCTCTGCCCCAGTGTGACTCCTATCCCCTAGACAGACCAACTGAGGCACGGCGTGGCATCTTTTAGCCTGACTGCTTGAGTATGCCCTTGAACTCTTAGGGAGCACTGCTGCTTCAGAGGACAATTGAGTAGAAGAGGACATGGAGGAAGAAGAAGAGGAGGAGGTTGTGGAGTAGCCAGATGTGGCAGAATCAGCACCAGCTTTTTGGAGGTGTGGTGGCAAAACAAGCTGCCACACTGAACCCTGTCCTGCATCCTTCCTAGCTGCCAGCAGAGTTACCCAGTGCACCGTGAAAGAAATGTAAGGTCACTGTCCATGCCTGCTGGACCAAGAGTCAGCAGTAATGTGCACCTTCCTGCTGACTGCTCTGTCCAACGAGGCCAAAACACTACCTTCCACATGATGGTAGAGAGCCGGAATGGCCTTACAAAAAAAAGAAATGCCTTTTTGGTACCTGCCACTGTGGTACAGCACATTCCACAAATTCACGAAAGGAAGCAGAGTCTACCTGATGAAAAGGCAGCAAATGTAATTCTAGCAATCTGGCCAAGCTAGCATTAAGATCCTGAGTGAGCATGTGGATGGCTGGGACCATATCTCTTTCTTCGGTTCAGCAACTGGGGTAGTGAAATTCGCCTTCTGCTCAGATCAAGCGGTGGTGTACTTCTAGCAGATTGGGTGCAAGTCTCTGTGCCACTCATTGCTATACCATCATCCCTCTCAATGCAGGTATTTGAGAAGACATGAGGTATAAGGTTAAAGATCCCCTCTCCTGAACCTGAATCCTGAACACCTCTCCTGTTAATTTCTCTATGATATTATGTATTTTTGGTTTGTTACCTATTAGTTAGTATTGGATCACCGAGAATGTTGATCGGAATGATCCAACTGTTGTACTCTTCTTTAATGTGTACTTTGTTCAATAAAGCTTTTTGGAAAAAAAAAAAGATCCCAGATGAGGAGCAAGGTGCAGAATGCTTGGTTTGATCTTGTGGCTCTTTCAGGTGCTGTTGCCAACACACAACAGACATATGCCTTGTCAAGCATGTGGTGCCCAAGCAGCTGGTGTTCTGGCCACGCCTGATCCGCTTCAGACAGAGGTTGCAAACAGTAATGCTGTGGTCTACTGCACATGTGCTGAAAAAGCCCACACCAATGAACTTTTTAGAGTCTGCGGGGAGTTTGCAGCACCCTGCACTTGTGGAGCTCTGTGCTGTGTTGCAATAGGTTGGCTACTCCTACGGCGGCCCCTGGAGGACATCCTGCCTCGTTGTAGTTGTTGCTCCTCCTCCTCCCCCTCCCTCTCCCCCTCCTCCTCTATCCTGTCAGGCATCCAAGTACAGTCAGTGACCTCATCATCCCCTCCCTCCTCGTCACTGGAGCAAACTTGAGAGTATGCTGCAGGTGTTGGAACATAACTGCTTGTTTCTTGTCCGTCATTGTCACCCCCCTCTCTAGGCTCACGTTATTCCCTTCATCAACCTGGAAACCAACATCACAGCTTTCAAATTGCTGTGCATCTTCCAGCCGCATGTCACTGACACTATGATCGAATAGTTCAGGTGACTCCTCCGTGCATGATGGTGGGGCAACAGAAGGAGTAGCTGTGGAGAAGGAGCCTGTGGAACAGGCCACTTTGGCAGCTGCAGTGGAAGGCAAACTATTGTGAGCATGGGTGTCAGAGGAGGATGAGGACGGCTTATTTATTCACTCCACTAACTCTTCCACATGCTGTGGCTGAATAACACGGGCAGCACCAGAAAAAAAAGGATGGGCGTGCCCCACCTGCAGAGGATGCACCATGTCGACTGTGACCACCACTTTTCACTGTGGACACAGGCTGCTTGCCCTCTTTTTGTGGCCTGTGAGAGTCTGCCTCTCCTTGTCGGCCTTTCGGACATGATGTGGATAGAGATCAATATAGGGTATATGCAAGTGATTGATAGATACTCAATGACCTGATATGATCTACTCAATAAGCCTATATATACTGTAGATAGAGATCAGATCAATATAGATATACGTAAGTGACCAATAGATACTCAATGGCCTGATATGATCTACTTAATAGCCCTATATATAGATAGAGATCATGTAGGGGAAGACAATACAGTTACAGTACAATTCAATACAGGATGAACCAGAGGGCCCTGCTCGTTAGAGCTTACAATCTAGAAGGGAGGGTCAAGTGAAACAAAATTCAGTCACCGAGGGGGATGGGCAGATGGAGAAAATGGAGGTAGAGTTGTTAGGTGTGGGTAGGATAGGCTTCTCTGAAGAGGAGGGTTTTTAGAGATTGCCTAAAAGCTAATAGAGTAGGAGATAATAGGACAGATAAGGGTAGGGAGTTCCATAGGATTGGAGAGGCTCTGGTAAAGTCCTGGAGGCGAGCATGGAAGGAGGTGACAAGAAAGCTAGAGAGCAGGAGGTTTTGAGAGGAACAAAGAGAGCGATTAGGTTGGTATTTTGAGACTAGGCTAGTGATGTAGTTGGGGGCTAAGCTGTGGATGGCTTTGTAAGATGTCGTTAGTATTTTGAATTTGATTCGTTGGGTGAGCGGAAGCCAGTGGAGGGCTTGACAGAGAGGAGCGGCGAACACTGAGCGATTGGTAAGATGGATGAGTCTGGCGGCAGCATTCATGATGGATTGAAGGGGGGATAGCCTGTGTAGAGGTAAGCCAATGAGAAGGAAATTGCAGTAGTCGAGGTGCAAGATGACCAGGGAGTGAACTAGGAGCTTTGTTGTGTCTTTGGCTAGAAAGGGGCGTATTTTGGAGATGTTGCGGAGGTTAAGGCGGCAAGATTTGGACAGTGATTAGATGTGGGGCTTGAAGGAGAGTTCAGAGTCCAGGACAACACCTAGGACCTTGGCATGCGGGGATGGGCTCATAGTAATTCCATCAATATTGACAGAGAGATCAGGGGAATGGGCACGTGGTGGAGGAAAAATTATTAGCTCGGTTTTGGATGGATTGAGTTTGAGGAAGTGATGTAACATCCAGACCGATATATCAGATAGTAAATTAGTGATACGTGCAGAGACTGAGGGAGAGAGCTGAGGGGTGGATAAATAGATTTGGGTATCGTCAACGTAGAGATGGTATTGGAAGCCGTGGGAGGCTATCAGCTGACCCAGAGAGGAGGTGAAGATTGAAAATAGGAGGGGTCCAAGAACAGAGCCTTAGGGGACCCCAACAGAGAAGGGAAGAGGAGAGGAGGAAGTAGAATTGTAAGTAACGCTAAAGGTGTGGTTGGATAAGTAGGAAGATAACCAGTGAAGAGTACAGTCACGGAGACCAAGGCATGGAGTTTTTTGAGGAGGAGGGGATGGTCAACCATATCAAAGGCAGCAGAAAGGTACAGGAGAAGTAGTACAGAATAGTGTCCATTGGTTTTGGCCATTAGTAGATTGTTTGTCAGTTTTAGGAGAGCAGTTTCAGTGGAGTGTTGAGGCCAAAATCCAGACTGAAGGGGATCAAGGAGGCTATTCTCGGCAAGGTGGTCGCACAGTCAGTTGTAGACCTGACGTTCAAGGAGTTTGGACAAAAAGGGGAGCAAGGAAAAAGGGCGTAGGTTGTTAAGATCGGTTGGGTCCAGTGAGGGCTTTTTAAGTATGGGGCTGACTAGTGCATGTTTTAGAGAGTTGGAGAAGATGTGGGTTAGAGAGTGTAGAATAGGGCCAGAGGGTGAACGTAGCATTTGCGAGGGAACAGGATCCAGGGGGCAGGTGGTTAAGTGGACATTAGCAAGTAGTTTAGCAACCTCCTCTATAGTGGTGGGGTTGAATGAGGGAAGTAGTGATCGCACCTGTGGCATGAAGCGTAAAGCATGGAAGGTATCTGAACAGCAATGATCTCCTTACGGATTGTATCAATCTTTTGTTTGAAGTGGTTGGCAATCTCCTGGGCAGTGAGTGAATCAGTGGGTGGAGGCAGTGGAGGATGAAGAAGAGAATTAAAGGTAGCGAAGAGTTGCCAGAGGCGAGATGACAAGTTGTTAATGAAAGTGATAAAATAGGTCTGCTTGGCAGTGTGGAGACTGGAATTGTATTTTTGGAGGGCAGATTTATATTGGTTGAAATCTTTCTGAGACTTAGTTTTACGCCATAGACGCTCCAGAGCACGGCTATGCTTTTTCAGACTTCTAGTGTTATCTGTTTGCCAAGGTTGAGAGATCGGGGTCTGATTCGGTGTGTAGTGAGGGGGGCCAGTGTGTCCAGGGAGGCTAAGAGTGAAGCGTTGTAGACAGAAGTGGCTAGGTTGGTGCAGGACAGGGGTGCGATTTTGTCATAGAGGTGGTCGGTAGCAGAGTAGAGAAGAGAAGGGTTGAGATGGCGTAGGTTTCTGCGGGTAACTGTAAGGTAGTTGGAGGGAGAGGAGGTGGAGGAGAGGGAGAGAGTGAAACTAATAAGGTAGTGATCAGAGAGAGGGAAAGGATTGTTTGAAAGGTTTTGCGGAGTGCATAGGTGGGAGAAAACAAGGTCAAGGATATTGCCTTCAGAATGAGTAGAAGCATGTATCCATTGCTTCAGGTCAAAGAAGGAGGTTAGACTGAGAAGTTTGGAAGTGGCAGGGGTGTTAGTATTAAAAGGGATGTTGAAGTCACCGAGAATAATTGTGGGGATTTCGGAAGAGAGAAAGTAGGGTAGCCAGGCAGAGAAGTCAGCAAGAAAGGTCGATACTGGTCCAGGTGGGCGGTAGATCACAGCTATCCTTAGAGAAACTGGGGAGAAAAGACGAATGCAATGTACCTCAAATGAGGAGAGTGACAGAGAGGGAGGTGGGTGAAGTACTTGAAAGGTGCTATGTGGGGCTAGAAGGATCCCAACACCCCCTCCCTTGCGTCAATTGGGTCTGGGGGAGTGAGTCCATAGAAGACCACCTTGGGATAGGGTAACAGGAGACGTAGTGTCAGATTCATGATGCCAGGTTTCGGTGATGGCAAGATTAAATGAGTTAGCGATAAAAAGGTCATATACTCAATAGCCCTATATATAGATAGAGATCAGATCAATATATGGTATACGCAGGTGACTGATAGATACTCAATGGCCTGATATCTAATCTATTGCCCTATATACTGTATAGATAGAGATCAGATCAATATATATGACATACGCAAGTGACCAATAGATAATCAATGACCTGATATGATCTAATCAATAGCCCTATATATAGATATAGATCAGATCAATATAGGGTATACGCAAGTGACTGATAGATACTCAATGACCTGATATGATCTAATCAATAGCCCTATATATAGATATAGATCAGATCAAAATAGGATATACGCAAGTGACCGATAGATACTCAATGGGCTGATATGATCCACTCAATAGCCCTATATATAGATAGAGATCAGATCAACGCAAGTGACCGATAGATACTCAATGGCCTGATATGATCTACTCAATAGCCCTATATATAGATAGAGATCAGATAAATATTGTGTATACGCAAGTGACCGATAGATACTCAATGGCCTGATATCTAATCTTTTGCCCTATAAATAGATAGATATCAATGTATGGTATATGGTCTAAGGTATATACTGCTTTACTGAATATACTTCATTATCTTATCTCTTAACTTGTAAAAAGCACAAATCTCTCTCCCTGCCTAACTGTTAGCAATGTCTCTAATTAGACTACATTGTACTGTCTGAAAAACTGAAAATCACTTTGCTCTCCCTGCCTGAAAAACACGATCCTGTCCCTTCCTAACTCACTGCTAGCAATGTCTCACTGCACTGTCTGAAAAACTGCAAATCACTTTGCTCTCCCTGCCTGAAAAGCATAATCCTCTCCCTCCCTATACTCACACTGCTAGCAATGTCTAACAAACTGCAAAATAACTTTATTATGGGTGCTTGAATTTCCCGCGAAGAAACACATTTGTTCGTCATTCGATGAATGATCAAACGATCGATGTTCAAGTTGAACTTAACTTCGACTTGAACTCGAAGCTCATCCCTACCCCCCATATTGTAAATGGGAGGGAAAATTTCACTTTCGATTCCTGTATGTTCTGGACAATCAAAGTCCCTGGAAGCTGCAACATTACTTTAAGCAGGATTAGCAATGTCCTTGACAGTCTGTGGAAAGAAAATCCCAAATTATGAAAGTCCCTTGTTCTCCTCCTAATCATAAGGAAATGTTCAGATGAAAGTCCATCCCAATTCAGCCACCATCAGGAAATCATCCGCATCTTCCTCAGGCTCTCATCCAATATTCTGGCCTGCCTCATCTGGCATGGTCATCTGCTCTGCCTGTTCCACCTCTCGATGCTCAGTGCCTTAAAAAAGTAAAAGACAAAGCAGATTATATGTTCCTTCCACCTGTGCCAAAATACATAGCTCACTGTTCACATTTCTCAGTCTGCCCATTTTTAACTGCAAAACTGTTGTAGGATGCCCACTGTTGCCTTGTAACATTTTCATGAAAAGGCATTGACTTCCAATGAAAATATTAAACTTGCATGTCTCTCTGTGCTGTCCTGGAAAAACATGCCTGCTGTTGTCCAGTTTTTACAGCATGGCACTCCTTAGCAATGTGCCCCATTCTATGACAACAAAAAAACCTAATGTGACTGAATCTACCATTCCCAACCACTTGCTTTCACTTCTTAAGCAAAGCTGGTGTAGGAATCCCATCTATTTCCTCTCTAGGGACCCCCACCCTAAGTAAATCAGTCCACGTGTGTCTCCTGGAGATCATAGGCCTTGCCTGCCTTCAATCTGACTCAATTTGGCCATAGCTGATCAGATCCTCAGCTTCTCGCTTATGGGAAGTAACAGCACCACATGTCCTACTTTTGCTTACAGGATTAGGGCCTTTGTTCTTTGTTAGGACATCGTTAGACATGTTTTTGAGGGCTGCACACCGCCCATTCAGATCTTCAGTTCTGCCTACAGAGGTTTGAACACACTTCAAAGCCACTGCAGGTTTAACTTGAAATGCCCTATTTCCTAAATCATTTGCCTTGCTTGCAGTGTCTTCCAAACACTCGGTCACCACTGCAAGCTGCTCCTTGAGCTCAGTTTGGGTATACGCCTTTACCATCTCATTTAGTTCATCACAAGCAGTATCCCACAAACCATTCTCTCCACCATGCTCACAATTTATTTCCCTTTTTCTTTGTTGTGTGATTATTGGACGTGCCTGACACTCATCCAAATTATCACTATCATCAGAAAAGAACACATACTCATCATCTGAAGACTGGAGTATGTCTTCGGGATTCCATGTGGGATCTGCAATCATCTTTCTCACTTTACACTTCTCCTCTAAGGCAACTAGTCGACATGCATTGCTTTGCATATATTCTTTGGTCATAACCAACATGTCTTTCACTTCCGGCAACTCTTTCTCAAGCACTTTATTCTTCTGCAACTCGCGGCAAAGGGTCTGCACGACTAACCACCCAGTAGTGGCAGCAGCTTTCCGCTCCTTCTTCGTTTCTTCCCTCCCGCTCTCTTGCTTTTTTTAAATAGAGTATGCATCTCTACTTTCTCATTCAATACTTTTATTGAGTTTTATAAAAAAGCCATAAAGCAAGTTACAAAACAAAAACAGAAGTAGAAATACTGTTATTGTTACAGAAGTATTATAAATGTTATACTGTATAGTGAAGTTTGCACAAAAGGAAGGAACAAAAGAAAAAGGTAGAATTATTAATATGATATTCTGAGATATTAAGATTTTGAGAAGGTAATGCATCTCTACTTTCAGGGGGAACAAAAATGCAAAAACAACATTCACAATCTTTATATATTGTCCTGGCTTAAAGTGACTGTGCTTAGGGTTTATTCACCAAACTGCTTACTCAGTCTTGCAGCAACTCAATGAATAATCCTCCTACACCCTCTATAACACAATATTTCATACAAATATTCTATATTTAGTGACCATGCAGTATTCTGCCGACTATGCCAGTTGTATTAAAGGTGGAAACAACAAAACCTATAATGAAGGTATACTGGACAGTCACTGAAATATCTAGTGAATATTTAAAATGAACAGACACACCAAGACCAGTTTTGATAAAAAGCATAAAACAAAGCTTTACTGGACATAAAAATACATAAAGCTTCTTGTAAATGAAAGTTACCATAAACATTAACAAGACTCAAAAATACACTCCTACTCCCAATATCCCAAAGAATGGTCAAACAATACTTAACTCTGGCAACAGCTTGCACTCGATATCTGGAACAGGACAGTGAGGAGGTTTTTTGCTGCATGCTTTCCTTCCACAGCTCCAAAAATTAATCTCTCAAAATGAATCTCTCTTTCCCCCATGCTAGAGACTCTATTTATTGTCCTGTAGACCAGAAACCACCCACAGGATGTAAATATGTCTGCTAACCACTCACAGGTTGTTTTGTGAGTAATGTGAGCAAGACATGGTTGCATTTCCCTCCAAAACCACATGGTCAATTGGATATGCGGCAGCCATCTTTACACTTGACGTCAAAGCTCACCAAACCACCTGTGGGTGAGAGATATTATTACAAATGTATGGGAACATTTTCTCATGAATCAGTTAAAAATATCCACAACTGATACAACTGGCCAGGCAGAAAAAAAGGAAAAGGATGACATCCTTGGACTTCCCACCATCAGAAAAATAGTGCAATAGCAAATTCCACTTTTTTGTATTATGTTTCTTATTAAAATAATATTGTCATGATTTTCTTAACTGTAAACAAGAAGAAGAGTGCACACCAACTGCAATCTTCAATTGTTACTTACAAAGATCCTCAGCCAGCTGGTGCTTATTAGGTTTATACAGTCTTAACCTTTACAAGGTGATTAGGGATGAACTTTGAGTTTGAGTTGAACGTAAGTTTGACTTGAACATTGGCTGTTCACTCATTTGTTGAATGATGAATAAGTGGGCTTCTTCGTGGGAACTTTGAGTTCCTGCATTATCATGGACTCTGACCTCAATAAATCACCTGCTGGCCGGGGGATTCAAACCCCACAGCTATGTCATTGCAAGCCTGGCATTCTACCATCTACAACACCATTAAGCCTGCTTAAGCTGAACACACTCTCCCTAACTTTTATCTCATCCACTGTGTGTAGGGTGAGATAGGAGTTAGTTAATTAGGCAGGGAAAGTGTGTTTAACCTAAGCATGCTTGATGGTGGTGTAGCTGGTAGAACACCAGCCTTGCTAATTGCAGGGTTGTGGATTTGATTCCCTTGGCCAGCAGGTGGTTTATAGGTTGAATTCTATAGTTAATAAATACATTGCTGGCAGGGAGGGAGAACATTAGCTTTTTAAAGTCTGTTGAGATCAGATAGTGCAGTGTATACCACAAAGTTGGCACCCCCCCCCAGTCCATACCAGACCCCTCGGGTCTGGTATGGATTTTAAGGGGAACCCCGTGCCAACATTTTTTAAAGAAAAGGCGTGGGGTTCCCCCTAAAATTTGTACCAAACCCTTATTCGAGCACACAGCCTGGCTGGCCAGGATGGGGGTGGAGGCGATCGCCCCCCCCCTCCTGAACCATACCATACATGCCCTCAACATGGGGGACAGGGGTCTCTTCCCGACAACTGTGGGCTGTGGTTGTGGGGGTCTGCAGGGGGGAGGCTTATCAGAAGAAGAAAAAAAGAAGAAGCTCCTGCTTCTACAGACGCTTCCCGCATTCTGAGCTGCTTTGATTGTGACAGCTCTTTTATAGGGATCTGATGTCACAAGCCGCCCCACAATGCACTGCTCAAGTGCAGTGAATAAATTACTGACGACATATATAAAAAGAAAAACATAAAATCCAGGCTCATATATTAGGTGAAGTTACAAGAAGAACATTTGCAATGCAGACACCCTATCCTTGTGATTTTTCCCTTCCCCAACCACTGCTAAAAAGTGCAATCATCAAATAACAATCATCATATAATTTCTGTTATGTTGTTACAAGGTTTACAAGTGGATAGTGGTAGGTCCTTGATGTTTTTTTGCAGATATTCTGACTTACATAGTTACATAGTTACATAGTATTTGAGGTTGAATAAAGACAATAGTCCATCCAGTTCAACCTGTGTAGGTGTGTGTGGCCGTAATCATCTCTCATACCCCTTAATGTTCTGATCCTTGAGATGTATGTCCAAGAGTCTTTTGAAAGTAGCCATACTTCCCACAGAAACTGCCTCTTGTGGTAGAGAATACCACAATCTTGTAGCCCTAACAGTAAAGAGCCCCCTGCGTTGCCTGAGGTTAAAACGTTTCTCCTCTAATTGCATTGTATGTCCTTGTGTCCTCATGCAATCCTTGCGACTAAATAGCTTTTTTTCTATGCTGAGATCACCACTGAGGTATTTGTAAATTGCTATCATGTCACCTCTCAGGTGTCTCTTCTCCAGGGAGAATAAATTAAGCGATTGTAGACGCTCTTCATTATTAAGGTCCTCCAATCCCCTAATTAGTTTAGTTGCCCTTCTCTGAACTCTCTCCAGCTCTAACACATCCCTCCTGAGGACTGGAGACCAGAACTGGACAGGGTTCGCCAGATTCGGTCGGACCAGAGTTTTATAAAGTGGTAGGATTATAGTTTTACCTCTGGAATACATCCCCTTCTTTATGCATGCTAATATTCTGCCGGCTTTGGCAGCTGCCGCTTGACATTTCATGCTATTGCCTAGTCTATCCTCTACCAAGACTCCCAGATCTTTCTCCATTTTTGATTCCCCCAAAGGTTCCCCCCCTAAAGTGTATTGTGATTTTATGTTTTTAGTCCCCAAGTGCAAAACCTTACACTTCTCCACATTAAACCTCATTTGCCATGTCATTGCCCACTCTGTTATTTTGTTCAGGTCAGTCTGTAAGATATCTGCCTCATGCTGTGCAGTTATTGCCCTGCCCAATTTTGTGTCATCTGCAAAAACTGATATAGAACTAATGATCCTGTCCTCAATGCTGTTTATGAATAAATTGAACAAGGTTGGTCCCAGAACTGAGCCTTGGGGGACCCCACTTACCACCCCAGACCAGTCAGAGTATGCACTATTTATTACCACCCTTTGGACACGCCCTTTTAGCCAGTTCCATATCCAAGAGCAAACCTTGTGGTCGATGCCTGCAGACCTTATTTTATAAATTAAGTGCTTGTGGGGAACTGTATCAAACGCCTTAGCAAAATCCAGGTACACCACATCCACCGGTCTCCCCCTATCTAGTTCACAGCTCACCTCCTCGTAGAATGTTAACAGATTGGTTTGACAAGGACACCCATTTGTAAACCCGTGCTGATTACTGCTGATGATGTTGTTGTCTTTAGAAAACTCTACGATATAATCCCTTATCATCCCCTCCAGAAGCTTACATACTATCGATGTCAGGCTGGCCAGCCTATAATTTCCCGGGACATGCCTCTTACCTTTTTTGAGCATTGGTATCACGTTAGCTTTCCTCCAATCCCCTGGTACATTTTCTGTCATAATACTGTCAGCAAAGATCAGGAACAGATAAAATTTTACTGAGTTCTTTGAGTACTCTCGGATGTACGCCATCCGGGCCTGGGGATTTATTTGCGTTCATTTTATCCAGCCTTTCCCTGATTTTACCCTCTGTTAGCCATAGTGGCAATTCCTGTGAATTACTGCTAACCATGCAGTCATGGTCAGTGTACCCCTCCTTTTCCTGTTTCCTTTTCCTAAAGACTGAGGAGAAAAAAGCATTAAGCACAGTTGCATTTTCAGTGTCCTCTGTAACCATCCTCCCCTCATCATAATTATGTGTGCAACATGCTCTATCCTAGTTTTTTTGCTGTTGATATATTTAAAGAATTTCTTAGGGTTCTTTTTACTATACTCCGCTATTTGTCTCTCAAAGTTGATTTTAGCCATTTTGATTTAATGTTTACTTTTCCTATTTGCCTCCTTGCATTGCTGGAAAGCCGATAATGTGCCCTCCGATTTATATTTCTTGAAGGCTATTTTTTTCCCCTAATAAGTTTTTAAACATTTCCCATAGGAATGCACTGCGAGATGCATTTGTTTAAAATGTTCATAAAGCATTCCCATTTATCCTCTGTGGTCAAGGTTCCCTGGGTTTGGTCCCCGTTTACCTTTTCCATCATCGAGCACAATTTGGGAAAGTTTGCCCTTCTGAAGTTTAGGGTTCTTATGTTCTCCTCTTGCCTTATTATATTGTTATTTACACTAAATGTGATCATCCTGTGATTGCTAGAGCCCAGGTTGTCCTGGACTTCTACATCTGAGATTAGGTCTGGGTCATTAGTGATCAATAGATCCAGCACTGCATTTTTTCTAGTAGGAGAATCCACCAACTGAGACATGTAGTTATCCTGTAAGGTTTCCATGAAGAGAGTCTAGTCCCCTCTTCCCAGTCAATGTCGGGATAATTGAAGTCCCCTAATATGATGACTGATCCCAGCTTTGCCACTTTACCCATCAGTGATATAAATTCCAGCTCTACCTCCTCCCTTTGGTTGGGTGGCCTATAACAACCCCCCACAATTACTTTTCCCTTTTACTTCTTCCCTACGGAGTTCTACCTACACGGATTCTAACTCCGTACTCATTCCTTCCATAATATCACTCCTCTCTATCACCCTTACATTATTCTTGACATAGAGACATACCCCTCCCCCTCTTTTTCCTACCCTGTCCTTCCGGTACACAAAATATCCTTGGATATTGGCCAGCCAGTCATGTGAGGGGTCAAACCAAGATTCTGTTATTCCCACAAGGTCTATGTCCTCCTAATGTACTATCATTTCCAACTCATCCATTTTTTTAACTAGGCTCCTGACATTTGCATATACCCCTCTTAGATTTCTGGTAGTCGATAGTGAATGGTGCTTATTTTTATCGGTTTTTATCTGTTCGGTCTGAAGTTTGCCCCGCACAGACCCCCCAATTGACGTTGCAGATCTACTGTCGCTGCTGACCCTAATAATACCTTCTGTCCTTTGCTTCCCCCTGACTGACTCTACTTCTGAGCCCTCACCCCCATCTCCTAGTTTAAAAGCCCCTTCTGCTTCTGCTTCATCAGAATTCACATAAAGAAAACTTGATGGCAGGTTCTAGCATAAAAGCCTACCTAAGGGGGAAAGGTTGGAAAAGGTCACCTTCTAACTAAGATTCTTGATTTTTGTTCTATATTTCTAATAGATCAGAGTACAATTTGAATAACCCTGACACGCTCATGAAAGAATTAAAAATAGAATCCTTTTATTACTGATGAGAAGAACCCAAGGATTAAAAAGGGCAAATATGTCCCTCAAGTGCAAGATCAATGAAAATATGCTGTGCGACTTACACTTCAGGTATGGGTGCCCAGAAATGTCTGCCTTTTTAGCACAGATATAGTTAATGCACCAAAACTGAACAAATAAAAAATGTGCAATCAATAAATGTTTGGATTGAGGCCTGCAAAGCATTGCAACTGTGTTTACTGTATTACAAGTAGTGCAAATGTAGTGCATTGATTCCCCACAACCCCATGTCCGTACAGAGGCATGGATCTTCTTTTAAGGAGTTAGAGGAAGTGCAGGCTAGACTTCAGTTGAAATGATATTACCGCCGGTGGAACCAAGTGCCATCATTTATTTTCATCCAGACACCTCTCCAATGGCCAATGGCCATTTTACAAATTTCTATTAGTGCCTTTATGGGACACAGTCTTTATTCATGGACAGCGGTAATGTTTTACAGTAGCATTATTTTTTACTATGGAGAATGAAACAGGAGAAATTGAACACACAAAGATTGGAAGAAACACTATAATTTCCAACTCAAAAATTATGAGAGGTGGATCTCACATGTAGAACATGTAGGCAGGTTGCCCTAGCAAAGTAGTTGGCTCACCTAGGCTTTGAAAGGGTTAAATTTCAGTGCCTCAGTTCCCAGGCTTTTGGTCCTGTGCCTGCCTGCCTGCCTGCCTGCCTGCCCTCCTGTGTGATTCATTATTAGGGGAAGGTCCAGTTCAGGAGGTCTTTGGAGCGGTTGCGGTAGCCTTAGAGCAAGGGAACGCTCCAAGCTCATGGAGATCAGAATTTCAAGAGCCAGTATGTGGCAACACAAGATGCCAGGGTTCTGGTGGACACTACCAGCTATTGGAGATCGCTGTTTATGGACTAACATCTGCAAACGTATGCCTGGGCAACTAACTTCACTAGTTAGATTGTGGCCTGGACTATGTTGCATCTGTTATATATTCTGCAAAGAAGAGTTACAATAAAAGTTGTCTAATTGTTCTAAGCCTGGTCTGAAGTCATTCAAAGGGGTCTATGATGGTCTCTAGCATATGATAAAACAGAGACAGTAAAGCACATATATGAAGCAGAGCCACTACTACAAGGTTAACTTGGAAAAACAAGTAGGAGGAGGAATGTGGTCATAATGGGTAACCAGAACTAGGGCAAAGCAGCCAGTCATAAGAGTGGTACCTTGTGAAGGTGACAGGTCCTCCGAGAGCGAGGGGATCAGTGTCTTGGGTACCTCCCTAGTGATCAGTTTCCAAAGGTGTCTGGGATCAAACCCCTGATACTGAGACCTCATGTACCAGGCCGCATGGTACAGGGGAGGAGTTAATAGAGCATGCGTGAGGACCACACTAGGTGATTGGTGGGACCCTTTTCTGTCACTGGGATTGAAGAGGCAGAGGTACGCTAGACTGGTGGAGAGGGCATGGGCTTAGCAGTGTTCCTCCTAAATGCAAATGTTTATAAATTAAGGTAGTGACATGGGACAGCACTCTTACAGAAGGACTCTGTAGGTAAAGGTAAAGGTACCCCCATGTGCTGCGCAAAGGGACCCCTTGCACAAATATAAACGACAAACAGGATGCTAGGGGCAGACTCAGCCCACTCGTCTCCATCTTTAACCAAACTATGACTTTTTGATAGACTCACCCTTTAAACATATGCCATTTAGAATTTTGTCTTTCTAAGGAGTGAAAATTAATTCAGTTGTGTTTTAGCAACTCATAGCTTTGACTTTATTTGTTTAGTTTTGCAGTATGTTCTAAACTTTGCAAAAAAGTTTGTCCAACATCCTTTGATCTTGTTTTCATAATGAAGTAGTAATAATTGTGGTCAAGGTTTTTTCTAACATTAGTTATATATAATATTGCCCTGCCCATCAACAAACTACTTTAGATTTTGTTCTCTGACCATTCAAAGGAAAAAAAAAAATGAACCATACACAACTTTTGGTCCTGTCATTTAATAAATCAATTAATCCCATTAGTTACATTAGGTACATTCTCATGACTTTTCTTTCCTAAAATTGACATCTGAACAATATATTTTGTTCTTACTCTGCTAAGGCATATAATTAGTCCACAGCTCCCTATTGTACTAACATCAAGGCCCGTTTGAAGAATTACTACAGGTACAAGCTCCTTTAGAAAAAATAAATAACATAGGTTGTGGTTTTCTTTTTTAACTAGCATGTTTATTGTTTAATCAGTTTGGCTCTCACACTTGTATTAGAAGAGAGCTATTTTTACGTTTCCACTATGAGCCTATTTATCCAGAGATAATTTTTGTTATTACATGGGATACTTTAACTTACATCATATGCAGACCAAAGCGCCCCCATTTGATCTCAATCCCATCTGTTATTTTAATAGCCAGGACATTCCAACAATAGTACCCAGGAAGTGGAAGGGCAGCAGGTCATTGGAGATACACCCTAGGAGTGTTGACAATTTTTAGGGCATATCACCAACACCCAAGGGCCACAAGCGATTAATCAAAATTTATTGATTTATCTACATCATCCAAGGTCTGCAAGTGGTTAAATAATATTTACAAGAAAGCTGGGGCTGAAGACTGGCAACAAAAATTGATTGGCGTGTCTTTCACAAAAGGAGATTCTCAATTATCTTAACCACTTGCCGACTGCCTAACGCCGATCTACGTCGGCAGTCAGCCCCTCACAGGCAAAGTGACGTAGGGCTACGTCACTAGCTTGTGAGGGTCTAGGGAGCGAGCGCGCGCCCCCGGAGGCGCGCTCCGGCTCCCGCGTGGTCACGGACCCCCCCGCGCGTGTGACCAGCGGACCCGATGTCCGCCGGTCACTCGGCGATCGGCGGGGGAGAGGGAGAATGTCAGGCAGCTTGTGTAAACAAGCCACCTGTCATTCTCCTCACTGTAAAAACACTGATCTACTATGTAGATCCGTTGATCAGTGTCCTTACAGCTTAAGCCACAGCCAATCACAGTAGAAAGCACGCCCCTAGGGACACACACAGCCCCTCCCTCCCAAATAAAGTTAACCCCTTCACTACCAGTGTATTTTTACAGTAACAGTGCATATATATAGCACTGATTACTGTAGAAATGTCACTGGTACCCCCAAAAGTGTCAAAAATGTCAGTCAAGGGTCCGATCTGTCCGCCCCAATGTCGTAGTCCCGCAAAAAAAATCGCAGATCGCCGCCATTACGCGTTAAAAAAAAAAACAACAAAAATGACAAAAATCTTTCCCTTTGTTAGTAAATGTGATAACTTTTGCGCAAACCAATCAAAATACGCTCTTTGCGATTTTTTTTTACCAAACATAGGTAGCATAAAACAAATTGGCCTAAAATGTTAAAAAATTTTGATTTTTACATTTTTTTGGGGGGGGATTTCATATAAAAAAATGTGAAAAATGTTGCTATTTTTGCAAAATTGACGCTCTTTTTTTGTTAATAGCGCGTGATCAAAAAATCGCACAGGTGATCAAATACCACCAAAAGAAAGCTCTGTTTGTGGGAAAAAAAGGACGCCAAATTTGTTTAGGTACAGCGTCGCATGACCGCGCAATTGTCCGTTAAAGTTACGCAGTCCCGAATCGCAAAATACCCCCTGGTCGGAATGGGGGTAAAATCTTCCGGGGCTTAAGTGGTTAAAGACAAGAACTCAAAAAAAAAAAATTTAAAAATATTTTTATAACATAATAAAAAAAAAGCTCCTTTTAAAAAAATAAAAAGGTAATTCAAACAATACTTACAAATACATTTGATAAATGGAGCATCACAAATAGGCAAAAATTATTCAGCACTTGTTTTTGGTAATTTGCGGACCCACAATTATACATTTGTGAATTTATTTAGAACAACCTTTTGTTCATTTATCATTGCTTAATTAGTCTTCTCACCTGTCTTTATTCTATATATGGGAATGTGGAAAGGGACTTTTGGTAAAATAAATAAATAACATTTCACTTTTTTGTCTGAAATTCTTGAAATAGTCAATTTAGTGGCTACATGGATAGCTCTTATGCATGTGTTGGTGTCTTAGCTTTGGTTATCTCCATAAACCCCCTGAGCTAACTCTATATAAAATGTATAGATTCCCTGTGTTCGTATGGGTTCATTTGAGGTGATTCCAACAAGTATTTTCTGAAGCAAACTTTTATTTTCAATGCAAAATCTGGCTATTTTGCAGCCCCCATTCCCAAAACAAAATTACTTAAACACATTATTGGTAAATAGGAAAAATGTTACTTTTCTGGTAAGAAGGTTTTTGTTTTATTTCTATCCAGCAATTTTACATACAGTATCTCACAAAAGTGAGTACACCCCTCACATTTTTGTAAAAATGTTATTAAATCTTTTTATGTGACATTACTGAAAAATGACACTTTTCTACAAAGTAAAGTAGTGGCAACAAAAGTGAGTACACCCCTAAGTGAAAATGTCCAATATGGGCCCAATTATCAATTTTCCTTCCCCGGTGTCATCTGACTCATTAGTGTTACAAGGTCTCAGGTGTGAATGGAGAGCAGGTGTGTTAAATTTGGTGTTATTGCTCTCACTCTCTCATACTGGTCACTGAAAGTTCAACATGGCACCTTATGGCAAAGAACTCACTGAGGATTTAAAAAAAAAGAAATGTTGCTCTACATAAAGATGGCCTAGGCTATCGGAAGATTGCCATGACCCTGAAACTGAGCTGCAGGACAGGTTCCACTCAGAACAGGCCTCGCCATGGTCGACCAAAGAAGTTGAGTGCACATGCATCATATCCAGAGGTTGTCTTTGGGAAATTGAGTTCTGCCAGCATTGCTGCAGAGGTTTAAGGGGTAGGGGTCAGCCTGTCAGTGCTCAGACCATAAGCCACACACTGCATTAAATTGGTCTGCATGGCTGTTGTCCCAGAAGGAAGCCTCTTCTAAAGATGTTGCACAAGAAAGCCTGCAAACAGTTTGCTGAAGACAAGCAGACTAAGGACATGGATTACTGGAAAAATATCCCATGCTCTGATGAGACCAAAATAAACGTATTTGGTTCAGATGGTGTCAAGCGTGTGTGGCAGCAACCAGGTGAGGAGTAGAAAGACAAGTGTGTCTTGCCTACAGTCAAGCATGGAGGTGGGAGTGTCATGGTCTGGGGCTGCATGAGTGCTGCCGGCACTGGGGAGCTACAGTTCATTGATGGAACCATGAATGCCAACATGTACTGTGATACTGAAGCAGAGCATGATTGGAGACTGGGCTGCAGGGCTGTATTCCAACATGATAACAACCCCAAGCACATCTTCAAGGTGACCACTGCCTTGCTAAAGAAGCTGAGGGTAAAGGTGATGGACTGGCCAAGCATGTCTCCAGACCTAAACCTTATTGAGCATCTGTGGGGCATCCTCAAATGGAAGGTGGAGGAGCGTAAGGTCTCTAACATCCACCAGCTCCGTGATGTCATCATGGAGGAGTGGAAGAGGACTCCAGTGGCAACCTGTGAAGCTCTGGTGAACTCCATGCCTAAGTGGGTTAAGGCAGTGCTGGAAAATAATGGTGGCCACACAAAATATTGACACTTTGGGCCCAATTTGCACATTTTCTCTTAGGGTGTACTCACTTTTGTTGCCAGTGGTTTAGACATTAATGGCTGTGTTGAGTTATTTTGAGGGGACAGCAAATTTATACTGTTATACAAGCTGTACACTCACTACTTTACACTGTAGCAAAGTGTAATTTCTTCAGTGTTGTCACATGAAAAGATATAAAAACATATTTACAAAAATATGAGGGGTATACTCAATTTTGTGAGATACTGTAAGTGGTTGGGGAAGGGGTGGTGCAAAATATCTAGACCAAATCCTTTTTATGTAGCCCAAAAGGCATGCAAGCTCCAATTTCTCAAATAGGATTTATAGTTTGCCAAGCAAACACCATTTTTAGGATTTGCGTCAATGGGCTTTTTGTTTGCCTTTAAAATGTTTTGCATTCAGATACAAGTTAATGGGGATGTAAAACTTGCTTGAAGCTGGTAAAATGCAGGTCAGAAGGATTTTAACTGCAGGACAAATGCATATGTCATTGAATTATGAATGATCTCAAAAGGTTCTCAAACTGATGTTAAACTGATGCCATTAACACAAGCCCAAAGTTGTCCACAAAGGCCCTTGTAGAGCCATATTTAACCAAGATAGTCCCCCACCAACACCTCAAAGTATAAAAATAATACATTTCTATGCAAACTTGATAGCTTTATGAACTTTACTTCTTCCTTTGAACTTCTTAACAGTAAAGGAGTGTTTTTTTCTCCCTTTATGTGCTGGGGATCCCAAAGATTACAAAGTGAATGTCAATCCCACTTCTCCACAGAAAAAAAAAAAAAAACAGCTTTAGCAATTTATTGTCTTGAGCACAATAATTCCCTCCATATACTCTGAATTCCTTCTAGATATCAAACCATATAGTAGATGAAATGGCTTCTGATCAAATCAGCCCCATGTATTATATGTGTATGTGACTGTGGTCGATACAGTAGACTGTAAGCTCCTTGGGGGGAGGATCTGAAATAAGTCATTCTATTCATTCTGCATTATACTATATGCTTCCTTTATATAAATAAAGACAAATAGCAGAAACTCTAGAAAATGCTATTTTTTTTTTACAAGAATCTTAACAAAAAATGTAAAATTCAACACACAGTAACAACTGAATGTAATGTGTTACGATATGCCAGAGATGGATTAGAACCTCTCTCAAGTTTTTTTGCTATCTGTCCCCACTTAGATAAATTCAACCTCTCTAGTTGACTTGGTGACCATTTTTATAGAGACATAAAGCAAAAATGAAACAAAAAAAATATAGAGCCGTCATCAAAATAAGATATGGGGGGTTGATTTTCCAATTGGGACACTTGTTCCTATGACAGTTGTTTAAGAGGGGAATTCACTTCACTGCTTCATTTTCATCTCTGGGTCAGGAAGTTAATTGGGATAAGAAGTTAAGGGAAATCTCCCAAATGGCACACAGTCAGCAAAAAATAAACTGGCAGGGATTTTAACTATACCCTACTCTTTCCAAAACTAAAAACATGTTTTGACCATACTTTCTCTTTACAGGGTTCATTATTTTACAGTTAATATTTCTGTTTGGTTATTTCAGTTTTGGTTATATTCTGGAAGTGTGAGATGGACACGCTGCAGTTAATCTGCAAATTCTGGGGCAGTGATCCTGACATTGAGGTATAAGAAAGAGAGGGAACACCATTTTAAGATGGACTGAACATTCATAATACATGTATTAAAATAATAATAATGATAATAATACTGTGCCTTATAGCTAAAAGATTCTTCTTATGGTATATAAGGTTGAACGGCCAGCAGCCCACATATATCTAACTCAAAGCTTTATCTTGACTCATGCCAAACAGCATTTTACTACATTAGTTTTCTAATAACAGAGCTACATCAAGCCAAACAAGGCACTTTGTTTGCAGCCCTCCGGATACCTAACAGCTACAGGAAAGCTGGGGCTAAAGACTGACGACAAAAATTGATTGGTGTGTATTTCACCAAAGTAGTCTCTCACTTTCCTAAAGGACAAGCACTCAAAAAAAATTTAAAATAATGAAAATGTAATAAAATATTTATGTAATAAAATAAACCACCCTTAAAAAATCAGAAAGGTAATTTTTAACAATACTTACAAATCCATTTGATAAATGAAGCATCACAAATATGCAAATAATGCCAAATACATTTGTGAGAAACATGGCTCAAGTATAAATGTTCTTTTTCTAATTCAGATAGTCTGTGTGAAAGATGGAATCGCAAAGAAAGAAGAGAAAGAGATCTGATAGGTATTATGAGGTTCATGGAAAGGCGTGTCCCAACTAAAAGATTGGCTGTTTAACAAATCCATTTGTTTGAATTGTCACTTTGTTCTTTGCAGTTTGCTAGAGCTGAAACAGAAGATAAAGCATATTTTAGAGATAATACAAACAGCAAACGTAATCTGGGAAGCAGTTATCAAATACAAAAATGATATTGGGTTAAGACATGTGGAATATTAAATATCAACCAGCAAACAACTACTATGGATTTGGAACTAGAGCAGAAACAGAGGACAGCTACACATGGAAACTTTTATGGTAACTATGAGACCAAACTTGAGTCAGACAATGCAAATACTGATGGATTATAAAACAGGTAAAGCAGAGCTGTAGCCAAAATGCAATAACAAATTTTAACAATATGTGTACTGTAAGTAACAGAAAAGATCTTTACAGGTGCATCTCATGAAATTAGAATATCATCAAAAAGTTAATTTATTTCAGTAAATAAATTCAAAATGTGAAACTCATATATTTTATATAGATGTGTTACATACAGAGTGATATATTTCAAGCATTTCTTGCTTTTTATTTTGATGATAATGGCTTACAGCTAGTGAAAACCCAAAATCTAGTATCTCAGAAAATTAGAATACAACATAAGACCAATAAAAAAAAAATTTAATACAGAAATGTTGGCTTACTGAAAAGCTTGTCCCTGTACAGTATAGTACGCACTGAAGTGGCTGGAGTTAAATGCCTTATCAAGTATGTGGTACCCTAATGGCTGGTGTTTGAGACAAAGTTTTGATGTGCTTGAGACAAAGTTTTCAAATTGCAACAGTGCGATCAGCTGCACATCTGCTAAAAAGGGCCAGACAGCTGAGCTGTGAGAAGTGGCCCGGGAGATAACAGCTCCACAATGTGATGGAATAGGGTGACTGCTCTCTACATTTCATTAATGGCTGCCTCGTTGTGGTTGTGCCTCACCCTCACTTTCCTCCTCTGCTCTATCTGGCACCCAAGTCACGTCAGTGACCTTGTCATCATCATCTCCTTCATTCTCATTACCATTGGAGACAACTTGGCAATATGCTGCGGCTGGCAATTTGTATACCAGTAATCTCCCCTCTCTATAGGCTCATGTTCTTACTTTCTTCAACCTCAGAGCCAACATATGATTCAATTAATGTCTGTGCATCATCAAGAAGCAAGTGGCTGATGCTGGGCTCAAATAACTCAGCTGACTCCTCCATGCATGATATTGGGGCTATGGAAGGTATAGCTGTGAACAAGGAGGCAGATTTAGCCACTCTGGCAGCTGCAGTGGACTGCTCACTAGTCTTTGCTTGGGTGATGGAGAATGAGGAGATGAGGATGGTTTAGTAAGCCAGTCCACCACCTCCTCTGCATGCTGTGGCTGAATAACACGGGCAAAATCACTAAACAGAGGAAATAATGCCCTGCCTGAGGACTGACCATGTCCACCTTTGCCTGTGGACACATGACCTGCTGGCCCCCCTCACAGTGCCATGGGAAAGTCTTCCTCTCCTTTTTGGCCTCCCAAACAAGATGGGGGGGGGGTGCTTATTAACAAAATGTAATAAAAATGTGGAAATGTGTACGTGGATGCACTTTAATCATTGCAAAGTGGTGTTTGGTGCACTTTAACTTGATTACTCACTACACAGAAACACTCCACTGGCACACTACAATATACTGCAGTAAAACTGCACTGAGATACGGCAATTTACTGCGCTAAACATGCAATAACGCACTGAAATATACTGCATTAAATGTGCAGTAACGGACAGAAAAATACTGCATTAAACATGCACTAACACACTGAAAAAAAAACTGCGTTAAATGTGCGTTAACGCACTGAAATATACTGCGTAAAATGTGCACCAATGCACAGAAATATACTGCATTAAACGGCACCTAACTCACTAAAATATACTGCGGTAAATGTGCACTAACACACACAGAAATATACTGCGCTAAAAGTGCACTAAGCCACTGAAATATACTGTGTTAAATGGCAGGTAATGCACGGAAATAATTTGCATTAAACGTGCACTAACAAACTAAAATATACTGCATTAAACATGTACTAAAGCATAGAAATATACTGCGTTAAATGTGCACTAACAAACTGAAATATACTGCATTAAACGTGCACTAACAAACTGAAATATACTGCATTAAACATGCACGAATGCATAGAAATATACTGTGTTAAACGTGCACTAACGCACTGAAATTTACTTCATTAAACGAAAGAATACCTTTATAGTGTGGGGCAGGACTAAAAGCAATGAGCCATGATTGGAAAGAGTTATCATTACTTTCTCTAATCATGGCTCTGACAGTGCTCTGTGCTCTGATTGGGCAAAGCTTTAGTTGCTTCAGCCAATCAGGGCTTCCAATGCACTGTGCGGTGGCGAAGTGCATTGTGGTCATTCGGCGGGCTGAACAAACGGTCGAATGCCTCGATAATTTGGGTGTTCATCGAATGGGCAAATGGCCAATGTTCAGCCCCAAACTCATACTCAGGCCAAAACATTCACCCATGCCTACTTGGGACACATTTTCCTCAGTTCTGGCACCAGTCGGCAGGGTCAAAGTCTTCCGGCCAATGGGAATTCTTCTTTCTCTCTTCATACCGCTCCAGCAGCAGGATACATAAGGCACTCTCCTTTCCTCCCCTCTCCCCCCAACTCCAATTAGCGATGTTATGCTGTACAGTTTAAAGGACTGACAGCCAGGCTATTTATCTATCTGTCTTTTTTTATTTTTTAGATACACATTTTAAAGAAAGAAAAACATTTACTATAAAGTTTTGTACCCAAAAGAAGTGAGGCCCATCTGTATGACTTGAGCAGAAAAAAAAAAAAAAAAAACTATTCTAATGAATGCAAATTAATCCAGCAAGGACTCAGTGTGTGTCCCCATGTAAACATTGGAGGAGATTTACTACAGATGGTACACTCAGAATCTGGTGCAGCTGTGCATGGTAGCCAACCAACTTCTAATTTCAGCTTGTTCAATTAACTTTTGGCAATAAAACCTGGAAGCTGATTGGTTTCTATGCACCAGATTTTGCAAATGTCTAAACTATATTTTCATAAATAAATACATGAAAATCATTAATAGTGGACACAAAAATTCCATCATACATAAAAAAAAAACATAAATTCCATCTTCAAGCTAAAATTATCCCCAAACAATAATGCACATATTCCACCAACTCCCATTTCCAATCTCCCCTCCCAGCACAAATCTTTGCCCCCCCCCATCCCACCCCCAGCTCAAATCCAACCTTAATCCCTCCTCCTAGCATACATCCCCTTTCTTCTCAAACTTTCTATCCTAGCACAGATCTGCCACCCCCCCCCAAATTCCCCCCCAATCCCTCCTATTAGCCCAGATTCCCCACCCCCTCCTGGCAAAATCCTGCCATCTCCGCTGCCAGCACAAACCTTTTTTCAATGCCCCTCCTAGGACAAATTCCCACAAATCTCTCCTACATTCCCTCTAAAATACCATTCCCAGCACAAATTCTTCCTCCTTACCCTAATCCCCCACCCTCTCATGGTTCATATGCTCTTGCACTAAGCTTGACTGTTGATTTTGTTCGAAATTCATAGCTGTCCTGTGCCCTCTGTATATTTTCTGTGATATCTCGAACAGCCCTCCTAGTTCTTGTCATGGTCAACAAAATAATTAGCCTTTATGCTATAGCGATCTAAGAGTAGGAATGGGTGCTTGGGTGTGGGGGGGGGGGGGGGTTAAGGGCTAGAGTCAACTTATGGATCAAATGGAAGCACAATTCTATCCTCTCTCCCCATGACCCCCCAGTTAATGTATGGAAGAGCACTTTGGGTAAAGTCACACGGTGGATACAGTAATTCACTTAGTCACAGACCACAGACTGCAATTGTATAAACATAATAAAAGGAATATGAAGTACTGCTACAAGTACAAGAAACATTGTTATTTGTGTAGTGCTACCCCCCGTAGATGCCGCTGAGTAGATGCCCAGGATTCTTTTCCCAGTAATTGCCAGGCACACAATTCCATTCATTAACCAGTCTAAGGGTATGTTTTATGTATGATTTAATGAAAAACTGAACTTGGATAAGTATTGGGTAATGGTAGGATACACCAATAACCTTTAGAAGCAATTTGAGGACACTAAACTTTGTACTTTACAACTGTGAGCCAAGTCCTTGCACAAGTAAATAATGGACTGAGCTTTGCAGTAGCAACCTGAGGAGAATAATCTTCCTCTTGAAAATCCAAGCAGACTCCTTTCACTAAGAATTAAGTAGACTGAGCTCCTCAAGACACCAGATACAATGTGCCTTTAAACCACTTGCTGACCGCCTAACTGTAAATATACATAATGTTTTTGACATTAAATACCAGAGTTATGGCAGCAGCTAGATACCATAACCCCAGAATATATATATATATATATTTTTTTTTAGTTAGGCGGCCGGCTTTCCAATAAAAGTGATCCCAGCTGTGGATTCATCACATGATCACTTTTATAGGTGGCAGGATGGGAACCCAATCATTTTCAAGCTTACCAGAGCCATTCGTTAAGCCCAGAAACAATCCAGTGGAGCCCATCATTGGGCAGGAAGTCAAGTGAGGGCAAGATGGCCCCAACTTGGCTCTATACCCTTGGAGGACCGAAGTGGCCTCTGACGTCACTTCTGGTTCTCAGGCATAAACAAGGGAATTTTTTGGCCCTTAACCACTTAAGCCCCGGAGGATTTGGCTGCTCAAAGACCAGGGCCCTTTTTCAACTTGGCACTGTGTGACTTTAACTGACAATTGTGCGGTCATGCAATGCTGTACCCAAACAAAATTTATGTCATTTTTTTCCCACAAACAGAGCTTTCATTTAGTGGTATTTGATCACCTCTGCGCTTTTTATTTTTTGCGAAATTAATAAAAAAAGAGCGAACATTTTGAGAAAAAATGACATTTTCAACTTTGTCTTTTAAAAAATATCCCATATACTCGATTTATGTCATATATTTTGGCCAAAATGTATTTAGCTGCATGTCTTTGACAAAAAAAATCTCAATGAGCGTATTTTTATTGGTTTGCGCAAAAGTTATAGCGTCTACAAACTATGGTGTAAATACTGGAATTTACGCAGCTTTAATTTCTGACTGCCTATCTCATTTCATGAAGTGCTAAAATGGCAGGGGAGTACAACCCCCCCCCCCCCCCAAAATTACCACTTTTTGGAAAGTAGACATCATAAGGAATGTCCTGAGAGCAATTTTGAGCTCATTGAATATTTCATTTTTTTGTCACAGGTGTTTGAAAAATTACTTTTTTTACACAAAGTTGTCATTGAAATGATATATTGCTCACACATGCCATGGGTATATGTGTAATTACACCCCAAAATATATTCTACTGCTTCTCCTGAGTACAGGGATACCACATATGTGAGACTTTTGGGGAGCCTAGCTGTGTACGGGACCCCGAAAACCAATCCCCACCATCAGAATTTCAAAGGGCGTACATTTTTCATTGCATTTTCTCACTACCTATAACGGTTTAGGAGGCCCTGAAATGTCAAGATACCACAAAACCCCCCAAATGACCCCATTTTGGAAAGTAGACACCCCAAGCTATTTGCTGAGAGGCATGGTGAGTCCATGGAATATTTTATATTTTGCCACAAGTTTCAGGAAAATTACATTTTTTTTAACACAAAGTTGTCACTAAAAGATAAATTGCTCACACATGCCATGGGTATATGTGGAATGACACCCCAAAATACATTCTGCTGCTTCTCCTGAGTACAGGGATACCACATGTGTGAGACTTTTTGGGAGTCTAGCTGTGTACAGGACCCCGAAATACAATCACCACTTTCAGGTTTTCTAATGGCGTAAATTGTGCATTTCACCTCCGCACTACCTGTCACAGTTTCGGAGGCCCTAAAATTTCAAGATAGCACAAAGCCCCCCCCCCCCCCAAATGACCCCATTTTGAAAAGTAGACACCCCAAGCTATTTGCTGAGAGGCATGGCGAGTCCATGGAATATTTTATATTTTGCCACAAGTTCTGGGAAATATATATATATTTTTTTTGTTTTTTTACACAAAGTTGTCACTAAATGATATATTGCTCACACATGCCATGGGTATATGTGAAATGACACCCAAAAATACATTCTGCTGCTTCTCCTAAGTACAGGGATACCCCATGTGTGAGACTTTTTTGCAGTCTAGCCGAGTACAGGACCCCGAAAATCAATCACCACTTTCAGGCTTTCCAAGGGCGTAAATTGTTGATTTCACTACTGACTACCTATCACAATTTCGGAGGCCATGAAATGCCAAGACAGCACAAACCCCCCCCCAAATGACCCCTTTTCAGAAAGTAGACACCCTAAGCTATTTGCAGAGAGGCATGTTGAGTGTTTTGCAGATCTCACTTTTTTGTCACAAAGTTTTGGAAATTGAAAAAAGAGGAAAAAATGCATTTTCCTGTTTTTTCTTCATTTAAAAAAAAAAAAAAAAAAATGAAAGCGGCAAAATACTCACCGTGCCTCTCAGCAAATAGCTTGGAGTGTCTACTTTGCAAAATGGGGTCATTTGGGGGGGGGGGGGGCTATGCCATCTTGGCATTTCATGGCCTTCAAAAGTGTGATAGGTAGTAAGGAGTGAAATCAACAATTTACACCCTTAGAAAGCCTGAAGGTGGGGATTGGATTTCGGGGTCCTGTATGCGGCTAGACTGCCAAAAAGTCTCACACATGGGGTATCCCTGTATTCAGGAGAAGCAGTGAAATGTATTTTGGGGTGTCATTCTACATATACCCATGGCATGTGTGAGCAATATATCATTTAGTGACAACTTTGTGTAAAAAAAAACAGAAATAAAATAATAATAATTTTTCCGAAACCTGTGGCAAAATATAAAATAGTCCATGGACTCACCATGCCTCTCAGCAAATAGCTTAGAGTGTCTACTTTACAAAATGGGGTCATTTGGGGGGGGGGGGGTTGTGCTATCTTGAAATTTCAGGGCCTCTGAAACTGTGACAGGTAGTGCAGAGGTAAAAATAATGGAATTTTTGTAAAATCTTACCTGTAAAATTCCTTTCTCTGAGTCCTCCGACAGTCGCCGCCGCCTCTAAGTCATCACTGTTGGGTATTGACTTCGGAGTGGCTAGGCATAAAAACTTAGTCAAAAGAACAAAGGCGTTTGCATATACACACCCACGGGGGCTGTCCCATCTGGTCAATACCCCCCCTGCATGGTCACTCCCAACTCAGTTTGGTAGCATAGCAGTAGGAATAATAACACAACCCCAAAAGAGGGGCGGGGGCGGCGACTGTCGGAGGACTCAGAGAAAGGAATTTTACAGGTAAGATTTTACAAAAATTCAGAAACCTCCTTATCCTTGTGAATCACTAAGTACGGAGAACGGCAAGATAACGCCACCAGTTCCGACACCCTGCAAGTGATCGCCACCAAAAAGGCAACCTTCTTGGACAGCAGAGGCAACAATATTTTCCGTATGTTTTCAAACGGAGCACCCTGTAACACAAACAGAACCAAGTTCAAGTCCCATGGAGGTAGAGGCTCCTTCCTGGGAGGAGCCAAATGTCGCACACCTTGAATGAAGGTGCGAACCAGGGAATGAGACGCCACAGGGCGTTGAAAAAGAACAGCCAGTGCGGACACCTGGCCTTTGATCGTGGCCAGCGCCAGGCGCTGGTCCACCCCAGACTGGAGGAAAGCCAACACTCTCGACACCGAGTACGAGCGAGGGGAGAACCCCCTGGACTCACACCAGGCGAAACAGGCCTTCCATGTACGGTAATAGATCTTACTAGAGGAGGTCTTTCTAGCCTTGACAAGGGTAGGGATGACCTCAGGGGATAGACCCCTGTCCCTCAGGACCTGGGTCTCAACAGCCAGGCCGTTAAAGCCAGCGACTGTAAAGCAGGATGGAAGATCGAACCCTGAGCCAGTAGATCTTCCCGCATTGGCAGCCGCCACGGAGGCGCCACTGCCAGACGAACAAGGCCAGTCCGGCGCCACCAGAATCACCAGTTGCGGTTCCGAGGCTAACCTGCGGAGGAACCTGGACAGTAACTGGATTGGGGGAAAGGCATACATCAGACGATAGTGATACCAAGGGCCACCAACGCATCCGAGGCGTCCGCCAGAGGATCGCGCGTTCTTGCCACGAACCCTTCACCTTTCGGTTTAACCGGGATGCGAACAGATCCACGTCTGGGGATCCCCACTTCGCACACAGCATCTGGAAGACCTCCGGGTTCAGGGACCATTCCCCCTGGTCCAGGGTCTGGCGGCTCAGATAGTCGGCCTGCCAGTTCTCCACACTCGGAATGTGAACCGCCGAAATCGCCGGGACATGAGTCTCGGCCCACGACAGAATGTCGGTCACCTCCCGGGCCGCCCGGGCACTCCTGGTGCCCCCTTGGTGGTTGATGTAAGCCACCGCGGTAGCACTGTCCGTCTGTACCCGAACAGGACGGCCCCGAAGTCGGTCTGACCACTGGAAGAGACAGAGTTTTATCGCTCTCAATTCCAGCACATTTATCGGGAGAGAGGACTCCCCCTCCGACCAAAGGCCCTGGGCAGACAAGTGGCCCAGGACACCACCCCAGCCCGACAGGCTGGCATCCGTGGTAACCACCGTCCACAGTAACGGAGGGAATGACTTGCCTTCCAACACTGTCGGGGAATGGAGCCACCACAGAAGAGCCAATCTGGTCTGGCGACTCAATGAGAAACTCAGATCCAGAGACTGAGGGAGTTTGTCCCACCTGGCCAGGATCTCCGCCTGGAGAGCCCGTGTGTGAAACTTGGCAAAGGGTATCGCCTCGAAGGCCGAAACCATCAACCCCAGGCCTCGCATACAAGTCCTGAGTGACGAGGACGGATTGTCCCTGAGGGACCTGATCTCGCCCTGCAAGGTCCGGAGCTTGTCCTCCGGCAAGAACACCTTTGCCTGAGCAGAGTCCAGAATCATTCCCAGATAGGGAAGACGAACCGATGGTGACAACGTCGATTTCTGAACGTTGATGGTCCATCCGAACTCCTGTAGCATCTGTACCGTGGTGGACAGATCACGCAGAAGGTCTTGGCTGACACTCGATCTCTAGGTATCCCAAGACCGCAATGCCCTGTGCTCTCAACAGGCCCAGAACCGGCGCCAGCACTTTGGTAAAAACCCTTGGAGCCGAAGCGAAAGGCAACGCCACAAACTGATAGTGGTCCTCTGCGATAGCAAACCGAAGGTACCTCTGGTGACCTTCGAAAATGGGGATGTGCAGATACGCATCCTTCAGATCTATCGAGGCCAGGAATTCTCCTGGACTCAGAGAGGCCACCACCGAACGGAGAGACTCCATTCAAAACTTTCGAACTCGCACGAAGCGGTTCAGTGCTTTGAGGTCCAGAATTGGACATACTTTGCCCTCCTTCCTGGGCACAGTGAACAGGTTTGAATAAAAACCTCGAAACCTGTCCCGATGAGGCACCGGGACAATCACCCCTTGAGCAAGAAAGTCTCGCACCGCTTGGTGCAGATCCTGCAGACGCCCAGGAGGCAAATGAAGATTTGAGGCCAAAAACCTGTTCCCTGGCAGGGAGAGGAATTAGATCTTGTAACCCGATCGAATGATTTCCTGAACCCACCTGTCCGAAACCCGGAGTAGCCAAGGTTGGAGGAAACCGCGCAAACGTCCCCCCACCCCAGAATTGGGTGAGGGCGCCCCTTCAGGCGGAGACGGAGTGACCCGCCGAGCTGGCATTGCCTGGCTTCGACTTGCCCACCCAGGGCTTCTTCTGACTACCCTGGCCCTTGAAGGGCTTGCCCTTGGATTGGTTCCGAAAGGCACGAAAGGACCCCTGAGTGGGTCGAGACGTAGAACCCCGCTTGCCACGAAAGGACTTGTTCTTCGGGTTCTGGGGCAGCATAGTGCTCTTGCCCCCGGTGACGCCTTTTACCAGGGTATCCAACGCCTTGCCAAAAAGGCGAGAACCAGCATAGGGAAAATCAGCAACTGTTTTCCTCGAGGACTGGTCAGCCGACCAGCTCTTCAGCCAAATTAGTCGACGGTTAAGTACCGAGACACTAGACAGGCGTGCTACCAAAGGGGCCTCATTCAAGGCCGCATCACACAAATACATGATTCCTCTGTGAATTTGATCCACCATATCCAGCCGAGCAGGTGGAACAGCATCAGACACGAGGTTGCTCCTAAGCACCGTAGTCCAACCAGCCACCGCCTGAGCCACCAGAATGGACACGAAAATGGGTTTGAGCAGTGAGCCCGCCACCGTATAGGAATGGCGTGCTAGAGACTCCAACCGCCGGTCCGTGGGATCCCGAAAAACCGGGGTATCCTCTGAAGGAACCAAGGTAGCCTTGTTAAGGACTGCCACAGTGTGATCTACCTGCGGAGGCACACACCATTGAGATTCCGTAGCCGGCGCAAAAGGATAGAGCAATTTGAATCGACTAGGTACCAGGAATTGACGTTTTAAAGCGCGCCACATTTCATTAACAGTGTAATGAAACTCAGCGGGACAGGGAAAAACCTGCGCCAACTTGCGGGTCCTATGTGTCCCAAAAGATGACACAATGCCCGGAGGACTGGGCTCATCTTCCAAATGCAGTGTTTCCTTTACAGAAACAATCAATTCATCCATGGTCGCGCGCTCTGCTGGCGATCCCGGGGAGGAAGTATCAACCCCCTCCACCTCAGCCTCCCCCTCAGACCCCAGCGGGTCCAAGGATGAGTGGGACCCTGAAAAGGGCATGCTCGCTGCAGCAGCCATATCAACATCAGAATCAGAAGAAAGAGACAATCTGGCCCTCTTTCTAACAGCACGTTCAGCCATCAGCATTTCCATATTGGACACTAAGGTCGCCACTACAGCGGCCAAATCAGGACTCAGAGGTGTCACAGGAGAACAGGGGTCCCCCACCAGAGCTGGGGGTAATTTGCTGTCCTGAGAATCCATTGCTCCAGACAAAAAACAATAGTGCAATAAAATTGTAATGCCCCTTTAAGAGCGCTGCGGTGTGCGCAGCCCACCGCTACAGCTACAGTGACAAAGACCCCCAAACAGGAGAAGAAAAAACTGAGCCAAAAGTGACAATACAGAGAGTAATTGATAGAGATAATCTGCAGAGCTCTGCAGAGTGTTACCACCGGTGTCCTGCTTCAAGAGGAAAAGGAAGTGCTGTTAGAGGAGGCTGAACTAAAGGCTGCATGACTCAGGGAAAATGGCTGCCCCATAGGACTGAATGGGAGGCTTCAATAAAATGGCCGCCGAACATGCGGTCGGAACGATCATTCTGCTACCGCAAAATGGCGGCGGATGGCGCCAAAAACAGCATGTATTATTGCCCATAATGAAGCAACATGCCTGCCCATACTTAAAATGACAGACTGCGCGGTTTTTACTCCGCTGCGGCCGCCACACACAGTCTGCGCCCCAAACAAGTACCGAAGTGACACAGGGAAGAGGACCCCCAAAAAACATACAGCACCGCAGCGCATGTACAAGCGATCCCCGCAGGGACCGCATAGGGAGTCACACAGGCACAGACATGGGGGATACACAGCAACACAGGACTGCCACCCCACACAAAGGCCACACACAGAAGCACTTACCTGTACCCGAAGGTCGTGAGGAGCCTCTCAGAACGGAAAGCCTCTCATCTGACAGGGAGTGCCGTTAGCCAGGGACATGACACTGCAGCATCGCAGATGTGTCTTGTGAGGTAGCCACCTCACGGCTGCATCCCTGCAGCGAGCAGGGATCGGTCCTTCATAATGCCAGGGCGAACCATAAGCTGAATGCTCGATGGCGGGCTGGGGGTCCATCTGACCCTCTGCCCTGGAGAACCAGGGTGGCCAGTCCGAATCCCAGCACCGCATGATCCTTCTTCATCCGAAGAAACGACTAACAACTAAAAGCTGACAAAATAAACAGCTAGTAAAGTAAGAAAAAACTGACATTTTCAAAGAAAATCAAATAAAAGATTAGTTAGGTTAAGACTGTGCCCCAGCACAGGGAATCCTAACCACTCCTGACGCTAGGCAGAAAGAAACTGTGTTGGGAGTGACCATGCAGGGGGGTATTGATCAGATGGGACAGCCCCTTGGGTGTGTATATGCAAACGCCTTTGTTCTTTTGACTAAGTCTTTATGCCTAGCCACTCCTGCGGAGCGGAAGTCAATACCCAACAGTGATGACTTAGAGGCGGCGGCGACTGTCGGAGGACGTAAGAGAAAGCAATTTACGCCATTAGAAAACCTGAAGGTGGGAATTGGTTTTCGGAGTCCCGTACACAGCTACAGCAAAAAAGTCTCACACATGTGGTATCCCTGTACTCAGGAGAAGCAGCAGAATGTATTTTGGGTGTCATTTCCCATATACCCATGGCAGTTAGTGACAACTTTGTGTAAAAAAAAACAAAAAAAAAAATTGTCACCTTCCTGAAACTCAGTGCAAAATATAAAATACTCCATGGACTCAATATGCCTCTCAGCAAATAGCTTTGAGTGTCTACTTTTCAAAAAGGGGTCATTTGGGGGGAGCTTGAACTGTCCCGGCATTTTATACTCAATCTTAGCCATACATCACCCACTCTTCTAACCACTTGAAAACCAAGCCTTTTCTGTGACTTTTTGTTTACATGAAAAAATATTATTTTTTTCACTAGAAAATTACTTTGAACCCCCAAACATTATATATTTCTTTAAAGCAGAGGCCCTATAGAACAAAATGGTGGTTGTTGCAATTTTTTTTGTCACACGGTATTTGCGCACAGATTTTCCAAACGCAATTTCTGCAAAAAAAAGAATTTTTTTAAAAAATGGAATGCACAAATACACTATATAATTGAAATTGTTTGGTAAAATTTAAAAGATGATCTTATGCCGAGTACATAGATACCAAACATGACATGCTTTAAAATTTGCGCACGCCTGTGCAGAGGCAACAAACTATGTAAATGTTTAAAAGCCTTTAAAAGTCTTTACAGGTTACCACTTAAGACTTACAGAGGAGGTCTACTGCAAGAATTACTGCCCTTGACCTGGTGTTCGCGATGATACCTCACATGCATGCTGCAATTGAGGTTTACATATGACACTAGACAAATGCTTGCGTGCGCCTTTGCGCACAAGCACGGGGGAACAGGGGAGCTTGATTTTTTTTTTTTTTTTTTTTGCTTTTTTATGTTATTTTGACACCTTTCCTTTAATTTTTTTTTTTTTTAATCATGTTTATTGTTATCACAGTGAATTTAAATATCCCCTATGATAGCAATCTGTAGTGACAGGTACTCTTTTTTTTTAAAAAAATGGGGTCTTTTAGACTCTAGATCTCTCCTCTGACCTTAACGCATCTGACCACACCAAAATTGTTTGTGTGCCCTACACTATGTCGTGCTGTACCCTACACTAATACTCTACTAGTGTGTGGTAGCGCTCAAAACATTCCCCGATGCAGAGACCAGGTTGGTCAGGACATCTGGGACAATAATAGCGGGTGTCACGCCTAAATCCACGCCTGCGACAGACACGACATCTTCTTTGGGGGTGTCTTTGGGTAGGGGTACTTGGGAGGACATGTGAAAAATGCCTCTCATGCAGCCGGCTCACTGCATCTGGAAGGGGAAGTTGGACAGGAACACCTCCTGGGTACAGGTAGGCATTGATGATCACTTCCTGGAATTCTAGGAAGGATCCGGTTCATCCTGACGCCCTGTATAGGACAAAGGCGTTCAGCATAGCCAATTGGAATAAATAAACAGACACTTTTTTATACCAGTGTCTGGCTTTAAGGGCAACTAAATACGGCACCAAAAGCTGGTCATTAAGGTCCACCCCTCCCATATTAAGGTTGTAGTCATTGAAACAGAGGGGTTTCTCCATAACGTCAGTTGCCATAGGAATTTGGATTGTCGTGTCTGGGTGAATGGAGGACAGAACGAAAATATCCCATGTATCCCTACACTTCACTGCAAGCAATCTGTCCGTTTTCATGCAGGCTCTCTCCCCCGACTAAGACGGGAATTTACAAGTCGTTGGGGGAAGCCCCGGCGATTAGGTCACACGGTGCCACATGCGCCAATTTGTAATTCGAGCAGGTGACTAAATAGTGGCACACTTGTGTAAAAGTTGTCCACGTACAAATGGTACCCCTTTCCGGATAAGGGTGACACCAAGTCCCAAATTTGCCACTGCTCCCTATGTAGTCTGAGCAGTTGGGGGGCTCCACAGTGCTATCTTTTCCCTCATAGACCCGGAAACGAACTGTATAGCCTGTGGCCCTGTCACAGAGCTTGTACAGTTTGACTCCCTACTTGGCACGCTTGCTGGGGAGGTACTGTTTCATAGCAAGTCGGCCAGTAAATTTAATCAGGGACTTGTCAACGCAGACAACTTGTTCGGGGGTAAACAAGGCTGGAAACCACTGATTGAAGTGGTCTATTAGGGGCTGAATTTTGTGGAGCCGATCATATTCAGGGTCTCCCCGAGGACAACAGATTTCATTGTCGTTGAAATGCATAAATCGCAGAATTTGCTTGTATCTCGCCCTGGACATGGAGGCAGAGTACACGCGCACATGGTGAATTGGGCTAGTGGACCAATATAGCCACAATTTACTCTTTTTGGTTATGCCCATGTTGAGGGAAAGGCCCAGAAAGGTTTTAAAATCGGAAATAGTTACAGATTTCCAGCCCAATGGTCTAGCAAGATGAATTGGCATGTGTATAAATTTGTTTGATCCACAATAGATCTGAAAAGATCTTCCGTGAAGAACAGCTCATAAGAATTCAGGGCCGTAAAATTGGCTGTTTCCACATGGATTCCAGATTGGGCAGTGAATGGGGAATGTACCGGCACTGTAGTATCAGTGGGTTGCCAATTGGGATATGCCAGCGCATCAGGGATGGCACTATGGGCTCTACGGGCCTGTCTTCGAATACGCGGTGGCTGCGGGCCACTACTCGTGCTAGCCACCGCAACAGCTTCAACTGCACTTATGGGACTCGCCACATCACCAAGTGTTACTGCAGTGCTGGTTGTACTAGGTCCAGGGTGTACTAGGCCGCTGACGCTCGCCAGGCCACCAGAAGGATGAGCGGCACTAGTACCAACACTCTGCTCCATACGAGCACGCTGCGATCTCTGCACCTCAGTAACTCCAGAATGGGGTCGGGTACGCCTGATTCTAACAGGGACCCATCCATCATTGGAGCTATCTGTCAGGGAGCCGCTGCTCTGTTCAGGTTCGTATACTGACCCTGATTCTGCCAATGAGGCTTCCCCATCGCTCTCATCTGACATGGTCAGTATACTGTAAGCCTCTGCACTACTGCACCAACTAAATTTACCGGTACAGTAGTGTGACTCACAGGTAAAAAAAGCACCTCGTTGTCAAGGACTATTTCAACCGCTACCAAGAAAAACTGCTAATGCTAGCAGGGATCAGGCCTGACTCTGCTAACACAGCGGTTTTGTGTGTTTTGTGATTTTTGTCAGTAACAGTAATCTATTGATTACTACACTTGCCTGGGTGGGGTGGGGGGGCGGAGGGGTTAAAGGCAGGTGCTGGCAGCAATCAGTGCTGATCGTGCAAACACCGCATTTTGGGAACCCTAAACTATGGGGGCGCTAGTATAGTTCTGATCAAATCAGATATTGATCTGTTCAAACACTATACTAGTAATGGAAGTGTATGTGTGTATGTGTGTGTGTGTGGTAATTAAGGGGTTATTTCTAACTATGTGCCGGGGATCTGCGCTAAACCTACATGGGACAGAAAATAATTTGCTAGAGCTAACTCAAGTCACAATCACACTAATACAAAAATACAGTAAACCACTATATTACGTGTGTATAGTGTGCAATGTGACAGGGGGGAAAGGGTTAACTGGGGGTGATCGGGGGGGATCAGGGAAATAAATCTTTATTGGGGGGTGGCAGGGACCCTAAACCTAAAAGGAACTGCTGCAAGCGCTAAACGTGGTCACAAGTCACACTGATACAGGTATATAGGAAACTGCTATATACTGTATGCAGTGTGTGTTGTGACAAGGGGTTGTAGGGGTTAACTGGGGGTGATCAGGGGGTTAAATCTTTATTGGGGTTGGCGGGGACCCTAAACCTCCTTGGGACAGAAACAAACTCGCTAGCGCTAACTCAAATCAACAATCACACTAATACAAAATACAGCAAAACACTATATTACGTGTGTATTAGTGTGCAATGTGACAGGGGGGAAGGGGTTAACTGGGGGTGATCAGGGGGGGGGGGGGTCAGGGGGGATCAGGGGATTAAATCTTTATTGGGGGGGTGGTGGGTATCCCAAGTATAAAAGGAACGGCGGCAAGCGCTAAACCTGGTCACAAGTCACACTTATTTGGGTATATAGGAAAATGCTATATACTGCATACAGTGTGTGTTGTGACAGGGGGTGTAGGGGTGATCAGAGGGTTAAATCTTTATTGGGGGGTGGCGGGGTCCCTAAACCTCCTTGGGACAGAAACTAACTCGCTAGCGCTAACTCAAGTCACAATCGCACTAATACAAAATACAGTAAACACTATATTACATGTGTATTAGTGTGCAATGTGACATGGGGGGAGGGATTATCTGGGGTGATCAGGGGGTTAAATCTTTATTGGGGGGGTGGCAGGTATCCTAAGTGTAAAAGGAACGGCCGCAAGCCCTAAACCTGGTCACAAGTCACACTTATACGGGTATATAGGAAAATGCTATATCCTGTATACAGTGTGTGTTGTGACAGGGGGTGTAGGTGTGGGGGGGGGGGGCGATCGGGGGTTAAATGTGCCTATCTAAGTGTGTGTGCTTGGTGCAGTACTCACAGTTTAGATGTGCTCTCTCCTCTCGATTAATCCAAAAAGGATCAAAAAGGATCATGGGAGGGGGGAGCAGGTCTTTTCTGTGCCTGTGCTTACACTTCACAGGCACAGAGCAGAATCTGATTGGGCTGGACCGATCAACAGGTCCAGGCCAAAAATCATTGGCCTGGACCTGATGACTGATCGGTTCTGAACCCAATCAGGTCATCAGCGGGACCACGGGCGTGCGGGAGCGCGCCCCAGAGCGGCGGGAGCGAGCGACATAGGGATACGTCGCTTTGCCTGCACGGGGCTGACCGCTGCAGTATATATACTTGCGGCAGTCGGCAAGTGGTTAAAGTCAAAATGTAAAAAAATAAAAATTTTCTTTCTTTTGCTTTTAAAGGTAAATGAGAGATCTGGGGTCTTTTTGACCCCAGATCTCTCATTTACCTTTAAAAGCAAAAGAAAAAAAGATAATTACAAAAAAATAGGGGTAGTTATTGTGTTTTTTTTTTTTTTTTTTAATTAAAGTGTATTTTTTCCAAACAAATTGCGTTTGAAAGACCGTTGCGCAAATACAGTATGATATAAAAGATTGCAACAACCGCCATTTTATTCTCTAGGGTCTCTGCCAAAAAAATATATGTATATAATGTTTGGGGGTTCTAAGTCATTTTCTAGCAAAAAATACTGATTTTAACTTGTAAGTAACAATTGTCAGAAAAATGGCTGGGATGGCATCAGCACACAGTTCTTAGGATCTCTCACACCAGTCTGTACTCATTTATGTCCTTGGATAATTGGTTGCCTCTTTCCAATATTTACCAGACACTTTCACCCCATTGATACCAGACTAGATCCTCAGATGACAACCCCTCAGTCAGCTTCCGCAACTCTCAGCAAGTAGGCCTCCAGATAGCTCCACTTAGGCTTTGATAACCCACAGGCACAAGGCAGAATTGACTAGGAGGCAAACAGTCCCCCTAGGGAGTAATCTCCTCCTCAGGCAATAAGACCTTTCTGCTCTCAGTCTCAGAGTATTCATACACACTACCAGCCACAATCTGGGCACCTTTCCCCAGTGATTGGCCAAGTCTGTATAAATATTCAACTTCTGATTAGATTCTCCCTGCCCACTATCTTCCAGAACATTTCGGGTCAAGCAGGGGAATGCAGTTAATCCTGCAGCCACTGAAACACAGAACATACCAGAACAATCAAAAAAAACTACACTGAATACAGTGAGCCAGAACTAATTTTGACTAACAATGAAATACAGCTCCACTGAACACAGTGGGCCAGAACTAAATTTACTTAACCTAGCACCTATCTTGGAGGGTGTTATAGTTGAATGACTTGTTTATTCTCCACAGTGTGTCATTTACCTGGTGTAGGAGCCTGACCTGAACGAGGAGGACTTTTCTTACACCTCCAAATCAGGTCCCCTGGTAACAGCAAGTGCCAAGGAGAGGAGTGACATGAGTGCCTCATAGCTCTTGCCAGCAGCTGGCATAGGTAGGTAGTCTGAACATCTGTAGGTCAGGCCAGGCAGCAGGTAAAAGCTCAGTGAAGACTGGCTGGCAGCAGGCAGGGAATCAGGCAGGAATGGTAAAAGGTAGTCAGATACAAGAAGCAGATAATAGATTTCACAGGGAACACTGTTGACTAGACAACACTAATCATGTGCAGCAGCTCAGTTTAAATATCCCACTTGGTGCCAGAGTTAATGATAAATATAGGTGCATGTTCTCCTGCATCTGACCATGCATGCGTACCCGCACTTCCGAGCTCATATGTGCTGGTCTGCATCTTCACGCGGATATTCATCCCGGTGCACTATTCTGCAAAGGATAAGATAAAATGTATTTATAAGATACATTTATTGTCATTGTAAACACAAATTCACAATGAAATACTACTCTGGTCATTATACATAAAAATCAATCATCACACGCACATTTACCATACGTGATTAAAATTAATATCAAAGTACTAAAACTTTCCTGTTTTAAAACAAGAATACCCTACTATAACAAACAATAACCCAAGTGCACTTGGCTAAATACTTTATTTCCATATCAATGTCCTTAATGACCCTGGGAAAGAAACCTCTCTGAATCAATTTGTCCTTGCTTTTATAAATCTAAACTGTCTACCAGACAGCAATAAGTCAAAGAAATGGCAGACAGGATAGGTCAGATTGCTCACTATTTTCTCTGCTCTACAAAGACTAGTCTGATAAATTTCCTCTAGAGAGACAAGTTTGCAGCTCACAATTTGCTGCTCCGTGTGAATTATTTTCTTTAGAGCAATCTTATCTGCCAGTACACAGTTCAGGTACCAAACTAAGATACAATATGTTAACAAGCTCTCAGTAAATGAATGATATAAGGTCTAAAAACATTCCACTCTAAACCACTTTTCCTAAGAAGTCTCAGGAAGTATAAGCATTATTGAGATTTCTTTAATAACAGCATTTACGTTCATTGACCATGTTTAGTTTTCAGAAATAGAAATTCAGAGAAACTTACAGGTAAGACCTGCTTCACACATTCACCATTGATAAAAAGTGGCCATAGGTCAGGCTTATTCTTCCTAAATATCTATAATTACCGTAGTTCCTTAGTTTTCCCTGTATTTAAAGTCAAATTATTTACAGTACACCACTCCACTATCCTGCCAACCTCTTTCCTGTAGAACTCCTCATCCCCTCCAGTGATACCCTCTACTACTGTGGTGTTATCTACATATTTAATAATGCTGTTGGTATGATAGCAGGTGTGCAATGATAAGTATATAGCGCATAGAGAGGACGACTCTGCTTGCAGCCTTGTGGTGCTCCATTGCCTAATTCAGGAATATTTAGACATATTTGCCAAATGTAGCCGCCTGTGATAGATTTACCCAAAAATCCTTTGTTCAATAACAAATGGAAAAAGGTACATTTAGCTTCAACATTAATCAAATACTACATCTGGAGTGATGATATTAGAGGCAGAGCTGTAATCTGTAAACAGCATTCTTACATAATTTCCTGAGTGCTCCAGGTGACTTAGTGCCCCATGCAGCACTACAGCTATTGCATCTTCCATAGTTTTCTTTGCTGTGTACATGAACTGACTGATAGGGATTTAAACTACCTAATAGTCTTGTTTTAATGTATTTTTTGACCAACCTCTTGAGGTTATTTATTTGCAATGAAGTCAGTGCTAAAATCTTCCATACTTCTTTGATTGACTTTTTTGGAACAGGGGTAATGACTACGGATTTTAACCAGAACTATCTGGGTGGGTTTGTCAATAAAACCACATACTCAACCTGTCAGGAATCTTAAACCTAATAACCTCTCGTGGACTTCTGATGTGCCCTCAAAAGTCCATGAGAGGTTCTTATGTTTAATATTTCTGACTACTGATTTCAGCCATGATGGAACCACAGCCGAAGATAAAGATCAGTTGAAGGTTTTAGCAAAAACCCCTTCTAGTTGATCTGCATGGGTCTTAACAACCCCACCAGGGACTCCATCTGGACCTACTGATTTCCTTGTGTTCATTACCTTAAACACTTGTCCCACCACATTCCTGTATAGTGAGTGTGAAATTTTCTGGACCTAGTGGATGCCCCATATCACGCTGGGGTAATGTAACTGAAATGCATTTGAAAGACCTGTTCATTTCCCTAACCAGTGAAGCGCTAGGATTCACTTCCATTTTAGTGTTCCCTCTATGGTTCGTCTTGCTCCTGTATGCTAGCATGCCTTACCTGACACAGTAGATATAACTTCTACAGAAATTTGCTGAGAAAATATAGAAAAACACATTTTAGAGTACTTGTAATAAAAATGATTTACCATTCAGCCACTGCAGAGGCAGATTACCATTTATGCCCCTAAGAAGATGCTAGGGCATGGTGGAAGAGGGTGGGCTAGTGAAACTGCAAGATGATTTTCAACATAGCTACCCATAGCTCAGAGGATGGTGAAACACTCTACTGATGAGGCACTAAAGACCCTAGAATAATTGTTTGACATGTTGTTTGTTGATCAGCAAAGCCATATCATTCCCTGTTGCTGTAGGACTAGACTAATAAAAAGTTAGGCTAATAAAAAAGCAAAATTGTGCCACGATTAGGGTGCCTCTGAAAGTAATGGGGATCGCAAGTGCATCCTGCGTTTTGTGGTGATTCAGAATCGTGGGCACAATTGCAGTGATTCTGCCCGTGATCCGGAAACGCCATGGTGTGAACAGAGCCTAATAGTGATTTCCATAGATGGTCTCATAAGGTTTCAATTGATGTTAGGTTTAGAGTAGCGGCAGTATAGGATAGTTATTTAAGAATACTTGAAAATATCAATAATAATAATAATAATAATAATAATAAAAAGAGTTAAAATACATTAAATGCATCACATAAAATAATTATAGGAAGATTTATATAAAGTTTTTATATTTTTTTTTATATACTGTATAACATGTTTATATATTATGACAGGTAATATGAGCATTTGGGGTATCAATGTAATTACAATTAATCAGTAATGATTTATTACCAATTTTTCTATCATTTCAAATAATTCATTTTTTTATTACTTGGAATTTAATCCATACATATTTTAAATTCCAAACTGTATTTATAGAACTGTATTCTTTATTTTTTTTTTATTTTTTTATTATGCACTTTTTTGAGCTATGTCATTAATGTGTTTGGCCTTTTTAAACAAGATTATGCTGTCTATCAATTACTGAATGTAATAACTTATACTATTAGCATATTTTATAGTGCATTTTATTAGTTGTTTATGGAATGGATCCTCTTCTTTATTTTTATTCTGTTTCAAGGCAGTAGTTGTCTTTGCTTCTGTTCATGTTTCCTTTTTTGTTCCCTCATGATGTTCATTGAGAATTATCAGCTGGTGGCGCTGGTAAGCTGCGATGCTGGCTTAACATTGCACTGTTCCAGTCTCCCTCGCTAGTCTTTAAAAGTATCTGGTGACTGTATGGGGCAAGTTTGACAAAGGGGGAACACCCTTGAAATACATCACTGCTCCATTTGTTGACACAAGGCTCGGCCACGAGGAGTAACAGTGGTGGCAGACACAACTCTTAGTGTTTTCTCCAGCCTGTCATTCGAATGTCATTTCATATTCAGCCAGCATCTGTATCATCCACCGCTGCTCTCCACAGCCTATCTGTGTGATGTGCCTGTGCTTTCTGTCTTCCATCATTTCTGATCATATCAGATGCTTCATTGTAATTGGGCTATTTTCATTTATGGAATAAATTGCACCATAGGCATATGCGCTGGTTGTGCCAGGTGAGCCTGGGCACACCATATTCATCCCGTTTGTTAACAACTCTTTCTTTCTCTCTCCTTTCACCCCTACCCCCCCCCTTTTTTTCTCTCCCTTTTGCTTTGGGTACGGGATGGATACCCTCTGTTTGGTGTCTCTAAAGGCCAAGGGGTTCAATGCACCAGAGAAAAGATGTATACTCTTGCACGACCTGAAACGTCAAAGAGCAGATGTAGAATTTCTCCAGGAAACACATTTCAGAGATGACCGCCTTCCCTAGAAACGGGTACTATTCTTTGACTTATTATGCCACTAATACCTTGGCCAAATCTAAGGAAGTTTCTATTACGATCTAGAGTAAGGTTCCATGGAAGTGTTCAGGTACTCTCATGGATGCCGGGGGACATCTCTTGTTCCTTAAAGGTACGATTAGTGGTATCAGAGTAAATTTGTCCACTATTTATGCCCCCAATGTACAGCAGGACCTCTTTCTAAGAAATGCTCTTTAAAAGCTCTTGGAGTTTGCCGAGGGCCAGCTGATCCTAGGTGGCTACCTCAATGTTCTCCTGATACCCAACGTAGACACCTCTTTGGGTTCTTCTTCGATCCTTCCTGGATCCCATAAGCGCATCTCTAAATCCCTTCATGGAGCACAATTAGTAGACGTATGGAGATTGTTTCACTCAGGAGAGAGAGAGACTATACTTTCTACTTCTCGCCTCATAAATCGTACTCACATATTGATTATTTTTTATTCCTCATAACCAGCTACATTCAGGGGTTGATCGCTTGGTCAGACCATGGACCGATTATCTTGAAATACAACCTTACAGATTCCTGGCACTCCAGCACCGCGATTTGGAGGTTGAATGAGAGTCTCCTGCAGGACTCTGCCATATTTGCGGATGTTCTGAAAGAGATAACATGGTATTTTCAGACAAATGATACTCCTGACCAGGGGTCTTCAAAATATGGCCCTCAAGTTGTTCAGCAACTACAATTCCCATCATGCCTAGTCATGTCTGTGAATATCAGAGTTTTACAATGCCTCATGGGATGTGTAGTTCCACAACATCTGGAGGGCCGTAGTTTGAGGATCCCTGCTCCTGACTGGGATCCTGGAGTGGTATTGGAAGCTCACAAATCAGTAATTTGTGGGGTTCTAATCAAGCATGGCACCCGGGTGAAGTGGGAAAGAGATGGCGCAGCTGTCCCCTCTTCTTGCAGACATCCAACGCTTGGAAGCACTTCATAAACATGTTCCCTCTCCTGACACTAAACAAGAACTTCTGAGCCTTCATACCAAGGTTTCTAATCTTCTCCTTTACAAGGCTAAAGCAGCACTGCAGAAGGGGAGGATGCACTTCTTTGAATTCGGCAACAAATGTGGCAAATTTCTTGTTAGATCCCTCCATGACCACCATTCAGCCAAATATGTTCTGCAAATATCCTGCCTAGAAGGAAGGAAAGTCACTCTTCCCAAACAAATTGCTCAGTCATTCAGTGGCTTTTATTCCTCTCTTCACAACCTGACCCTGGATCCTCCCTCCCAACCTAGAATAAATGATTACTTAGTGGCCTCTGGAATGCAGAGTCTCCCATCCCCATTGCGAAGGGAATTGGAAGCACCGGTCACGCTGGAGGAAGGAACTGCATACAGAAATTGGTTTAGCCAAGATCGGTAAAGCACCGGGCCTAGATGGCTTTACAGTGCAATATTATAAACTTCCATCATCTGTACTGGGTCCATACTTAGTCAAAATGCTAAATACGTTGGGAGATTCAGCTTCATTCCATACAGAGTCTTTGAAAGCTACCATATCGGTTATACCTAACGAGGGGAAAAACCCGATGCAATGTGGAAGTTACAGGCAAATCTCCCTACTAAACGCTGACCTAAAGTTTTTTACCAAAATACTGGCTTCTCGTCTTCAACAACAGTTACCCCCCCCCCCCCCCCCCCGGTGCACTTGGACCAAGTGGATTTCATCCTGACATGGAAAGCTAGAGACAACACTATTAAAGCCATTAATTTAATACATGTAGCCTGTAAATCCCACACTCCATATATATTGTTGGGAACAGATGAGAAGAAAGTCTTTGACAGGGTCAATTGGCAATTCATGTTTTCAGTCCTGACTCCTGAGACACATTGGCTTAGGAGATAAAATGCTCCGAATGATCTCCAGTATCTACTCTTTGCCAATGATGCAAGTTAAGGTGAACGTATCTTGTCAACCCCTTCCCTGTCACAAATGGGACTAGGCAGGGCTGTCCATTATCGCCTCTTCTCTTTGCCCTTTGTATTAGAGCCCTTTCTTTGTACTGTCCGGCTGAATCCTGACATACAAGGGCTATGTGTTGGAAGGACTCAACATAAAGTCTCGGCCTATGCTGATGATCTACTTTTCTCTTTGACTAATCTGTCAATCTCCCTTCCAAATCTTCTAAAAGAATTCAAAATATTCGGATCTTCTCTTACCTAAATACCAACTTCTCTAAATCTAAAGCTATGGGGCTGAATGTCTCTGCTTCCCTGCTCCAGTCGTTGCAGCTCAACTTTAATTAAATTTAAATTGACAAAAAAAGCCTTAAAATACCTAGGGACCTTAATCCCTGCTAATCTTTCCCACACCTTTGAATTCAACTTTCCTCCCCTTTTACGCAATGTGCAAGCTCTCTTGGATACATGGCACTCACGATTACATTCCTGGTTTGGAAGATGCTACATCATAAAGATGAGTATCCTACCCAAGTTCTTACACCTCTTCCATGCTCTTCCTATGCCTATCCCTAAGTGATATTTTAGGCAAGCTTGTGCCCTCTTCACAAGATTTATTTGGGCACATAAACATCCTAGGATAAGTAGGTCCTTATTATCGCTTCTGAAACAATCTAAGGTCCTTGAAGTTCAGGATCTTTACAAATATTACCAAGCTGCCCACTTAGGATGTCTAATTGATTGATGCCATCATGATAGTCTTAAACGTTGGCCTGTATAGAGCAGGACCAAAGTCGGGTCTTACTGCCAGGGCCGTCTTTACCGCAGGGCAAAAAGGGCATTTGCCCAGGGCCCTGTCATTGTTGGGGGCCCAAAAAGCTGCTGCCCCTGGAGCCTTGAATAGTTCTCCCGGTGTAGCGGTCAATTCAGCTGTCCCGTCCTCCCCCGTTTGCTGTTGCAGCACAAGACAGACACTGACAGAGAAGGACAGTTGCAGGCTCTATGTGTAAGAGCTGGCTCATCCTGACAGGGAGTGAGGCAGAGCGGCTCTCCGTGCTCCCCCCGCCTCCATCCTGCCTCTCAGAGCTCTATAGCACAGAACAGAGTGAAGTGTTCTGGATGGTCTGTGTGTGTTTTGGAAAAAAGAGCGCGCGCACACACACATAACAGAACACATAACAGAACAGTGGTATAAAACTGCCATTTATTTTCCTGTAAGAACCGTCTTGAGAAAGCCACACAATTTAGGAACCCATAAAAACATGATTTGGCTTTGTAGCATTCTATGTAAACTGGATAAACGTGCATGCGTACTTATTCAAATAGAAAAAAAAAAGTGCAGATCTGCTTGATTTCCAAACCAATTCAACCCTGTGACAAACTAAACTAGTTCAATGGTTTTCATTTTCAGTGGCTGTGGACATGGGGGGTATAGAGGTGGCTATGGACATGGGGGTACAGAGGTGGCTGTGGACGGGGGGTTGCAGAGGTGGGTTTGGACAGGGGGGGCTACAGAGGTGGCTGTGGACAGGGATGGTACAGAGGCAGCTGTGGATGGGGGGGAGGTGTAAAGGCAGCTTTGGACAGGGGGGGTACAGAGGTGGCTGTGGAAAGGGGGGTGACAGTGGTGGCTGTGGACAGGAGGGGTACAGAGGTGGCTGTGAACAGGGGGGAGGGGGGTAAAGAGGTGGCTGTGGATGGGGGGGTTTCAGAGGTGGCTGTGGACAGGGGGGATGTGGCTTTGGACAGAGGGGTACAGAGGGGGCTGTTGACGGGGGGGTACATTGGTGGCTGTGAACAAGAGGGGTACAGAGGTGGCTGTGAACAAGGGGGGCATAGTGGTGGCTGTGGATGGGGGGGTACAGAGGTGGCTGTGGATGGGGTGGTACAGAGGTGGCTGTGGACGGGGGGGATACAGTGGTGGCTGTGAACAAAGGGTACAGAAGTGGCTGTGAACAAGGGGGGAGTACAGAGGTGTCCGTGGACAGGGGAGGGATACAGAGGTGTCCGTGGACAGGGGAGGGATACAGAGGTGGATGTGGACAGGGGAGGGATACAGAGGTGGCTGTGGACGGGGGGGGGGATACAGAGGTGGCTGTGCACAGGGGAGGGATACAGAGGTGGCTGTGGACAGGGCGAGGGATACAGAGGTGGCTGTGGACAGGGCGAGGGATACAGAGGTGGCTGTGGACAGGGGAGGGATACAGAGGTGGCTGTGGACAGGTGGGTGAACAGAGGTGGCTGTAGACAGAGGGGGTACAGTGGAGGCTGTGGAAAGGGGAGGGGGTGGCAGTGGTGACTGTGGACAGGGGGGTAAACAGGAGTGGCTGTGGAAAGGGGGGGGTGACAGTGGTGGTTGTGGACAGGAGGGGTGGCTGTGAATGGGGGGGTACAGAGGTGGCTGTGGATGCGGAGGGGGTACAGTGGTGGCTGTGAACAAGGGGGGTACAGAGGTGGCTGTGAACAAGGGGGGTACAGAGGTGGCTCTGGACAGGGGAGTGGCAGTGGTGGCTGTGGAAAGAGGGGGTGGCTGTGGAAAAGGGGGTTGGCAGTGGTGGCTGTGAACAGGAGGGGTGGCTGTGAATGGGGGGGGGGTACAGAGGTGGTTGTGGATGGGGGGGTACAGAGGTGGCTGTGGATGGGGGTACAGAGGTGGCTGTGGATGGGGGGGTACAGAGGTGGCTGTGGACGGGGGGAGATACAGTGGTGGCTGTGAACAAAGGGTACAGAGGTGGCTGTGAACAAGGTGGGTACAGAGGTGGCTGTGGATGGGGGTTACAGAGGTGGCTGTGGACGGGGGGGGATACAGTGGTGGCTGTGAACAAGGAGGGTACAGAGGTGGCTGTGAACAAGGGGGGTACAGAGGTGTCCGTGGACAGGGGAGGGATAAAGAGGTGGCTGTGGACAGGGGAGTACAGAGGTGGCTATGGACAGGTGGGTACAGAGTATGTGGTTGTTTTTTGGGGTAGACAGCAAAATTGCATGGGGAGGGGGGCCCAAGAAAATGCTTGCCCAGGGTCCAAACAATATAAAAGACGGCCCTGATTATGGTAAAGGTCGGTTAGGTGTCTACAAAAATGATTGATAACTTTCAAGGGGTTGCTAGAATAAGAGTTATTGGAGAGTTTCAATCTAATGGGTTTAGGGGTATGGTCTGTATTGCGAAGCGCCAGGGCCAAGAAGGTGTCCGGTTTATTCGCTTTCATGTAGAATTTATGATGTGATCTGCGTAGAGTTTTTTCTGCTGCCCCTGTGAGGAAGAGATCCAGCTCCAGGCAAGCTTTTTCAAGCTCTGTTCTGGAACTGGGAGATGGGTGAGACTGGAACGTGATAGAGGCTTGCGTGAAGGCTTCCTCCAAGCGCTTGTGCTGGAGGCGCTTTTTCTTGCGCAAAAAAGAGGCCTGGCTGATGACTTGTCCAGGAATAGGTATTACGTGTGGTTAGAGTCACCGCATATGATAAGGGTACCGTGTTTGTGGGCGTCAGCAACACCTAATAAGTGGGATAGGAAGGAGAGTGGGCGTTTATTAGGAGCATAATACAAGACAATCGTGATGTCACTATCGACAGTTAAAAGTAGATATCGCCCTTCAGGGTCCTTGATTTCCTTTAAGAGAGTTAAAGGAGTGGTATGGTGGAATGCAATGAGGACTCCTCTTTTTTTGGAGGAGGCAGAAGCAGTAAAAACCTGGGGGTATTGGCGACCAAAATATTTGGGGGTTGATTGTGGTGTAAAGTGGGTCTCTTGGAGGCATACTACGTGGGCCGTAGAGGCTGCAAATGATCAAAATGCTTTGGTACGCTTATATATTATTAAACATTGTGCGTGAGAACATTCAGGGGTGCCATGTTGAAAAACGATTAGGTGGGGTCGGTGGGAGGGAGTTTGGCTAGGGGGTGCAGGTCAGTCGGCCCTCCCCTGGGGGGACACTAGAAAAAAAAAGAAAAGGGGGGGGAGAGCGATAATAGAACAGAGAGAGGAGGGTGTAAGGTGGAGGTCTAGATCAAGACTAGAGTAATTAGGTTAGGAAAATAAGTGCGTCCTGTAGTGGGTAAACGGAATAACCACCAAGGACAAAGATGGGATCCAAAGTATACCTCGAAGGGGTATAGGTAAACCTGTGTTGGGGGTCAGTGGTCAGTCTACAAAACCCCTATAGCCTATCTATGCAAAACTAAGTAAGTAGTTGTTATATCGGTGCCCGACCAGTAAATGTTGGGTAGTGGGCTTCTCAACAATAGATACATGAAGTCAAAATGTAATTATACTGAGGGTAAATCCAAAGGGTAGATCAAGCCAGGGAGGTCTAAAGGCAGAACAAAAAATGGTAGGGAGAAAGAGGCGGTGAGACTTGCAGAAGGGAATAGCTCAAAAAATGGGAAAATGTGTAAGTAGTACCTGTGTGGAGTAGAGTTACAATCAATAGTACAACAAACAATGTGCATTAAAGGGGGAGAAGTATAATCTGAGCAGGAGTAGGAACAGGTTATGATCGGAGGGATAGAAAGGGAATAGAGAGCGAGTAGAGAGGAAATAAGGGGGATTGGAGGATGGCAGAGTCGCAGGGGCACTAGGGAGCAGAAAGGAAGGAGGCAAAGAAGGAAAAAGATAGAGCGGGGAGGAGAGAAATAGCAAGCAGGGGGGAGAAGGGAGGAGGAGGGGAGAAGGGAAGAAGGGGGTAGAAGGGTGAATGGGGGAGGGGAAAGAGGGGGTAGGGGGAGAGGGTGGTGGAGGAGGGTGGAAGGTGAGAGGGGGGTAGAGAGGGGAGTACTGGAGAAAAGCAGTAGAACTAAGGAGGATAGAATAGTGAAGGAAATGAAAGAAGGCACAATCAGTCAATGGCATGAGTAGAAAAGTGTGCTCACGTGGAGCAGCAAGGAAGGCTCACTGCTGGAGCAGGAATCCGGACGGCAGTAATTCAGTCCATGGAGTCTTCCTGGGCTATAACCGGGGAGATGAAGCGTCCTCTCTTATGGATGCTGGATGAGGTCTTGGGAGCATGAGGCTCTTGGAGCTTCTGTGGAGAACTTGAAGCGGAGCGGCACCGGGAGCTGGCTGTTCCTGGTTCAGATGGAGCAAGATGGAGTTCCTGGAGTGCTTGGTGAAGATCTTCAGCCGATCTGCAGAGATAGGATGAACCCTTAAAGGAGAAACGTAGCGCAAAAGGAAAACCCCATTTATATGTGATGCGGTGTTGCTGGAGAAGCTGCAGATGTGGTTTCATTGCCCTTCTCTTAGCCAATGTGGCTTGGGAGAGATCCTGGAAGACTTGGTATTGGTGTCCTTGGAATGTTAGAGAGCCCTTATTGCGGGAGGCCGCCATTAGTTGCTCCTTGGTGCGAAAGTAGTGGAGCTTTACAACGATGTCCCGGGAGGGACCATCAGTAGGGCGGGGGGCCAGGGTGCGATGAATGCGATCCATCTCCAAGCATTCAATGGGTATAGATGGAGCTAATTCTTGGAATAAGGTGGTAATGGTGGATTGGAGATCCATGAGGGATTCGGGGATGCCCCGGATTTGCAAATTGGAGCGCCTGGCCCTGTTCTCAAAGTTCTCCAGTCGCAAATGTAGGGTGAGATTTTCCTCCCGCACAGTTTCTAGGTCCTCAGTATGATTGTGGGTGAGGATGTCTATTTCATCCACATGCTGTTCCAGGGCTGCTTTGCGGTGAACCAGATCCCGGATTTCGTGTGTCAATAATTGTATCAGAGGTGTGCTTAAGGGCCTTAGTGAGCATCAGCTCAATTTAGCATTAGCTCGATTTGTCTCAGGAGATCTGGGTGCCCCGCGTCTAGGAGAAAAGCCAGGGGAGTGAGGCTGAAGTCTGTATCGGACTCACCCTCTCTCGTGACAGGCGGCCATGATGTGGAAGCCGTGAGGGATGCTGCGCGCCCGGGGCCGATGCCGCCGCCATCTTAGAGGAGGCCTTTACCAGGACGTCTCTTATTGTTTTGCCCTTGATCTTCTGTTTAGGGCCGCCATAGACCATCGCAGGAGGATCCGGAGGATGGCGGGTAAGTGATGCAGGGAGAGAAGCCGCGATCGGTGTCGGGTGCCGAGGCTGTCAGGCTATAGTGTCACCGGAGATGCACGAGCTTCAAGCAGACATGTCTGGCTCGAACGACTCCGCGCATGCGTCCCTCATTGGGATTTATTTTTTATCAAAGACATGTAGCAGAATATATTTTAGCCCAAAGAAAGTCTGTGCAATGACTTAGAACTGGCAGCAACACTCAGATGAATGCACAGTACTTGCATGGAGCGATGCTTGGAAACCAGCAGCAGCTGGCACAAGAGGTGACCAGGGCCAGACTGGGAATAAAATTCAGCCCTGGAAATAACTTCATACCAGCCCCATAGCAACAGCATAGCGCCATTATTTTCTTGTTCATAAAAAAGGGAAAACCATGTATTTGAAAGCACATTTGAAGAGTGCATTATATATATAGATAAGACAGATATGAAAGCATGTAGGGCTTTATATATATATATAAATTCAAAGCAATATTTACAAACCAGGCGCTCCTGGGATGCTTGTAGGGTGGAGGGATAGAAGTAAGCCTGTGAGGCTCCCCAGCGGTTGTTCTGCTGTTAGCCAACTAATGGCTCAGTAAAGAGATTCACACCCAGGGCAGCCATAGGAAAAATTCCAGTCCAGAAGTCAAAGCAATAATCACAAATCTGGCGCTCCTGGGGTGGCTTTAGGGTGGAGGGATAGAAATAAGCCTGTGAGGCTCCCCAGCGTTTTTTCTGCTGCTAGCCAACAAGCATAGGAAGGGTGCTGATATGGATAAAAGTACATGAGGAAGGCAGCGCATGAACCACACCGGGATGCAATGGATAAGGAAGTCAGGTGAACATCCAGTATAGAAAGTGTTAACAGTTTATTGGTATTGATAACCAAAAAACAAAGTACATAAAATGCTTACATCCCCCTGGGCTGGAGTGGACAAGGGCATCTGGCAGCAAGCAACACGAGTGCGAGGAGGTCAGTCTCCCAGGACTGCTGAGCAGTGTGTGCACTAAGCCGGAAACCAGCCGGCGTGAGGATGAAAGGACTCTGCTGTAGTTCCATAGCGGTGACATCAGCCGGACAGGCGCCACTTCCGGGGAAGTACCAGGAACCAGGGTGGACCACAAGCTATATGGTTGCCATGACTACATGTTTCGCGTTATGCGCTTTATCAAGTCATTAATAAACTTGCAGGGGCTGCGGACATGGTGCAGGAGATGCAGGGGCTGTGGACTTGGTGCAGGAGATGCAGGGGCTGTGGAAATGGTGCAGAAGATGTATATATTTAAGCAAATTCCGGTTAAAAGTGGTAAAAGTGCAGACATGGTACAGGAGATGCAGAGGCTGTGTGGACATGGTACAGGAGATGTCAGAGGCTGTGGACATGGTACAGGAGATGTCAGAGGCTGCAGACATGGTACAGGAGATTGCATATAAGGTATGTGTGAGGAGCATATGGTTATAGATTGCTATTACGGGTCCCTGTATTTTAATAATACTTGTCTGACCTAACCTGGGCAAGCATACATAAGGTGTTCTGTGCAGGTGTCAGAACTAAGGTTTGGTTAGATGGTCAGTACAATAATTTAGGGATTCAGAAGTAAAATATAAATCATAGCAGTTTATTTTGAATAATATTTATGTTATTACAGTACCGTACAGATATTGGCTAAGCCTAATTATATGTGACCAGTATAAACATAGAAAACAAAAAAAAACAAGACATACAACGTGAAACATTTAACATTTAACAGGGTACCGGCCGGTGCATAATGAAATACATCACTAGGGTATTGGTAATCAAATGTAATTATTCTTAGTGGTAGATTCCGTTTCTGTATCCTCCTAGGATGTGTGTCTGTGGACTTGTGGGGGGAAGTTTAATAATTGGCTTTTTATGCTTGATATAGCAGAGTGGGTAAGTGGTGGGTGGCTGCGGTAATTTTTCCTCCACTTGATAGCATTTACACTGTCCGAGGGTATGGCAGTATTCTTTTCCTCTTTGCTCCTGAGTCTGTGTTGTAACTCGTGGTTAGGTCGGCAATTGCCTAGATTTCCAGCTATTACCCTCTCAAAGTGTAAATGAAGTGACAGGTTTCAGCGGCTCAGAGGCTTGGGGGATGGTTTTGTATTGGCGGCATTTGATGGAGGGGTGTCAGGTGGTTTTAAGTGAAACACCGTTTTTTGGGGACTATGCAGAGTGTGTATCTGTGTTTATACATGTGGGGATAGTTCCATTGTATGGCTCAGTCTCATCAGAGACACTCTGTCAGCCGGGCGGCTGATTCTTCACCCCTCTTCCTGGACGGTGTAGTGTTTCCACTTACCTGACCTTGATCTCCTTGCCCCGCCGCTCTGCTTCCTGTCCTCCGCTACGATGCCGCTGAAGTGCCCGGTTCGTGTGCTGATCCCGATCCGCCGGCTCCCGTTAGCTCCTCCGCCGTCCACGTCTGTGACACTGCTCGTTGCACTGGTCGGTGAAGATGACGTCAACGCGTTTCGCTTCTCCGATTGGCGTAGCTTCGTCTGGACGTGGACGGCGGAGGAGCTAACGGGAGCCGGCGGATCGGGATCAGCACACGAACCGGGCACTTCAGCGGCATCGTAGCGGAGGACAGGAAGCAGAGCGGCGGGGCAAGGAGATCAAGGTCAGGTAAGTGGAAACACTACACCGTCCAGGAAGAGGGGTGAAGAATCAGCCGCCCGGCTGACAGAGTGTCTCTGATGAGACTGAGCCATACAATGGAACTATCCCCACATGTATAAACACAGATACACACTCTGCATAGTCCCCAAAAAACGGTGTTTCACTTAAAACCACCTGACACCCCTCCATCAAATGCCGCCAATACAAAACCATCCCCCAAGCCTCTGAGCCGCTGAAACCTGTCACTTCATTTACACTTTGAGAGGGTAATAGCTGGAAATCTAGGCAATTGCCGACCTAACCACGAGTTACAACACAGACTCAGGAGCAAAGAGGAAAAGAATACTGCCATACCCTCGGACAGTGTAAATGCTATCAAGTGGAGGAAAAATTACCGCAGCCACCCACCACTTACCCACTCTGCTATATCAAGCATAAAAAGCCAATTATTAAACTTCCCCCCACAAGTCCACAGACACACATCCTAGGAGGATACAGAAACGGAATCTACCACTAAGAATAATTACATTTGATTACCAATACCCTAGTGATGTATTTCATTATGCACCGGCCGGTACCCTGTTAAATGTTAAATGTTTCACGTTGTATGTCTTGTTTTTTTTGTTTTCTATGTTTATACTGGTCACATATAATTAGGCTTAGCCAATATCTGTACGGTACTGTAATAACATAAATATTATTCAAAATAAACTGCTATGATTTATATTTTACTTCTGAATCCCTAAATTATTGTACTGACCATCTAACCAAACCTTAGTTCTGACACCTGCACAGAACACCTTATGTATGGTACAGGAGATGTCAGAGGCTGCGGACATGGTACAGGAGATGCAAGGGCAGCGGACATGGTACAGGAGATGCAGGGGCTGCGGACATGGTACTGGGGATGCGGGGGCTGCAGACATGGTACAGGAGATGCAGGGGCTGTGGGCATGGTGCAGGAGATGCAGAGGCTGGGGGCATGGTGCAGGAGATACAGGGGCTGCGGGCATGGTCAGGGGATGCAGGGGCTGTGGGTATATTGCAGGAGATGTCAGAGGCTGCGGACATGGTACAGGAGATGCAGGGGCTTCGGGCATGGTATCAAGGTACCTTGATAACATCATATTTGACAAAAAGTACGTCGGTCGCAGCGTGCTGACGTCACCAGAGCGGGACGAAGGGGGAGGGGGGGGGGCGGAAGAGCTGACCGGCCAGCGGCTTGTGTGCTATAGAGTTTATGCGCATACCCAACCTTCAGATTGTAAGTGCATTACTTTGTTTTCCTTTTAATAAAATATCAGTTTTATGCTATGGGACCGTTTATTTTCATTCACATGTCTATGCAGTTTCATGGTGGATGCCCCCATTATTCATGCTCACCAATTGTCTAAGCCCTGGAGGCATAGTGGAGATCCATCCCTGGATCCAGCCCTCTGTGTCTCTTGAGATCCTGAGTAATACCCTTTTTGGCTTGAATTCATTTATCTCTGGTAAGCAGTATATACCACTGGTGGCGGTCACTGCACAATTTGGTGAATACTGGAATCTTCATTCACTATTCCTCGGGATCTTTCTGGATTCATTAAAGAGAGATTTATTCATCAAAATAATTCTTGGATTAATTAGAGACTTTATGTGTTTCACTTTATGAATATTTATTTTGTACAATTCATTTGCACACTTTATCTATATTTATTATTATTTTTGTGGTACAGGAGATGCAGGGGCTGCGGGTATGGTGCAGGAGATATCAGAGGCTGCGGACATGGTACAGGAGATGCAGGGGCTGTGGGCATGGTACAGAAGATGCAGGGGCTGTGGGCACGATACAGGAGATGCAGGGGCAGCGTACATGGTACAGGAGATGCAGGGGCTGCGGGCACGGTACAGGATATGCAGGGGCTGCGGGCACGGTACAGGATATGCAGGGGCTGCAGGCATGGTGAAGGAGATGCAGGGGCTGTGGACCTGGTACAGGAGATGCAGGGGCAGCGGATATGGTACAGTAGATGCAGGGGCTGCGGGCATGGTCAGGAGATGCAGGGGCTGGGGGCATGGTACAGGAGATGCAGGGGCTGCGAGCACGTTACAGGAGATGCAGGGGCTGCGGACATGGTACAGGAGATGCAGGGGCTGCGAAAATGGTACAGGAGATGCAGGGGCTGCGGACATGGTACAGGAGATGTCAGAGGCTGCGGACATGGTACAGGAGATGCAGGGGCTGCAGGCATGGTTCAGGAGATGCAGGGGCAGCGGACATGGTACAGGAGATGCAGGGGCTGCTTACATGGTACTGAAGATGTGGGGGCTGCGGACATGGTACAGGAGATGCAGGGGCTGTGGGCATGGTGCAGGAGATGCAGGGGCTGTGGGCATAGTGCAGAAGATGCAGGGGCTGGGGGCATGGTGCAGGAGATGCAAGGGCTGCAGGCATGGTGCAGGAGATGCAAGGGCTTCCGGCATGGTCAGGAGATGCAGGGGCTGTGGGCATGGTGCAGGAGATATCAGAGGCTGCGGACATGGTACAGGAGATGCAGGGGCTGCGGACATGGTGCAGGAGATGCAGGGGCTGTGGACATGGTGCACATTGAGTGTAGCCTCATTAGTGCCTCCTCAACAGTGTTCACCAGTGCAGCCTTGTCAGTGCCAATTAGTATCGCCTATCAGTGCCTAACAATGCCCATCAGTGCCTCCTCATCGGTGCCCATCAGTGCCACGCATCAGTGTACTATAAGTGCAGTCTCATTAGTGTCTCCTCATTAGTGTCCCCAAATGCCGCCTCATCAATGCTCATGAGTGCCGCCTATCAGTGCCCATCAAAGCCCATCAGTCCCACCTCATCAGTGCTGCCTTATCAGCGCCCATCAGTGCCCATCAGTGCGGCCCATCAGTGAAGGAGGAAAATTACCTGTTTGCAACATTTTATAACAAACTATGAATAAGTTATTTTTTTTTCAAAATGTTTTTTTTTTTTTTTTTATTTAGCAAAAAATAAAAACCCAATGATTATTAAATACTACCAAAAGAAAGCTCTGTGTGTGTGTGAAAAAAATGACTAAAAATTTGGTTTGGTCACAGTGTTGCATGACCGTGCAATTGACATTCAAAGTGTGACAGCGCTGAAAGTTGAAAATTGGCCTGGGCAGGAAGGGGGTAAAAGTGCCCAGTAGTTAACATAAGTGCTACGGGCGACTTATGGACCAAATGGAAGCACAATGCCAACCTCTTTCCCCATGGCCCCCAGTTAAAGTTGGTTCACACCAGGAATTACTCGGGAATGTACTGCCCTTTCCTGTGCGATTTAGTTGCAACACAGTGCAGTGCAATTTGAGCCCGTTCATTTTGAACCGCAGCATTGGACCGCAGCAAAAGTAGTGCATGCACTACTTTAACCACTTGTCGACCGTCGGCCGGCTTTTTACTGTGGCAGGGCAGCTCGGCTGCGTCCAGTCACGTAGTAATATTGACTGGAGTGCATGTGGTTTCGGTGGTGCGTGCACTCCCACTGTTTTTAGACACAGCGGGAGGTGGGCTGTGGGAGGAGAGGCGGCGACTGCCGCCTTTCTCCTGCGATCGTCCAGGAAATTGACAGAAGACCCGCCTGCTTATGTAAACAAAGCAGGTTGATCTTCTCTTAGACAGGCAGGGGCAGATCAGCAGTTTCAGCTAATCCGAAACTGTGATCTGTCTGTGCCTGCCACAGAACCCCCCCCCCCACACACACAGTGAGTAAGCACATACATTTAACCCCTTTGATTACCCCCAGTATTAACCCCTTCCCTGCCAGTGTAATTTATATAGTAACAGTGCATATTATTTAGCACTGATTACTGTATTAGTGTCACTGGTCCCCAGAAAGTGTCAAAAATTTCAAAAAAGTTAGGGGTCTGATCTGTCCGTGGCAATGTCGCAGTCCTGCTAAAGATCGCTGATCGCCGCCATTAATAATAAAAAAATAAAATAAATAAAAAGTCCAAAAATCATCTCCGTAGTTTGTAAACGCTATAACTTTTGCGCAAACCAATTAAAATACGCTTTTTGGGATTTTATTTACCAAAAATATGTAGCAGAATACAAATTGGCCTAAACTGATAGGAAAATTACATTTTTAGAAAAAAATTATTGGGAATTTTTTTTTTAGCAGAAAGTAAAAAATATGGCATTTTTAAAAAAATTGTCACTCTTTTTTTGTTTATAGCGCAAAATCTAAAAACCGCAGAGGTGATCAAATACCACCAAAAGAAAGGTATGGTGTAGTGAGTCCTGCGCTGTCTAAACTAGAGCGATAGCAGGGGTTTAAAGGAGACCCCAGATGCTGCTAGTACCGGAACTGGTGACCAAACAGTGTAAGATATATAAACGGTGGGGGGTACTGCGCTTCTGGGTAGGTGAACAATATTAAATAAATAAATAAACTATATCTGGTGTGTGTGCCTATCACAATATATATAGAAGAGAACTATACCATATAAATTAAGTCCATATTCATATTAAACAATTTAAAATAAAAATAAAAGTGCAATACTCTAAAAACCACTTAATGTGCTGATGATGCTATAGTGACAAATAAGGTGCTCGGGTGCATATATATAAAGCCAAAGTGTCCTCAGTGCTTCACAAACATATTATATAACGGTCTGGGTGTAAACAAAGTCCAAAATAAATAAAAAAATGAATAAACAGATGTGTTCAAGTGGGTAAGTTAAGTCCACAGGTGCTACTCCTTCACCAAACACCGTGCTGCAAATAGTGGGGTGCTTCTCCTTATCCCCTCAGGGTGTTCTAGCCGCTCACCTTAAAGACTAAGGGTAAAAAGCCTTATCACTAATCCAGGGGGCTCCTCTCCAATTATATGCCGTACTCCACTAGGGTCAGATATCTGGGCTGCTGCGGATGATTTGGCTCCCTCTCCCTCTCCAGACTCTCCGCAGTCACAATGGCTCTCAAAACAGAATACTCAAAATAGTGCAGTATGTCTGGATAACGGGTACTTTATTAAAATATCATTAAAACTACTCACATTTGCTGAGTACACAAAGCGCAAAAAGGATAGCGTCGGAGTGGGATCGCAGTCCTCACTTCCGCGATGTGCGTCACTTCCGGTCCGAACGTCCCTAAGCGTTACGCCACTTCCGCGTCACGTGGCTTCTTCAGGGGTAGCTATTGGCCGCGTGTGACGCTCATTAATACTGTTAAGGCCGGATGTAATTACATCGCCATTTTGGATATGGGTATTGGATTAATTTGCCGAAAACCGGATATGCCGATTCCGCCATGATACAGAAGCCCGCTCCGGGCTTCCGAAGTAGTTGATACTTTATACATTTGGTCCGTAAATATCAAATTGCAACTAACTATGTAAATACAGAAAAGGCAATCAGATATTCATATTATAAAACACTGGATCACAATTAATTGTTATTTGTGATCCAGTGTTTTATAATATGAATATCGTTCGGGATTTACCTATTTAATTGTATTTTAATTTTTAGAAGCTTCAGATCACATATCATTAGGTGTCAGCATTGAATATGTAGTAATGGTAATATGTGCTGCACTCCCGGGACACAGTCCTCCGTCAACAACTTTAATGGATGGTCTTAGATTTCTGAGTACTCCATTATTAATCTGATTGCCTTTTCTGTATTTACATAGTTAGTTGCAATTTGATATTTACGGACCAAATGTATAAATTATCAACTACTTCGGAAGCCCGGAGCGGGCTTCTGTATCATGGCGGAATCGGCATATCCGGTTTTCGGCAAATTAATCCAATACCCATATCCAAAATGGCAATGTAATTACATCCGGCCTTAACAGTATTAATGAGCGTCACACGCGGCCAATAGCTACCCCTGAAGAAGCCACGTGACGCGGAAGTGGCGTAACGCGTAGGGACGTTCGGACCGGAAGTGACGCACATCGCGGAAGTGAGGACTGCGATCCCACTCCGACGCTATCCTTTTTGCGCTTTGTGTACTCAGCAAATGTGAGTAGTTTTAATGATATTTTAATAAAGTACCCGTTATCCAGACATATTGCACTATTTTGAGTATTCTGTTTTGAGAGCCATTGTGACTGTGGAGAGTCTGGAGAGGGAGAGGGAGCCAAATCATCCGCAGCACCCCAGATATCTGACCCTAGTGGAGTACGGCATATAATTGGAGAGGAGCCCCCTGGATTAGTGATAAGGCTTTTTACCCTTAGTCTTTAAGGTGAGCGGCTAGAACACCCTGAGGGGATAAGGAGAAGCACCCCACTATTTGCAGCACGGTGTTTGGTGAAGGAGTAGCACCTGTGGACTTAACTTACCCACTTGAACACATCTGTTTATTCATTTTTTTATTTATTTTGGACTTTGTTTACACCCAGACCGTTATATAATATGTTTGTGAAGCACTGAGGACACTTTGGCTTTATATATATGCACCCGAGCACCTTATTTGTCACTAAAGCATCATCAGCACATTAAGTGGTTTTTAGAGTATTGCACTTTTATTTTTATTTTAAATTGTTTACTATGAATATGGACTTAATTTATATGGTATAGTTCTCTTCTATATATATTGTGATAGGCACACACACCAGATATAGTTTATTTATTTATTTAATATTGTTCACCTACACAGAAGCGCAGTACCCACCACCACCAAAAGAAAGCTCTATTTGTGGGGAAAAAAGGACATCAATTTTATTTGGGTACAGCACCGCACCACCGCGCAATTTTCCGTTAAAGTAATGCAGTGCTGAAAAAATGGCCTGGTCATTAAGGGGGCAAATCCTTCAGGGGCTGAAGTGGTTAAGTAATGCACAGCAGACGGATTGTATGGTACTTCTGTTCCATGCAATCCAGTGCAGGCAAACACACTGCGTTTGTGACCTGTGTTTGAGCAGTGTCTTTTGAAAGCGGTGCAAGAAACGCGGTTTTCCCTCATCGCTTTCTGGTGGGAATGGGCCCTCAGTGTACGTAACGGCAGTTTGTAGAAAGTTACACAACAGTTGTGGAAACCTGGCATAAAAAATACTAATACAGAAAGAATGACACATGATATTACCCTGCCATATGTAATTCTGTCACTGATTTATAGATGGATACAGTAATTAATTTAGTCCTGGACTGCAATTGTAAAAACTTAATTAAAAAGGATCCCTGCCCAGCTGGTTCATTTATTTGAAGTACAGCCACAAGTACAGCAAACATTGTTATTTGAATGATTAGTTTATTCTCCACAGTAGATATAACCTTTAGAGAAGATCTCTGAGAAAATCAAGACAGAAGGCTGACGACTCGGCGTGCTCTTGAATAAAAGTACTTTATTGCTGCAAGGTACAGAGTATATGCTGACGTGTTTCAGCTATAGGACCTTCATCAAAGCATACAAAAATGATTTAAAAACGAATATATATATATATATATATATATATATATATATATATATATATATATATATGGTAAAACAAATTCCCCAATCAAAGGGGTGGTAGCCTCACTAATTTAGATACATACCCTCAATACTAGGAAGCCCCATGGCTTGAATGACAGGATGGATATAAATCTTTTTTCAGTATCAATTTGTGATTTAATTTTATTTAATTAATAATATATTGTTAAATTGCCCTGCATGACATATAGGATGTTGCTCAGTGTACAGTATATGTCATTTTCCTTTTGTTTTTTTATGTGCAGTTGTTTTTGCTCCATGTGTTTTTAATTGGTTTGATTGCTCTTAATTAGTGAGGCTAACACCCCTTTATTTGAAGAACTTGTTATACTATATATAATCGTTGTTAAATAATTTTTGTATGCTTTGATTAAGGCTCTATAGCTGAAACAGTCAGTAATACTCTGTACCTTGCAACAATAAAGTACTTTTATTCAAGAGTATGCCGAGTCTCCAGCCCTTCTGTCCTGAGTTTATATTTATGGAATATGTAATAAAGTACAGCGCCAAAATTCCAAATAAATGAATATAAGAGAAAAATATCAAAGAAAATGGTATATTCAGCACTGAACTAAGAGCAAAAAACTGGGGTGAAATCAGCAGCTGAACACTCAAGGGTAATCTATATCACCTTCCAGAACAATAAAGCATACATAGTGCAGCACAATTTCAAATGTCTCTAAGATGCTTGTAAAACTCATTTTAAAAAATTATTTAAAAAATTATTTAAAAAATTAAGTCCATCGTAGAGAGTCCAATGGTACAGAGAAAAGGCTGGTATAACAGGCAAGTCCTTGGAATTGAAATCAAACACCCCAGTGTTGAAACAATCTTCAAACCATGCAAAGGACATACAAGGTGTCTTGAATCCCATCACCACAGCTATTACTGCCTCTCACCTCCACTAGGCGACCCTGCAGGGTCTTTGCGCATGCAAGCATGTAAACAGAAAAGCGATCCTCCACTCTTTCACTATTGCTTCCAATGGGTCCAATGCGAACAACACTTCCCAGTGCATATATGTATAAGGAGACAATAATGGGAGATCTAAGCGCTCTCTGCTTTGAACTGCACACACTTTATTAGTAAGGTAAAAATGAATGCACTCACATGATGGCAGAGTGTTTCAAACATCTCTCATAATAGTAAGAAAATCAATGGCGTGTGGTCGGCATGTCTCTGCCTCTCTCCTCCGTATTTCCAGAATGGCTGGCGGGTCATGCGGTGTCCCCCCCATACGCGTTGCGTCCGTGGGCGGGACTTCTTCAGCGGGGATGGGGACAGCCAATGACGGGCCAGCGTATATACCCTTAACTCCGCCCATATGCAAATAGCGGAAGCCGTTGCCACGCAACCGCCCGCTCGCCTCCCAGTCCGGAAGCCGGAAAAATGGGACGTCACTACCGCTTTCCTTAACCCTCCTCTTATGTTAGGGTCAGAACCGACCAGTTTTCAGGTTTTGAATGTCTATAAGTATCACATAAATTTGTTTATTGCATCAAGATTTTTTTATTTTGTCAGGAACCTCTATTTAAACAATGTAATAGAAAAATAATCCTTTTCACTAAATTATAAAATACTGTGGTGAAAATTAAGACGTTCATGGTGTTAGGGTCAATTCTGACCCAGTTATAATATAGGATTTTAGGACACTAATAAGTGCCAAAACTGAAATCATAAACACTCTCTCTGCTTAGTAACACTGACAGCCAATCCCCTCTCAACCCTGTGAGCTGTAGTTAGGGAGGGGCCTATCTCTTTTCCTGCTTGTCTGCTTCTCTAAATAAAGTGAAGAAACATAGGACAAATTCATTTCAGAGTTGCTGACTTTATTTTACCATTTTTTAAATTTGAAAATGAGAGGTATGCTATCAAAAGAAAGGTCTAAGGGGTCACACCAAAAATATTAAAACCAAACTTTTAAAGGATAAAAAAGCCTAACAAGGTAACCAAGAGGTAAGAAACAAATTTGATGATAAATAATTATTCAGAGGGTATTTTATGGCTGATTTAAAACACGGGTGAAAACCGACCCTAAACATCATGGATAGTAATGGAATTCTAACATAAGAGGAGGGATACAGCGTCCGGGTGCCATAGCAACTACCCGAGTCCTCCTAAATTGAGAAGACACTCCGGCAATGTTTTAAAAGCACCATTTTGTAAATAAAACCTCTGATCGGAATATCCAATGGGGTGAATGTTTATTGCACATACCTCTTGCCCTGATAACGAACAAGGCATAATAAGTACAAAATATGCCACAAGACCCATACCATCTCGGAACTGGCCACTAGATGGCAGAAATAAACCGATCTCTTACATATATATATATCCACATATTGCAAATATAAAAAAATATGGTAAATGCATGAGAACACCACAAATAACATGTTAAAATTTAAAAGATCAATATAGCCATAAAACACAACAATATTTAGCAATATTTTAAAATTAATTAAAACATCGCTAAAATTCTAAAAATTCTAAAAAGCCGCACAAGGAATAAAATGATCTATCGGAAATAAAACAATTTAAATCGAAGTCCACATTAAGTCCTAATGGCGATAAAACCTTGGCTTCATAGATCCAGAATGACTCACGGTGGCTAAGCTGCCTTATATAATTCCCTCCTCTCCAATGGCGATTACCGTATTTTCCGGCGTATAAGACGACTGGGCGTATAAGACGACCCCCCTATTAATTGATCTACCGGTAATACTTATACTTAGGTTACCTTGGAGATATTCTACTCGGCGTATAAGACGACCTCCCAATTTTGGGGGATTTTTTTGAGGTTCAAAAGTAGTCTTATACGCCAGAAAATACAGTAATTTTTTCTATCCCCCAGAATTTTAATCCGATGGGATTTTTTTGATGACACAGTTTAAAATGCCGTGAGACGCTATGGGTAACTAGGCCTTTCTTTATATTGTTCACGTGCTCACCGACTCGCACATGGATGGCTCTGGACGTTCTACCTATATATTGTAGGCCGCATACGTATTCCAACATATAAACTACCACCTGGGTAGTGCAGGTGATTAAATTCTTAATCTTGTATGTTTTTTGCGTGGCCGTAGATACAAACTCCTTTCTCCTCTTCACGTTTCTCCTACAATTCCTGCATGTGGCACATTTGCCACATGCATAGAACCCAGAGAGTAAAGAAAAAAGACGGCTCTCCCTAGTTACCGGGGGATAAACCACACCTGGCGCGATTTTATCCCTCTACGAGGGTGCCTTGCGGTATACAAATTTTGGATGTTCTGATATGGCAGGACCAAGGATCTTGTCATGCTTCAATATATCCCAATGTTTCTTGATTATGCGTTCTACTTTCTTGTGATGGACATTATAGTCCAACACAATACGAAAATCAGACTTAATTTTTTCGATTTTTTGATCAGAGTTTCTCTATTGATGCTACCAACACTGATTATCTCTTTCTGGATGTTTCCCTGTGTTTAACCCTTTTCTAAAAAATGGCCTGCTAAAATCTCTGATTGTAATTTTTTTAGAAAAGGGTTACACACAGGGAGACATCCTGTGAACCACGTGGTTCTCTGCATTTGGGGGCATCATGTATGCTGGTCACTGCATTGGGGGCACGCACGCACGCTGATCTCTACATTTGGGGGCATCATGTATGCTGGTCACTGCATTGGGGGCATGCACGCACGCTGATCTATGCATTTGGGGGCATCATGTATGCTGGTCACTGCATTGAGGGCATGCACGCACGCTGATCTCTGCATTTGGGGGCATCATATATGCTGGTCACTGCATTGGGGGCACGCACGCACGCTGATCTCTGCATTTGGGGGCATCATGTATGCTGGTCACTGCATTGGGGGCATCATGTATGCTGGTCACTGCATTGGGGGCACGCATGCACGCTGATTTCTGAATTTGGGGGCATCATGTATGCTGGTCATTGCATTGGGGGCACGCACGTACGCTGATCTCTGCATTTGGGGGCATCATGTAGGCTGGTCACTGCATTGGGGGCATGCATGCACACTGATCTCTGCATTTGGGGGCATTATGTAGGCTGGTCACTGCATTGGGGGTACGCACGCACGTGGTTCTCTGCATTTGGGGGCATCATGTATGCTGGTCACTGCATTGGGGGCACGCATGCATGCTGATCTCTGCATTTGGGGGCATCATGTATGCTGGTCACTGCATTGGGGGCACGCACGCACGCTGATCTCTGCATTTGGGGGCATCATGTATGCTGGTCACTGCATTGGGGGCACGCACGCACGCTGATCTCTGCATTTGGGGGCATCATGTAGGCTGGTCACTGCATTGGGGGCACACACGCACGCTGATCTCTGCATTTGGGGGCATCATGTATGCTGGTCACTGCATTGGGGGCACGCACGCACACTGATCTCTGCCTTTGGGGGCATCATGTATGCTGGTCACTACATTGGGGGCACGCACGCTGATCTCTGCATTGGGGGCACCATGTACGCTGGTCACTGCATTGAAAGGGGGCCTGTACTGTGGGGTTTGTAATAGGGGGTCTGCACTGTGGGGTTTGTGCTAGGGGGTCTGCACTGTGGGGTTTGTGCTAGGGGGTCTGTACTGTGGGATTAGTGCTAGGGGGTCTGTACTGTGGGATTAGTGCTAGGGGGTCTGTACTGTGCGGTTTGTGCTAGGGGGTCTGTACTGTGGGGTTTGTGCTAGGGGGTCTGTACTGTGGGGTGTGTGCTAGGGGGTCTGTACTGTGGGGTTTGTGCTAGGGGGTCTGTTCTGTGGGATTAGTGCTAGGGGGCCTGTACTATGGGGTTTGTGCTAGGGGGCCGTACTGTGGGGTTTGTGCTAGGGGGCCTGTATTGTGGGGTTTGTGCTAGGGGGTCTGTGCTGTTGGATTAGTGCTAGGGGGTCTGTACTGTAGGGTTTGTGCTAGGGGGCCTGTACTGTGGGGTTAGTGCTAGGGGGCCTGTACTGTGGGGCTAGTGCTAGGGGGCCTGTACTGTGGGGTTTGTGCTAGGGGGCCTGTACTGTGGGGTTTGTGCTAGGGGGTTTTTGCTTGAGGGGTTTGTGTGGGGTTTGTGCTTGAGGGGTTTGTGCTAGGGGGTCTGTACTGTGGGGTTTGTGCCACACTCAGTCAGTTTATTCCATAATAGGGTGTCTCTCACAGTATATCCCATAATAGGGCCCCTGCTCCCTATTATGGGATATACTAGTACTGATGGACCCCTTAATATGTGATATATTGGGAGAATTTGTTCATGCAAGCAAAATACAGGGGACAAAATGGGTGGAGTCTACAAGGGGTGGGGCTTATGAGAAATGGGAGGGGTCAAAATGAAAGGGCGGGGTCTTTCGCCCCCCCATCTTAAAACTTCACCAGCCGCCACTGCACATGAATATGCTTTGATGGATACCAGTCTATTGTAGCTCGGGCTGTATTTTTAGAGTAGTTGTCCTGCTGGAAGGTGAACCTCCACCCCAGTCTCAAGTCTTTTGCAGACTCTAACAGGTTTTCTTCTAAGATTTGGTTCCTGTATTTGGCTCCATCCAATTTCCCATCAACTCTGACCAGCTTACCTGTCCCTGCTGAAGAAAAGCATCCCTACTAGGGATGATCGAATGGTTCGGGTCGACCATCGGTTCGACCCGAACATTGACTGTTCGAAATTCGGCAAAATTGCGGAAAAAGTTCAGAATTCGGCAACCAGAACCGACCAGAATGCAATGGGACAGGAACTGGGCTTTAAAAGCCTGTGATTGGACCAGAAACATCAGTAAAAGCCAATTGAGGGGGCAGGAGGATGCTAGGAATGTGATTGGAGTGACTAGGGGGTCCAGAGGCCAATCAGCAGTGAATACCCCCCCAGTATATAACATAGCCCCGCCAAATCGCTAGCACTGTAATACAGGGGCTGTGGAAGAAAGTGGAAGCATTTCTGTTACTCCTGCTGCAAAAGTGTCATTTAGCAATTATTAGTGTGAGGAAAGGGATATCTAGTGTAGTTAGGGTACTATATACTACTATAGTTAGATTCAATAATCTAGTTTCTGTAGGGAAAGTGTTAAGTGTCAGGGTGACCGTAATGTAGTTTAGGGTGAACTGACTCTGACTGCTATGCCAGGGTGACAGAACTCATCCATGTCAGGGTGACCGCCATAAGAAAAAGATCATTTTTCTTAGAATTAATAGTAGAGCAGGGATGGGGCTCCGCTCCTTGTATGCCAGGGTGACCGAATTCATCCATGTCAGGGTGACCGCCATAAGAAAAAGATCATTTTTCTTAGAATTTTTAGTAGAGCAGGGATGTGGCTCCACTCATGTCACACCTGGGCGTTTTTGTTTCAGGCGTTTATTGGGCTTTTTTGTGGATGTCTTTGGAGGCAGGCATGACATCTGAACTTCTGTATAGGGGTATATATACACACACACACATATATGTATATATACACATACACACATATAGGTGTGAAAGTAGCGGAACCCCATCCATGCGCTAATGAAATTATTTGCAGGGATGTGGCTCCGCTCCTATCACACCTATATGTGTGTATATGTATATATACATATATGTGTGTGTGTATATATACCCCTATACAGAAGTTCAGATGTTATGCCTGCCTCCAAAGACGCCCAAAAAATGCCCAATAAACGCCTGCAACAAAAACGCCCAGGAGAGCAAGATCCTGAATAAACATGAATGGCAGTTTCCACTCAGGCCCTTTCCATTGACACCTCATTTCTACCACATCCTGAGAATTCATAAGGATGCCAAAAACCCTCTAGGTAGACCAATCATAGCAGGCATAGATAGCCTTACAAGCCAAACAGGATGCTTTTTAGATCATTTCCTCCAAGGTTTGGTGGTTGAAGTACCCTTGTGAGGCATTCAGACCATGTGTTGGATATTCTTTTGAATTACCGGTGGCAAAGCACCTATAAATGACTACCGTTGGGTGTGTCAACATTATACACATTGATACATCTTGAGTTTGGGATACAAGCAATTCAATTTTTCTTAGCACAAAACAATATACTCTTGGCCCAAACAGATTTTATTGTGCACTCTAAAACAGAAGTTTTTGGATAAGGGTTACAGTGAGGAGCTGATTAATTAACCTTGCAAGAAATATAGAGTACAGTATTTTAAGGAATATCAGACCACCCTAAAGGAACTAGAAAGGGATAGCGATTTAGTTCAGTTTAATACAAGGTTTAAAAAATATAGCCTTTGAAATCGAAAGGGTGTTCACAAAATATGGGAATATCCTCAAACAGGACCCCAATTTATCAAGGGCCATTATAGACAGACCAAACGTTGTTTTCAGGAAATTGTGAAACCTTAGCAGCCACATTGCCCCTAGTAGGGTTAGGCCATTAAAAAACAAGAATTCTACCCCTGCATTGAGTTCCCTTTTAAACCAGAAAGGTAATTTCTGATGCAGAGTAAAGAATTGCAGAGCATGTCAATTTATGTGGCACAGGAAAAAATGAAAACTAATAGATGTTGGTGGGAGAATTCATTCCAGCTGAAAATCTATTAACTGTGGCATGTGGTTTATGTCTATATATATAAACAAAATAAAAGCTGCGCTAAAAATGACTATATGTATAAATGAATAAATAAATATGCAACAAATACGTGAATGTGCACTCTTACTAAACAATATAGTGCCAACCCCAAATAAATATATAAATTACATATACAAACAAGTATATAAATATATGTGCACACTAGTAATGAAAAATAGTGACAAAATCAAGAAAATTAATGTTTAAAAAATTGTAACACAAATTAGCATAAAAATAGTTAAGGGTAGTGAAAGTCCCAAACAAACTCTGTGCATAGAGTAAAAATGATAAAAAGTCTTCCACCACAGCAGTAGATAAAGATTCTCCTCTACGGTGCATCTGTCAGTAAAGCATTACCAGATAATGGTAATAAATAAATTTTGCGTGGTGACGTCAGCACGCCTGTCCCGACGTGTTTCATCACAGCTGACGTCTTCTTGGGGGTTTACTTTTGCCCAGGTGATTTCCCACTATTTAGCTGCAGCTTCTCCTTTTTTCTTTTATTAGCGTGGTTTTATTATACATACAGTATAAATTAATTTATCCCAACAAACAAAAAAGCAAAATCTCTCTACCTGCTAGCAATGTATTATTAAAATTAATTATATAATTAATGCTTTTTAAATTATAAAATTTAACTTATAAATCACCCACTGACCAAGGGATTCGATCTCACAATAATGGCAATTGAAGGTCTGGTATGCTGCTAGCTTCACCACCAATAACTACAGCTAGGTTGAATACACTGTACCTGCCTAACTAACTCACTAACTCCTATTGCACCCTACACACAGTGGATGAGATGAAAGTTAGGGAGAGTGTATTCAGCTTAAGCAGGCTTTGTAGCGTAGGTGGTAGTATACCAGGCTTGCAATGATAAGCACTGTGAGTTTAATTACCCCTGTCAGCTAGTGATTTATTTATTGGAATTCAGAAGTCAGAGAGTCCATTATAATGTGGGAACTCGAAGTTCCCACGAAGAAGCCCATTTGTTTGTCATTCGACGAACGAGCGAACAGCCAGTTTTCGAGTCAAACTTACATTTGACTCGAACTCGAAGCTCATCCCAAATTCTCACACGTGGTATCCCCATACTTAGAAGACATATCAGAATGCGTTTTGGGGTATAATTGTAGGTATGCCTATGCTGTGTGAGAAATAAAATGACAACTTTGTGGGGAAAAAAAAAACATATTTTATTTAATTTTCTTGTTTTCCAAAAAATAGTGACAAAAAAATTAAAACGTAACCACTTTACCACCGGAGGATTTTGCTGTCTTACGTCTGGGCCACTTTTTGCGATTCGGCACTGTGCGACTTTAACTGACAATTGCGCGGTCATGCAACGCCGTACCCAAACAAAATTTATGTCCTTTTTTTTCCCACAAACAGAGCTTTCTTTTGGTGGTATTTGATCACCTCTGCGATTTTACTTTTTTTGCGCTATAAACAAAAAAATACAAACATTTTTTTAACATTTTAGGCCAATTTGTTTTCTGTTACATATTTTTGGTAAAAAAAATCACAATAAGCGTATTTTGATTGGTTTGCGCAAAAGTTATTGTGTTTACTAACTAAGGGAAAGATTTCTGTCGTTTTTGGTGTTTTTTTGTTTTTAAAGAGTAATGGCGGCGATCTGCGTTTTTTTTTGCGGGACTGCGACATTGCGGTGGACAGATCGGACCCTTGACTGACATTTTTTACACTTTTGGGGTTACCAGTGACATTACTACAGTAATCAGTGCTATAAATATGCACTGTTACTGTAAAAATGACACTGGCAAGGAAGGGGTTCATTTTATTGGAGAGGGAGGGGTTAATGTATGCCTGGTGCTTACTGACGTATGTGGGGGGAGGTGACTGAGTGACACAGGGACAGATCGCATGTTCAGCTTTGCTGAACCCTGCAATCTGTCACTGCCTGTCACTTAGGAGATCCGCCCGCTTGTGTTTACACAAGCAGGCGGATCTCCACACTAGATCCCCGACGATCGGGGAAGGGCAGCGGCGATCGTTGCTGCTCCTCCCCTGGCCCGACTCCCGCTGTGACTGAATACAGTGGGAGCGAGCCTCCGGCGGCGCGCGCGCCGCCGAGAAGGGGGGGTGTCTGCTGACGTAGGTCTACATCGTCAGACCTACAAGAGCCACTTTGCCGCAGTGAGCAGACGGCAAGTGGTTAAAAAAAAAACTCACCATACCTCTTACTAAATACCTTGGACTATCTTCTTTCAAAAAAAAAAAGGGTACATTGGGGGGTACATTGGGGGGTATTTGTACTGTCCTGACATTTTAGGGCCTCAAGAAATGAGTCAGTCAGTATACCAGGCTAGATCAATTTTCAAATATATACCATGCCTTGAAAAAAGTATTCATACCCCTTGTCATGTTACAACCAAAAATGTAAATGTATTTTTTTGTGATTCTATGTGACAGCCCAAAACAAAGTGAGGCATAATTCTCAAGTGAAAGAAAAAAGATAGATGGTTTTCAAATTTTTTTACAAATAAATATCTGAAAAGTGCGGCATGTACTTGTATTCAATCCCCTTTACTCGTAAGTCACCTAATTAGTAAATAGAGAAGACCAGTGTGTAATTTAATCTCAGTATTAATACAGCTGTTCTGTGAAGCCCTCAGAGGTTTGTTAGAGAACCTTAGTGAACAAACGGCTTCATGAAGGCCAAGGAACACACCAGACAGGTCAGGGATACATTTGTAAGGAGGTTTAAAGCACAGTTAGGTTATACAAAAATATTCCAAGCTTTGAACATCTAACGGAGAACTGTTAAATCCATTATCTGGCACAGCTGGGCAAAGAAAACATTAATCAGAGAAGCACCCAAGACGCCCATGGTAACTCTGGAGGAGCTGCAGAAATCCACAGCCCAGGTAGGAGGATCTGTCCACAGGACAACTATTAGTCGTGCACTTCACAAATCTGGCCTTTATGGAAGAGTGGCAAGAAGAAAGCCATTGTTTAAAAAAAGCCATAAGAAGTCCCGTTTGCAGTTTACAAGAAGCCATGTGGGGGACACAGCAAACATGTGGAAGAAGGTGCTCTGGTCAGATGAGACTAAAATTTAACTTTTTAGCCTAAAAACAAAATGCTATGTGTGGCAGAAAACGAACACTGCACATCACCCTGAACACACTATCCCCACCGAGAAACATGGTGGTGGTAGCATTATGTTGTGGGGATGCTTTTCTTCAGCAGGGACAGGGAAGCTGGTCAGAGTTGATGGGAAGATGAATTGAGTCAAATACAGGGCAATCTTTGCAAAGCTGGTAAAGATTCAGGGGGACTGAATACAAATGCACTCCGCACTTTTCACATATGTATTTGTAAAACATTTTGAAAACCATTTATCATTTCAAGGTGTATGAATACTTTTTCAAGGTACTGTATAGCATAGTGTGTAGACTCTATAACTTTCACAAAGACTAAATAATATACACAAATTTGGGTTATTTTTACCAAAGAAATGTAGCGGAATACATTTTGTCCTAAATTTATGAAGAAAGATTATATACTTTTTGGAACATAAACTAAGAAAATGTGTTTTTTTTTTTTTTTTTTCAAAATGTTCTGTATTTTTCTTTTATATTGCAAAAAAAAAAAACAAAAAACACAGTAGTAATTATATACCACTAAATGAAGTTCTATCTGTCTCAAAAAATGCTAAAAAATTATTTTGTGAACAATGGTGCATGAGTAATTGTTATTCAAAATGTGATTGCACTGAAATCTGAAAATTTGGCCTTAGCAGGAAGAAGGTGAAAGTATCTGGTATTGAACCAGATTGAAGCAGATGTTGGTAATCAAGCAGAATAGGAGTTGAGTTGGAGGAGGACACTGTGCAGTGACGAATAGTTGTGACATTGATTATGTTCTACTACAAGTTTTTACCTGAGCTTATCATAGTGCTTTCTAGGCAGAAAGCTATTCCATGCAAAAGGTGAATACATATACATAAAATCCTACAATCATTGAAACTATGGATACAAACTAAAGCCTAATTATTCATAAATTGTAAAATCCTTATCAATGGATGTGGGAGTCTGTAGGGGAAAAGACATATCATAATCTGGAAGCCTCCTATTAAGCTGGCTATAGATGATAGAATTTTCTTTCCTGCAACCACTAGCGTGAGGACCCATTCTTCCCAGGACAACACAGTGTATGTTGCTAGCAGCTATAGCCGCTGGGAATAATCGCATCCCAAAAGTCCAATTTGCTGGCTGTACCCAAGTCCATTGATGGATCAACTTGGGTACAATCAGCTTGCCCATACATGGTTAGAATCTCAGCCTGTTCCTGCTGAACCGATTGAGATTTGAGCCGTCTATGGCCAACTTATGTCTCTCTCTTGTTACACATCTTCCTGCGGTTTCTACTGTGCCAGCACATGTGTGTAGAGTGCAGGACTGTACTTCCCCCCCTTCCATCAAATATGTCAAAGAACTCTGAAGTGGCAAACTGCTTTGGTTGTCTAAAACAGCATACATCTTGACAGCTTTTTCTGGTTGTTCCTGAGAAAATACCAGACACATTTTAGCACTTGTTTTCTCTGAAAGTCTTTTGTGACATTCATGCAGACATAGCATACCATATTTAAATATGATCATAAGAGTTAACTGTTCATGGCTCTGCCGTGATCTAACACCAATGGAAGATCTCCTGTGAATGTAGAGTGTGGTTTAAAGGGACCTCCTTTGAGGCAGATATATGCCTGTCCCTGTTGCAGTCTGAGTACTTGACAGTACAGCCTTTCAGTCTCTGGTGAAGTGTTCTGTGGATGCACAACATCTGACACAAATGTCATTGTTCCTTAGAAACTCCTTCCTCCAAAGGACTTTCACCTAAATGCACAACACTTTCTGGGAGGATGTGGTTTGTTGTCAATAGAACAATTAGAGATTGTTTTTTTTTTTTTGTTCTTTCTTTGCTGTTGCTTCCGGTATTGGATGTACATTCCATTTTTCTATTGGAGAGGCCAGGGCACTGCTAATCTACGCACCTGTGCATGTGATTTGAGAAGTGACAGTCTCTGGAGGGGGTAGCTCTGTTGAAGGTAGAGGGCACCCTGGAACAGCTGGGTAACCGGCTGGGTATCAGTGTAAAGCAAAAAGCAGGGAAAGTGAAGTAGCCCAGCTCAAAAGGCCTTTCTGTTGCTGCCAGTCTACAGATCCTCGACCTTCTCCACTCCTCCATGTATGTTGGTTTGGAGTTAGCCATGTATAATGGTTTACTAACAGGTGTGAGAGTCTGGCAGAGTTGGCTGAAAACATGTCCTCACATTGCTATTGCCATGCCCCAACTTCAATTTTTCTAAAGGAGACAATGGGTGAGGAAATTAGAAAATATTGATGTAGGCTTTGTGACTGCTGAGAAAATGGAGCAGATATTGTAAGCCCCTTTGTCAGTTAGCAGCAATCTGCTCCTTATACTATACTGTAAACATAAAACAAAACAGAGGGCACACCAGCCTAGCGCATTATCCTCAAAACATATATTTTATTATTAAAAAATCGTAAGTATAATACTCAAAATCCAACAGGCATATAAAAGCTTGTCATGCTACAACAACAGCATCGAGTCCACATTACATCTTAAATCACTGTGTGGCTCTGAGGAAGAGGAAAATCCCTTGAAACCCGTTAACGTGTTGGAATCATGATATCCTGTTACTATTTATGATGTAAAGTGGACTTGATGCTGTTGTTGTGGCTTGATAAGCTTTTACACACCAATTGGTTTTTATAATATTTAACCACTTGCTGACTGTATACTGTATATATACGTCGGCAAGCTGGCTCTCCCAGGCAAAACCACGTATCAGTATGTCATTTTCCTGGGAGGAGCTAGGGGGCGAGCATGTGCCGCTGGAGGTGCGCTCCCTCCCTCGTCATTGGGGACGCTGGGGCGTGTGTCAGGCAGCTCAGAGGGCCGCCTAACACTCTTGATCTCTCCCTGCTGACAGAGAAGGACGGTCGGCTGATGTAAACACAGCCGTCTGTCCTTCTCCCTCGGATGATCACAGAGCCCATGTGATCCTGCTATATAGGATCGCATGTCTCTGTTTTCATCTCACAAGCCCAACCCCCCACAGTTAGAATCACTCCCCTAGGCTTACATTTAACCCCTTGATCACCAACAATGTTAACCCCTTCCCTGCCAGTGTCATTATTACAGTAACAGTGCATATGTTTAGCACTGATTACTGTAGTAATGTCACTGGTACCCCCAAAAGTGTCAAAAATGTCAGTTAGGGGTCTGATCTGTCCGCCGTAATGTTGCAGTCCCGCAAAAAAATCGCAGATCGCCGCCATTACTAGTAAAAAAAAAATAATAAAAATTACATAAATCTTTCTCGTAGTTAGTAAGCACGATAACTTTTGCGCACACCAATCAAAATACGCTTATTGCAATTTTTTACCAAAAATATGTAGCAGAAAACAAATGGGACTAAAATGTTAAAAAATTTAGATTTTTAATTTTTTTTCTTTGGGAATGTTATATAGCAGAATGTGAAAAATATATATATATATTTTTTTTTTTTGCAAAATTGTCGCTATTTTTTTGTTTATAGCGCAAAAAATAAAAAATCGCACAGGTGATCAAATACAATCAAAAGAAAGCTCTATTTGTGGGAAAAAAAGGAAGTCAATTTTATTTAGGTACAGTGTTGCACGACCGCGCAATTATCCGTTAAAATACCGCAGTGCCGAATCGCAAAATAGGGCCTGGTCATTAAGGGGAAAATCCTCCGGTCTGAAAGTGGTTAATAATAAAAACATGATTTGATGATAATACGCTAGGTTGTTTTATGACTTTAGTGTATCCCAGTTTCCACAGTTGTAAGAGGGCCTCAAGGCACAGCATGTCCATTTAAGCCAAGATGGGAATCTACAAAACTGCCACTCCTGGGGTCCACTCTCAAGTGCAGGAGGTCTGCGGGTTTGGTATACTATGTTGTGTTTGTAACAGAGCTGCTTTATCCAATCTTTTTGACCAACTTCCCCCCACCTCTTTCATTCCTGCTCCCCTGAATGCAGAAGGGAAGAAAGAGGGTATTTACCTTTGCAGGTTCTACTCGTGCATGTGTAATCACTACAAGGACAGAGAAGATTATAAGCTGTCTACAGACAATTTACATTCACCTGTATATAAGGCCCAATCTGGCGAGAATCTACAGCAATTTTATATATTATCTCATATCACATTGAAATGGCATATATAGTGTTAAAAATTGTAAAATAATCATCAAATACTCCTCATAAGTGGATCCCCTTAACCAGTATTTTATACCATCATATTCCAATGGAGTTGTAAGGCATCTATGTATATCAGTCCTGGCATCAGTACTGAAACTGTTATAGGGAGACAATCTTCCTCTATGTGTCTTGCAGGTGAACTTGCTTCTTTAGGCGGGTAGGAGAACATTTACCTGTACAAGATCACCATTGACTACCTAATGAGGTGGATCCTCCAGCAAGTCCATGGCTTCCTCACTACTGTTCACAGGTGACAATTGATCACCCCAGTTCTTTGGAGTAAGCAGTACAACAAGTGAAGCTGGCATAACAGCTAATGAACATGATTGCACATTCCGGGAAGATGTCAAATCATGCACAAAGAAAATAGTGTCAGATATTGTCGCAATTTCCCCCACCCCTGCTTGGAAGTAAACTGCAAAAGGTGCCAGCTTGATTAAGCTGAATGCAGAACTCTCGGGAAAGGCTCCAACAAGTCACTCTTTTTATTGGATCCCCCACACACTGTCTCAACCTTTTGCAGATTGGGGAAATCGGTGCACAGCCCAGCCCATCCATTCCAATTGAGGCCAGGGAGATCAGAAGTGGACTACTCCGATGGCTATACCGAAGCATCTTCCAGACTGCCTGGTTGGGTAGACTCCAGAACACCCTTTGCATTTTCATCCCCATTGAGATCTTGGGGTTCGTCAACCATCTCCAGTGCCTCATAAAGAAAAGATCACCATCCACAGCATTGTACCTAAGCAGGCACTTGTTTGCAGACCCTCTAAAACATGGGGCACATAGAACAAAATACTTCCCAGTCTCCAAGGCAGCATAGAGCAAAGCTATTCCAAGCTCAGAAGTGAAGTCCAAGGGTTTCAGGTGCTGGTTCTGGTTTCAGCAACTTCAAGGGCAACTGATAACATAATGATGTAGCCTTCAGCTTAGCTCCTACCAATTGAGATAAAACACTTCTGCACCCGAGCACTTTTGTATGGTCCTCCATGTTGCATCCACCAATTAAAAGAGATTACATAATCTGTCCATGTGCTGATCATGCTTCCAGTCACGCTCTTGGTAACATGCTCTCCATCTAATACAGGGAATCCTCCTACACAGGGAATACTGCTGACTATGCCAAGTATTACTCTGATGGCATATTTTAACATGTGGGCTGTGCCCTCTGATGGCTGCAGACTAGGGATAGACTGATATGGTTTTTCCAGGGCCGATACCGATACTGATATTTTGGTCACAACGTATCGGTATCGGCCGATATGGGCCGATAATCTGCACATTCAATTACACATCCAATGCAGAGTGACCAGTGCCCCCATCAATGCAGAGTGACCAGTGCCCCCATTAATGCAGGGTGACCAGTGCCCCCATCAATGCAGAGTGACCAGTGCCCCCATTAATGCAGAGTGACCAGTGCCCCCAACAATGCAGAGTGACCAGTGCCCCCATCAATGCAGAGTGACCAGTGCACCCATCAATGCAGAGTGACCAGTGCCCCCAACAATGCAGAGTAACCATTGCCCCCAACAATGCAGAGTAACCATTGCCCCCAACAATGCAGAGTGACCAGTGCCCCCATCAATGCAGAGTGACCAGTGCATGGGGATTAGAGCACCGCCTGATTACACAAAGAGCAGAGTTCTTCTGCTCACCCGGCGCGGGCGCTTTCATGCAAAGTCCCGCCTCCTGGACCGTCTCCTATGATAGACGTCACCAGTGTGCTGTCTATCATAGGTAGGAGTCGGCCCAGAAGGCGGGACTTCGTACGAGAGCGCCTGCGCCGGGTAAGCAGTAGAACCCTGCTCTTTATGTAATCAGGCAGTGCTCTAATCCCCATCCCCCTTCCCCACTGGAGGTAGCCCTACCCTAAGAAAATATCGGTCATATCGGAGAAGTTTGTGGCCGATACCGATACTTTTAAAAAAGTGAATATCGGCTGCCGATTATCGGCAAAACCGATAATCGGTCGATCCCTACTGCAGACCATATTATTTCACTGGGCCCAACATAAGGATGCATAATGTCCTTTCACCTGCCAGTGACACCTGTCCTGGCACTGACTAATGATACATTTTGTGAGATACAGCATTAAGCGCTGATTCTGTCCACTAGCTCTTCATACACATTACATCATATTACACATTGTAATTTTTAGCCTGAAGGCTAAGAGGGGAGCTACTGAACATACATCGCAAGGCCTCGCACACCGGAGGTCCAGGCCAGTTTGCCCTAGGATGGTTCTGTTCTGCAGCAGGACCCTACTAGAGGACCATTCGCAAGAAGTCCCATGTGCCAAACACCCTACATTTGGGACCTCCGTCATCTGGCACCACGGCTCCCTCTCCTGAGCTGGCTGCTCTTTACTTTACACTCGTTACCACCATGAAGGATATCTTGAAGGTTTACACTTCGGTTCCCAAATACATATACTGTAGGAGCACACTCACTCTTCACAAGAATTAGACCAGGCACTGTTGCCTAACCAAAAAATGTTTTACTTGAATAAAAGCCCTTGTACATACAATTCTCAGTTGTTACCATCAGAACGCAGAATAGTGCAACATCAATAAATATGACATTATCTATATCGATCTTCCACTTTCACAAGTGCCATGGCTGTGGTGTTAGTACCCTTTCAGTTGTATTTGTCTAAATATTAAAGATTTAACCCGTTATCCTATATTAGGGTCCCTCTACGGGCCACCCCCACTCTAGTTTGGGGATTACATTACTCTCCTACTTTCCCAGAAGACCTTGAGGCCCAACCTTCCCCTGTATATATCCCTTCTAAAAAATAAAAAAAAGTGACACATGCAGGAGAAGACACACCACAGTACACCTTTAACCCCGTTAATACCACACATTAACCCTTTGTAGAACAAAACATAATTAGCAGATAGACACCTGCCTACAAACCAGCCCCTGATGACATTTCACCACCCATGCGCATCATCGTGGGGGTGACTACAAGAATCCAGAAGAGACAGGCACCCGCTGTTGATGATGATGATGACATTACTAATAAAGAAAAGAATATGGTGGTACAGGCGTGAGATGACTGAGGCAAGGGCAAGGCAACACTGAATTTGAAGGGTCTACCTGTGCTTGCGTGGGTTTCCTCTGGGTATGCCAGTTTCCTACCACACTCCAAAGACATGCTGGTAGGTTAATTGGCTTCTGTTTAAATTGGCCATAGTATGTGTATGTATAAATGTGAGTTAGGGGCCTTGGACTATAAGCTTCTTGAGGGTAGGGACTGATGTGAATGGATAATATATACAGTATCTCACAAAAGTCAGTACACCCCTCACATTTTTGTAAATAGTTTATTATATCTTTTCATGTGACAACACTGAAGAAATGCCACTTTGGTACAATGAAGTAGTAAGTGTATAGCTTGTATAACAGTGAAAATTTGCTGTCCCCTCAAAATAACTCAACACACAGGCATTAATGTCTAAACCACTGGCAACAAAAGTGAGTACACCCCTAAGTAAAAATTTTAAAATTGGGCCCAAAGTGTCAATATTTTCTGTGGCCACCAATATTTTTCAGTATTGTCTTAACCCTCTTGGGCATGGAGTTTACCAGGGCTTCATAGGTTGCCACTGGAGTCCTCTTCCACTCCTCCATGATGACATAACGGAGTTTAGACACCTTGCACTCCTCCACCTTCTATTTGAGGATGTCCCACAGATGCTCATTAGGGTTTAGGACAGGAGACATGCTTGGCCAGTCCATCACCTTTACTCTCAGCTTCTTTAGCAAGGCAGTGGTCACCTTGGAGGTGTGTTTGGGTTCATTATTATGTTGGAATACGGCTCTGCAGTCCAGTCTCCAAAGGGAGGGGATCATGCTCTGCTTCAGTATGTCACAATACATGTTGGCATTCATGGTTCCCTCAATGAACTGTAGCTCCCCAGTGCTGGCAGCACTCATTCCGTCTAGAACTTGACACTCCCACCACCATGCTTGACTTGTCTTTGTACTCCTCACCTGGTTGCCACCACACATGCATGACACCAACTGAACCAAATAAGTTTATCTTGGTCTCATCAGACCACAGGACATGGTTACAGTAATCCATGTCCTTAGTCTGCTTGTCTTCAAACTGTTAGTGAGCTTTCTTGTGCATCATCTTTAGAAGAGGCTTCCTTCTGGGACGACAGCCATGCAGACCAATTTGATGCAGTGTGCGATGTATGGTCTGAGTACTGACAGGCTGACCCCACACCCCTTCAACCTCACCAGCAATGCTGGCAGCACTCATACGTCTATTTCCCAAAGACAACCTCTGCATGTGACGCTGAGCACATGCACTTAACTTCTTTGGTCGACCATGGCAAGGCCTGTTCTGAGTGGAACCTGTCCTGTATGGTCTTGGCCACCGTGCTGCCGCTCAGTTTCAGGGTCTTGGCAATCTTCTTATAGCCTAGGCCATCTTTATGGAGAGCAACAATTATTTTTTTCAGATCCTCAGAGAGTCCTTTTCCATGAGGTTGAACTTCCAGTGACCAGTATGAGAGACTGAGAGCAATAACACCAAATTTAGCACACCTGCTCCCCATTCACACCTGAGACCTTGTAAGACTAATGAGTCACATGACACTGGGGAGGGAAAATGGCTAATTGGGCCCAATTTGGACACGTTCACTTAGGGGTGTACTCACTTTTGTTGCCAGCGGTTTAAACATGAATGGCTGTGTGTTGAGTTATTTTGAGGGGACGGTAAATTTACACTGTTATACAAGCTGTACACTCACTCACTCATTACATTGTAGCGAAAGTGTAATTTCTTCAGTGTTGACACATGAAAAGATATAATAAAATATTTACAAAAATGTAAGTTTGTACTCACTTTTGTGAGATACTGTATGTATATGTAGTATGTATGAATGTGAGTTAGCTTGTAAGCTCCTTGAGGGCAAGGATTGATGTGAATGTACAATATATATATGCAAAGCACTGCATACATTGTCGGTGCTATGTAAGTACCAATAATAAATAAAGAAATAAATAAATTCCTCTTAAGGTCAAAAAGGTTTTACCCCCTTCATGATCAGAGCCTTTTTTGCTTTTGAGTACTACGCTTCCTTAACTGACAATTGCACGGTCATGCAACACTGTATGAAAATTAAATGTATACCATTTTTATCACACAAATACAGTTTTTTGTTGGTGTTATTTGATCACCACTGGGTTTTCTATTCTTTGCAATATGAAACGAAAAACAAATGAAAATTTTGAAAAAAAAATATACAGTATATATATTTTCTACTTATGAAACATGTCCAATACAAAATAATAAAACATTTTCTTCATCAATTTTGGCAAATTTGTATTCTGCTACATGTCTTTTGTAAAAAAAAAATACCAATAAGTGTATATTTTTTTTTTCATCAAAATTGTTTATTAAAGAGTAAGAAAAAGGGAAGTTTACAAACATTTGCTCTAATGAGCGCATGAAAATATAACACAAAAGTTTTCTTTTTTTCTTTTTTTTTTTTCTCTATTGGTTTACAAATATGTACCAGCAACATGTTGTATACTGACAAGTCAAGTATAAAAGACCATAGCAAGGGACACTTATAGTGTCCATTAGGGTAATAATCAGAGTATTGATAGCCATACTTATACAGGAGTGGAGCAGCCCGACTCGCCCATAGGGTCGATCACAGTTGGGCTCTCCAACACATCAGAACCAGCAGGGCAAGGGGAAAGAAGAACAAGAAAGGAAGACCGGGAGAAGAGAGAGAGAAAGAAAAAAAAAAAAAAAGGGGGGGGGGGAGAGGGAGAGGACCGGGTGGTGAAACGGAATGGGGGGGAATGTCCGAGAGGGACAGGGGGAAAATTATAGGAGTGTACAAAAGCGGAGGGAAAAAGAGGAAAGGTGTGGGAGGAGACGCCCCAGGTGCACGCCCCAGCCCCTCTTCCCCCCCCGGAGCGCCCGGATCCACCAGCCATGCGGAGCAGTCCAGCCTATTCAGGTGGGACAGTCCCCATCACCTCCATGTACGACAGAGAGGATTTAAAAGCAGACCAGCACAACCAAGTGGCATGAAATTTGTGTATTCTATCCTGGCATGTGAAAATTAGTTCCTCCATCTCCTCCGTTTTATTAATTCTAGAGAACCATTCCGCCGGAGTTGGAACGTGTGTAGATTTCCAATGTATGGGAATGCACATCCTGGCAGCGTTAACCATATGCATAGCTAAGGACTTGAGGTAGTGGCGTTTGGGCAGGGATGTATGGTGAAGCAAGTATTGGGCAGGTGTGAAGTCCAGGGTGTAGGAGGTGACTCGGCAAGTGATCTCGTGGACCACCTTCCAGAAAGGCTGAAGGAGGCGACAGCTCCACCATATGTGCAATAGAGACCCATCCTCTTGATTAGACCGCAATACGTGTATATTAATTGGTTTGTGCAAAAGGTATAGCATCTACAAACTATGGTATATATACTAGCATTTATGCAGCTATTACATACTGGTAATGGTGGTGATCAGTGACTTATAGTAGAACTGTGATAGGATGACAGTTAATCTGGCACTAGCTGACACTGTTTTAGGAGGTACACTAACTGACCCTGATATCAATAGTGACACTAATACAGTGCTAATACTGTACACTGTCACTGTACTAATGATACTGGCTGGGAAGGGGTTAAAATCTAGGGGCGATCAAATGCTGCAACATTACAGGTATGTCGCCCGGCCTGGAGCTGCTGCCCACTCGCAGTACAACTACTGGAGAGCGGGCGCCAAATGGTTAACATATGGCTGTAAAAAGGGAGGGGGCCGGAGATGCAAATGATTGGCAGGTGCTGATCTTGTTCAGTCCTTTATATAGCCTCCAAAAGAAGCATGCAGGTAGGACCTTGTAAAACTTTACGCCACCTGTCACCTATGCAACATAGGCCACTGTTAATCTGACAGTTTGGTATCATGGCGCATGCATTGGCCCTACAATGATTGGTTAAAAAAAAACATCCATAATAAATGCGCTATGTCTGCCATTCAAAACAGAACTGTATTTTATTTTATTTTTTTTAATGGGCCAAAGGTTGGCGTGGGATTTTTCTGTATGGATTCCCTTCACTATTATAATTTTAAAAGTTGCGTTATTGTAATGTTTTTAGTAAGAAAGCTTTTTTACGTGTAATTGCTGAACATAAGCAGCTGTTGTCTTTTGTTGGATGTCCTGAATGATGTTCTTTTTGACAGTAAAGTAACATTCCTTATAGGAAAGTCTGCCAGCTCAAATAGAAAGAAGCAGCAAAAAGTCTATTTGCCTTGTTGGCTGCAGAACTGGAACTCCTCCTTAGCTAAACAAGTGTGCAGTTCCTGGGAGAAATGTTTACAATTCTATAATTAAATTTCTTCTTTTGTTGGCACTGATAAAGGTCAAGGGATGAATTTATATTTTCTCCTTTTTCTCTTTTTCCCTTCACCATATTGAATCTACAGTGTTTATACTTTTTATTTTTTTTTATTTTTTTTTGCTATGTTTTTTTGTAAGGTAAATAATATGGTATAGACCCTAATGATATGTAAATGGGGGGGTACCATCATCCTTCCAATTGAAATCCAGAAGAGATTGTTAAGGAGCACCCCTCATGCTCTATCTCGGTACCCAAGGATAACAATAATGTATTTAAAAAGTATTCAATTTTATTGATCCATAGTTAAAAACAAAGACACACGTCCAGAACAATAAAGTAAAACAATTAGAAATTTTTTGTAACAAAACGTTCTTAGTGATCCAAGCTGTTGTTTGTTAATGAAATGTAGTTACTCTTTGGCAGTATGTTGAATCCTCTAGATGTTTTGTGGTAAAAACAGCTTCTTCAGGAAGAGTTGCACAATTCATCTATAACAATACAATAAAAATTCAATATAATGATAAATAGACAGGGACGTTTTTTTCCCCCCGTCCCTCTATTTTCCTATCGTACATTGGTAATCACTAGTTATCCAATTTTGCCGAAGAGCATATATTACTACTACACTGTATATTATAATTTCAGTACCTGGCTATGTGTGTCTGCTTTCTTGCCCCCTGTACCGACTATGGGGGAGCACCTTCGGGCATCCCTTGTCCTTTCTGACTCAGTTTGCTTCTTTGGATAAGTAACCCAAATCTCTTCCCTCACATACCTTATTCAAAAACATCCCTGTCTTTTTATCATTGTATTGAATCTTTATTGTATTGATATAGATGAATTGTGTAACTCCTCCTGAAGAAGCGTTTTTTACCACAAAACATGTAGAGCACAGGTGTCAAACACAAGGCCCGCTGGCCGAATATGCCCCCCCCAGGCCATTTCATGTGGTCCTCTCACCTCTCCTGTAGCTGCGGCACCCCCCTTGTCTCTGCCCCCACCTCTGTAGTCGGCAGCAGAGAGGACAGAACTCCTTTACCAGATCCTGCACTCCTCTGTGCAGCTGCAGAAAGGCTCATCTTTGCTCACCCCCCCTTCTCAGCAGTCCGCAGCAGAGAGGAGGGCAGAACTCCTCCTGCAGATCCTGCACCTCTCTGTTCAGCCGCAACACCACCTTGCCTTTGCCTCCCCTGGTCTCAGCAATCAGCAGACTCTGGAAGCTGATTCAAGCCCTCCTCTGGTTCTCCTCCAGACCCTACACTTCTTCCCAGATCCAACCGCATCTTCTTCCTGGCAGCAGCACAAGGTAAGGGGGTGCATTTTGATGTACGGAAGGGTGGGTGACTCTTGACTTCTGATGGTGGGGGGGGGTTCTTGACATCCAATATAAGGGTGTAAGGGGCGTGGGGTGCTCTGGACATCTAATCCTAAAGATATAATGCTGATGCGGCCCACGATGAAATTGAGTTTAACACCCCTGATGTCGAGGATTCAACATACTGCCAAAGAGTAACTACTAGTGTTGAGCGAACACGGACTGTATTATTCGTGTTCGTACCAAATAATTGGATTTTTGTTACCCGAACACGGACCCGAAAACTTTACTGTATGTTCGGGTTTAAAATCCGTGTTCGGCCATTTTATTTCCTGTTTTGTATGTAATGGCGCGCTTTTAATGGCGGGCTTTCAACAGCCAATCAACAAGCGTTTAACTGGTGTGCCTTAAGCCACCCCAGCCATGCCTACTAATGTATTAGTAGCTGTGATTGGCCATCTGAAGCATGTGACCATGTTTTTATAAGTTCGAGAGCCCCAGCGCGCCGCGTCATTCTGCTGTAGATTAGGGACAGAGCACACATCATACGTGCTGGCTGCTGATTAGGGACAGACAGTGAAAAATTGTATTGTGTCCGAAAAGAATGCAGGGTCAGGACGGAGTGCAGGCAGGGCGAGTTATTAGGGCATTTTAGGGCGAGGCTGGAGAATAGGCAGGGTCAGTGTTCTACATCGATTTTGCTGTGTGGGGGGTTGGTTGTGCAGTGCCAGTGAACGATCTTATTGACAATATTAGGGCGAGGCTGGAGAATAGGCAGGGTCAGTGTTCTACATCGATTTTGCTGTGTGTGGGGTGGTGCAGTGAACACAATCTTTTTGCCCGCTGAGGAGGAGGGAGAAAAAAATCTATTTTTATCAGTCAGTTGTGTGCAGCGTTTTTGCTTCAGTGCTGACTGTGATAAGACACTGCTGTGTTCACATGTGCTATTATTGACTGATTTTAAATTTTATACACTTTTTTCTATTCCACTATTCAATATACACCCTTTTGGGTTAAAAAAATTGAATTGTGGCATAGTCTGTACTAATCTATTTAAAAATTACAAACTTAAAGGGGAATTTTCTTTTTTTTTCCCTTCATAGCTTGCAGCAAAGCTGACTGACATAAGACACTGCTGTGTTCACATGTGCTAGTGATTTTCAATATTATACACTTTTTTCTATTCCACTATTCAATATACACCCTTTTGGGTTAAAAAAATTAAATTGTGGCATAGTCTGTACTAATTTATTTAAAAATTACAAACTTAAAGGGGAATTTTCTTTTTTTTTTCCCTTCATAACCTGCAGCAGAGCTGACTGACATAAGACACTGCTGTATTCACATGTGCTAGTAATTTTCAATTTTATACACTTTTTTCTATTCCACTATTCAATCTACACCCTTTGGGGTAAAAAGAATTAAATTGCAGGATAGTCTGTATCGGTACGTGTGAGATACACCTTTCCAATTTTTGGGGCTCATCTTACACCGCCGAGGATTGCAGGGTGCTTCAGTTTGCCTCCTGCCTGTTCCGAACTTCTCCTACTCCTCATCCTGCCTTTAGGGTACAAAAAATAGTAATCAGGGCCTAGTCTGGGTCTGTACGTGTGAGATAGATACACCTTTTGATATCATATTTTCTATTCCGCTATTCAATCTACACCCTTGGGGTAAAAAGAATTAAATTGCGGGATAGTCTGTATCGGTACGTGTGAGATACACCTTTCCAATTTTTGGGGCGCATCTTATACCGCCGAGGATTGCAGGGTGCTTCAGTTTGCCTCCTGCCTGTTCCAAACTCCTCCTACTCCTCATCCTGCCTTTAGGGTACAAAAAATAGTAATCAGGGCTTAGTCTGGGTCTGTACGTGTGAGATAGATACACCTTTTGATATCATATTTTCTATTCCGCAATTCAATCTACACCCTTGGGGTAAAAATAATTAAATTGCGGCATAGTCTGTATCGGTACATCTGAGATACACCTTTCCAATTTTTGGGGCTCATCTTACACCGCCGAGGATTGCAGGGTGCTTACATGTATATGGCCCCGGTACATTACTCTCCCTGCTGGCAAAGTGAAATAGAAGTGTGTGGCACTTCTCTTATGGCAGAGCAGGTCTGAGGGAGATCTTTCCCATCTCCTCACTGGCAAACAGAGCGATAATGCTAATGTGCCCTAGGTGATTAGGGTGTGCCCAGGCACACCCGGCACACCCTGTGCGCACGCCTATGACACCGCCACATCCACCACCACCTCAACCTCCCTCCTACTCCATATGGGCCTCGTCCTTCACAGATGAAGAACATTGTTTTATTTTTCAGTTTTTTTTTTTGTTGTTTTAAGTTATTTCCCTATCCACATTTGTTTGCAGAGCACTTGCCATGCTCTTAACTACATTTTGCTGCCATTTGCAGCATCTAGCCCTTTCCATTGGTGTTTTAGAGCCATTTTAGTGCCTGAAAGTTCGGGTCCCCATTGACTTCAATGGGGTTCGGTGTCTGGGTAAAGTTCGGAAAAAGTCTGGACACGGACCCGGACTTTTTTTTCAAGTTCGGCCGAACCCGCCGAACACGGACATCCAGGTGTCCGCTCAACTCTAGTAACTACATCTCATTAACAAACAACAGCTTGGATCACTAAGAATGTTTTTTTGTTTAAAATGTTTTCTAATTTTTATACTTTATTGTTATGGACATGTGTCTTTGCTTTTAACTATTGATCAATAAAATTTAATATTTTTAATTTATTGTTATCCTTGGGTACCAAGACAGTCCATTTAGTTTTTTGTTAGGGGCACACTAGGGGTGCTTCTTGACAAATTGTTCATGTAAGGTAAATATTAAATGTTGCCCATGAATACTTCATAGTTACAGCTGTCAGGTGGAGCCCAGACATCCTTTGGTGAAAATTTTAGAGCTGACTGCACACATAGTCCCACAACATGGACACTGACATACCAGAAGTATTGCTATTGGAAAAGATGCCATAAAAAATATATTTTTTTTCCAGCAAAAAATGTATTTATTTTTTTTAATCAGCCAGAACTGACAGCAGCGGGTAAATACATGTCAAATACATATAGGGTCCATTCACACGTCTGTAAAATGGGTCCGCATCCATTCCATAATTTAGCGGAACATTTACAGACCCATTGATCTTCAATTCCAGTCTGAAAAATTAGGCATTCGCAGAAAAAGAAGTAAGTGTTGGCCAGTACAGGCCCAAAAATTAGCCCACAGGCATTCACCTGACAGCAAAGAACTTTGTATTCTGTGGCTGGAGGTACATTAGGCATACACAGGATACAGAAATAAGTATCGACCAGTACAGGCCCTATAAATTAGCCCACAGGTGTCACCTGACAGCAAAGAACTTGGTTTTCTGTGGCTGGAGGTACATTAGGCATTCACAGGATATACAAGTAAGTGTCAGCCATTACAGGCCCCAAAAATTAGCCAACAGGCATTCACCTGATAGCAAAGAACTTTGTATTCTGTGGCTGGAGGTTGCTGTGTGAAGAAGGGACAGACTGTATAGTGACACAAGTCGCTAGCTAATAGGTCCACAAAAGTCTTTTGTCAGTGTAGGGAGAGGTTGCTGTGTGGAGCAGGGACAGACTGTAGAAATTAGGCATTCAATGGACATAAAAGGCCTTTTATGCCGCTGTATTTACCTAAGACAGGGACCATGAATTGTTATGGGTGGTGGCGGATATTTGTGGGCTGTCATGAGGAATTTGAATCAAACATGGTCTACTGGTCACATATGTTGAAATTCTTGCGAGATCCATGCCTCATTCATTTCTAGAAATGTGATGTAGTCAACACTGTCGTGAGTGAGGTGAGTGAGCTTATCGGTCATGATCCCCCCTGCTGCGCTGAATGTCCTTTCAGACAGGACACTGGACGAGGGGCAAGGCAACAGTTCCATTGCAAATTGTGCAAGCTCTGGCCAGAGGTCAAGCCTGCCCACCCAGTAGTCCAGGGGTTCATCACTTCTTAGAGCGCCCACATCGGCCGTTAACCCGATGTAGTCGGACACCTGTCTGTCTATGCAATCCCTGATTCTGGAGCCTTTGCAGTCAACGCATAAGTCACGGTAAGCCCAACACTCACCTAGGGACGATCCGCTGGACGGATGGAAAATAGGGTTTCCATCCATCCAGATTTGATGGATCGGATGTCAGCAGACATGTCTCCGCTGACATCCAATGTCCCTTAGACATGCATGGGGGGACCGTTCAGATCCGCCAAAAAAACGGACATGCGGATCTGAACGGTCCGCCTGTGTGAAAGGGGCCTAAGAAAGCACCTGGACTCTCATCCCCGAGCCCAGTGGGAGCAACGCAGTCAGAACCCACAAAGCCACACTCCAGGCTCTCACCGTTCAGCCTCTTCTCCTTCTCCTCTCTCCTCACAATTGTCCTCCACTCCACCTTCCATCATGCCATCCTCAAATTTTTCTAGAAAAAGGCAGGCTTCCATGGCCCAAATGTTCAAGCATAAAAAAAATGATGACGCCGGATAACCCTCTTGCCCAACGGTTGACCGCTGGCTTGTCGGAACTGACAGCCTGCCAACTACTGCCATATAAACTGGTGGACTCGGAGGCCTTTCGAAAATTTGTGGCCATTGGAACACCACTATGAAAGGTCCCAGGAACAAAATATTTCTCACAGAAGAGCATCCCAGAGCTATATGGCCATGTTCATCGGCAAGTGAATGTATCTCTGGCACACAGTGTCGGTGCCAAGATGCATCTGACCACAGGCACGGGGTCTATTAAACACGGGCATGGAAGGTATATAACTTACTGCCCACTGGGGGAACCTTCTGACGGCCATCAAGCATGTAACCCATGGCATCCGTGTAGATTTGGTTTTACCGCCATGGATTGCACAGGCCTGCCTCTTCTCCTCCTCCTGCTACTCCATTCTCCCTCTCCTCCTCGGCTGACTCCTCCTTTTCCGCTGCTACTGTCTCTTCCGCTGCGCTGCCCAAGATCCCCAGAACCTATTCGGCAAGCCAGGTTAGACATTGCCATGCTGTGCTGTGTCTGTTGTGCCTGGAAGCCAAGAGCCAAACTGATCCTGCACTCCTTTCAGCTTTGCGTACACAGGCAGATCAGTGGCTAACACCGCTCAATTTGACAGTTGGTAAAGTGGTGTGCGACAACGGTGCCAATCTGCTGAGCGCGCTGAAACAGCAAAATTACACATGTGCCATGCATGGCACACGTCCTGAGCTTGGTCGTGTAGCGATTCGTTGTCAAATACCCTGGGGTCCAGGACGACTTACGGCAGGCCAGGAAAATCTCGGGCCATTTCAGAAGATCTTACACAGCCATGGCTCGCCTTGCTGACATTCAGCGGTGACACAACCTGCCCGTCAGACGTCTTATTTGTGACTGCCCGAAGTGATGGAACTCAACCTTGTATATGCTTGATAGGCTGCTCCAGCAAAAAAATGCAGTTAACGACTACCTGTACGAGCTCTGCGGCAGGACAGGTTCTGGGGACCTTGGTTTTTGTTTCACAGCGCCAGTGGCTGCTCAGGCGCGATGCATGCAGACTTCTGTGGCCATTTGATGAGATCACCAAACTGGTCAGTCGCAGCCAGGGCGCCATCAGTGACATCGTACCTTACGCCTTCTTTCTGGAGCGTGCATTGCGTCGTGTCATTGATCAAGCCGTCGAGGAGCAGGAGCAGGAAGATGAGGAAGTCGCAATGCTGGATGAATATAGAAAGCATATTATAGCGGATTTGTATTGTGCAGCATTGTGACTGGAGAGCGATACTACAACTACAAAGAGTGACAGACGCAATTAGAAAAAAGTATTATAACTGGTGTGATAGACCAGTGGCCCCCTAAAATGACAGATTGAAGTGGGGGTGTTATATAACAATATACTTTCATAATAGTGTATTTGGGTGCTGCAGAAATTTTGCCTCTGCATCATCAACGTCACCTTCCCCACCACTAACATTAGAGATCTCAGAGTAGGCAGCAACAGCGGGGACCAACCTCCTTGAGCTGATCTGGGTACTGTCGTCAGACAACTGAGTGGCGGCTGTTGCTACCTCCTCTTCCTGATCCGATGCCAAGAATGGCTGCGCATCGTAAATGTCTTGTGATGGATCGGAAAATAATTCCTGTGACTCAAGCGGAGGGTATATGGTGGTGGTGGTGTTGGTGGTGGTGTCTTTGGGGGTGAACACAGCAGAGAGTGAAGAGGGTGCAGTTAGAGAGGATGAGGGTCGTGCAGAAGAGGAAGGCTGAGTGAGCCACTCAACCAAGTCTGGTGCGTCCTTTGACGTAATCGAACGCACCTTCTGCAACTTCCCACTTTGGCTCCGGCCTGGTGCTCCTGCCCTACCCCTACCACCCCTGCGGAAGGGCCTGCCTCTTCCTCTGCCTGTCATTTTTTAAATGACCCTGTGACAAAAGTCTCTAGAGAAGCGCAGTATATGTGGAAGAAGGTATATAACACCCCGCTACAATCTGTCGTTTTGGGGGAGCCACTGGTATATCACACCAGTTATAATACTTTTTCTCCCAGTAACGTTTGTCACTGTTTCTAGCAGAGTTAACGCAGTGAAAGAGGCAAGATTTCTGCAGTACCCAAATACACTATTATGAAGGTATGTAACACCCCGCTTCAATCTGTCGTTTTGGGGGGCCACTGGTTTATCACACCAGTTATGAAAAATATTTTCTAGTAACTTTTGTCATTGTGTGTAGCAGAGATAACGCAGCGAAAGAGGCAAAATTTCTGCAGTACCCAAATACACCATTATGAAAGTATATTGTTATATATAACACCCCGATTCAATCTGTCATTTTGGGGGGCCACTGGTTTATCATTATCACACCAGTTATGAAAAATATTTTCTAGTAACTTTTATCACTGTGTGTAGCAGAGTTAATGCAGCGAAAGAGGCAAAATGTCTGCAGTACCCAAATACACATTTACGTATGCTTTCTATATTAGAAAGTATATTATAAGTGTATTACACCCCTATATACTGCACACCAAACAATAGTACACCTATACCAGTCATTTAAAGGACTTTTGTGGATCTATTACCGAGCAATTTGTGTCACTGACAGTCTGTCCTTGTTCCCCACAGTAACCTCTCCCTACACTGACAAAAGACCAAATATAGACAGTTCACCTATACCAGTCCTTTAAAGGACTTTTGTGGACCTATTACTGAGCATCACTGACAGTCTGTCCCTGCTCCCCACAGCAACCTCTCCCTACACTGACAAAAGACAGAATAAGGACAGTACACCTATACCAGTCCTTAAAAGGACTTTTGTGGACCTATTACTAAGCGATTTTTGTCACTGACAATCTGTCCCTGCTCCACACAGCAAACCTCTCCCTACACTGACAAAAGACAGAATATAGACAGCACACCTATACCAGTCCTTAAAAGGACTTTTGTGGACCTATTACTGAGCGATTTGTGTCACTGACAATCTGTCCCTGCTCCACACAGCAAACCTCTTCCTAAACTGACAAAAGACAGAATATAAAATGGCAGCCAGGTCAGGTCTATTTATAAGGTAGGGGGTATGTCCATGTGCTGAAATGTCTCAATTGGCTGTCCTGTACCACCTGATGGATGTGTCATGGGTCAAAGTTCTTCACAATGTAAAAGAATATGGCGGCCGCTAACATCGCCATATGTTCACATGATTGGCGGACAGCGAACGAGCAAAGTTCGCCACAAACTGACCGAATGATGTCATTCATGGCTGATGGGAGAGCTGGCGGTGCTGAACCCTGGAGGAGAGCCGTGAGCTGCTCAGGATACGGGACAAAGTGATCTTAGGAACAGAGTACCATCATCAAGGGGATCTCGTTTTTGTATCATTTGACCCTCAGACTGAAATAGCTGAGGGTCCATAATTTCTGGTGAGTGGGGAGACAGTAGGGGAGTGAAGCACCTGCACTGGCTGTTCTGTTTGAAGTACCCCAGCAGCTTTTGAAGCACTCCAAGCACTTTTATATTATTAAGTACATTGCACTTTGTATGGACTTTCATAGCACTAATTGCACCTTTTAGAGTTATTGCACAATTTTTTCAATCAATTTATATTATATTTTTTATATATTTATTGAATAAAACATTCTATACTTATTTATGCGCATCATTCAATATATTTTATGACTACCAATGTTTAATTTTTATTGTAAACGCTGTTTTTATTGCTAGTCATTTGTGTCTGAGTTTTATACTTGGTGAACAGCAGCTGCAATCAATATAAATCAATGAATTTAAATTATTTATATAACACTTTACAATTATTTTTGCACTCCCATTCAGCACGGGTTTTAACACTCAATTCTCTCATTGTAGCTTTACTGTTACAGTGCGAGCTAGCTCCGCAGAATCACATATATATATATATATATATATATATATATATATATATATATATATATATATATATATATATATATATGATTCTGCTTTTCTGGGTAGAGGGTTTTCTGGGTAGGGGGCGCACATGGATGTGCCTGTCGGCCCAGCTGTGCTGCAATTCATCACACCACATGCCGATCACCGGGTCCCAGCTAATAAATGACCACTGGCACCCAGTGATCAGCTCTGAGCCTCACAGAACACAGCTCTGTGAGTGTAATGCCCCATACACACGTGCAGATTATCTGCAGACTTTTGTCTGCAGACTTACCTTTTCTATGTAGTGCAAGGGCCTGCCGGATTGCATACAAATTGAAAGTGTTTAGATTTGACCTCATATTATATGGTTTTGGTAAGTCTGCAGACAAAAGTCTGCAGATAATCTGCACGTGTGTATGGGGCATAAACAACACAGAGCTGTTTTTAGTGACAGGGAATGCAAAGGTAGTTCTTTTTTCAGGGAATGAAAACAACTAGATCTCCAGTAAAAGCAGCACATAGTACACACACAAACACTTTTTAGGCATATTTTTAACCCCTTGATCGCCCTAGATGTTAACCCCTTCCTGCCCTGTGTAATTAGTACATTGACAGTTCTCATTATTACCACTGATCACTGCAATATTGGCACAGGTGATGTGAGTGGCAGTTAGTTCCCTATAGCGTCAGATACAGCCGAATTTAAAAAAAAAACTGCAGCTTCAGACATCTTTGGCTTGTTTAAGACTCGCCGCTTTCAAATCAATTAACTAGCGCAACGGCGAATTGGACAGAGGGACAGCAACAATGAATCCCGCCGTCAGCGGTATTCAGTTACGATCGCGGCTTCGCAAATTCATCATACTTATGTCTTTGTGCACACAGTAGTTGCACACAGCAATGTGGTCTAGTGGGTTAGTGCACACATCGCCTGTAATTCATCTCTCTCTGATGTAGGTTCGAGGCTCACCATCTCCACCTAACTTCTTTTCTCATTTATTTTTAAAAAACTATCACGGATTGGATCATATATATTGCTAAATAATGTTACACCCAGAAGCGCTTGCAAACGTACATCATCTTAAGTGATTTGATGATCTCGTGTGTCTGTAGAATCGATTTTATGATTCCACGTTGCAAAGCCAAGTCATCAAACCACTACACCACTTCAGGTCAACATTAAACCTCACCATTTTTCTATGGTCTTCTTCCTAGATTCCATACAATGTTTAGTACTTTAGCTATATGTTCTTTTTAGCTTTAACACACTCCTTTTTTTTCACCAAACAGCTCTATTCTGCACAATAGCTAAGTGCTTTGCAACTTCACTGCAGTTAACAACGTCATGGTTTCAAATTCCAACAATCACTACACTTGGGATCTCTTTTCACTCTCATTAATTTAATATATTTTTTAAAGAATATCTAATTTTTGGGGTGGGTGTTCTACCAAAATTTCCAGCACATTAATGGAGCCAACACAATTTTAATTCTACGAGCGTGGTCCTATTTTTCTGGAGCTGCAATTCTTTACACATTTACCATGGTTTTTACAATTTCGGGGCCAATAAACATATGTGTCTGATATTGGACTCTCTCCATATTTGAACAACACAGACCCTCATAGTCCAACACTACAACTTATGAAGAACTAATGTATATTATTTTTTCTTTTCAGGGGATGCTGGTTACCCGCAGCTGACGTGGCTGATGGCTCCAATCAGGTACCCCCAGGGCCGAGCAGAACTGAACTACAACAGGGCCTTGCGGAAAAGCCGGAGTATAATTGAGTTGACCATAGGTCTTCTAAAATCTCGGTTTCTCTGCTTGGCCCGGCCTGGGGGGAAACTCCTGTACTCTCCTGCAAAGGCTTCCAAGATCATCCTGGCGTGCTGCGTGTTGCACAACATGTGCGTTGCCCGGGATGAATCCTGGGAGCTGACGGAAGAGAGGGAGCCAGAGGTCCGTCAGCTGGTGGCCCCCAGGCGGCAGAGCACCGCTGCAGGTATGGCCACCCGGAATACCCTGGTTGCTAGCCACTTTACATGTAAGTACTATAACCGGTCCAGATACGGCATGTGTATTAACTTGCTAGTTTGCAGAGGTGCCACTCACAGGGAGACAGATGGTAATTATCATCTGCCAATGATAAGGGCACACGGACTGGAGGTAAGGGCACACGGACTGGAGGTGCTGCTGCAGCTGCTTCCCCAGCACCTGCTTTCCCACCTTCTGTTGCCTCCTGTGCTATGGCCTCCTCAAACAGGGCACCGATAAAGGCTAACATCGCACCTTCTAAAACGCTTGGGTTTTTGTTCTCCATTTTGAGCGCGGTAATTCGCACATGCACAGATATATATAGAAACGGCCGTTAATTGCCACACCTGTGAGCCAGCTATAAAATGAGCACATGGCCAATATGGCTGATGGATGTTATAGAGTTATCGATGGATGTTATAGATGGATGTTAGAGATGTTATGACCCACAACGTCCATTATCTTTAGGTAAGACAATTGTATCTCTATCAATATATATATATATATGTCTGTCTGTGTGGTCTTGCTCACTGTTATTATTTCCTGAAGGAGATATTTTGTACTTATCTTGGGTGTGCTTTAGTTGTCTATGGTGAATCCCCTCCAACCCACAATACCTTGGGAACCCCTCAAGTGTCTTTTAAGCATTGTCAGTTGGCCCCATGTGCATGTGGTTTTTACATGTGTTTTCTCATGTTTGGTAAAGGTATGCAGTCTAGATTTGGCGTCTAAACCTGCCCCCTTACCTTCCCAGCTTCCAAAGACCCCATTTTTGCTTTCCTGCTAACTGTAATTTATTATGTGCACGTATGTAGGTCATGCAATTTCTCATGTATGTTTAATGTTTGCAGCCTCCTTTTGCCTCTAAAATCTACCACCACTACCACCACTAATAGACTTCATTTGTGCCCTTAGGTAAGTGTTTGGAGGGCCTCGTGTGATGTTTGACCATATGCGTTTTTTAATATTTTTTTTTTTATTTTTCTTTGCAGCCTCCTAGGCTCACATTTGCCACCACCGCCACTACCACCACCACCACCACCAATAGACTTAGTTTGTGCCCTTAGGTAAGTGTTTGGAGGGCCTCGTGTGATGTTTGACCATATGCATTTTTTTATATATTTTATTTTTTCTTTGCAGCCTCCTAGGCTCACATTTGCCACCACCAATAGACTTAGTTTGTGCCCTTACGTAAGTGTTTGGAGGGCCTCGTGTGATGTTTGACCATATGCTTTTTTTACTATATTTTTTTTTTTCTTTGCAGCCTCCTAGGCTCACATTTGCCACCACCACCACCACCACCACCAATAGACTTAGTTTGTGCCCTTAGGTAAGTGTTTGGAGGGCCTCGTGTTATGTTTGACCATATGCATTTTTTAATATATTTTTTTTTCTTTGCAGCCTCCTAGGCTCACATTTGCCACCACCACCACTACCACCACCACCACCACCACCAATAGACTTAGTTTGTGCCCTTAGGTAAGTGTTTGGAGGGCCTCGTGTGATGTTTGACCATATGCGTTTTTTAATATTTTTTTATTATTTTTCTTTGCAGCCTCCTAGGCTCACATTTGCCACCACCACCACCACCAATAGACTTAGTTTGTGCCCTTAGGTAAGTGTTTGGAGCAGTGTTAATTTTGGCAGCCAATTTCAATTTAGTTTTAGTCTTAGGACTAAAATGGCATTTTAGTTTTAGTCCCATTTTAGTCTTCTGCAAGTGTTTTAGTTTTAGTCGTATTTAGTCGACTAAAACTCCAGTACATTTTAGTTGACTAAAACGTCCTACATTTTAGTCGACTAAAACGTCCTACATTTTAGTCAACTAAAACTCATTTTAGTAATCTATAATCGAATGGGTGTAGTTCAATTGTAATTTGTAATGCATTATTTAAGCATTTCTCTACAATTTCCAAACTCATTATATACTACTGCTGGTCCTGGAGTGAAAAATTTAATATGTTATTATTTATGGTATTAAGCTTTGAGGATGCACCAGTGTTAATTTTGGCAGCAAATTTCAATTTAGTTTTAGTTATAGTCTTTTGACTAAAATGCCATTTTAGTTTTAGCCCCGGTTCACACTTGTGCGTGTGCGGGGTTCGCATGTAATGTCGGAGCGCACTGCTCCTTCATTACATGCGATCGGCTGTGCAGTGCGAGTCTAGCCATACAGTTTGTATGGCTAAATTCGCACCGCAGCCGCACCAAACACGCACAGGGACCCTTTTTTCTAGCCGCATCAGGATCGGATCGCACAGTGGTTCACACTTGTGCGATCCGATCCTGTGCGAACTGCACGATCGCACTGCGATATGAGATCAAACTGGGGGTGTCGTTGAGATTACATTGACACCCCCAGCGTATTGCATATGGCAGTGTGAACTGCGGGGGGTGCGTGTGCGATGCGGGATCAGGCTGCGAATTCGCAGCCTTCCCGCACTCGCATAAGTGTGAACCAGCCCTTAGTCGTATTTTAGTCTTAAGACTAAAATGCCATTTTAGTTTTAGTCGTATTTTAGTCATCTGAATTGTTTTAGTTTTAGTCGTATTTTAGTCGACTAAAATTGTGTTAATTTAGTCGACTAAAACGTTTTAGTCGGTTTTAGTCGACGAAATTAACACTGGTTTGGAGGGCCTCGTGTGATGTTTGACCATATGCGTTTTTTAATATATATATATTTTTTTTTTATCCCCATACTTGGCTAATTAGCAAAGTATGTTAAAGGAACAAATAAAGCTCAATCTCTCTGCGTCCTGATTGGCTCCTGCACAAGACGCCTTCACCAGATTGGCAGAGGAGTTGATAAGAGGTGCCTATAGCAACGGAATCAGGAACGATGCTAAGGTCCTCCATGTGTGTGAGAGTTAATTAGGAGCATATGGAGGAGGTGCCATCTGCCTACTGTAACTAGCACCCTTTCTCTTACATGCAAACTTACATTGGTATGCATGGAAAATGTAATTGCAAAAAAATATATATACCTGGAATTCAGGTTTAAAACTAACACACACACACACTTATACTCACTTTTCCCACAATCCCCGACCACTCTGCTTATCTGTGGTGGTGCTGAGAAATGCATCAGAGAAACGAGTGGCCAACTCCTCTTCTTCCGAGGATGCAGTTTTCAGCCTTGAGTGGCTAGTCCCCAGACCTGAACATGGGGGATGGGTATGGTCAGTGTCGGCAAAGACCAACAGAGAGCTTACACAGGGTATAGGCTCAATGCTTCTATAGTCAAAGAGTGCTGCAAAGGTATCAGTAGATGTGGGGTGTCCTATCATAAGAACCTGTGACATAATGGAAATGAAAACATGACAATTTGTCTTTATAAATGAAGAGTCATCAATCAGGTTCTGGTACATGTTTAACTATGCTACTGCCTGCTTGTCTATTACAGGAAAAGATGAAGGATGGTTACACACAGGTCCCAAATAGAGAACACCCCCCTCTTCGGTTCACACCACAACTCTCAAACATTGCAAAAGTTTGGACCCAAACCCCATTGAATTCTATGGGACCTGAATTTGAAGAATCAAAAGCCCCCATGTTGACAGCTTATTTGCACGTTAATGTCCATAAAAATGGGGGCTCAGGCACTTGGAGCAGTGATTTTATTGATGCTTAAAGTGAAAAAATAAAAAATTAAAAATTCCTCTAAATATAGTGCCTGGGGTGTTCCCTTAGTCTGCCTGTAAAGTGGCGCATCTGTACGTGTATAGAACCTGCTGAAGCAAAAATGACATTTATAAAGAAAAAAAAAAAAAGGTAATTTGAATTGCCAGCAATACAATACCATTTCCGGCAATTACAAAATATTAAAAAAAAAACGGATGTGCCCCCCCCCCCCAATCCATACCAGACTCTTATCCTAGCATGCAGCCCAGCAGTTCAGGAAAGGGTGGGGGAGTGAGCATCCCCCATCCTGAACCATGCTAGGCCACATGCCCCTAACATGGGGGGGGTGTTACGTCCCCAAACGGTGCATGCTTGATTGGTGATGTCGCAAGGGGGCGGTGCCACCAGGTCACGTGGCCAGGTGGCCCTGCCCCTTACCTATATAAGAACTGTCAAACGGTGGGGCCTGCAGTGGGCGGTTAGCCTTCGTCATCGTAGGTGGAGTTTTTTATTTCATTTTTTGGGTCATGATTGTCTACATGGGGGACATTGTTTTTTATTTTTAATAAATCAACTGACATTAGATATTGGGGGGAACCCCACACCGTTTTTTTACATTTTCTATTGCTGGCAATGTTTTTTTTTTTTTCATTCACCTGTCAGCGGGGTAGCCTGTTGACAGCTGATGACTCATCCGTTGTTAAGGATGCAAAGAAAGGGCGCACGGACCTAGCTCATTATCCTCATTAACAGGCTTTATTCATGCAACATATAAAAATGGCTACTCACAAACATAGGTGAAAATAGATCATATCGAGCTCAGTTGCTCAAATGTCAGGAGTAGTCCATAAATTAGTCCATATCCGATAAGATGACGGCTAACACGTTTCGAGGCTTAACCTGTTCCTCAGAGCCACGTGGCGCTAGGTCCGTGCACCCTTTCTTTGTTTTTCTTTGCCTCTAGTATCGGTGGACTACCCAGTCCATTTTGGGCAGCAAGACCTTAGCCATATGAGACGCCAGTTGTGAGTCCCGTGGGGAGTGTGGTCGGGGGGCTTGGATTCCAAGCGCAGGAGAAGGGTGTTATCACCTTATTGTTTTGGAGTTGTTAAGGATGCTGCTCCTTAACAACCATCTATTCACTGTGCCCTAATTGGCCAAAACTTTGCCCAATCAGGGCTTAGAATACATGGAGCTATAACTAATGCTTTCCTTTTTTTTCTTTCATTTGTTACACCAATATATACAGTATATTTTTAACAAATGCAGTGTTTACTTTCTGAATACTAAACCTCAGGGAAGCACAGCTAATTGCTCATTCAAAACGTAGGAAGTCACACCTATTGCACATAATTAAGTTGCATACAACTGTATAGAAATGCACCTTGTTTGTAAATTATATTAAAATGTTGTCCTCAAAAGCCCTCAACTTAAAGTAGAACTAAAGCCAAACCTTTTCTTTTTCATTTTGAATAGCGTAAGGGAGGGTTATACGCACTGTCGGTTTTTTTTTTCTTGCCATCTGTGTTCCATTTGGGGAGATTTTCACTTACTACCTGTCCCTTAGCCACAGCAGAAACTGAGAGGAAAATCCTCCATTCTTCCTGTTGTAGGGACAATTCAGATTTGGGATTTTCACTCCTTGTATTCAAGTTAAACAGGACAAATACAGGTCCCTCTCAAAAAATTAGCATATTGTGATAAAGTTCATTATTTTCTGTAATGTACTGATAAACATTAGACTTTCATATATTTTAGATTCATTACACACAACTGAAGTAGTGCAAGCCTTTTATTGTTTTAATATTGATGATTTTGGCATACAGCTCATGAAAAAACAAAATTTCTATCTCAAAAAATTAGCATATCATGAAAAGGTTCTCTAAACGAGCTATTAACCTAATCATCTGAATCAACTAATTAACTCTAAACACCTGCAAAAGATTCCTGAGGCTTTTAAAAACTCCCAGCCTGGTTCATTACTCAAAACCACAATCATGGGTAAGACTGCCATCCTGACTGCTGTCCAGAAGGCCATCATTGACACCCTCAAGCAAGAGGGTAAGACACAGAAAGAAATTTCTGAACGAATAGGCTGTTCCCAGAGTGCTGTATCAAGGCACCTCAGTGGGAAGTCTGTGGGAAGGAAAAAGTGTGGCAGAAAACGCTGCACAATGAGAAGAGGTGACCGGACCCTGAGGAAGATTGTGGAGAAGGACCGATTCCAGACCTTGGGGGACCTGCGGAAGCAGTGGACTGAGTCTGCAGTAGAAACATCTAGAGCCACCGTGTACAGGCGTGTGCAGGAAATGGGCTACAGGTGCCGCATTCCCCAGGTCAAGCCACTTTTGAACCAGAAACAGCGGCAGAAGCGCCTGACCTGGGCTACAGAGAAGCAGCACTGGACTGTTGCTCAGTGGTCCAAAGTACTTTTTTCGGATGAAAGCAAATTTTGCATGTAATTCGGAAATCAAGCTGCCAGAGTCTGGAGGAAGACTGGGGAGAGGGAAATGCCAAAATGCCTGAAGTCCAGTGTCAAGTACCCACAGTCAGTGATGGTCTGGGGTGCCATGTCAGCTGCTGGTGTTGGTCCACTGTGTTTTATCAAGGGCAGGGTCAATGCAGCTAGCTATCAGGAGATTTTGGAGCACTTCATGCTTCCATCTGCTGAAAAGCTTTATGGAGATGAAGATTTCATTTTTCAGCACGACCTGGCACCTGCTCACAGTGCCAAAACCACTGGTAAATGGTTTACTGACCATGGTATTACTGTGCTCAATTGGCCTGCCAACTCTCCTGACCTGAACCCCATAGAGAATCTGTGGGATGTTGTGCAGAGAAAGTTGAGAGACGCAAGACCCAACACTCTGGATGAGCTCAAGGCCGCTATCGAAGCATCCTGGGCCTCCATAACACCTCAGCAGCCACAGGCTGATTGCCTCCATGCCACGCCGCATTTAAGCAGTCATTTCTGCAAAAGGATTCCCGACCAAGTATTGAGTGCATAACTGAACATAATTATTTGAAGGTTGACTTTTTTTGTATTAAAAACACTTTTTTTTTATTGGTCGGATGGAATATGCTAATTTTAATTTTGGTTTTTCATGAGCTGTATGCCAAAATCATCAATATTAAACCAATAAAAGGCTTGCACTACTTCAGTTGTGTGTAATGAATCTAATATATATGAAAATCTAATGTTTATCAGTACATTACAGAAAATAATGAACTTTATCACAATATGCTAATTTTTTGAGAGGGACCTGTATAATGGGGGCACAGTCAGCAGTAAAAACATGACGTGTTCTAATCCCTCTCCACTCGATCCAAAACTAAAGAAAAGCTTTGCCTTTATTTATACTGTAGGATATATTTAGTATTACTATGTTATTAAAGCGGAGTTCCACCCAAAAGTGGAACTTCCGCTTTAGGGAGTCCTGACCCCCCGACATGCCACATTTGGCATGTCATTTTTTGGGGGGGGGAGCGGGTACCTAGTTTTGACAGGTCCCCGCTCCCACTTCCGCTCGGAGCGCCGCGGCGCCCTGAGCGGAAGTTCTCCTCTCCCCCTCCCTCCCTGCAATCTTCTGGGACACGTCAGAGGTCCCAGAAGATTGCCGGCCAATCACGGCGCGCAGCGCGACTCGCGCATGCGCAGTGGGTACCCGGCTGTGAAGCCGCAAACTGTAACAGCCGGGTGCCCACAGCAGTGATGCCGGCGCCGAGGGAGAGGATCGAGGCTTCCGGCGGCCGCATCGCTGGACCGTTGGACAGGTGAGTAAATGGCTGGAACTCCGCTTTAAGAACAAAGTTAATACTTTTATAAAATCAAAACTGGAACAATGCATACTGTTTTGTTGTGGAACAATATAAAAAAAAATGTAAAACCTAATAATACAATATAATATAATGTAATAATTTTATTTAATATAATTTAATATAATTTTAACTGCAACAGGAAGTGAGAGAAAAACCCTCTTCCTGCTGTAGGGACAACTCAGATTTGGGATTTTCACTCTTTTTATTCGTAGTGAACAGGACAAATATAATGGGGGCTATGTATATACTATTTTGGTGTGGAACAATATAAAAAAAATCTAAAACTTTATAATATACTGTAACATAATATAATATAACATTATATACTGTATATATTGCAAACTATTTAGAAAATAAGTCCACTAACTGAAGATACAGTATGAATTAACAGGATTTGTTAATAAAACAAATCTTATAATTACAAAACTATATCTATTTTATTTAATTGTATCAAGTTCCATTAAATTGTATCAACTTGACATTGTGTCAAAAACTCAAATGCAGTTAACAAACATCAAACGCGTACACCCATGCAAAAGGCCATGTTTGCCCACATGGGATGCAAAGGTGTTCCATGTACTGTATCTGCATGCAGGCAGTCCCATTCGTGTTAATTGGGATGCAGTGGGTACACAGACACAGCCGCTGCTCTCAATTTGACATCCATACGGGTGCATGCCACAGAACGCAGACAGTGTGAGTTCAGGGGCACGCAACTACATGGGTGTCAAGTTGGGAACAGTGGCTATGACTTTGACAAGAATGGCACCTGTATATCTTATACAGGCAAACACGAAACACTGCCCTTTGCACGGGTGTACGCTTTAGTACACCCATGTGAACAAGGTCCTAAAATCACCTTAAATCTTTCCCCCACAAAGCATGCCTGATGACTCCTATAAAAACAACAGGCAGTTAAATACCTGAATATAACATATTGCAGTGTTATGTACAGAAAAGCTCAAACCAAACTGCTCTAAAATGTTACTTTGCATGCAGCAATTGCTTGTATCTCTCCAACCCCTGACCACAAATCATTTTTTTGTAAATCTGTAATTCTAATATTGTATTTATTCTCAAATTCTGTTCATTCATATCTCAGGTTTGTGGGCTTATTTTCGAAATTGTTTGAATTGTGGGAGTTCTCGTATGTACAGTATAATATACAACATTTATGCAACTTATTATATGTGGTATATGGATACCATGCCTCAGTTGTTGTTAGTAATATATTGCAATCTAAAGCTATAAAGTGATATATACAATATATCCTAATGTACACCTGCACCAACAGTGTTTGTGCATTTCTGCAGACCCAGGAACTCAGTCAGTGTCATTAGTACAGTGACAGTGTGTAGTATTATCACTGATCACTGTATTAGTGTCACTGGTGATGTCAGTGTTTTGTATGGATATACTGTATATATATATGGGTCTATTTTTTCAGTCGATGCAATGTTTCTGTTGATTGTACATACGATATCGCATGTATATATACATATATTTATCTGTCTATTTTTGTTCTTTTTACATTTCCCGTGTTAGGGGATTGAAAAGTCTAGTTTTTTGGGCTGCATTTCTGGGCAGTTTTATGTTGTAGACATTGTTTAATTGGCATTGGCAGTCGATATATGTTTACTGCTATATATATACCTTCTATGAACACGTATACCCTTTATCTGGGTGTCGCGTTCTCCACAAGATTATGTTAAATTATTTGTTTATTGAGTGGATCTGTATTGATAGGTTCCTTGATAGAGTTTCATTTTACATCTACAGTCGGGACAATGGAATTCTCTTCTTCCTTTGTCCACACACACTTGGTCCTTATGACCGATCTTCATCCTTTTCTTCTCTTTTCCTTTTTTTCTGCTTTTGTGTTTATTTTACTTTTCTTTCCCTTTCTCTCTTTTTTTCGTTTCCAATTTTGTTTCCCTTGTTTCCTGGTTTATCGAGTCATTTTTATAATATGTATTATTCATATGTAGGGTTGAGCGGACACCTGGATGTCCGTGTTCGACGGGTTCGGCCGAACTTTAAAAAAAAGTCCGGGTCCGTGTCCCGGACTTTTGCCGAACTTTTCCCGGACACCGAACCCCATTGAAGTCAATGGGGACCCGAACTTTCAGGCAAATGGCAGCAAAACGTAATTAAGAGCATGGCAAGTGCTCTGCAAACAAATGTGGATAGGGAAATAACTTAAAACAACAAAAAAAAAAAACAGAAAAATAAAACAATGTTCTTCATCTCTGAAGGACGAGGCCCATATGGAGTAGGAGGGAGGTTGAGGTGGTGGTGGATGTGGCGTTGTCATAGGCTTGCGCACAGGGTGTGCTCTATTTCTCTTTGCCAGCAGAGAGAGTAATGTATCGGGGCCATGTACATGTAGGCAAACACATGCATGTGTATTTCAACTTTGGGGTGCACACCCTAATGCAATAGGCTGCGCACACCTATGGGCGGTGTAGGTGGAAGCGGCGGTGGAGGAGGACCAGGGCCGGATTAAGAGCATCATGGGCTTGGTGCTGAGGATTTTGAAGGGCCTTAAGGGCCGTGCCTTGGCATGCACCCAGAGGAGGAAGGGTGCAGCCATGCATGCCTAATTCAACATGGGATGCTGTCTCTGAAGCCCATAAACACATCCACGCATCGGCAACTGTCCCTCCTTGTCCGGCCTTCGCGCTGTGTGGGGAGGTTCTGAGGGTGCTGCCTGGGAAAGCGAGCATAGAAGCCAGACTTCTGTGTTTACAAGTGACAGAAGAGCGGTAACAGTGAATATGGCCAACCCGGGGCCTATATAAAAAATAGGGGCCTGGAGCTGCAGCTCCAATAGCCCCTACGTTAATCTGGCCCTGAGGAGGAGGACGAGGTAGCCAACACTGCTTCTTTTCACAAATTTTAAATGAGGGTACACCCCAAAAGAGTGAGAAAGAGCAAAAATGGAACAATGGGTGGGTAAGGTCGGTATCCATTGCAATTCTGCACAAGGTACGGAAAAGTCCCGTGGGATCCATGCCTGGTTCATTTTAATGAACGTGAGCTTGTCCACATTGTCTCTGGACAGGCGGCTGTGCTTGTCTGTTATAACGTCCCCAGCCGTGCTAAATACCCGTTCAGATAATACACTGGCTGCAGGGCACGCCAGCACCTCCAAGGCGTAAAGGGCAAGCTCAGGCCATGTGCCCAATTTGGAGACCCAGAAGTTGAAGGGAGCAGACCCGTCATTCACTACATGTAGGCGTGTGCACACATACTGCTCCACCATGTTGGTAAAATGCTGCCTCCTGCTAAGATGTTCCATCTGAGCTGCTGGTGCTGCTGTTTGTTGTGGCGTGCTGACAAAGCTTTTCCACATTTCGGCCATGCTAACCCTGCCTTCTGAGGTGCTGGCGGTGCCCTGGTTGCATTGGCGACCTCCTCCTCCTCCTCTGCCTTGTGCTTCCACTGTGGCCCCGCTGTCAGATGGGAATGCCAGCAGCATCGCGTCTACCAGCGTGCGCTTGTACTCGCGCATCTTGCGATCGCGCTCCAGTGAGTGAATTAAGGACGGTACGTTGTCCTTGTAACGGGGATCCAGCAGCGTGGCCACCCAGTAATCAGCACAAGTTAGAATGTGGGCAACTCGGTGGTCGTTGTGGAGACACTGCAGCATGTAATCGCTCATGTGTGCCAGGCTGCCCAGAGGCAACAAAAGGCTGTCCTCTGTGGGAGGTGTATCGTCCGTGTCCTCTGTATCCCCCCAGCCACGCACCAGTGATGGCCATGAGCTGGCCTGGGTGCCACCCTGCTGTGAACATTGTTCCATTTCCTCCTCCAGCTCCTCCTCATCCTCCTCATCCTCCAGAACTGTGCCCCTGCTGGACAATTGTGTCCCTGGCGTTTGTGTGTGCAGGAACCCACCCTCGGAGCCCCTTGCGAATGACTGCCCTGAAAGCCTTGGAAATGTTACCTCTTCATTCTCCTCCTCCTCCTCCTCCTCATCCTGTGCCACATCCTCTTCCATCATCGCCCGAATTGTTTTTTCAAGGAGGCATAGAAGTGGGATAGTTAAGCTGAGAACGGCGTCATCGCCACTGGCCATGTTGGTGGAGTACTCAAAACAGCGCAACAAGGCACACAGGTCTCGCATGGAGGCCCAGTTATTGGTGGTGAAGTGGTGCTGTTCCGCAGAGCGACTCACGCGTGCGTGCTGCAGCTGAAACTCCACTATGGCCTGCTGCTGCTCGCACAGTCTTTGCAGCATGTGCAAGGTGGAGTTCCACCTTGTGGGAACGTCACATATGAGGCGGTGAGCGGGAAGGCCGAAGTTACGCTGCAGCGCTGACAGGCGAGCAGCAGCAGGGGGAGAACGCCGAAAGTGCGCACAGACGGCCCGCACTTTCTGCAGCAGCTCTGACATATCGGGGTAGTTTTTAAGGAACCTCTGCACCACCAAATTCAGCACATGCGCCAGGCAAGGGATGTGCGTCAAACTGGCTAGGCCCAGAGCTGCTATGAGATTTCGCCTGTTATCGCACACCACCAGGCCGGGCTTGAGGCTCGCTGGCAGCAACCACTCATTTGTCTGCTGTTCCATGCTCCTCCACAACTACTGCGCGGTGTGTGGTTTGTCCCCCAAACAGGCAAGTTGTAAAACTGCCTGCTGTCGTTTACCCCTGGCCATGCTGAAGTTGGTGGTGAAGGTGTTACGCTGTGCGGATGAGGAGGCGGTAGAGGATGAGGAAGCGGAGTAGGAGGAGTTAGGAACAGGAGGCAAACTGAAGCGCCCTGCAATCCTCGGTGGTGGAAGGACATGCGCCAAATTGCTATCCGCCTCAGGCCCATCCGCCACTGCATTTACCCAGTGTGCCGTTAGGGAGATATAACGCCCCTGACCGTGCTTACTGGTCCACGTATCGGTAGTTAGGTGGACCTTGGCACAGATGGCGTTGCGCAGTGCACACCTGATTTTTTCCCCCACTTGGTTGTGCAGGTAAGGGATGGCTTGCCTGGAAAAGTAGTGGCGGCTGGGCACGACGTACTGTGGGACAGCCACCGACATAAGGTTTTTAAAACTGTGCGTCTCCACCAGACGGAATGACAGCATTTCAAAGGCCAATAATTTTGAAATGCTGGCATTCAGGGCCAGGGATCGCGGGTGGGTAGGGGGGTACTTCCTCTTCCTCTCAAGTGTTTGGGAGATGGAAAGCTGAACGCTTCCACGGGACATTGTGGAGATGGTTGGTGACCCAGGTGGTGGTGTTGCTGACAGATCAACTGTTTGCGGGGTGGCAGGTGCCGGTATCACTACAGATGTGGCTGGAGCGGCCGAGACTGCAGCAGAAGAGGAAGCAGGATGAGCCAGAGACGTTTCTTGGTTTTGAAGGTGTCTACTCCACTGCAGCTCGTGCTTTGCACTTAGATGCCTGATCATGCAGGTTGTGCTCAGGTTGAGAAGGTTTATGCCTCGCTTCAGGCTCTGATTGCACAGGGTGCAAACCACTTGTGTCCTGTCATCAGCACATTTTCTAAAGAACTTCCACGCTAGAGAACTCCTTTGAGCTGACTTTGGTGCGCTCGTTCCCTTGCTGCGTTGGGCAGTAGCAGGCGTAGTGTCTAGGGCACGGCCGCTCCGCTTCTGCACCCTGCTCCCTCTTCTGCTGTGCTGGTGGCTCTGTGCGACCACCGCCTCTTCCTCCAAACTACTCAGGTCACCTGCATAACGTTCATTCCATGTGCGGTCGAGGACCTCATCGTCCTCCACATCATCTTCCACCCAGTCTTCACCCCTGCCCTCCTTGTCGGTCTCCACAATGCTGAACGCCGCCGTCATCATCGGAGACGTGCTGTGATGGTCCTTGCATGTACTCATCTTGAGAAATAAGTGGTTGGGCATCGCTGCACTCAATCTCTTCCACTTCTGGGGCAGGGCTAGGTGGATGGCCCTGGGAAACCCTGCTGACAGAGTCCTCAAAAAGAATAAGAGACTGCTGTATGGCTTGGGGCTCAGACTACTTGCCTGATTTGCAAGAGGGTGAGGTGAAAGACGGTTGGACATCGGCTGCAGGTGCCAACTCTGACCTTTCTGCAGTAGACTGGGTGGGAGACAATGTGAAGGAACTGGAGGCACTGTCAGCAGCAAACCAATCTACTATCGCCTCTCTGTGTTCTGGCCTCATCACTTCTAGAGGCATATGATGCCCTACCAAATACTGATGCAGGTTCTGTTGCCTACTCACACTTGAGGAAGGTGTTTCACTTGTGCGTGTAGCTGGCACAGATCGACCACGTCCTCTCCTTGCAACAGGAGCTCGACCAGCAGCACCACGACCCAGGCCACGGCCCCTATTTGACGGTCTCCTCATATTTCTGTAATTTAAGATCTTGCCCTAGAAAGGTGTTTATTGAATAGCGGAACAAAAGAACAACAGTATCGCACGGGTGTATCTCACAGTCAAATATGCAAACTATGCCGCAATTTAATGTTTTTTACACCAAAAGGGTGTATATTAAATAGCGGAATAGGATAAAAAACTGTGTATCTCACACGTACAAACACAGACTAGGCCCGATTAAATTGTTTTGTACCCTAAAGGCAGGATGAGGAAGAGGAGTAGGAGGAGTTGGGAACAGGAGGCAAACAGAAGCGCCCTGCAATCCTTGGCGGGGGAAGGAGATGCGCCAAACCAATTTAAAAGGTGTATCTCACACGTACCGATACAGACTATGCCGTAATTTAATTTTTTACACTCCAAAAGCGTTTTACACTCCAATAGCGGAATAGGAAAAATTTTATAATACGGTGTATCTCACGCGTACAAACACAGACTAGGCCCCGCCGATTACAATTTTTTGTACCCTAAAGGCAGGATGAGGAAGAGGAGTAGGAGGAGCAGGCAGGAGGCAGACTGAAGCACCCTCAAAACCTCGGCAGTATGAGATGCGCCCCAAAAATTGGAAAGGTGGATCTCACACCTACCGACACAGACTATCCCGCAATTTAATTGATCCCCAAAGGTTTTTATTGAATAGCGGAATAGGAAATATGATCAAAAAAAGTGTATGTATCTCACACGTACACAACCACACTGAGCCCCAATTACTATTGTTTGTACCCCTAAAAGGATGGATGCGGAGTAGGAGGAGTATGGAACAGGCAGCACCCTCAAATCTTCAGAAGTATGAGATGAACCTCAAAAACTTGGAAAGGTGGATCTCACACGTACCGACACAGACTATCCCGCAATTTAATTGATCCCCAAAAGTTTTTATTGAATAGCGGAATAGGAAATATGATCAAAAAAAGTGTATGTATCTCACACGTACAGAAGCACACTAGGCCCCAATTACTATTGTTTGTACCCCTAAAAGGATGGATGAGGAGTAGGAGGAGTATGGAACAGGCAGCACCCTCAAATCTTCAGAAGTATGAGATGAACCTCAAAAACTTGGAAAGGTGGATCTCACACGTACCGACACAGACTATCCCGCAATTTAATTGATCCCCAAAGGTTTTTATTGAATAGCGGAATAGGAAATATGATCAAAAAAAGTGTATGTATCTCACACGTACACAACCACACTAGGCCCCAATTACTATTGTTTGTACCCCTAAAAGGATGGATGCGGAGTAGGAGGAGTATGGAACAGGCAGCACCCTCAAATCTTCAGAAGTATGAGATGAACCTCAAAAACTTGGAATGGTGGATCTCACACGTACCGACACAGACTATCCCGCAATTGAATTGATCCCCAAAAGTTTTTATTGAATAGCGGATTAGGAAATATGATCAAAAAAAGTGTATGTATCTCACACGTACAGAAGCACACTAGGCCCCAATTACTATTGTTTGTACCCCTAAAAGGATGGATGAGGAGTATGGAACAGGCAGCACCCTCAAATCTTCAGAAGTATGAGATGAACCTCAAAAACTTGGAAAGGTGGATCTCACACGTACCGACACAGACTATCCCGCAATTGAATTGATCCCCAAAGGTTTTTATTGAATAGCGGAATAGGAAATATGATCAAAAAAAGTGTATGTATCTCACACGTACAGAAGCACACTAGGCCCCAATTACTATTGTTTGTACCCCTAAAAGGATGGATGAGGAGTAGGAGGAGTATGGAACAGGCAGCACCCTCAAATCTTCAGAAGTATGAGATGAACCTCAAAAACTTGGAAAGGTGGATCTCACACGTACCGACACAGACTATCCCGCAATTTAATTGATCCCCAAAGGTTTTTATTGAATAGCGGAATAGGAAATATGATCAAAAAAAGTATATGTATCTCACACGTACACAACCACACTAGGCCCCAATTACTATTGTTTGTACCCCTAAAAGGATGGATGCGGAGTAGGAGGAGTATGGAACAGGCAGCACCCTCAAATCTTCAGAAGTATGAGATGAACCTCAAAAACTTGGAAAGGTGGATCTCACACGTACCGACACAGACTATCCCGCAATTTAATTGATCCCCAAAGGTTTTTATTGAATAGCGGAATAGGAAATATGATCAAAAAAAGTGTATGTATCTCACACCTACACAACCACACTAGGCCCCAATTACTATTGTTTGTACCCCTAAAAGGATGAATGAGAAATAGGAGGAGTATGGAACAGGCAGCATCCTCAAATCTTCAGAAGTATGAGATGAACCTCAAAAACTTGGAAAGGTGGATCTCACACGTACCGACACAGACTATCCCGCAATTTAATAAATCCCCAAAGGTTTTTATTGAATAGCGGAATAGGAAATACGATCAAAAAAAATGTATGTATCTCACACGTACACAACCACACTAGGCCCCAATTACTATTGTTTGTACCCCTAAAAGGATGGATGCAGAGTAGGAGGAATATGGAACAGGCAGCACCCTCAAATCTTCAGAAGTATGAGATGAACCTCAAAAATTTGGAAAGGTGGATCTCACGCGTACCGACACAGACTATCCCGCAATTTAATTGATCCCCAAAGGTTTTCATTGAATAGCGGAATAGGAAATATGATCAAAAAAAGTGTATGTATCTCACACGTACACAACCACACTAGGCCTCAATTACTATTGTTTGTACCTGTAATGTTCTGGTACCTCTGGTACCCTTATTCCACTTTCCATTCCGTGTATGCGTCCCACCATTCTCTTCTGGTAGGTGCGCATACACCTTTAAGACCGATGCTGTCATCACTGAGCGCCGCAGAGCGGCTATTTCAACCGCCGGCGTTCTCACTCACATGTTCGTTCAACCTGCCTTCATCTATGCTTACAAGCGTGTCTCGCTGTGGAACCTCGCTAGAGATCCCTGTATCTAGCTACCAGGATCACTTCCTCAGACCTGAACCTCGCTACTGGACCCTGTATCTCGCTACTGGATCACTTACTCATCACCGGACCCTTCTACTACTATACTATAGTGATAAGTACCCCGCAGGGGAAACCTCCATAACTTACACTACTACTATTGCATTAAGGACTGTTACTACCTATCCATACTATCCTATCATCTGCACTGTTACATAGATTGCTAGCTCTTGAGACTACTACCATCTATCATCTGCACTGATGCATAGATTGCTAGCTCTCCTGTCTACTACTATCTATCCTTGCACTGGGTTAGTCTATCCTGTATTTTTCATCTGCTGTCCTCACCACCTGTTAGCATACTCGATACTAACCTATCTGCATTCCTAAATACCATCTTGAACTCTCCTGTACAAACCTATCAAGTGCTTACCATCCTTGTCACTGTTCACACCTGTCCCTTCAGCACATCACCTTCATACTATCATATACATCCTATCACTCCAGGAACATCTCATTGAGTGTGTATATATCTGTATGTTGAAGCTGACAGGCCCACGGTGATGAGTCCTGGAGAGTTGGATCTGGTATTCAACACATCTCTACATGACTACTGAGTGGAGATTTTGCAGCTGTAAATCCAGCCTATAACAAAAATGCAGGAGCGTTACAGTACCTCTAAAAGGATGGATGAGGAGTAGGAGGAGTATGGAACAGGCAGCACCCTCAAATCTTCAGAAGTATGAGATGAACCCCAAAAACTTGGAAAGGTGGATCTCACACGTACCGACACAGACTATCCCGCAATTTAATTGATCCCCAAAGGTTTTTATTGAATAGCGGAATAGGAAATATGATCAAAAAAAGTGTATGTATCTCACACGTACACAACCACACTAGGCCCCAATTACTATTGTTTGTACCCCTAAAAGGATGGATGCAGAGTAGGAGGAGTATGGAACAGGCAGCACCCTCAAATCTTCAGAAGTATGAGATGAACCTCAAAAACTTGGAAAGGTGGATCTCACACGTACCGACACAGACTATCCCACAATTTAATTGATCCCCAAAGGTTTTTATTGAATAGCGGAATAGGAAATATGATCAAAAAAAGTGTATGTATCTCACACGTACACAACCACACTAGGCCCCAATTACTATTGTTTGTACCCCTAAAAGGATGGATGCGGAGTAGGAGGAGTATGGAACAGGCAGCACCCTCAAATCTTCAGAAGTATGAGATGAACCTCAAAAACTTGGAAAGGTGGATCTCACACATACCGACACAGACTATCCCGCAATTTAATTGATCCCCAAAGGTTTTTATTGAATAGCGGAATAGGAAATATGATCAAAAAAGTGTATGTATCTCACACGTACACAACCACACTAGGCCCCAATTACTATTGTTTGTACCCCTAAAAGGATGGATGCGGAGTAGGAGGAGTATGGAACAGGCAGCACCCTCAAATCTTCAGAAGTATGAGATGAACCTCAAAAACTTGGAAAGGTGGATCTCACACGTACCGACACAGACTATCCCGCAATTTAATTGATCCCCAAAGGTTTTTATTGAATAGCGGAATAGGAAATATGATCAAAAAAAGTGTATGTATCTCACACGTACACAACCACACTAGGCCCCAATTACTATTGTTTGTACCCCTAAAAGGATGGATGCAGAGTAGGAGGAGTATGGAACAGGCAGCACCCTCAAATCTTCAGAAGTATGAGATGAACCTCAAAAACTTGGAAAGGTGGATCTCACACGTACCGACACAGACTATCCCGCAATTTAATTGATCCCCAAAGGTTTTTATTGAATAGCGGAATAGGAAATATGATCAAAAAAAGTGTATGTATCTCACACGTACACAACCACACTAGGCCCCAATTACTATTGTTTGTACCCCTAAAAGGATGGATGCGGAGTAGGAGGAGTATGGAACAGGCAGCACCCTCAAATCTTCAGAAGTATGAGATGAACCTCAAAAACTTGGAAAGGTGGATCTCACACGTACCGACACAGACTATCCCGCAATTTAATTGATCCCCAAAGGTTTTTATTGAATAGCGGAATAGGAAATATGATCAAAAAATGTGTATGTATCTCACACGTACACAACCACACTAGGCCCCAATTACTATTGTTTGTACCCCTAAAAGGATGGATGCGGAGTAGGAGGAGTATGGAACAGGCAACACCCTCAAATCTTCAGAAGTATGAGATGAACCTCAAAAACTTGGAAAGGTGGATCTCACACGTACCGACACAGACTATCCCGCAATTTAATTGATCCCCAAAGGTTTTTATTGAATAGCGGAATAGGAAATATGATCAAAAAAGTGTATGTATCTCACACGTACACAACCACACTAGGCCCCAATTACTATTGTTTGTACCCCTAAAAGGATGGATGCAGAGTAGGAGGAGTATGGAACAGGCAGCACCCTCAAATCTTCAGAAGTATGAGATGAACCTCAAAAACTTGGAAAGGTGGATCTCACACGTACCGACACAGACTATCCCGCAATTTATTTGATCCCCAAAGGTTTTTATTGAATAGCGGAATAGGAAATATGATCAAAAAAAGTGTATGTATCTCACACGTATACAACCAGACTAGGCCCCAATTACTATTGTTTGTACCCCTAAAAGGATGGATGAGGAGTAGGAGGAGTATGGAACAGGCAGCACCCTCAAATCTTCAGAAGTATGAGATTGTGTTCACTGTACCCCACAAAGATTGTGTTCACTGCACCCCAAAAAGATTGTGTTCACTGCACCCCACAAAGATTGTGTTCACTGTACCCCACAAAGATTGTGTTCACTGCACCCAAAAAAGATTGTGTTCACTGCACCCCACAAAGATTGTGTTCACTGCACCCCAAAAAGATTGTGTTCACTGCACCCCAAAAGGATTGTGTTCACTGCACCCCACAAAGATTGTGTTCACTGTACCCCACAAAGATTGTGTTCACTGCACCCAAAAAAGATTGTGTTCACTGCACCCCACAAAGATTGTGTTCACTGCACCCCACAAAGATTGTGTTCACTGCACCCCAAAATGATTTTGTTCACTGCACCCCAAAAAGATTGTGTTCACTGCACCCCACAAAGATTGTGTTCACTGCACCCCAAAAGGATTGTGTTCACTGCACCCCACAAAGATTGTGTTCACTGTACCCCAAAAAGATTGTGTTCACTGCACCCCACAAAGATTGTGTTCACTGCACCCCACAAAGATTGTGTTCACTGCACCCCAAAAGGATTTTGTTCACTGCACCCCACAAAGATTGTGTTCACTGCACCCCAAAAGGATTTTGTTCACTGCACCCCAAAAAGATTGTGTTCACTGCACCCCACAAAGATTGTGTTCACTGCACCCTAAAAGGATTTTGTTCACTGCACCCCAAAAAGATTGTGTTCACTGCACCCTACAAAGATTGTGTTCACTGCACCCCAAAAGGATTTCGTTCACTGCACCCCAAAAAGATTGTGTTCACTGCACCAAGATTGTGTTCACTGCACCCCAAAAAGATTGTGTTCACTGCAGCCCACACACAGCAAAATTGATGTGGATCACTGACACCTGCCTATCTCCTATCCCACACCACACAGCAATATCGATTGTAGTTTGTAGAACACACTTTCCCTAAAATTCAGCAGACTCTATCCCTAACAGGATTGATAAGAGATCGTAGATCGGGACTGAGTGCAAAGTGCAGACCCCACCCCACACAGCAATATTGATTGTAGTTTGTAGAACACACTTTCCCTAAAATTCAGCAGACTCTATCCCTAACAGGATTGATAAGAGATCGTAGATCAGGACTAAGTGCAGACCCCACCCCACACAGCAATATCGATTGTAGTTTGTAGAACACAATTTCCCTAAAAATCAGCAGCAGCCTCTCCCTAAAATGCCTACAACTCGCCCTGCCTAAAACACTCCGACCTGTCCCTCAATTCTATCCGGACACAAATGTTTTTTTCCTGCCTGTCTGTCCCTAATCAGCAGCCAGCATGTTGATGTGTGCTCTCTCCCTGATCTAAGCAGCAGAATGACGCCGCTGCGGCGCTGCCTCGAACTTATAAAGACTTGGCCAGCGACCAACCGAATTGACCTGTCTAACAGTATGCATTAAAAACAGGGGTTTGGTTGCACACATTTGCAAATACATGCGTAAGCTGCAGGCCCCGACAAGGCACCCTGTGATCTGCAGTCCCTAACTCTACAATTTAAAGAGTCTCTACAATGAGATCACATGCATTTAATGGGATAGATGGAGGACAGGTGACTAGAGGGAGCCCACCCCTCCTTAAAGGCACAGGGTCACACTGAACACCCAGCACATCACACAATGGCGGCAAAGGTGTCAGTGCGTTGCCTGGCTCAATATAGATATCAATAATGCACAAAGTGGTCACCGCCTCCACCAATAACCGGTCTTAGTGGTAAGGAGCACTGGAAGGTTTCATTTGACAATAGTGAGTTTGTGGACAGTGGATATGTATATGGTGTTTGTTCCTGTTCAAGATATACACATATGAAAAGAGTCAACACTACAATGCAGATCTGTCATTCACGTTTTCATTGTTTATGGGGGCACTCTTATTTTGCTTTTACTTCTTTTTCTTTTCTCTATTTTTCCCCTTTTTTCACATGCATGGTAATTTTGTTTAGATATGTTTTTTTATATACATATACACTTTATTATGGGACGGACATGCATGTTTCCTTTTCATCTTTTTTGTAACATTCTAGTAATGTATTTACGCTGGACTGATTCTTTTGAATCATATTCACCATGATCTGAATCCAGCTGCATATACGGATTGTTTTCCTTTTCTTTTTCTTTTTCCCTTTTTTTTTTGCTTGTTTTCTTTCCCATCCCTCCCCCCTCCTTTCCCCCTTTCTTTTCCTCTTTCTCTTTTCTTCTCTGCTCCTTGTCTGTTACATTGTCACAGACATCTCTTGGTATCTTTTTCATCAAGCTCTTATTCCTCTGTTTCTTTATTTTCCCTATTTGTTTTTTATGTAGTTTTTATTTCATTCGTCATTCTATCTATTGCACCTATCGTATTATATGTGGTGTTGGTTTCTTCTTTTTCCTTTTTTCTATTTTTCTTTTCATACATGGAAGTTTGCTGTGTTATTTTCCCTGCTGATAATCAGCATTGATGTCCTACAATGCTCAATTAGCGGTGATTAACGACTAACTTTGGGAGTGCACGTTACTATTTAAGCAGTATCTTTACATGTATCCACATGGTTATGACTAAGCAAATGTAATTTTGTGAATTGCGTCAACTGTGTCTCTATGCCCTGTCTCTGATTGTCACTATGGACTGTTTTTATCGTTTGGATTTTCAATAAATGGATTTTATTATTTCACACCTTCAAACCCAATTCCAAAACTGACAAGGCCTGAGTGACTCCTGTTTCCCATGACACACACAGCTGTCTGGGCTGACCCTCACTCTTCTCCAACCACAGCAGCAGATAGCCGCAGTGCCCCGCTCGCACCCGCATATTCATACTCAAACACTGGGGACATACCAGGCCTAAGTGCTCCAAGCCTCCTGTGGTGCATAACACCAGTCCTCCTTTGGGCACCATCCACACTCCTGTATCCCAAAGGACAGTTGCCTTCAGTCCTCCGGTCTGCTCCCGGGTCTTCCCAGCAGGTTCTCCGCCAACAGGTGGGACGTCCGCTGATGCGCTCTCTTTCTCTCTCTCTCCGGCAATCTCCATGCTGCTTCTCCACACATGTGTCTCCCTCTCAGACACACCCGAAGGAGGAAGTAATTTATGGACTTCCCTTGTCACTTCTGATTGGCTGGGCGCTAACGACGTCTCTACCCACATTCCTTTCTTGGCGGTGGCTCCTCCTGCTAGGCAGAACTTTTCAGCGTGCACTTTCCCACGCTGTGCAGTAACCCCTCCGATGCCGCTCTCTCTCAACTTAGCCAACATTGATGTTCCTAAAAAGCAGACCATGTCCCTCGCCAGACATGCATCCACTCTTCTTGCTTGTAGCAGGGCCCCAGCTGCGCCTCCATCACCTTGAACCAGCTGCCACTCTTTGCCAGTCCAGAGAATTGTTCTGCTGTCACATGCACGGTCAACAGTCCTCTTCCCACCACATGCACAAGCAAGGCCCATCACCATACTGTCCCCGAAGAAAGCACCACTGCCCTCCCCGGCATGACCGACAGATTTCTTCACAGTACTGACACTGCCACTATATAAAATAAATGTCCCACTGTTGTATGCACGGTCAACATCTTTCCATGTAATCTTGGCACACACGCGGCCCCTGGAACACCAATCCACGTGCCCTTGGCTGCCATTTTCTCCATCCATACTTGCACCTTTTACTGTTAACCCTGTAACACCCGTTGTTGTAAAATTACAACGTTAAATTTAACCATCCTTAAAAACAATCTGTTATATTTTATGTTTTTTTTTTTTTACCACATTTACATAGTCATTGGGTCCTATTGTTTAGTCTCACAATGCTATTGGATCATACATTTGTTTATAAGTCCCGCCTTATGGCCATGAACTCACACAACATCTCAAGGTTTCCTTAGAACAACATCTCTTTGTTTTAATGACTGGATTCATTAGATTCAAGTAAGTAAAATGTCTTTTATATTTTTTTTAATTTTATTATTATTATTATTATTATTATTATTATTATTATTATTATGTCTAGAGCATGTACATATGTAGTTATTGTGTAATAAATTAATTAAATTTCATTTAGAGCTTGTTATATACTTGTTGCAATTATACAACACTGGGTGAGTGTGGTAGTCAAAATAGCAGACTTGTTGCAGTTGGCTCAAACAGGTTGTATTCCCTCCATTACACCACTGCCTGAAATAGTATTTTCTTTTCATTGTCTGGATATCACAGGAGAAGACATTTCCCTCCACACACCATGGGAATACTTCCAGAAGTTTGTGTCCGAAGACATGATTGAGGCTCTGACACAAAACACAAATGAGTACAGCTCTCAGACACATGGAACATCTGTAAACAACACTGTAAAGGAAATTGAAAAAATGTTTGGCATGTACCTGAAGATGGGCCTAGTACAAATGGCTGGAACCCATATGTATTGGGAGACAGAGACACGGTACTCCCCTGTTGCTGATGTGATACCATGCAACAGATTCCAATTCCCGGTGACATCATTACATTTTGTAAACAACATGACAGTATCTGAGACGGAAAAGAAAGACAAACTATGGAAACTCAGACCATGGCTTGATTCATTCATAGAGAAATGCCTGCAGGTGGTACCAGAAGAGCACAATTCTGTGGATGAGATGATGATTCCTTTCAAGGGGAGGTTCAGCAGCATCAAGCATCAAGCAATATATGCAAGGCAAGCCAAACCCATGGGGATTCAAAGTGTGGGTGAGAACTGGAATCTCTGGCATGATGTGTGACTTTGATGTCTACCAAGGCAGTGTCAAAGGAATACGAGCCAAATCTGAACTTGGATTGTCAGGTGATGTTGTGATGAAACTTGCTTCCACACTTCCAGAAAGTCAGAACTACAAAATCTATGCAGGCAACTACTTCACTTGTGTTCCATTATTAGTGAAGCTCCTTGAACAGGGAATTCATTATGTGGGAACAGCCAGGCAGGTGCGCTTACCCAACTGTAACCTTGAAGACGAGAAGAGTTTGAAGAAAAAGGGGAGAGGAAGCTATGATGTCAGAGTGGAGGGGAATCACAACATCTGTGCTGTCAAATGGTATAACAGGGCTGTCACACTTGTGTCATCGTTTGCTGGAACTGAACCTGTGCAGAAGATTCAACACTGGGACAAAGTCAACAGAGCCTACATTGAAGTTGAGAGGCCTTACATTGTTGGTGCCTACAACAAGTACATGGGAGGTGTTGATTTGTTGGACTCATTTACAACCAAATATAAGTTCCCCATCAAATCCCGTCGCTGGTACATGTACATCTTTTGGCACACCATCATCCTCCCTGTGGTCAATGCCTGGCTCCTCTACAAGCGGGACTGCAAAGCTCTCAAGATGTCTAACAAAGAGACAATGAACAGGAGACAGTTTCAGGCACAGCTAGCATCCTCTCTCATCCTGGTCAACACAACACATCAAACTCCAAAGAGAGGACGACCATCTCCAGGCAAAGGGAGCCCAGCAACACAGACAGTGACATCAAGTAGCCCTCTGATTACTCAGAAAAGACCATCCAAGAGATGTGCACTCCTCCCATTGGATGTACGCAAGGACCTAGTTGCACATTTCCCACGGAAGACAGGGAGAGGACGCTGCAGACACTGCAATAAAGGATACACCAACACGCAATGCAGCAAGTGTGATGTTCGCCTTTGCTTTTCAGAGGACAAGAACTGTTTTTAGGACTTTCACAACCAATGAAAGTCAGTCATGAAAAGAAAAAAGGAATGAAGAAGTTGCTAGAAAAAGCTAGAGATTTATCTGTTAAATATTTTATTTTTAATAAATGACTTCATAAGAAATATGACTAATGTGTGATTATTATTAATGTTTTTTATATTTATATATATATATATATATATATATATATATATATATATATATATATTATTTATGGGGCTAAGTAAGCAATCAAACCTGCAAATGAATCCTTAGTTGTTCTGAATTGTTGTTCAGACAATCTGAGTACAAATACAGAAATTCTGCTCCCAACTAAGCCCAATGTTGCAATATTACAACATTTCTCTAAAAACATACATGAACATTTTTTTTTTTTTGTAAAACTTTTTAATTTCTGCATCAAAGGCCTCCTACAACAACATCTGAAAGGTAAAACATTTTTTTTTTTTTAGGTTTTTCTATATTTGGGTCTTACAGGTTTAAGCAGACAGTCCATATTCACATAAAGATGCCTTTTTCTTGCCCCCTAATACTTCACAGGAGTGTACATTTTGTAGCTCAGATGGAAGCTTTCGGCCATTTGTAGGTACAGATTGCGATTCTGACTGGAATCTTTGTGTTGCCATGGGCAACTATCTTTATGCAATTTTCTCTTCATCCCACTCTCCCTATCTCCTGTAGAGCAGGCCTCACACTTGGATTGAGCATCAGAACAAAGTCCTGGAAGCAAACGTGACATTTTTTTAATTTTTCTTCGGCCGTTGCCATTAGCAACCAGGCTGATAACCCAGGGCAACTTCCAGGTCAAGCCCCCAAATGTAGCACTACTCCCTTGGGAGCTGCTGATTACGGGTTCCCCTGGGTTACCATTAGTAACAACGTGACAGTTTGACATTTTTACCAAGTGTTTTAGCTCAGTCCGGAAACAGTCCAGTAGCTTTGTTTTTTTGTGTTTTTATTTGAAATTTGGATAGGAGAAGGGAATGAGTGGGGTACTCCAACTTTATACTACTATGCACAATTGGCTGGGACGACTTGAAAATGCTGAGTAACGCTGAGTAAAGCTAGTCACGGCCAGACCGCTGCTTCCCTTTGCCCTTAGCTGTGAAGTATAAGTGAATGAGTTTACTGAGGTAATCTGTACTGTATTGCTGAACAACTTCAGGGCCCTTCCTGGCACCCCCTTTTTTCCTATTCTTCAGGGTTAACTACATGGCACCCCCTTTACTAATAAACTTCCTGTGTGAGCTAGCTCCTTGATCCCCTGACTTCTCTGGAGTGGTCCCCTCTCTTAGGCAGACCCTTAGGCAGAACTCATGGTACTCACGATACTGTTTTTCCCAACAGTCTCTGCCAGCAGCTCCACTTGTCAGCGCTCTGGACACTCCCTCAGACCAGACAAATACACACTGAGCACAGAGAGCAGGCCCAACTAAAGATCAGGCTACCCTGATAAGCAGCAGGAGCATTAGATGCCTTTACCTAGCACCTACCTAGTAGGGTGCTACCGTACATAATAATAAAAAAATAAAAAAAAACAGTAGTGATCAAATACCTCCAAAAGAAAGCTCTTTTGTGTAAAAAAAATGATATAACTTTATTTTGCGCACAGTGTTGCATAACCATGCGATTGCCAGTTAAAATAACGCAGTGCAATTAACAAAAATTCATAGGAATGCATAGCATATTACAGAGAATTAGCGACATCTAGTGTCCTATTTGTGAACTGCAGTTGATCTGCTAAGCTGAAAGCTGTTGTATCTCCAACACCCCTTCTCAACAGCTAAGGCTTAGTCTATTAAACCCATATTCTTTGTAAGCCTTGAGTGTCTTTCAGCGGTCAGAGGCTTTGTAAGGATATCTGCTCTGCTGTCATATCCTCGGTTGGGCAATAAAGTAACTCAAGAAGACCTTGCTCTTGAAGATCCCTAAGATCCCATAGATTTCTGTTGGTCCCAACTGTGGTTGACCCAAATCTGTTAATAGCTGTCTCAGCCATATAACTTCTTGGCTTGCCTGCGCTGCAGCAACGTATTCTGCTTCAGTAGACGACAGTGAAACAGAGAGCTGCTTTTTACTAGTCCAACTGATGGCACCTCCTGACAGAAAAAATAAGTATCCACTGGTAGATTTCCTGTCGCTGGTGTCTCCTGCCCAGTCAGCATCCACATATCCTGTTAAGGTGATTTCATTGTTTGCTGGTAACTTTAACTTGTAGTGCAAAGTCCCTTTTAGATAGCGAATGATTCGCTTTACAGCATTCCAGTCCTTTTGACTTGGCATCGAAACCTTTCTTCATAGGATTCCAACAGTTGCTGCAATGTCCGGCCTTGTAGCAGTGGTAAGATACAGCAATTTTCCTATTGCCTTCCTGTATTGAGTATTAGTAGGTAATGGGTTATCTTGGAAATGTATCTCCTTTAGGTAGTTGGTTTCCATAGGAGACTTTACTGGTTTGGCATCTTCCATTCCAAATGTTTCAATTATTTCTTGTATTTTGTGTCTTTGGTTCAGAAGAAAGCTGCCATCTTCCTCTCTCTCGATCTGGATGCCAAGGTAATTCTTTATGTTGCCAAGATCTTTGGTGTTGAAGTTCTGATTTAGTTTTTCTAGGATTTCTGCTTCATCCCCTTCTTGCTCAAAGCAAATCAGGATATCATCCACATAAATAAGCATATAGACCCATCTGTCTGCCAATTTCTTTGTGTATAAGCAGGGGTCTGCTTTACTCCTCAGAAAGTTTTGATGTGTAAGCACTTCATTTATTTTTATATTCCACGCTCTGGCTGCTTGCTTTAGTCCATATATACTCCTGCAAAGTTTGCATACTAGGTCTGGCCTTTGTTCATCTTTGAACCCTGGCGGCTGTTCCATGTAAATTTCTTCTGTTAGCTCGCCATGTAGAAACGCGGTTTTCACATCAAAATGTTTCACTTGCATTTTCCTTGTGACGGCTACTGTCAGTAAAGTCCTTATTGTAGTGTGCTTGACTACTGGTGCAAATGTCTCGTCATAGTCCTCTCCGTATTTTTGAGAATAGCCCTTGGCTACTAGCTCAATTGTGCCATCTGCATTGTATTTCACTTTAAAAGTCCATTTACAGCCTATGGCTTTCCTTCCGGGTGGTAGTTCTGTAAGTATCCATGTTTTAGTGTCATGCATGGATTTTATCTCTTCATCAACAGCCTTTATCCATTTACTTGCTTCTTGTTCTGAAAGCTGAGATATTTCTTCCCAGGTTGTAAGTTCGTTGATACTGGCAGTACTTGCTTTGTATGAGAGACGTACAGGTGGTTTACTTTTGTTTTCTCTTGTTGAATGTCTCGGTTTTGTGTCTAAGCCTTCTTGTATCTGCTCTTCAGTACTGGTAGAGTCTGCACTCACTTCAACTGTTTGTTCAGAAGTTACAGAGATGGGCTGGTCAATGTAAGTTTTCTCTTCTATTCTTGCTTCTACTGTTGTCATTACATTGTCTCTTAAATCTTCAACAAAAGTTATGCTGTTGCTAATGGTAACCTTGTCTGTTTTGGGAGTTAGGATTCTGTAACCTTTGACATTGTCACTGTATCCAACAAAGATACCTTCAAATGCTCTGTTTTGGAGTTTGGTGCGTTTTTCTTCAGGTATGTAGATGAATGCTTTGCATCCAAAAACTCTTAGGTGTTTTACATTTGGTTTCTCATTGTGCCAAAGTTCATATGGATTTTTCTCTATTGTTCTGGAAAGAAGTTTGTTCTGCAAATATGTAGCTGTCTAGCTGCTTCGCCCCAGTATTTTTGTGGTAGTCCAGAGTCTGTCAGACTACATCTGATCATTTCAGTCAGAGTTCTGTTCTTTCTTTCAGCTACTCCATTTTGTTCTGGTGTATATGGGACTGTCTTTTGATGTTCTATTCCATTCTGTTTTAAATACTCTTGTATCTTATATCCTGTGAATTCACCTCCATTGTCACTCCGAAGTATGAGAGGCTTCCTCTGAAACTTGTTACTGGTCTTTATTATATAGTCTTGTAATTTGTCAAAAACTTCACACTTGTGTTGTATTAGGTAGGTGACTGTGTATCTTGAATAGTCGTCTATGAAAGTCACTATGTACCTTTTGCCTCCAGGTGTAGGTGGGTTTAGGGGACCCCACACGTCACTGTGAACTAAGTCAAGTGGTCTTGAAGCTCTCTTCTGACTGACTTTGGGAAGTGTTGCTCTTGTAGCTTTGGATTTAATGCAACATTCACACTTAGCAGTAACTGGACAACGGTATATTGTTAGATCCCTTGTCAGATTCCTCCTCTGTAGTTCCTGTATGCAATCTGGGTGTCTGTGACCTAGACATCTGTGCCATATATGTATACAGTCATTGTGCTTGTGTGTACATAGTCTCACCTTTTCCTTCACTATGTCGAGGTGATATAGATGATCATCCAGCTTGGCACTTGCTACTGTCTGGTTGCCATTTAGGATTGAACACTTGTCACCTTGGAATGTTACAGTGAGTCCTCTGTAGGGATGATCGAACGGTTCGGGTCGACCATCGGTTCGGCCCGAACATTGGGTGTTCGAGGTTCGGCCGCAATTAGAACTTTTTGCCCAAGAAGTTCGGAATTCGGCAACCAGAACCGACCAAAATGCAATGGGACAGGAAATGGGCTTTAAAAGCCTGTGATTGGACCAGAACCATTAGCAAAAGCCAATTGAGGGGGCAGGAGAATGCTAGGAATGTGATTGGAGTGACTAGGGGGTCCATAGTCCAATCATTAGTGAATACGCCCCCCAGTATATAAGATAGCCCCCGCCAGATTCCTAGCATTCTTATACGGGACATGAAAGAGAGTGGAATGCTGTTCTGTTACTTCTGTTACAAAGTGTCATTTAGCATTTATTAGTGTGAGGAAAGGGATATCTAGTGTAGTTAGAGTGCTCTTTTACACTTTAGTTAGCTTTAATTTATTCAGTTTCTGTAGGGAAAGTGTTAAGTGTAAGGGGACCGTAGTGTAGTGTAGTGTAGGGTTAACTGACAGTGACTGCTATGGCAGGGTGACAAAACCCTTCCATAGCAGGGTGACCGCTATAGAGAAAAGCTAGTTTCTCTCAAGTCACTTTCGCTTCTGTAATATGGCTTCGCCTCCGCCAGCATTCTTTTTGGCTGCAGGCGTTGCTAGTGATTTTTTGAGCACATGTTTGGAGTCAGACATGACATCTGAACATGTGTATAGGGGGTATATATACACAACCATGTCTGTATATATACACCTAGACATATATAGGTGTGAAAGGAGCAGAAAAAACTACTTGCGCTAATGAAATAATTAACACCAATATAGTTACGCTCCTATCACACCTATATATGGCTAGGTGTGTATATACATATAAGTATGTGTGTATATACACCACTATACACAAGTTCAGATGTTTTGCCTGCCTCCAAAGAACCAAAAAAAATGCCCAAAAAAACGCTAGCGTCAAAAAAAAAAGCCCAGGTGTGTTGTTGCAGGCATTTTTTGGGGGTTTTTGGAGGCAGGCAAAACATCTGAACTTGTGCACAGTACCACTATACACAAGTTCAGATGTTTTTCCTGACTCCAAAGAACCCAAAAAAATGCCCAAAAAAACGCCTGCTATTAAACCGGCAAGGTGTGAAAAGCGAGAAGCCATATTCCAGATCTATAATTGCACTACTACAAACAATCTTTTTTTTCTGGTTCTGGACATGCTACAGAGCTGAAACTTCACATGTACACCTTTTAGACCCCCCAGATACTAAATCCAAAGTCAAAATAAAAAAATCTCTCTTTTTTTTTTCAATAATTGGCTTTTTTTATCAAAAATGACAATTTTTAAGAACTTTTTTTTGTGTGATTAACAGTTAATGGGGCATGACCCAGAACCCTAGGCACTTTTTAGGGACATTTATTGGGTTTTAGGGCTTAAAAATTGTGTTTTTGATTACCAAAGTTCGGGTCCAATTGATTTCAATGGGGTTCTGAAATCCGGGCCGAACTTTCGGAAAGTTCGGATGTTCTGGCCGAACCGAACTTTTCAAAAGTTCGATCATCCCTAGTCCTCTGGCTGTTAGACGCTTCACAGATAAGAGTCCTCCTTCGACATTAGGAACATAAAGCACATCTTTCACTGGTATGGCTAGATTGTGTCCCGCATCATCAGGGCATACAAGGGTTCCATGCCCATATCCTTCTGCATGTATTTTGCTTCCATCTGCAAGATAAATAGTTTCTTTGTTGTTCAGATCAAGTTCTGTGAAAAAACTTCTATCACTCGTCATGTGACTGGTTGCCCCCGAATCGATGCACCAGCCTTGACATTTATGGTTGCCTGTCACTTTAAAAGTGGCATTTCAGTTCCCTTCCCATGGATCATTGATTATGGCTTTGACCTTTTGTTTAGCATAAGAGGGATGCTGTCTTATTTGCTCTGCTTTCCATATAGTACAGTCTTTCTTTATGTGTCCCTGTTTATGGCATCTGAAACACACTCTGGTCTCTTTCCTGTGTAACCTTGCATCTGTAGCTTTAAGAGCGGTTCTGGTGTCGGTTTCTGTGGAGTCATGCACTAATTCCTTTCTTCTCTGATACTCATCTATGAGCCTGGTTTTTACAAATGCTAGCGTCAGATCTGTCTCAGGTCGTGTCTCCAGTGCATTGATCAGTGCAGTATATGTATCAGGCAAACTGCATAACAACATGGCTACAGCATGGCTGTCTGTTATATTCTCCCCGATTGATCTGAGTTGCGCAATCACCTCCAGCATTGCGTTTATGTGCTACTGCATGTCTTGTTCTCTGCTAAGTCTCATTTTGTAAAGTTTCCGCAGTAGAAACAGCTTGCTGTTTAAACTGGATCTTTCATGCAGTCTTTTTAGAACGTCCCACATGCCTTTCACTGTGTCCTCATGGCGTATATGAATGAGCTGATCATCCACCACTAGTAAGCTTATGGTGGCCCGTGCCTGTCTGTTTTTCTTGTCCCAGTCCTGATTATTGTCCTGTGGCCTCTCTGTGGTGGTAACCTCCCACAAGTCGTTTCTAGATAATAGCATTTCCACTTTAAACTTCCATAGCTGATAATTGGCATTGTTCAGCTTTGCCACTGAGAGTTTAAGTTCTGAGTTTCCGGCCATTTTTCCCTCCTTTATATATAAACAGTCTTACTTGTCTATTGGAGATGTCACTGGAAACCTTCCTTATGTCGATCTTTATCTGGATCCTGGGCCCATAACCTGTTGCAGAGTCCGATCACTGGGTGCAGCGGAGTCCATTCAGATCAGACATTGTGGAGTAACAGGAACTGGCTTCTTTATTGGAACATAACACAGAAAGCAAGGATGTCACCTCATTGTAATAAGAACAACAGACAGGAAGAGATAACCAACAAGTTCAGTACAATGTACAGGAAATTACAACACATCATAGGAATGCATAGCATATCACTGAGCATTAGCGACATCTAGTGTCCTATTTGTGAACTGCAGTTGATCTGCTAAGCTGAAAGCTGTTGTATCTCCAACACCTTATACTTCCCCACTGAATGTGTTACACTGCGGTCTGAGACTGGATTTGCTGTGGCACTTTGTGGTCATTCTATCCTTTGAGAAAAGGGGTAAAAAAACTGCGCAAATGGTGTGAAAAAATTAATTAATATAAATAAATTTATATATAAATTTGAATATAAAGTGATAAAGTGGGATTTCTCCCACGCTGTCAGCTGCTACACAAACGTGGAATCGTGATAAATAGTGAACAAATGGGAACGTAGCGCTCGACAGAAATATATAAAATAAATACAAACATGTGAACCATATAAACCATATAAGATGATTCGTGCAATAAAGTCTCTGGTGTCCAAAGCAATTAGATAATTGACAGCCAATATGGAAGACACAGACTTGATAGGGTGGTTTCCTTAGCAAAGCCTTCACCTTCACACGATCACCCAGTGGAATAACTATATCAGGTGATCCCCTGATGATGTCAGCCTTGACTGATGAAACGTCGGGAACGTGAGACCATACACATCCGGGTCTGAGGAGCGCAGCATGGAGCGGTGTCTCCCATCCCCAGCAAATGATTTTATTGAAGGCTTTTATCTGCTTTTTGTCTAGTAAGTGCAATTTGTCTTAAATAAATGCTTGATTGATAAGAGATACTGCACCATGAGACTATTTTTTCATCCCTGCATATGGCTTGGCTTTCTGATTATGGCACTGACTCTGGCTGTGATGACCTCTACTTATGGGAGCAAGATGCATTAGAGTTCCTTACTGGAGTACACAGCGCATTTGACCCCCTATAATCAAGGGGTCCATTAAATCTGGTAAGCGGCTCATATAGTTATTCCACTGGGTGATCGTGTGAAGGTGAAGGCTTTGCTAAGGAAACCACCCTATCAAGTCTGTGTCTTCCATATTGGCTGTCAATTATCTAATTGCTTTGGACACCAGAGACTATATTGCACGAATCATCCTATATGGTTTATATGGTTCACATGTTTGTATTTATTTTATATATTTCTGTCGAGCGCTTCATCCCCACTTGTTCACTATTCTATCCTTTGGGCCAACCAGTACTACCCATTTACCATGACACACCAGCACAATCATATCAAATATGCCAAATAAGCACAAAATTGTAGGAACTACCTACTTTGATTCCACAAGCCCACTCTACATTTATGGCACCACCTTGGCAAAACACTAGCTAACATGTTCAAGCCAGTTCCTCTTTTGCACATGCAGTGGTGTGCAGAAGTGTTGGTGAAGAGTTTGGCCTGAGCATGAGTTTGGGCCAAACATTGGCTGTTCGGCCATTCAAATTGTCAGATAGTTTGACCGATTGTTCTGCCCACCAAACACCCCACAATGCACTGCGCGCCACACAGTGCGATGGAAGCCCTAACTGGCTAAAGCAATGAAGGCTTTGCCCAATCAGGGCACAGAACACTGTCAGAGCCATGATTGGATAAAGTAATGATGACTGTGCTCAATCATGGCACATTGCTCATAGACCCATCCCACACCTGTGCGATCCCTTCTTAAGGTCCCTTCCCAGAGCAGCCACTTGCAGTGTGATATTCAAGTAGAGATAGATAGCAAGAGAGACACCAGAATTTATCCCAAAAATCTCTCATCTTTTTCTGAGTGCACAAAAATGTGGCCACATCATATAGATTGGCTCCCCAAGCTGTTGTTTACAAAATAAAGACAGCTTGCAGGGACTACAATGCACTATATTTAAAGCAATTTTTATTATTTCACTTTTTTTACAAACTTTTTTTTCATTGATACATTTCCACTAGGGCAGTACCCGGACCCCCATATCCTTTGTATGACCAATAACTTGTATATAAGCCTTCAAAATGGGCACTTTTCCAGTTTGGATCCCCTAGACTTCAATGGGGTTTGTTGTTCGGCTCCGAACGTTTGGGCTGTTTGAAAGTTCTGACACAAACTGAACAGGGGGTTGTTAATCTATCCATATCTAGTGGCCAGTGATGGTCATAGGCTGGGCTTAGATGACTTCATGTCAATGTAAGGCTCAAGGTTAATTAACATGATGAAAAGTAAAAAAAAAGTGCGCAAATCAGTAAGTAGAAGCAGCACTAGAGAAATATATAAATGAAGTGAAATTGGATAATAATGCGCTTCAATAGTAAACCAACAATATTAATGTATAAAACAATCAAACCTTGTAGGTGCAAAAATAGTGGACAAAATTGGAGAACTTCAGAATCATGTGTAAACAAAATATGTTCCAGTCCCAGTAGACGACCCCTTGTGTGGAAACGCGTCGGAAGGAGCTGGTCACGCTGTCATTTTGTCACGTTACCGTTCTGCAGGGGGCTGTGACGTTCTTCAGCTTGTTCCATCTTTTTAACTTGGATTGCTGTAAGTGTATTTGCCTTCATTAAATTTGGTTTTAAAGGATAATGCACTATTAGTCCTTTTCTTTCTTTTGGGAATGCATCTTTGGGCTATTTTATCTTGAGCCACACCAAGTGTTTTTTCTGGATGCTGTGGGTGGATGTGATCTGGAGGATCATCAAGGAGAGTGCTCCACCTCTTCAGTCCTGCTAACATGGGATCATCTACCTACTTTTCTTGAAGTTTTTCCCTCCATCATCTCTGGTAAGAGTCCATCTTTATCACTGGGCGTTATTTTATTATCACATTGTCAAGTTTATTTGGAGGCTCTGTTTCGTCTAACACATGGTAAGAGGCCATTCACTACGTTGGAATTTGAACACAGTCACCATTTAAATGTGGACTCATCACTGAACATATTATTTGCACATGTTTGATTATGGACTTTAATTGATGAACTGTATTTTGTTTACACATGATTCTGAAGTCCTCCAATTTCGTGCACTATTTTTGCACCTACAAGATTTGATTGTTTTATACATTAATATTGTTGGTTTACTATTGAAGTGCATTATTATCCACTTTCACTTCAAGGTTAATTAACACCTTCCCAACTGCCCACTGCACATTCACTGCAGCAGGCTGGCTCTCCTGCGTGAACCGACGTAGCCCTACGTCAGTTGCGCACGTGATGCTGGGGGGCAAGCGCGCACCATCAGCGGCCTGCTTCCACCCCCCAGTAGGCAGCGAGGATGCCAATCCATGGGGCTGGCGGCCATGATTGCCCCTGGGCACCCGTAATTGCTCTCCGCTTACAGAGAAGGACAGTCAGCTGTTGTAAACACAGCAGACCGCTCTTCGCTCTGAAATAATCACAGAACGCCAGTGATCCTTCTATATAGGATCACAGGCCTCTGTGGTCATTTCACAAGCCCATCCCCCATACGATTAGTAAACACTCCCCTAGGATCACACATAACCCTTTGATCACCCCTAGGTTAACCCCTTCCCTGCCAGTGTCATTATTACAGTAACAGTGCATATTTGTAGCACTGATTACTGTAGTAATGTCACTGAACCCCCCCAAAGTGTCAAAAATGTCAGTTAGGTGTCCGATCTGTCTGCCGCAATGTCTCAGTCCCGCTAAAAATCGCAGATCACCGCCATTACTAGTAAAAGAAAATAAATAACAATTACATCTATCTTTCCCCTAATTTGTAGATGTGATAACTTTTCCGCAAACCAATCAAAATGCGCTTTTTGGGATTTTTTTTAACCAAAAATATGTAGCAGAATACAAATTGGCCTAAAAGGATGACAAATTTTGATTTTTACATTTTTTTTTTGGGAATGTTATATAGCAGAATGTGAAAACTAATGTATTTTTTTTTTTTTCAGAATTGTCGCTATTTTTTTGTTCAAAGTGCAAAAACAAAAAAATGCACAGGTGATCAAATACCACCAACAGAAAGCTCTATTTGTGGGGGGATAAAAGGACATCAATTTTTTTTCGTTACAGTGTTGCACGGCCGTGCAATTTTCCGTTACATAACGCAGTGCCGAATCGTAAAAAAAAAAATGGCCTGGTCATTAAGGGGCCAAATCCTTCCGGTTCTGAACTGGTTAAGAAGGAACCTATCTACATGAGAATGCTGAGGCCAAAAATTACATTTTAAAATTATTGCACTTCTCTTTTATGTGTTTGTGAAGAGTACCTGTTAGCCCTATTCCTACAAACGTTACTAAAGTAGTGTTGAGTCAAGATTATTGCTGTTAAAGACGTAATATTTTTAAGCAAATACTCTTTTAATATCTACTTCAATGTTTAATTCCATTTAATAATTTATTGCTGCCTACTGTATGTCTTTGTCATTCTATTTTCTCACCAAGTAGGGTGATTACTTTTGTCTGCTATGGCGTCTACTTTTGAGGCTGACAGCCAACGCTAACTTAATTTAACAGAGTTTAATCATGTGCAGACTGTTTATATGCAGTATATTGTTTGGCTGAGGGTGTAAAAAGTGACATAGCTTTGACATGTTTATAAGGGATGGGACAGATTATGATGGTCATAGATATATAAATCCATGTGCACTTTTCAGATTGTCAGTCTTGTCTTTACCCAGTGTGTACATAAAGGGGAGAAGGTAAGTGATTATTTACATTTTCATCAAATCTACAAAAAAAACATTCATTTTAAATTGATTTACAATTCTAGCAACATAAGACAACACACAAAAATATTTAAATTGTCTAAAAAAAAAGTCTTAATGTTATAATTAATAGACGTGAGTTCTGTTAACCTCTTGATGATTACATTTTTTTTTCTTCATGTGATTTCTTTCATTAAAATGTAACATTTTTAATAATAATTGTTTTAATGATAATTGTTTTAAATTATTTTTTAATAAACAATAATCCCTGAAGGTTTTAATAATATCAAGCTATGGTATTAATTTGCATTCTTTCCAGGACACAGAAGCTGTCATCTGTACTAGGGATTAGCGGAATTGCCCTGGGTTTGGTTTAAGCAGGGTCTGGAGAATTTCAAACAAGTTTGGATGTCCGACCTGAACCCTATTGATATTGATGGGAGCCAAATCTGTCAAATTAAAAATGCCCATTTTTAGGGCTAATAGGCAGAGGGGTGTCAAAAAATAAAATGGGGTTGGGCACTGCCCTGGAGAACATTTACCAGTGCAATTCTTTTTTTTTTTTTTTTTTTTTAAATCCCATCCGGCCAGGAGCAGTGACATTTTTATTGACTAAATTGAAATATTAAAAATGCCTAAATTATTTAAATAACATGGCTGGAGGTGCCCTTGTCCTGCCTGTAAAGGGGTGCATCTCTGTGATATACAGAAAGTGCCGCAGTAGCACTGACATTTACAAAGGAAAAAGTTGTCTAAAATTGCTGGCAGGTGGCATTTCATTAACAGTTTCTTAAAAAAACAACATACAGACCCCTTCAATTGTCTGCTATGCATTAAGTGAGACCTTTGGGGGAGGAGGGGGGGTCTGTGTGCTGATTTTTCTTTCAAGCCATTTGCCAACAATTTAAACAGTATCCTTTTTTTTTTTTTTTGGAAATGTCACTTTTGCAGTCCCCCCCCGAAAGAAAAAAAAAAAAAAAAAAAACATACCAGACCCTATCATCCATTACAATGCTCACTGACGACCCAATGCACCCGACTAATCCTCACGATACTCATAGCCAAATGACAGCTCCCTGAGCTGTCCTCAGCCATATAAGGGAAAGGCATAGTAGTGACATCATTCACCAAATCTGACCCGATGCACGTGACCAATCCGGACAATACTCATACCCAAATGGCAGCTCCCTGAGCTGTCCTCACCCATATAAGGGAAAGGCATAGTAGTGACATCATTGACCAAATCTGACCCGATGCACATGACCAATCCTGACAATACTCATACCCAAATGACAGTTCCCTGAGCTGTCCTCAGCCATATAAGGGAAAGGAATGGTAGTGACATCATTGACCAAATCTGACCCAATGCACATGACCAATCCTGACAATACTCATACCCAAATGACAGTTCCCTGAGCTGCCCTCAGCCATATAAGGGAAAGGAATGGTAGTGACATCATTGACCAAATCTGACCCGATGCACATGACCAATCCTGACAATACTCATACCCAAATGACAGTTCCCTGAGCTGTCCTCAGCCATATAAGGGAACGGAATGGTAGTGACATCATTGACCAAATCTGACCCAATGCACATGACCAATCCTGACAATACTCATACCCAAATGACAGTTCCCTGAGCTGCCCTCAGCCATATAAGGGAAAGGAATGGTAGTGACATCATTGACCAAATCTGACCCGATGCACATGACCAATCCTGACAATACTCATACCCAAATGACAGTTCCCTGAGCTGCCCTCAGCCATATCAGGGAAAGGCATGATAGTGACATCATTGACCAAATCTGACCCGATGCACATGACCAATCCTGACAATACTCATACCCAAATGACAATTCCCTGAGCTGTTCTCAGCCATATAAGGAAAAGGCATGATAGTGACATCATTGACCAAATCTGACCTGATGCACATGACCAATCCTGACAATACTCACACCCAAATTACAGCTCACTGAGCTGTCCTCAGCCATATAAGGGAAAGGAATGGTAGTGACATCATTGACCAAATCTGACCCGATGCACATGACCAATCCTGACAATACTCATACCCAAATTACAGCTCCCTGAGCTGCCCTCAGCCATATAAGGGAAAGGAATGGTAGTGACATCATTGACCAAATCTGACCCGATGCACATGACCAATCCTGACAATACTCATACCCAAATGACAATTCCCTGAGCTGTTCTCAGGCATATAAGGGAAAGGTATGATAGTGACATCATTGACCAAATCTGACCCGATGCACATGACCAATCCTGACAATACTCATATCCAAATGACAATTCTCTGAGCTGCCCTCAGCCATATAAGGGAAAGGGATAGTAGTGACATCATTGACCAAATCTGACCCGATGCACATGACCAATCCTGACAATAATCATACCCAAATGACAGCTCCCTGAGCTGTCCTCTGGAATATTTGGGAAGGGGAAGGTAGAGACATCATTCAAATGCCCCTTTGCCTAAGTGGAAGAGACTTCCAGTTACATCAGTGGTTCCTAGGGATGCATTGGGTGCAAGCACCCGCGGCTTCCATAAAAACCAGTGACAGCAGGAAGCTGTCATATATAGAAGCAGTAGAAATACCACTTCTAAATATGATTTAAGGGCTCTTCAGATGGATACTGAGGCTGGGGGCTGTGATTTTTTTCCAGGAACTATGTACCCTGCTTCTCCTCCCACTGGTCATGATCTGCCTGCATTACATAGAGGAGTACAGAGACCTATGGCTGGGTCTAAAAAAAGGTTATGTGATAGAAATGAAAATATGTTATTTACCCACTTCTGGACCGGAAGATTTTACCCCCTTAATGACCAGGCTATTTTTTGTGATACGGCACTGCGTTACTTTAACTGACAATTGTGCGACGCTGTACCCAAATACAATTGATGTCCTTTTTTTCCCCCACAAATAGAGCTTTCTTTTGGTGGTATTTGATCCCCTGTGCGATTCTTTGCGCTATAAACAAAATAAGAGCGACAATTCTGGGAAAAAAAAATATATATTTCTGCTATTATACATTCCCAATAAAAAAATGTAAAAGTCGAATTTTTCCATAATTTTAAGCCAATTTGTATTCTGCTACATATTTTTAGTAAAAAAAATCCCAAATGGGGAAAATGATTGGTTTGCGCAAAAATGATCATGTCCACAAACTAGGGGAAAGATTTATGTCATTTTTATTTATTTTTTATTTATTTTTACTAGTAATGGCACCAATCAGAGATTTGTAGCGGGACTGCGACATTGCAGCAGACAGTTTGGAAGCCTAACTGAAATTTTTTACACTTTTGGGGGTACCAATGACATTACTACAGTAATCAGTGCTAAAAATATGCACTGCTACAGTACTAATGACACTGGCAGGGAAGAGGTTAACACTAGGAGCGACCAAAGGGTTAAATGTGTCCCTAGGGGGCGATTTCTAACTGTGTAGAGGGATGGGGTTGCTGGATGAACTCAAAGACTTGTGTTCCTAAATAGCAGGAACACAGAACCCCTGTGTTCATTACTGAAAGAACATCGGTCTGCCGTGTTTACAGCAGCAGACCGCCGTTCTGTCTCTACGCGGGTGCCCAGCGACCATTGCGACTGCCAGACCAGCTGATTGGCTCCCTCCTGTAGCCACTTGGACTTGTACCTATAGGTAAGCCTATAAAAAAGCTAACCTAAAGGTACTGTAAATATCTCCTAAATGTGCACCGCTTAGGAGATATTTACTGTATATGCAGATGGTATCACCGGCGCATGCCCTCTGAAAAAATGGCCACCCAGGCCATTCCTTCAGAGTCCTGTGCCGTAAATGGCGGCTCCCGAGGCATGCACGGGAGTGACGTCATCGCCACTCTGGCCAGTCACACAGCCGGAGTTCACTGACCCGGAAGAAAGACCAGGTGAAGATGGAGGCAGCCTCCAGCAGTGACAACATGCACTGGAGGGCTTCGTTTTCAGTTAGGTTTCACATAATGTGCAAGCATGCATATTAGCACATTATGACGTCACCTTTCAGGTCAGAAAAAAAAAAATCAACCAACGGTTTACTACCGCTTTAAGCAATTATGTCAGTTATTTGACCTATCATTATACTCTTATCTTCTTTTAGAAATGTTGCTATTGATGCTTATAGTTATTAGTAGGGTTCTTCAAAATCAAGTCAGCAATGGCAGCTCCCATAATTCTGTTCTTATTGGTTTGCATTACTTCATTATGGCTGAATATTAAAAGTGATGTGTCAGAAGCCTTGGAGGTCACGTTCAAGAGTATTGGTGGCTTTTTTTTCCACCCTGGCATCTGGTGATACTGACAGCTCAGGACTTTTTTATTACTATTTATTATCTGATTTTTTTATTGACGGAGAACATATGCAAAGTCTGTTCTGTCCAAAACCTCTTTCAAATGTTCCTAGTAAATGTTTATTTTGTATACATTGCCTATGGCACATGCTCAGTGTAGTGTACAACCCCAGCTCATTCCCAACATCTGTAAAAGGTGGAGGAATGCCAAACTCAGAAGAAACAGTAGAGAAGATGGTTGCAGTGTGGGACAGAGCATTGACGGCGAGTGTGGACCTGCCAGCACTGGAGTAAAGCATGCTAGTAGGTAAGTGGGCCATAACCAGGGGAGGACTGGGCCAGGGGGGCAATTGCCCCCTGGGCCACTCTGATGTCCCATAAAAAGGCTGCACTGCTTCTGCCACAGACATGCCTAAAGGATTCCTGGTGCAGATAAGTAAAAAGCCCCCACCGCTTACCTACTGAGTGCTGGATAAAGACAAGGACCCTCCCCCCAGCATGAATGGTGTAAGCTGTGTCTGAGCAGAGTCCGGTGTCATTCCCCACTAGAGACTCTCCTGCTCCGGCCAGCCCTGACCGAGCTGTCACAGCTCCCCCCAACTGCCCCTGCTGGCCAGGTCAGGAAACCAGATTCGGCCGATGAGTAGAGAGTACCTGGAGCGGAGCTTCAGTCTGGAATGGGGGTCAGGAGGCCCGAGTCGCTGCACCATGGGCCTATGGTTTGTACTTGCTCCCTGGGCTGAAAGTTGCCAGTCAGCCCCTGGCCATAGCCTACAAGTATGCTGTGCATCTTTGTGGATTATGACAAAAGCCACTCCCCCCTCAGACCACATAAAGTTGTCATAAAATTCTGTTGCACTTCTGGACCGGAAGATTTTCCCCCTTAATGACCAGGCCCTATTTTGTGATTCGGCACTGTGTTATTTTAACAGACAATTGTGCGGTTGTGCGAAGCTGTACCCAGAAAAAAATTGTGTCCTTTTTTTCCCACAAATAGAGCTTTCTTTTGGTGGTATTTGATCACCTGTGCGATTTTTATTTTTGCGCTATAAACCCTATAAACCAAAAAATAGCGACAGTTTTGAAAAAAAAAAAAAAAACAATATTTTTCACATTCTGCTATTTAACATTCCCCAAAAATGTTTTAAAAATCTATTTTTTTTTTAGGCCAAATTGTTTTCTGCTACATATTTTTCATACAAAATCACAATAAGCGTATTTTGATTGGTATGCGCAAAAGTTATTGTGTCTACTAACTGTGGGAAAGATTTATGTCATTTTTATTGTTTTGTTTTTTACTAGTAATGGTGGCGATCTGCGATTTTTTTTTTTTGTGGGACTGCGACATTGCGGTGGATAGATCGGACCCCTGACTGACATTTTTGACACTTTTGGGGGTACCAGTGACATTACTACAGTAATCAGTGCTATAAATATAAACTGTTACTGTAATAATGACACTGGCAGGGAAGGGGTTAACAGTATAGGTGATCAAGGAGTTAAATGTGACCCTAGGGGAGTGATTCTAACTGTATGGGGGTTGGACTTGTGAAGTGAGCACAGAGACATGCGATCCTATATAGAAGGATCACATGGGCTCTGTGATCGCTTCAGAGAAAAGAACGGGTGGCTGTGTTTACATCAGCCGTTCGTCCTTCTCTCTCAGTGGGGGGAGATCTATGGTGTCAGGCGGCAATCAGAGCCGCCTCACACAGGCATCGGCTACCCCACTGATGATCGGGGGCACGTGTACAACACCGGTGGTGCACGCGTGCCGCCTAGCGGCCTTCAAGCGAGCAACGTAGGTCTACGTCGTTTTGCCTGCCCTAACCACACCGCAGTAAAAAGGCGGTGGGTGGTCGGGAAGTGGTTAAAGAAAAAAAATCAGAAAAGAAGGAATTGTGAGATTCTGTCTAGGCAATCTAAACACAGGGGTTGGAGCACTCATAATCTAGTACTGCTGTGTATGGTAGCCAATCGGCTTCTAACGTCAGCTTGTTGAGTTAAGTATTGGTGATAAAACCTGGAAGCTGGTTTCTATGCAGATTTGCACCAGATTTTTCACTCTTCAGTTTTAGCAAATAACCCCCACAGTGACTAAAAAAATTGAGATATGCAGGGAAAGTCAAAATACTGTGTAATGTTATAGAAAATACCTTTGCTGAGCACTCGCATGACCCGCCAGAGCTATTCTTTACCACTCCGAGCACTGCCGAGGGAGATGTCGGGATCACAGATGACGTCAGCCCTGCTCTGAGCACTGCAGGGGGAGGGGCCATTGACATCAGCCGGGAGGAGGAGGAGAGCTCCGGCGGGTCACATGAGCGCCCATCGGCGCTGTAAATAGGGTATCATCATGTTACATACAGCCTGAAGGAGGAGGAGAGGTCCGGCGGGTCACACGATGAGCGCCCAACAGCACTGTAAATAAGGTATTATCATGTTACATACAGCTGGGAGGAGGAGGAGAGCTCCGGTGGGTCACATGAGCGCCCAGCGGCGCTGTAAAAAATATATTATCATATTACATACAGCCGGGAGGAGGAGGAGGAGAGCTCCAGCAGGTCACACGACCACCCAGGGGCACTGTAAATAAGGTATTATCATATTACATACAGCCGGGAGGCTGAGGAGAGCTCCGGCGGGTCACACAAGCGCCCAGCAGCGCTGTTAATAAGGTATTATCATGTTATATACAGCCGGGAGGAGGAGAACAGCTCCGGTGGGTCACACGAGTGCCCAGAGGTGCTGTAAATAAGATGTTATCATGTTACATACAGCCGGGAGGAGGAGGAGAGTCCGGCGGGTCACACGAGCGCCCAGCGGCGCTATAAATAAGGTATTATCATGGTACATACAGTGGGGAGATGGAGGAGAACTCCGGCGGGTCCCACGAGCGTCCAGCGGCGATGTAAATAAGGTTTTATCATGTTACATACAGCCATGAGGAGGAGTAGAGCTCTGACGGGTCACATGAGCGCCCAGCGGCACTGTAAATAAGGTATTATCCTGTTACATACAGCCGGGAGGAGGAGGAGGAAGAGGAGAGCTCTGGCGGGTCACACATGCGCCCAGCGGCGCTGTAAATAAGGAATTATCATGTTACATACAGCCGGGAGAAGGAGTACCGGACATTATTTAATACTTTTACAGCACAGATTACATGATTTTACAAATAGAGCTTTCTTTTGGTGGTATTTGATCACCTGTGCGATTCTTTGCGCTATAAACAAAATAAGAGCGACAATTCTGGGAAAAAAAAAATATTTCTGCTATTATACATTCCCAATCCCAATAAAAAAAAAAATGTAAAAGTTGAATTTTTCCATAATTTTAAGCCAATTTGTATTCTGCTACATATTTTTAGTAAAAAAAATCCCAAATGGGGAAAATGATTGGTTTGCGCAAAAATGATCATGTCCACAAACTAGGGGAAAGATTTATGTCATTTTTATTTATTTTTTATTTATTTTTACTAGTAATAGCACCAATCAGAGATTTGTAGCGGGACTGCGACATTGCAGCAGACAGTTTGGAAGCCTAACTGACATTTTTTACACTTTTGGGGGTACCAGTGACATTACTACAGTAATCAGTGCTAAAAATATGCACTGCTACGGTACTAATGACACTGGCAGGGAAGAGGTTAACACTAGGAGCGACCAAAGGGTTAAATGTGTCCCTAGGGGGCGATTTCTAACTGTGTAGAGGGATGGGGTTGCTGGATGAACTCAGAGACTTGTGTTCCTAAATAGCAGGAACACAGAACCCCTGTGTTCATTACTGAAAGAACATCGGTCTGCCGTGTTTACAGCAGCAGACCGCCGTTCTGTCTCTACGCGGGTGCCCAGCGACCATTGCGACTGCCAGACCAGCTGATTGGCTCCCTCCTGTAGCCACTTGGACTTGTACCTATAGGTAAGCCTATAAAAAAGCTAACCTAAAGGTACTGTAAATATCTCCTAAATGTGCACCGCTTAGGAGATATTTACTGTATATGCAGATGGTATCACCGGCGCATGCCCTCTGAAAAAATGGCCACCCAGGCCATTCCTTCAGAGTCCTGTGCCGTAAATGGCGGCTCCCGAGGCATGCACGGGAGTGACGCCATCGCCACTCTGGCCAGTCACACAGCTGGAGTTCACTGACCCGGAAGAAAGACCAGGTGAAGATGGAGGCAGCCTCCAGCAGTGACAACGTGCACTGGAGGGCTTCGTTTTCAGTTAGGTTTCACATAATGTGCAAGCATGCATATTAGCACATTATGACGTCACCTTTCAGGTCAGAAAAAAAAAAATCAACCAACGGTTTACTACCGCTTTAAGCAATTATGTCAGTTATTTGACCTATCATTATACTCTTATCTTCTTTTAGAAATGTTGCTATTGATGCTTATAGTTATTAGTAGGGTTCTTCAAAATCAAGTCAGCAATGGCAGCTCCCATAATTCTGTTCTTATTGGTTTGCATTACTTTATTATGGCTGAATATTAAAAGTGATGTGTCAGAAGCCTTGGAGGTCACGTTCAAGAGTATTGGTGGCTTTTTTTCCACCCTGGCATCTGGTGATACTGACAGCTCAGGACTTTTTTATTACTATTTATTATCTGATTTTTTTATTGACGGAGAAGATATGCAAAGTCTGTTCTGTCCAAAACCTCTTTCAAATGTTCCTAGTAAATGTTTATTTTGTGTACATTGCCTATGGCACATGCTCAGTGTAGTGTACAACCCCAGCTCATTCCCAACATCTGTAAAAGGTGGAGGAATGCCAAACTCAGAAGAAACAGTAGAGAAGATGGTTGCAGTGTGGGACAGAGCATTGACGGTGAGTGTGTGGACCTGCCAGCACTGGAGTAAAGCATGCTAGTAGGTAAGTGGGCCATAACCAGGGGAGGACTGGGCCAGGGGGGCAATTGCCCCCTGGGCCACTCTGATGTCCCATAAAAAGGCTGCACTGCTTCTGCCACAGACATGCCTAAAGGATTCCTGGTGCAGATAAGTAAAAAGCCCCCACCGCTTACCTACTGAGTGCTGGATAAAGACAAGGACCCTCCCCTCCATGAAGCCCTCCCCCCAGCATGAATGGTGTAAGCTGTGTCTGAGCAGAGTCCGGTGTCATTCCCCACTAGAGACTCTCCTGCTCCGGCCAGCCCTAACCAAGCTGTCACAGCTCCCTCCAACTGCCCCTGCTGGTCAGGTCAGGAAACCAGATTCGGCCGATGAGTAGAGAGTACCTGGAGCAGAGCTTCAGTCTGGAATGGGGGTCAGGAGGCCCGAGTCGCTGCACCATGGGCCTATGGTTTGTACTTGCCCCCTGGGCTGAAAGTTGCCAGTCAGCCCCTGGCCATAACCTACAAGTATGCTGTGCATCTTTGTGGATTATGACAAAAGCCACTCCCCCCTCAGACCACATAAAGTTGTCATAAAATTCTGTTGCACTTCTGGACCGGAAGATTTTCCCCCTTAATGACCAGGCCCTATTTTGTGATTCGGCACTGTGTTATTTTAACAGACAATTGTGCGGTTGTGCGAAGCTGTACCCAGAAAAAAATTGTGTCCTTTTTTTCCCACAAATAGAGCTTTCTTTTGGTGGTATTTGATCACCTGTGCGATTTTTATTTTTTGCGCTATAAACCCTATAAACCAAAAAATATCCTTTCTTCATAAATTTAGGCCAAAACGTAGTCTAATAAAATTCTTTGGTAAATATAACCCAAAGCAGCGTATATTATTGAGTCTGTGTGTTGTAGCGTCTACAAACTATGGTATATATAGTAAATTTGAAAATTGATCAATCCTGATGTACTGACGGCCTCTAATTTCTCGAGGCCCTAAAATTCCAAGACAGTACACCCCTCAAATGACCCCTTTTGTAAAATAGACAGTCCAAGGTATTTAGTAAAAATCATGGTGAGTTTTTTTAAGTTGTATTTTTTGTTTTGCTTACATTGTAATCATGTGATCGCTATGATTGAGGTATTCTATATTCAGTGTATTCTGATGGAGGGGCCAATAATTTCCTGAAAAATAGATTACAGGACCATTAAGTAGTGGATGTGTATGGACTATTTTTGGAAACTAAGGATATTGTTTAGTGTCACTTTACATCTATTTATTTAAATCTAATTAAATTATCTTTTTTTTTCTTATCCAATAGAAATGAAGAATTTTTTGAAAATTCTGCTTGCTGCTAACTTGTTGCTGCAAATCTCCATGGCAAATGTAAGTCTTACTATGTTAGAAAGTGCAGTACATATGGCTATATGTTCTATATAAAGCAAACACTGTCAAAGGAAGTACAGCATAAACATATTTATAGCAACCAATACAAGCAGGCAATGACTGAACTGCCTGCTGACCCATGCTGTGCTAACTATTACTCTTTCCTTTCAGGGCGCTTGCAGTGCATTATGTGATTGGCCAAAGCATGCACCCTGACCTCCATGCTTTGGCCATTAAAATCATCTCTGCCATGATTGGACAAAGTCAGGCTCCCTTTAGCCAATCATGGCCCAGGGGCTAAGTAAATGCCCCACACTATATAAAGGCTGCTCGCACAGCACATCCCCCTAAGGAGGACACGCAGTGCCCTGTGTCGACACGCTTAGGGGAGGGGCCACAAGTCGGAGAGAGAGAAAGAGCGGCAGTGAGAGTCAAACAGTCTCAGCACGAACAGCTTGTTGGAGATCTCTGCCTGCATTCCCAGGCTCATATCATTGATCTACCTGTCAAAGAGTGGTGTGCTGTAAGCACCCAACAACTGAAAGTGCAATTTTAGATTTTTAATAAAGGTCATTTTACAATACAATACTTGCACTATGGAAAGCTTTCTTCCCTTTTATGTGAGTCACTTGGGAGTGACACGGCTCCATCGGGACCATTCAAGGAGAAGGAATCCAGCTACCCCAGATCTTTTTGGGATTACTTAAAGCTGTTTATTGACCGAGCTTAATTGCAAGGTCACACACCTGAAGGTGAGTTACCCACCTGAAGGGGGGATCACAGGAATTGAGGTGGCACAGTGGTTTTCCATCATCAGGAAATCTCCAGCACTGGTGATTGGCACCATTCCTAGCACTTTAGAAGCACTACTTTGCACTATTTAATACGGACAACACCAATCCAGCACTATACCTTACCAAACAAGACTTAATTAGTATAATTATATTGAATGTGGTATTGGTCATTATGTATTAGCACTATTGCTACACTATTTATGGATTGTTTCTTGTACTAATATTGGACTATATATTTATGAATTATGATTTACTGTAATATTACTATTGTATAAGAAGATTTTACACATATCATTTAAATATTCACTCTACGCACAATCTACCTCACAATTGGAATATTTATTGCATATGTTTTAAATACCCTATCATTCAACCATTAGTGATTTTTTAAGTTTTGCGCAGCACATTGCAATCGTATACAGCATTACAATTGCTGCCTTTTTATCTGGTAGACTTTGCTCCCTTTCGTGAATTTGTGGAATGTGCTGTTCCACAGTGGCAGGTACGAAAAAGGTATTTCTTTTTGTGTAAGACCATTCCGGCTCTCTACCATCATGTGGAAGGTAGTGTTTTGGCCTCGTTGGACAGAGCAGTCAGCAGAAAGGTTCACAATACTGCTGACTTTTGGTCCAGCAGGCATGGAAAGGGATGTTACATTTCCTTCACTGGGTAACTCTGCTGTCAGCTGGGAAGGATGCAGGACAGGGTTCAGTGTTGCAGCTTGTTTTGCCACCAAACCTCCAAAACTCTGGTGCTGGTTCTGTCACATCTGGCTACTCCACCACCTTCTCCTCTTCTTCTTCCTCCATGTCCTCTTCTGCTCAATTGTCCTCTGAAGCAGCAGTGCTCCCTAAGCGTTGAAGGGGCTATGCAAGCAGTCAGGCTAAAAGATGCCATGCCATGCTTCAGTTGGTCTGTCTATGGGATAGGAGTCACTCCGGGGCAGAGATTCTGTCAGCTCTGCAGGGGCAGGCTCATAGATGGTTTACCCCATGACAGCTTGAGCCAGGAAGGCGTTGTATGCGTCAATGGCACCAACCTTCTCTCCGCCCTTCGACAGGGACACTTGACACATGTTCCATGCTTGGCACATGTCCTGAATCTGGTGGTGCAGCATTTCTTTACCAGATACCCAGGCTTCCAAGATCTCCTGAGGCAGGCCAGAAAAGTCTGTGGCCATTTCCGGGAATTCATACAATGCCAGTGCTCGCTTATCTGACATTCAATGGGAATTCAACCTGCCGCCTCATTTGTGACATGAGTACCTGTGTGAGTATGGCACAAGGACAGGGTCAGGGGAGCTTGGCTTTTTTTCACCATGCCAGTGGCTTTTGATAAAGGATATATGCACCGTCCTGTCACCATTTGAGGAGGCCACAAGGATGGTGAGCTGGGACGATGCATGCATCAGTGACGCTATCCCTCTAGTCTACCTGCTGGAGCACACGCTTTGTGGAATCATGGACAGGACTTAATTTCCTCAGAAGGCCCCTTTTATGCAGATATCATGCCTGCAGGGACACAAAACACACAGGAGGAAGAAGAAGAGGAGGAGAAGGATTGCAGCAGCATGGGTGTAGAGGATAGCATGCAGCAGTCTTCAAGGGCTGGTTATGATTCCCCAGAAACACCAGGAGTTGTACGTGTTTGGGGAGAGGCTGCTCCTGACAATGTCATCCTTAGTGACCCAGAGGACTCAGAAGCCCATGCCTCCTGAAACTTACATTGCATGGGCTGATTCTGCAATCGTGCTATCAAGGAGAGGGAAAATTAATGGTTGGCAACCCTTCTTGATCCACGTTACAAGGGTAAAGTTGCAGAGCTCATCCTGCCTTCGCAGAGGGAGCAGAGGATGAAACATCTTGAGGAGGCCTTGAAAAAAAAATTTGTAACACCATTCCAGACACTGGGAGGTTAACATTCTCTGGACGTGTTTCTGGGGCATCATTCAGCCAAAGGAGGAGTGGAGGAGAAGACGGTCGACTGACTGATGCCTTTAAACAGTTCTTTAGTCCTCAGCAGCACCCAGAGCTGTTAGGTTTAAGCAACCATCAGCAGCATCTCCATCATATGGTGCATGATTATCTAGGGTCTGGAGCAGACTTGGAGACCTTTCCAACTGAGCATCCACTGGGTTAATGGGTCTTGAGGATGGACCACTGGCCAGAACTTGCTCAATATGCAATGGAGCTACTGGCCTGTCCTGCTTCACGTGTGATTTCCGAACAGACATTCAGTGCTGCTGGAGGTTTTGTGATGGACAAAAGAGTGTGTCTATCCACAGACTCTGTTGACCAGCTGACTTTTATCAAAATTAATCAGTCCTGGATCAACAGCAACTATCAAACCCCTGATGCTGATGTAACTGATTGAATTTGCTAGGGGTCTGCCATCCCTTGAAGACTGCATATGCTGCTGCCTATCCTATTCCTCAACCTTGATTCTGCTAACTTCCAACAATGTTTTTGGTTTAGGTCCCCACCAACCCCCAAGGCCTAATTTTTCTGCACTTGTATGACAGGTGCATACAATTTATATTTTGTATGTCATTTTTAACAGCAGGCCCTGTCCCTGTGCCCTGCGCCCTGCACCCAGCTATAGTAACTGTGAGGGGTTACGGTGTTCAGGCACCACCAACACCAAAGGCCCAATTTCAGTTTCAGTTCCTGCCAATACTAACCTTCCAGGTCCCCATCACTCCAGCAGGTTTGCATACAACACTTGATCTTTGCCATTTTCGAATTGGTATGGAATTTTACCAGCAGGGCCCATTCCTGTGCCCAGCAAGAGTAACTGTGAGGGGTTATGGTGTTCAGGCACCACCAAAATCAAAGGTCCAATTTTTGGCAACTGTATGACAAGTAGATGCAATTTTAAATTTGTATGGACTTTACAGCAGCAGGGCCCCTTTCTGCACCCAGCAAGAGTAACTGTGAGGGGTTGGGGTGTTCAGGCACTGCCAACACCCAAGGCCCTATTTTTCTGCACCTGTATGACAAGTACATGCAATTTCAAAATTGGTATGGTAAGTTAAGCAGCAGGGCCTGTTCCTGCGCCCAGCAGGAGTAAATGCGAGGGATTGCGGTGTTCAGGCACTGCCAACAACCAAGGCCCAATTTTTCTGCACCTGTATGACAAGTACATGTGATTTCAAAATTTGTATGGAATTTTTAGCAGCAGGGCCCGTTCCTGCATCCAGCAAGTGTAACTGTGAGGGGTTATGGTGTTCAGGAACCACCTACAACCAAGGCCCAATTTTTATGCATCTGTATGACAAGTACATGCCATTTGAAATTTGTATGTATATTTGTATGTGACATTTTTTCCTTTAGAAATGTCAGTATTGCTGCAGCAGGCTACATACATTGTACAGATGCGCTACTTTACAGGCACATTTTGAGGGATCCCCCAGGCACAGTATTTGAGGGAATTTTTCATTTTTATAGTTTCACTTTAAGCCTCATTAAAATCAGTAAATCATTGCTCCTTTAAAAATTATTGTTTTTAAAAAAAATGTTTGCATTGCTGCATGTTCCCCAGGTCAGTACCCGGACACCCATACACTTTTTTGGGCAATAACTTGCATTTAAGCCTTCAAAATGAGGCCGTTTGATTTTTGACATTCGAGTCCCATAGACTTCATTGGAGTTTCTTTGTTCGAACAAACTTTTCCCCTGTTCGCGGTGTTCTGGTGCAAGCCGAACAGGGGGGTGTTCGGCTCATCATTACTTCTAAGGGTCCAAGAGTTCTTACAGGTTCTAACACTCTTGAACCTATGCAGGTGGATGCTATTAAAAGATATATTACCACTTAGGAGAAAGAAAGATGACGTTCAGAGAACTTATGTCTCTATTGTGGAGAATCTGGATATTACGCAGTTAATTGTCACAAAAAAATTAAAAGAACAGTTGCGGCAACTGATGTTGCAGTATCTGAACAAATAAACTAAATTTCTCAATCTGTCTCTCCTTTAAATTCAAGAATCAAATAAAGTAAATTTTTTATCATCTCATTTTTCATCCCTATAAAACTTATCCTTGAAAGTGGTGAAATACCTTGCTCTGCTATGCTGGACTCAGGGGCTAGGGGAAACTTCATGGGCATTGATTTTGCCCAAAATAATAACATTCGAAAAAGAAATAAACTTGCCCCTAATGATATGGAAACTGTGGATGGCTCACTTTTGTCTTGAGGACCTGCTACCCATGAGACCATCCCACTTGAATTCCTAATTTAAGCTGATCACATCGTCCAAGTTCCTTATCATCCTGGGCATTCCTTGGTTCTCTAGCCATAATCCATCCATCAACTGGGAGACACATTCTTTAAATATTACATCTGACTATTGCAAAGAACATTGCAAAGAATCTTATCAAGTAAGCCCTCCACCAACCCAGGAATCAAAAGCAGCTATTGTAACTACCCAGTCATACAACAGGCTCCCTCCACAATATCTTGATTTTTGGATGTTTGCGATAAAAAGAATGCTGATTGGCTGCCTCCTCATCGCTCTTATGAGTGTCCCATTGAATTGCTTCCAGGGGCAGAAATACCCTTTGGTCGCCTTTATTCTTTATAAGAACCTGAACTGAAGGTGCTCAGGGAGTGGCTTGATTAGAATCTAGAGAAAGTTTTATCAGACACTCAACTTCTCCTGCTGGAGCAGCCTTATTCTTTGCGGAGAAAAAGACTTCACCCTGCGTCCATGTATTGACTACAGGGATTTAAACAGGATCACAATTAAAAATCGCTATCCACTCCCACTGGTTCCAAAAATGCTCAAGAGACCTTACCAAATTAAATTTATGGGAGGGGGGCATACAACCTTTTCTGCATTAGTCCGGGAGACAAATGGAAAACTGCTTTCAGAACCAGATATGGACATTTTGGTTATGCCCTTTGGACTTTTCATTGCTCCCACAACCTTTCAACATTTCATTGACGATTAGTGATGAGCCGAACACCCCCCTGTTTGGTTCACACAGAGGAAATGTTCTTTTTGTGAACATGCAAACTCCATTAAAGTCTATAGGACACGAACATGAAAAATCAAAAGTCCTAATTTTAAAAGCTTAAATGCAAGTTATTGGCCCAAAAAAAGTGTATGGGGACCCGGGTACTGCCCTGGGGGACATGAATCAATGTAAAAAAAATGTTTAAAACAATAGTTTTTTTACAGGAGCAGTGATTTCTAATGCTTAAAGTGAAACCCCCTTAACCACTTTAGGACCGGAGGATTTTCCAGCTTAAAGTCCAGGCCACTTTTTGCAACTTGGCACTGCACGATTTTAACTGACAATTGCGTGGTCATGCAACGTTGTACCCAAACAAAATTTGTGTCCTTTTTTTCCCACAAACAGAGCTTTCTTTTGGTGGTTTTTGATCACCTCTGCACTTTTCATTTTTTGCGATATTAATAAAAAAAGAGCGAAAATTGTGCAAAAAAAATTGACATTTTCTACTTGACAGTTAAAAAATATCCAATATATTAAATTTTTGTCATATATTTAGGCCAAAATGTATTTAGCTACATGTCTTTGACAAAAAAATTCTCAATGAGCGTATTTTTAACTGCTTTAAGACCAGAAGATTTTACCCCATTCTTGACCAGGCTATATTTTGCGATTCGGCACTGCGTTACTTTAACAGACAATTGCGCGGTCGTGCAACGATGTACCCAAATTAAATTGATGTACTTTTTACCACACAAATAGAGCTTTCTTTTGGTGGTATTTGATCACCTGTGCGATTTTTAATTTTTGAAAAAAAGAGTGACAATTTAAAAAAAAACACAATATTTTTCACATTCTGATATAAAATATTCCCTAAAAAAAATTATAAATCAAAATTTTTTTAAATTTTAAGTCAATTTGCTTTCTGCTACATATTTTTGATTAAAAAAATCACAATAAGTGTATTTTGATTGGTTTGCGCAAAAGTTATTGCGTTTACTAACTACGGGAAAGATTTGTCATTTTTAGTGTTTATTTTTTTACTAGTAATGGCGGCGATCTGCGATTTTTTTTGCGGGACTGCGACATTGCGGCGGACAGATCGGACCCCTAACTGACATTTTTTACACTTTTGGGCGTACCAGTGACATTACTACAGTAATCAGTGCTATAAATATGCACTGTTACTGTAATAATGACACTGGCAGGGAAGGGGTTAACACTGTTGGCGATCAAGGGGTTAAATGTATGCCTCATGCTTACTGACATGTGTGGGGGGAGGGGATTGTGTGGCAGAGACACAGATCGCAGGTTAAGATATGCTGTATCCTGTAATCTGTCACTGTCTGTCACATAAGAGATCCGTCCGCTTTGTTTACACAAGTGGGCGGATTTCCTCACTCGATCCCCGATGATCGGGGAAGAGCGGCGGTGATCACCGCCTCTTCTCCCTGGCCCGACTCCCGCTGTGTCTGAATACAGTGAGAACAAGCCTCCGGCGGCACGCGCGCGCCGCCGAGAGAGGGGAGAGTCTGGTGACGTAGGTCTGCGTCGCCAGACCTTAACGAGCCACTTTTCCGCAGTACTGTCCATGTAGGCAGTCGGCAAGTGGTTAATGTGCCTGTAAAGTGGCACATTTGTGCAATGTTTCTAGACTGTTTCAGCAATACTGACATTTCTAAAGGAAAAACGTCATTTAAACATACTCGCGGCTGTAATATATTGTCGGCTTCCGGCAATACAGGTAAAAAAAATGGCATGGGGTTCCCCCTAAGATCCATACCAGACCCTTATCTGAGCACACAGGCTGGCTGGCCAGGATGGGGGTGGGGGCAAGCAAGCACCCTCCCCCCTCCTGAACTATACCAGGCCACATGCCCCACCCAAAAGCACCTTGCCCCCATGTTGATGGGGACACGGGTCTCTTCCCAACAACCCTGGGCTGTGGTTGTGGGGGTCTTTGGGGGGAGGCTTATTGGAATCTGGAAGCCCCCTTTAACAAGGGGACCCCCAGAATCCCCCCCCCCCTATGTGAATGGATACGGGTACATGGTACCCCTACCCATTTACCAAAAAAAGTGTACAAAAAAAGTATTTTATTAAAAAATAAAAAAACACTGCCCCCCCCCCCCATGATCAGTCGCCCGTCCGCCCGAAAAATAGCTTCCTCGTGAGCTTCTGGCGGAATGAGCTGTTTTGATTTTAACAGCTCTTATATAGTGACCTGAAGTCACAAGCCACCCCACAATCCACTGCTTAGGTACAGTGAATAAATGACTGACGTCATGTTATTTATTCACTGCACCTGAGCAGTGCATTGTGGGGCAGCTGGTGACGTCAGGTAACTATATAAGAGCTCATTCCATGGGAAGCATACAGGGAAGCAGCAGCTTCTTTTTTTTCCCCATTTTTTCCGGCGGATGGGCAACTGATCATCGGGGGGGGGGACCCCAAGCCATTTCTTGGGGTCCCAAGAATATATATATATATATATATATATATATATATATATATATATAACTTTGTGGTATACACTGCACTATCTGATCTCAATAAACTGCAAAAATCTCTCTCCCTGCTAGCAATGTATTATTCATTATAAAATTTAACTTAGCAATGTATTATTAATTATAAAATTTAACTTATAAATCACCTGCTGGCCAAGGGATTTGATCTCACAACCATCGCAATTACAGGCCTGGTATTCTACCAGCTATGGCACCAGTCAAGAATGCTTAGGTTGAACACACTTTCCCTGCCTAACTAACTAACTAACTAACTAACTAACTAACTAACTAACTAACTCCTATCTCACCCTATACACATGAGCTGTGATTAATTGATACTTAAAGTGAAATGTTTAAAATGAGAAATTTAAAAATGTAAAATTCCTTTCACTATAGTGCCTGGGGGGCCCCTTAGTCTACCTGTAAAGTGGCACATCTGTAATGTGTATAGAAGCTGCTGCAGAAATAATTGCACTTATAAAGTAAAAAAAATTACATTTTCCCTGCAAGCTTTCTTTAATTGGTAAACAGCAGCTTAGGGAGCCTTTCTGTATAATGAGGCCACAATGTGGTGCACTGGGAACAAGATTAGAGATTTTTTGGATAAATTATGGTGTCTTTTGCGCAGAATTTGGATAGAAGTAACAGGTGCAGAAAAATTGGTCTTTGGGTGTCAAAGGTGCCTTCACACCCTAACTCTATAGAGGTACTCTTGGTGAAAGCAAGAATTGGACTTGCTGCCAAAAATGTAAATGATATACACCTTTCAAACAGGTGCATAAAAATTGGTCTTTGGGTGTCTGTGGCACCTTCACACCGTAGTCCTATAGAGGTACTCTTGATAAAAACAAGCAAGGATTGGCCTTGCTGTCAGAAATTGAAATAATATGCACCTGTCAAACAGGTGCGGAAAAATAGTTTTTTGGGTGTTTAATTGTGCCTATAAAACCTAAACCCAAAAAATTCTTCCAGATGAAATTGACACCCACAACACTAGGTAGCCTAGAAGTCTTGCAGAGATTTCACATCTCAAAAACACTTAATCAGTGAGATAGGCATCAGGGGCTTCATAGCTGCTGGTAATCCAGGACTGATTAATTTTGATAAATGTTAGATGGTCCACGGAGTCTGTGGACAGACCCATTCTATTATCAGTAACAAAACCGCCAGTAACACTGAATGCCTGTTCAGAAGGCACACTGGATGCAGGGCAGCCCAGCAGCTCGATTACATACTGGGCAAGTTCTGGCAAATGGTCTATTCTCATTACACAGTAAACCAGTGAATTGTCAACTGGAAAGTTTTCCCCCTAGATAACCGTCCACCATATGATGCAGACTCTGCTAATGGTATGTGGAAGCTGAGAGCCCTGGGCAGCAAGGACTAAAACAATTGTGAAATACATCACTTAGGCGGCCCCCTTCTCCACATTTTTCATCCTGCTGATGAACCAACCAAGACTGGTACACGTCTGGCACCTTGAAGTTTCCCTTAATAAAGAGATGTTACTCACGCATATGACCATACTATAGACAAGAAAATGCCTCCAATGGGGTTGGGACTGTGAGGGCGACCGTGTACCCAAAAAGACAGACAATATTGTGAAAAAAATATATTGTTTATTATATACACATAAAATGGTGGAATTTCTGCGCTAATCAATTGAAATGATTATTAGTACACAAAATTATTATGATAAGCTGCTGCACAAAAGAATCATAGAAAAACCAAAGTGAAATAAAATAAAAAAAAATGTGCTGCGTTAAAATATAGTGAATATGAAATCACCAAAAATAAATATTCAAACTTATTTTTAAAATGAAAAAACAACTGAAAATAATCGATAATCTGTGATCTCATCAAATAATGTGTATATAGTGAAACTGAGAATTTATCACGTGTGACAAAGCAATCTGTGCAACATGAGAAAGAAAATATAAAAACAACAGGATATTTAAATCCCAATGACATCCATAGTAATGAAACACAGAGGTGGTTTCAGGAAGATCAGCCACAAGGTCCCAGAAATTATATCCACACGACACTTTATGAGGATAGGGAGGACACCGATGTGCAAATCACCAAAAAAAACAGGATGGCTGCTTACCAGAAGAAGTTGGTCTCTCAAATAGGGTTGAGCGAACACGGACTGTATTATTCGTGTTCGTACAGAATAATTGGATTTTTGTTACCTGAACACGGACCCAAAAACTTTACTGTATATTCGGGTAAAAATCCGTGTTCGGTCGTTTTATTTCCGGGTTTTGTATGCATTGGCGCGCTTTTCATGGCGGGCTTTCAACAGCCAATCAACAAGCGTTTAACTGGTGTGCCTTAAGCCATCCCAGCAATGCCTACAAATGTATTAGTAGCTGTGATTGGCCATCTGAAGCATGTGACCAAGTCTTTATAAGTTCAGGCCAGCGCCGCTGCGGCGTCATTCTGCTGTGTAGTTCAGGGACAGAGCACACATTATACGTGCTGGCTGCTGATTAGGGACAGACAGGCAGGCAAAACTCATTTGTGTCCGCATAGAATTGAGAGACAGGTCAGAGTGTGTTAGGCAGGGCGAGTTGTAGGCATTTTAGGGCGAGGCTGCTGATTTTTAGGGTCAGTTTTCTACGATCGATTTTGCTGTGTGGGGTGGGGTTTGCAGTGACCGATCTACGATCTTATCAATCCTTTTAGGGAGAGAGGCTGCTGATTTTTAGGGTCAGACAGTGTGTTCTACAATCGATATTGCTGTGTGGGGTGGGGTTTGCAGTGACCGATCTTATCAATCCTTTTAGGGAGAGAGGCTGCTGATTTTTAGGGTCAGACAGTGTGTTCTACAATCGATATTGCTGTGTGGGGGGGGTTGCAGTGACCGATCTTATCAATCCTTTTAGGGAGAGGCTGGAGATAGGCAGGTGTCAGTGGTCCACATCGATTTTGCTGTGTGTGGGGTGCAGTGAACACAAACTTTTTTGCCCACTGAGGAGGAGGGAGAAAAGTCTTTTTCTATCAGTCACTGTGTGCAGCGTTTGTCCTTCAGCTGTGCTGTGCTGACTCTGATCATACACTGCTGTGTTCAGTGTTCAGTTCACATGTGCTATTATTGAGTGGTTTCAAAAATCATACACTTTTTTCTATTCCACTATTCAATATACAGCCTTGGGTTAAAAAAAAATAAATTGTGGCCTGCAGCAGAGCTGAATGATATAAGACACTGCTGTTCATATCATGTGCTATTGATAAATCACACCAATCTTATATCATATTTTCTATTCCGCTATTCAATAAAAACCTTACGGTATCAATTAAATTGCGGGATAGTCTGTGTTGGTAGGTGTGAGATACACCTTTCCAAGTTTTTGGGGTTCATCTCATACTTCTGAAGATTTGAGGGTGCTGCCTGTTCCAAACTCCTCCTACTCCTCATCCTGCCTTTTAGGGGTACAAAAAATAGTAATTGGGGCCTAGTGTGGTTGTGTACGTGTGAGATACATACACTTTTTTTGATCATATTTTCTATTCCGCTATTCAATAAAAACCTTTGGGTATAAACAATTAAATTGCGGGATAGTCTGTGTTGGTACGTGTGAGATACACCTTTCCAAGTTTTTGGGGTTCATCTCATACTTCTGAAGATTTGAGGGTGCTGTCTGTTCCAAACTCCTCCTACTCCTCATCCTGCCTTTAGGGGTACAAACAATAGTAATTGGGGCCTAGTGTGGTTGTGTACGTGTGAGATACATACACTTTTTTTGATCATATTTTCTATTCCACTATTCAATAAAAACCTTTGGGTATCAATTAAATTGCGGGATAGTCTGTGTTGGTAGGTGTGAGATACACCTTTCCAAGTTTTTGGGGTTCATCTCATACTTCTGAAGATTTGAGGGTGCTGCCTGTTCCAAACTCCTCCTACTCCTCATCCTGCCTTTAGGGGTACAAACAATAGTAATTGGGGCCTAGTGTGGTTCTGTACGTGTGAGATACATACACTTTTTTTGATCATATTTTCTATTCCGCTATTCAATAAAAACCTTTGGGTATCAATTAAATTGCGGGATAGTCTGTGTTGGTAGGTGTGAGATACACCTTTCCAAGTTTTTGGGGTTCATCTCATACTTCTGAAGATTTGAGGGTGCTGCCTATTCCAAACTCCTCCTACTCCTCATCCTGCCTTTAAGGGTACAAACAATAGTAATTGGGGCCTAGTGTGGTTCTGTACGTGTGAGATACATACAGTTTTTTTGATCATATTTTCTATTCCGCTATTCAATAAAAACCTTTGGGTATCAATTAAATTGTGGGATAGTCTGTGTTGGTAGGTGTGAGATACACCTTTCCAAGTTTTTGGGGTTCATCTCATACTTCTGAAGATTTGAGGGTGCTGCCTGTTCCAAACTCCTCCTACTCCTCATCCTGCCTTTAGGGGTACAAACAATAGTAATTGGGGCCTAGTCTGGTTGTGTACGTGTGAGATACATACACTTTTTTTGATCATATTTTCTATTCCGCTATTTAATCAAAACATTTGGGTATAAACAATTAAATTGCGGGATAGTCTGTGTCGGTACGTGTGAGATACACCTTTCCAATTTTTGGGGCGCATCTCATACTGCCGAGGATTTGAGGGTGCTTCAGTCTGCCTCCTGCCTGTTCCGAACTCCTCCTACTCCTCATCCTGCCTTTAGGGTACAAAAAATTGTAATCGGGGCCTAGATTGTGTTTGTACGTGTGAGATACACCGTTTTGTAAAATTTGTCCTATTCCGCTATTCAATATACACCCTGTTTGAGTGTAAAAAATTAAATTGCAGGATAGTCTGTATCGGTACATGTGAGATACACCTTTTTAAATTTGTTTGGCGCATCTCCTTCTACCGCCGAGGATTGCAGGGCGCTTCAGTTTGCCTCCTGTTCCCAACTCCTCCTACTCCTCTTCCTCATCCTGCCTTTAGGGTACAAAAAATTGTAATCGGTGCCTAGTCTGTGTTTGTACGTGTGAGATACACCGTATTATAAAATTTTTCCTATTCCGCTATTCAATATACACCCTTTTGGAGTGTAAGAAAATTAAATTACGGCATAGTCTGTATCGGTACGTGTGAGATACACCTTTTAAATTTGTTTGGCGCATCTCCTTCCACCGCCAAGGATTGCAGGGCGCTTCAGTTTGCCTCCTGTTCCCAACTCCTCCTACTCCTCTTCCTCATCCTCCCTTTAGGGTACAAAAAATTTTAATCGGGGCCTAGTCTGTGTTTGTACGTGTGAGATACACCTTTTTTTTATCCTTTTTCCTATTCCGCTATTCAATATACACCCTTTTGGAGTAAAAACATTAAATTGCGGCATAGTTTGCATATTTGACTGTGAGATACACCCATGCGATACTGTTGTTGTTTTGTTCCGCTATTCAATAAACACCTTTCTAGGGCAAGATCATAAATTACAGAAATATGAGGAGACCGTCAAATAGGGGCCGTGGCCTGGGTCGTGGTGCTGCTGGTAGAGCTCCTGTTGCAAGGAGAGGATGTGGTCGATCTGTGCCAGCTACACGCACAAGTGAAACACCTTCCTCAAGTGTGAGTAGGCGACAGAACCTGCAGCAGTATTTGGTAGGGCATAATGCGCCTCTAGACGTGATGAGGCCTGAAGAAGTACAGGCGATAGTAGATTGGGTTGCTGACAGTGCCTCCAGTTCCTTCACATTGTCTCCCACCCAGTCTACTGCAGAAAGGTCAGAGTTGGCACCTGCAGCCGATGTCCAACCGTCTTTCACCACACCCCCTTGGAAATCAGGCAAGCTGTCTGAGCCCCAATCCATACAGCAGTCTCTTCTTCTTTTTGAGGACTCTGTCAGCAGGGTTTCCCAGGGCCATCCACCTAGCCCTGCCCCAGAAGTGGAAGAGATTGAGTGCAGCGATGCCCAACCACTTATTTCTCAAGATGAGTACATGCAAGGACCATCACAGCACGTCTCCGATGATGACGAAACGCAGGTGCCAACTGCTGGGGCGTTCAGAATTGTGGAGACCGACAAGGAGGGCAGGGGTGAAGACTGGGTGGAAGATGATGTGGAGGATGATGAGGTCCTCGACCCCACATGGAATGAAGGTCATGCAGGTGACCTGAGTAGTTTGGAGGAAGAGGCGGTGGTCGCACAGAGCCACCAGCACAGCAGAAGAGGGAGCAGGGTGCAGAAGCGGAGCGGCCGTGCCCTAGACACTACGCCTGCTACTGCCCAACGCAGCAAGGGAACGAGCACACCAAAGCCAGCTCAAAGGAGTTCTCTAGTGTGGAAGTTCTTTATAAAATGTGCTGATGACAGGACACGAGTGGTTTGCACCCTGTGCAATCAGAGCCTGAAGCGAGGCATAAACCTTCTCAACCTGAGCACAACCTGCATGATCAGGCATCTAAGTGCAAAGCACGAGCTGCAGTGGAGTACACACCTTCAAAACCAAGAAAAGTCTCTGGCTCATCCTACTTCCACTTCTGCTGCAGTCTCATCTGTAGTGATACCGGCACCTGCCACCCCACAAACAGACGATCTGTCAGCAACACCACCACCTGGGTCACCAACCATCTCCACAATGTCCCGTGGAAGCGTTCAGCTTTCCATCTCCCAAACACTTGAGAGGAAGAGGAAGTACCCCCCTACCCACCCGCGATCCCTGGCCCTGAATGCCGGCATTTCAAAATTCTTGGCCTTTGAAATGCTGTCATTCCGTCTGGTGGAGACGCACAGTTTTAAAAACCTTATGTCGGTGGCTGTCCCACAGTACGTCGTGCCCAGCCGCCACTACTTTTCCAGGCAAGCCATCCCTTACCTGCACAACCAAGTGGGGGAAAAAATCAGGTGTGCACTGCGCAACGCCATCTGTGCCAAGGTCCACCTAACTACCGATACGTGGACCAGTAAGCACGGTCAGGGGCGTTATATCTCCCTAACGGCACACTGGGTAAATGCAGTGGCGGATGGGCCTGAGGCGGATAGCAATTTGGCGCATGTCCTTCCACCACCGAGGATTGCAGGGCGCTTCAGTTTGCCTCCTGTTCCTAACTCCTCCTACTCCGCTTCCTCATCCTCTACCGCCTCCTCATCTGGACAGCGTAACACCTTCACCACCAACTTCAGCACGGCCAGGGGTAAACGACAGCAGGCAGTTTTAAAACTTGCCTGTTTGGGGGAAAAACCACACACCGCGCAGGAGTTGTGGAGGAGCATGGAACAGAAGACAAAAGAGTGGTTGCTGCCAGCGAGCCTCAAACCCGGCCTGGTGGTGTGCGATAACAGGCGAAATCTCATAGCAGCTCTGGGCCTAGCCGGTTTGACGCACATCCCTTGCCTGGCGCATGTGCTGAATTTGGTGGTGCAGAGGTTCCTTAAAAACTACCCCGATATGTCAGAGCTGCTGCAGAAAGTGCGGGCCGTCTGTGCGCACTTTCGGCATTCTCACCCTGCTGCTGCTCGCCTGTCAGCGCTGCAGCATAACTTCGGCCTTCCCGCTCACCGCCTCATATGTGACGTGCCCACAAGGAGGAACTCCACCTTGCACATGCTGGAAAGACTGTGCGAGCAGCAGCAGGCCATAGTGGAGTTTCAGCTGCAGCACACATGCGTGAGTTGCTCTGCGGAACAGCACCACTTCACCACCAATAACTGGGCCTCCATGCGAGACCTGTGTGCCTTGTTGCGCTGTTTTGAGTACTCCACCAACATGGCCAGTGCCGATGACGCTGTTGTCAGCTTAACTATCCCACTTCTATGCCTCCTTGAAAAAACTATTCGGGCGATGATGGAAGAGGATGTGGCACAGGATGAGGAGGAGGAGGATGAAGAGGTAACATTTCCAAGGCTTTCAGGGCAGTCATTCGCAAGGGGCTCCGAGGGTGGGTTCCTGCACACACAAATGCCAGGGACACAATTGTCCAGCAGGGGCACAGTTCTGGAGGATGAGGAGGATGAGGAGGAGGAGATGGAGGAGGAGACAGAACCATGTTCACAGCAGGGTGGCACCCAGGCCAGCTGAGGAGGATGAGGAGGAGGAGGAGGAGGAGGAGGAGGAGGATGAAGAGGTAACATTTCCAAGGCTTTCAGGGCAGTCATTCACAAGGGGCTCCGAGGGTCGGTTCCTTCACACACAAACGCCAGGGACACAATTGTCCAGCAGGGGCACAGTTCTGGAGGATGAGGAGGAGGAGCTGGAGGAGGAGATGGAACCATGTTCACAGCAGGGTGGCACCCAGGCCAGCTCATGGCCATCACTGGTGCGTGGCTGGGGGGATACAGAGGACACAGACGATACACCTCCCACAGAGGACAGCCTTTCGTTGCCTCTGGGCAGCCTGGCACACATGAGCGATTACATGCTGCAGTGTCTCCACAACGACCGCCGAGTTGCCCACATTCTAACTTGTGCTGATTACTGGGTGGCCACGCTGCTGGATCCCCATTACAAGGACAACGTACCGTCCTTAGTTCACTCACTGGAGCACGATCGCAAGATGCGCGAGTACAAGCGCACGCTGGTAGACGCGATGCTGCTGGCATTCCCACCTGACAGCGGGGCCACAGTGGAAGCACAAGGCAGAGGAGGAGGAGGAGGAAGAGGTCGCCAACGCAACCAGGGCACCGCCAGCACCTCAGAAGGCAGGGTTAGCATGGCCGAAATGTGCAAAAGCTTTGTCAGCACGCCACAACAAACAGCAGCACCAGCAGCTCATATGGAACGTCTTAGCAGGAGGTAGCATTTTACCAACATGGTGGAGCAGTATGTGTGCACACGCCTACATGTAGTGAATGACGGGTCTGCCCCCTTCAACTTCTGGGTCTCCAAATTGGGCACATGGCCTGAGCTTGCCCTTTACGCCTTGGAGGTGCTGGCGTGCCCTGCAGCCAGTGTATTATCTGAACGGGTATTTAGCACGGCTGGGGGCGTTATCACAGACAAGCGCAGCCGCCTGTCCAGAGACAATGTGGACAAGCTCACGTTCATTAAAATGAACCAGGCATGGATCCCACAGGACTTTTTCGTACCTTGTGCAGAATAGCGATGGATACCGACCTTACCCAGCCATTGTTCTATTTTTGCTCTTTCTCACTCTTTTGGGGTGTACCCTCATTTAAAATTTCTGAAAAGAAGCAGTGTTGGCTACCTCGTCCTCCTCAGGGCCAGATTAACGTAGGGGCTATTGGAGCTGAAGCTCCAGGCCCCTACCTTTATATAGGCCCCGGGTTGGCCATATTCACTGTTACCGCTCTTCTGTCACTTGTAAACACAGAAGTCTGGCTTCTATGCTCGCTTCCCCAGGCAGCTCCCTCAGAACCTCCCCACACAGCACGAAGGCCGGACAAGGAGGGACATTTGCCGATGCATGGATGTGTTTATGGGCTTCAGAGACAGCATCCCATGTTGAATTAGGCATGCATGGCTGCACCCTTCCTCCTCTGGGTGCATGCCAAGGCACGGCCCTTAAGGCCCTTCAAAATCCTCAGCACCAAGCCCATGATGCTCTTAATCTGGCCCTGGTCCTCCTCCACCGCCGCTTCCACCTACACCGCCCATAGGTGTGCGAAGCCTATTGCATTAGGGTGTGCACCCAAAGTTTAAATACACATGCATGTGTTTGCCTACATGTACATGGCCCCGATACATTACTCTCCCTGCTGGCAAAGAGAAATAGAGCAGAGCAGGTCCGAGGGAGATCTTTCCCATCTCCTCACTGGCAAACAGAGCGATAATGCTATGTGCCCTAGGTGATTAGGGTGTGCCCAGGTACACCCGGCACACCCTGTGCGCACGCCTATGACACCGCCACATCCACCACCACCCCAACCTCCCTCCTACTCCGTATGGGCCTCGTCCTTCAGAGATGAAGAACATTGTTTTATTTTTCTGTGTTTTTTTTTGTTGTTTTAAGTTATTTTCCTATCCACATTTGTTTGCAGAGCACTCACCATGGTCTTAACTACGTTTTGCTGCCATTTGCAGCACTCTAGCCCTTTCCATTGGTGTTTTAGAGCCATTTTAGTGCCTGAAAGTTCGGGTCCCCGTTGACTTCAATGGGGTTTGGTGTCTGGGAAAAGTTCGGCAAAAGTCCGGGACACGGACCCTGACTTTTTTTTAAAGTTTGGCTGAACCCGCCGAACACGGACATCCAGGTGTCCGCTCAACTCTACTCTCAAACTAATGAGTGGACCAAAATGAGCTTGTGTGTAATACCAAGATTGGCCACAGGATGTCTCCTTATAGACTCAAATGCGATATCCACATCACGACAACAGGGGAAAAAGTATAAACAGGGACATAGCGTAACTCCATATAAAACCGTTTATATGTATTAAAAGCAGGTAGTAAACTCACATATCAGTTGAATGTCAAGGCATGTAACAGCTGAAAAATACCGCACTAGAAGCGAACAAACATCTCCCACGGTGTAGATGTCTTTTGTTAGCTGGCTGTTGGGGGCGTGGTCACGTCACGTCTGACTCACCCGACCGGTTTCATCATACGCTTGACGTCATCAGGGGTGTGAATGTCAGACGTGACTCCACGCCTATATACCCCCTAATTGGACGGCGGGCGGGGCCGCACGTATCTCATGGAAATAGGCATTAAAGGGCGGAAGTAAGCACCACGGATGATTCAAGTAAGGGCGGAAGTGATCAGGAATAGTGGGAAGAACTTCCGGTGACACTGGGACTATTAAATCCAGTACAATACATTCAGTTCAATTAAATAATTCTGAAGATTATACCAATTAGTAATTATATAATTATGGGATTACATAAACAATATAAAAAACTTTTTACAATGTGTGACTAATTTAATAGTGAATTAAAAAATATTTGTAATATATATGGTGAAAAAATATATAAAAACGCCATCTTGTGGACAAATGTGAATATACAAAACCGTGATGAAAATTAATGGTGAATGTAAAAATCAATCGAGGTGCTTAATCCCGATCCTATAAAAATACAATAAAATTTATAAATAACCTGGAGATGTTCGTTCCATACAATGATCATATCGATAACGGTGCATTAATACTTCTATGTGGTGATATAAATAAATTGTTTTAAAACCTCTTATTGCATCACATAAAATTTATTAAAAATACAAGTAAAAATATAAAACATACATATAAAAAGGAACAAAGAGTCATTTAGCTGTTATTAATAAAACTATTTACGTTCCATTCGACATTTAAGCCGTATGGCATGTAAGTTTTGAGACCGTATATCCAACGTGTCTCAGCCCGTGAGATTTCTCTCTTAGCGTTAGAACCTCTCCAATGAGGAGTGTGTTTATCTATTGCTGTAAAAAATGTTTGTTTGGGATTTTTATGATGGCATAAGCTATAGTGTTTGGACACACTATGTCCTGGGAAGCCCTTTTTTATGTTCCCCACATGTTCGCCGAGGCGTACCTGTAGGGCCCTGGTAGTGCGGCCAACATACTGTTTCCCACATTTGCATTGTATCATGTATACTACATTTTTAGTACTGCAGGTGATGAAAGAATTGATTGTATATTCTTTCCCAGTTTGGGTTGAGAGAAATTTTTCAATCTTTCTCCCCTTAAAACTATGGATGGCACAAATATTACATCTGCGGCACGGGTAGTAACCTTTTAAGTCAGCAAAGAAAGTAGGTTTTCTGGGTATTTCTATTACGTTACGGGCTATTTGATGTCTAAGAGAAGGAACACCTCTATAAACCACTGCAGGCTGATCCGGTAGGGTAGGGCCAAGGATACGATCATTTTTTAATACAGGCCAGTGCTTTTTGAAGATTTTTTTAATAAGGTAGTGTTGTGTAGAAAACGTTGTTAGAAATATATCTTTAAATTTGTTCTGTTCGGAGACATCAGTTTTTTTGCATAGAACCTTTTCTGCAGCTTTTTTGCTAAACCACACACTTTTTTAATTATACATGGATATTTTTGAATTCCGTAGCAAACATGTTTTGGATATAGATGGTGTTTTCGATGGGAGTCTACACACAACGGACGACCTAGGAAGCCATTTTATGAGACTTAAGAACCTCATGACATCCGAGATACATGTGAGTTGGGACATAGAATTTTTAGAACGCTATGTCACTGACAAAATGGTCCCACGGAGTTTGAGGTGGGAAGTGAATCCTCCAAATGATGAAGATATCGATGAATGGTCCACCTATTTCAATGAAGCAGGGATTAAGTTCCTTCAATTCTTGATTTCTAGGAAAAAGTTAAAACTAACCAAAATCGATACTGAAATTGTTAGTCTGAAAAGTTCATTAACAGAACTTAAAGACAGTGAGGAGTATAAGAAAAAATCTGACCTCCTCTTAAAACATCTAGAAAAAGATGGTAATGACCAAAAAAACAAGAGAAAACGTAAATTTAACAGAGATATTTATGACTACAAAAATAATACAGTTTTTAAGTGGCAAAGTAATGGGCCACAAAATACTGTAGTAGGGGCTTCTAATCAAGAAGAGCCCATGGAATTACTTGTCAATACTTTTCCTCAACCCCATAACAACAGAGGGAGTAACACCCCCCTGAGAGGACAAAACCAACAGGGGAACAGAGAGGGAGGTGGGGCTCCACGCCCAAATAAATAAGGGAATAATTATAGACCTATTCCTAACAACCAATATAATTATCAGAGACCACCACCCCCCAATTGGAGTAACCAGGGCCCAAGACACCCCTCCAATAATTGGTATTCACCAGGTCCCCCTCAAACGAGGAATGGGAATTTCACCAACCCAAATTTCACCCCTCGAAATGGGAATTATCATAATTTTACACCAAGAAGGGGGGGACCCATTTCCACCTATAACCGATATGCGCCGTTGGAGGAACAAGAATTTTATACCCCCAGTGTCAATAGGGTTATCACCCACCACCCGGCACACACACCTAATCAGGGTTGGTATCATAACAGAGAACCACGCCCAGAAACTGTATATTCACCAAGGAGGCCCTCACAATTTTCAAGACCTCCTCCTCAACCACACAACTCTAATCCGAATAGAGAACAATATTCCATGGATTTTCACAGGGAAAACTACACCTACCAAAGAGATCCAGAACAAAGAGAGGGACCAGAAGGGGGAGGCTCACCAGGTCGAAAAAGAAGGCGGGTGTAACCGACATAGGTATCTTTAATTTATCTAAAAAGGTATTTTCAGAGGAAGAGAAATTGGTCACTAAACAAGTTTAATACCTTTATAGATATCCAAAAATATATAAGAAAAATGAATATTAAAAGATACCTAATCACAAATCCCACCCGCTCGAACTTTAATAATAATGATAGTGGGAATATCCATACCTCATTATCAAATGCTTCTCTATTCAACCCCCCTGGTGGAGCCTCTTCTTCTGTTCAAGTCTTCAGAGACCTAGTGATCAAAGATGTGGAGAAGATCCACATCAAAAAACCACCTGCTAATGGTGCATTACAGGTGGGATTACAACAGCTCTGTAATGACAAAAATATTGTTATCCGCCCCGCCGACAAGGGCGGGGGGGTAGTCGTTATGGACAAACAGGATTACGTTTCAGAAATGAAAAAGATTTTAGATGACAGGGACACTTATAAAATTCTAAAAAATAACCCCACTTTTAAATATAAGGGGGTACAATGCAGGTATTCTCAGCAAAAAAGAAAAAACTTTTCTTATCCCTTCCGCCCCGAGACTAGCAGTCATATACTTTCTGCCGAAGGTACACAAAGACCCTGTGAAACCTCCAGGGCGCCCCATTATTAGTGGGATAGATTCTTTGTGTTCCCGAATCGGAAAGCATATTGACGAATTCCTTCAGCCATTAGTTATAAAGATGCCATCGTACCTAAAAGATACGACTCACGTCTTAAATCTTGTACAAGACCTTACCCGGAGGGAGGGATATAAATTAGCGACGGCGGATGTGATTTCGCTATACACGATTATATCCCACCACCATGGTTTAGAGGCAGCTAAATACTATCTAGAAATGGATGGTTCAGTAACCACAGAACAAAGAAATTTTGTTCTTCAAATACTCAAATTTGCCATGACACATCATTTTTTTTGGTTTAACCACACTTATTATTTACAGGATCGCGGAGTCGCAATGGGCGCGAAATTTGCGCCCAGTTTCGCAAATTTCTTTATGGCGAAGTGGGAGGAGGACCTCGTTTTTGATAATCGACCCCCCCAATTACTTTAGTGGCGGCGATACATCGACGACGTCCTCCTCCTATGGGATGGCGCCTCCGCCTCCTTGGAAAACTTTATGTTAGGCCTTAATCTTAACGATAAGGGCATCAAACTTGAGTACACCAGCAGTTCCTCATGTATCACTAGACCTCAATTTGGAGGTACATAATAATTCTCTTGTTACGAGGACCCATTTAAAAAAAAACAGACAGGAATAGTTTTATTCCAAAAGATAGCTGCCATCATCAGGCATGGCTTACGGGCGTACCAAAGAGTTAGTTTATACGCTTAAAACGTAATTGCACCCACCACAATGAATTTCTTAAACAGGCTTCGGATTTGAGAGATACATTTATAGACAAGGGTTATGATAGACAATCTCTTGATAATACTCTGAATGAGGTAGCTAATATTAATCGAAACACCTTATTAGTTCCGAGAAGGCGTAATGTCTCTGAACAGAACAAATTTAAAGATATATTTCTAACAACTTTTTCTACACAACACTACCTTATTAAAAAAATCTTCAAAAAGCACTGGCCTGTATTAAAAAATGATTGTATCCTTGGCCCTACCCTACCGGATCAGCCTGCAGTGGTTTATAGAGGTGTTCCTTCTCTTAGACATCAAATAGCCCGTAACGTAATAGAAATACCCAGAAAACCTACTTTCTTTGCTGACTTAAAAGGTTACTACCCGTGCCGCAGATGTAATATTTGTGCCATCCATAGTTTTAAGGGGAGAAAGATTGAAAAATTTCTCTCAACCCAAACTGGGAAAGAATATACAATCAATTCTTTCATCACCTGCAGTACTAAAAATGTAGTATACATGATACAATGCAAATGTGGGAAACAGTATGTTGGCCGCACTACCAGGGCCCTACAGGTACGCCTCGGCGAACATGTGGGGAACATAAAAAAAGGCTTCCCAGGACATAGTGTGTCCAAACACTATAGCTTATGCCATCATAAAAATCCCAAACAAACATTTTTTACAGCAATAGATAAACACACTCCTCATTGGAGAGGTTCTAACGCTAAGAGAGAAATCTCACGGGCTGAGACATGTTGGATATACTGTCTCAAAACTTACGTGCCATGCGGCTTAAATGTCAAATGCGACGTAAATAGTTTTATTAATAACAGCTAAATGACTCTTTGTTCCTTTTTATATGTATGTTTTATATTTTTAATGAATTTTATGTCATGCAATAAGAGGTTTTAAAACAATTTATTTATATCACCACATAGAAGTATTAATGCACCGTTATCGATATGATCATTGTATGGAACGAACATCTCCAGGTTATTTATAAATTTTATTGTATTTTTATAGGATCGGGATTAAGCACCTCGATTGATTTTTACATTCACCATTAATTTTCATCACGGTTTTGTATATTCACATTTGTCCACAAGATGGCGTTTTTATATATTTTTTCACCATATATATTACAAATATTTTTTTAATTCACTATTAAATTAGTCACACATTGTAAAAAGTTTTTTATATTCTTTATGTAATCCCATAATTATATAATTACTAATTGGTATAATCTTCAGTATTCTATAATTGAACTGAATGTATTGTACTGGATTTAATAGTCCCAGTGTCACCGGAGGTTCTTCCCACTATTTCTGATCACTTCCGCCCTTACTTGAATCATCCGTGGTGCTTACTTCCGCCCTTTTATGCCTATGTCCATGAGATACGTGCGGCCCCGCCCGCCGTCCAATTAGGGGGTATATAGGCGTGGAGTCACGTCTGACATTCACACCCCTCATGACGTCAAGCGTATGACGAAACCGGTCGGGTGAGTCAGACGTGACGTGACCACGCCCCCAACAGTCGGCTAACAAAAGACATCTACACCGTGGGAGATGTTCGTTCGCTTCTAGTGCGGTATTTTTCAGCTGCTACATGCCTTGACATTCAACTGATATGTGAGTTTACTACCTGCTTTTAATACAAATAAATGGTTTTATATGGATACTTTTTCCCCTGTTGTTGTGATGTGGATATCGCATTTGAGTCTATAAGGAGACATCCTGTGGCCAATCTTGGTATTACACACAAGCTCATTTTGGTCCACTCATTAGTTTGAGAGACCAACTTCTTCTGGTAAGCAGCCATCCTGTTTTTTTTTGGTGTTTTGCACATCGGTGTCCTCCCTATCCTCATAAAGTGTCTTGTGTCTTGTGGATATAATTTCTGGGACCTTGTGGCTGATCTTCCTGAAACCACCTCTGTGTTTCATTACTATGGACTTCATTGGGATTTAAATATCCTCTTGTTTTCATATTTTCTTTCTCATGTTGCACAGATTGCTTTGTCACACGTGATAAATTCTCAGTTTCACTATATGCACATTATTTGATGATATCACAGATTATCGATTATTTTCAGTCGTTTTTTCATTTTAAAAGTAAGTTTGAATATTTATTTTTGGTGATTTCCTATTCACTATATTTTAGCGCAGCACATTTTTTTTTATTTTATTATATACACAGTAAAAAGGTTTTTACAATTAACTGGAACATACAGAATACAATTTACATATATCACGGCTCATAGAACATGGTCATTAGATATAAGGGATGGCAAGTGGGGTACATATGACTTGAAGGACTGACGCGTTTCGGGTTATAACCCTTCTTCAGGGGTCAGGCACTTAAACAATGTATTCAAAGCAGTGTGGTGCGGCGCTAAATCATGTATAAAAATATAAACCAAACATCTAACAAATCAATGAGGTAAGCAAGCATAAAAAGTCCATATATGAACACACAAAGCTCACAAAAAATGGTGATAGCTTGAATAGATGCCCAGAAAGGAAAAAGCTCCAGATAACAAAAGAGGGATCAGGTGTGCCCAGAATTAGTAGAGATGAATCCCAACAGACAAGTGTGTTAAAAATGGCTCCTTACCAGATCACCCTTGCCACTAAATTATAGGTGGATAAATGCTCTAAATGAATGAATGGCTGTTAAGATGAAATCCTCCAATACAGCATAGGGGGAATATCCAGGCAAGAGCATATGCAATTCCCTCCAGGGGCAAACGATCACATCTCAGGAAAGGATTCATTGTACGGCGCAAGTTTTTTCATATCGGCCCCTGGTGGATGGATGAAGGGGTCATGTTATTTCCTCTCCCATACAAATCCGTCTACAGCCGGGAGACCTGTGATCTAAGGAGGAATGATCTGCAGGAACTCTTCTGCTGCATGTTCTGTTAGTTTTGCTGATATTAGATCTTTTACATGTGAGTGCAATTTATCATTGATTTTTAATTAAAACAAGCTTCTGTTGGTAAAATTACCTTTTTTATTACTAATACTTTCTGTATGGAACCAAATCAGCATTGATAAACATGGACATCGCCATATGTACTTCATCAAAATCAAATAGACAACATTTTCTTTAACAAATATTGAAAAAGCTTAATCTTTTTTTGATTGCAACTAGAATAAAAAGTTGAATTTGACTTAGTATCTGAGTCTGGTTATCTCCTTGCAGAGGAAGAAGGGCTTGGAGCTAATTAGATGTGCTACATGCAAATGTATTACTAAAAAGCACGCTGATAGGAGGAGATAGAAAGCATGACTTTATCAGAATGCTGCTGCCCTTTCCCTGTCCCGCTATCAGTCTGGGGGTTAATAGAAGGAAACCACTATATTTCTTAAAACAAAACCTTTTTTTTTTTTTAATTGAAAGCAGGAAGTTTTTTTTTTTTTTCAGAAGAGACATCGAGGGGTGGATTTACCAGAACTGGAGAATGCAAAATCTGCAGCATTTCTGCATAGAGACAGATCAGTTTCCAGATTTTTATGTTAAAGCTTAAATAAACAATCTAGAGAAAGAAGCTGATTGGCTACAATGCACCGCTGCATCTGATTTTGCACTCTCCAGTTTTTGTAAATCAACTCCTATGGGCTTATTTTACAATAACATTGTTTATCTTCCTTCTTACACTGTAAACTATCTTGCACATGCTATCCTGGCCAAGCCAAACAAGTATGCCCATCATTTTAAACCCAGAAGAGATGAGTGAGAAGATGTCAATGTGGGTGAGGAAGCTTGCAGACATTACATTGCCTGAGAGGGGGGGGGGGGGGGAGGATATATTTCTTCTTCAAAGTGTTACTAAACCCAGGAGCCTGCATTCACTATATCTGGTCTCCCACAGTACACAGAACATGGACTTGCAAATATTTTAGTAAATATAAACTGCTAAATACCTTTTCTTATCAGCAGTATATAGCAATGTTTGTGACTTCTATCAGTGTCTGGTTAAAGCTTGTAGGAGGGGTTTTCATTTGCCTCTGACTTTCCTATGAGGCTGCAGGACCCCTGACCTTCTATCTGGACAGTGCTGATTGGCCCTGTGCTGATCACATGCACTCTCCCAAGAAAAAAAAAAAAACTCTCTAGCAATACACACCAAACTGAGCATGTGCGGCCTGCCCCCAAGGCTTATTGTTGTTCTATCAGCAGATAGATTGGGGACAGAGAAAGAAGGGAAGGTTAATGGAAGATGGGATCAAATAGCCTTTTTACACAATGCAGAGGATTATCGGAGTTGTAAAGTCAGAAGGTTTTTTATCTTAATGCATTCTATGCATTAAGATAAAAAAAAAACCTTATGGGTGTAGCAGCCTCCCCGGCACCTCCTAATACTTACCTGAGCCCCACCTCTGTCCAGCAATGCCCATGAGTCCCTCTGCCATCCGGGACTCTCTCTCCTGATTGGCTAAGACACAGCCACGGCGACATTGGCTGCCCGCAGGCGTCAATCAAAGTCAGTTATCCAATAAAAAAAAAACAAGACTTTACAATCACTTTAACCCTTTAGGATCCACAGTGAGTATAACAAGCATGCTTTACTGCATATACAGACTGATTTAACTGTTGTGGGTTTAGTAACACTTTAACTGTGAAGTGATCCATCCACCTTGTTGTGCATGTGGAAACGCTGTGTATATCTCAGAACTGAATTAGCAGAAAAATACATCTTTTGGCAGGTAAAACAGTTTTCTTATACATATTACATCTGTGCATTTAGCTGTTTGCCTGGAGTTCAGCTTTATATTTTAGTTCTAAGGAACTCATTGTTAAATAAAACCTCTAATATTTGCAAATAATGTAATAAAATATTTGTACTCAATAATAAAGCCTATAATTCTCTTACAGGAAACAATGGAGAATAAGGATGAGGGTGATGAGGACACAGAACAGGATCATGAAGCAGGAGAAACCGATCAGCCTTCTGATAATGTATGTTGACATTGTTCACGTTTACTATCATAAGGTATAAGGGAAATATGGTGTGATATCATCATTATATTGGGAAGCAGCAATAGAGGACATTGTCAATCAGGGGAGGACTGGGCCAGGGGGCGGGGGGGGGGGGGGGCAATTGCCCCTCGGGATGCTCTGATGCCCCATAAAAAGGCTGCACTGCTTCTACCACAGACATGCCTCAAGTATTCCTGGTGAAGAGAAGTAAAAAGACCCGTCGCTGACCTACTGAGTATGGGACGAAGACAAAGACAGAGCTCGCCCCCCCCCCCCCCCCCCCCAGCATGGATGATGTAAACTGTGTCTGAGCAGAGGTCAATTCCATGCCCCACTGGAGAATCTCCTCCCCCAGCCACCCCCAAATGAGCTTTCCCAGCTCCCTCCAACCAGCCTCCGCTGGCCAGGTCGGGAACCCGCTTGGTGAGTAGAGAGTACCTGGAGCGGAGCTTTAGCGTGGAATGGGGGTCAGGAAGAGGCCGGGAAGAGGGGAGTGGGGAGGGCTGAGTCGCTGCACCATGGGCCTCTGGTTTATACTTGCCCCCTGGGCCAAAAGTTGGCAGTCAGCTTCTGATGTCAAAGGCCAATGATCACATCAGCATTGACAACAGCAAATCCATTAACACACATTGCTCAAAAAAGGGCAATCGCTAGCCACTTCTGTACATTACCAAGAAAATCCTACAGTGAGATATTATTGTAAATGTTACTTTGACTTTACATTTTATTGTTTGTTATTTCCTGTGTTTTGATAATTGGATTTCATATTCATATGTCAGACTTCCCTATAGTGATCATCTGGTTATTAGGGAATGTAATTAGTAGGGCTGCGCATCTTCACTTACCTCACGATTCAATTTGATTACGATTATTAGGGCAGCGATTCGATACGATTCGATTCCGCGATGCATCACGATTACTGCCCAATGCCCATGCCCAGCCCATAGTGCACTGCAAACATATAAGAGGTCTCCTCAGGGATGGGATAAATACATGGCGGTGTATGGAGGTCTCCTCAGGGATATCCGGGATGTGATATATACATGGCAGTGTATGGGGGTCTCCTCAGGGATATCCAGGATGTGATATATACATGGCAATATATATACGCCATGTATATTGTATATATGTGATATATACAATGGTGTTTGGGGGGTCTGAGGAGACCTCCATACACCGCCATGTATATATCACATCCCTGAGGAGATCTCCATACACCACCATGTATATATCACATCCCTGAGGAGACCTCCATACATCGCCATGTATACATCACATCCTGGATATCCCTGAGGAAACCCCCATACACCGCCATGTATATATCACATCCCTGAGGAGACCCCCATACACCGCCATGTATATATCACATCCCTGAGGAGACCCCCATACACCGCCATGTATATATCACATCCCTGAGGAGACCCCTATACACCGCCATGTATATATATTACATCCCTGATATCCCTGAGGAGACCCCCATACACTGGTGTATGGAGGTCTTATCAGGGATATCAGGGATGTGATATATATTATATACATGGCATTAGATGGGGGTCTCCTCAGGGATATCCAGGTTGGAGAATCTCCGGTGCTGTGACCATAACGGATAGTTTGGCTCCCCCTCTCCCTCAGTGTGCTCCCCCTGTCTGCCCCCTCACCTGGCTCTGCCGCTCCCCCTGGCAGTGTCATGTCAACAACATTTGTACATTTGCTACAGAGCTGAAACTTCACAGGTACACTTTTTAGACCCCCCCCAGACACTAAATCACACAAAAAAAGTTCTTAAAAATTGTCATTTTTGATAGAGAGCCAATTATTGGAAAAATTAAAAAAAATAAATAAAAAAAAATTTCTTTGGATTTATTGTCTGGGGGGTCTAAAAGTGTACTTATTTTTTTCTGGTTCTGGGCATGCTACAGAGCTGAAACTTCACAGGTACACTTTTTAAACCCCTCAGACGCTAAATCCAAAGACATTTTTTAATTTTTTTTTTTTTAATTTTCCTTTTTAATTTTTCCAATAATTGGCTCTCTATCAAAAATGACAATTTTTAAGAACTTGTGATTCAGTGTCTGGGGGTCTAAAAAGTGTACCTGTGAAGTTTCAGCTCTGTAGCATGTCCAGAACCAGAACAAAAATTAGAATTAGGGTTAGGGCTAGGGTTAGGGTTAGGGCTAGGGTTAGGGTTATTTTTAGTGCTTAGGGTTACGTAATTTTCCATGGGAGTTTTGCCATGGATCCCCCTCCGGCATGCCACAGTCCAGGTGTTAGTCCCCTTGAAACAACTTTTCCATCACTATTGTGGCCAGAAAGAGTCCCTGTGGGTTTTAAAATTCGCCTGCCTATTGAAGTCTATGGCGGTTTGCAATGTTCGCCTGTTCGCGAACATTTGCCGATGTTCGCCGTTCGCGAACATTAAATTTTATGTTCGCGACATCACTAATGGACACTTGCTGGAGGATGGTCAGGACACTCACTGGAGGAGGAGGAGGACCAGCACGCATGTGGGAGCGGGGGATGTTCGCTCTGACACTCAAGTCTCCCGCAGCAGACTGAGTGTCCGAGAGTAGAGATGACAGTCCTCACATGCCCGATCCCACCAGGAAGCCGACACTGCACTCCAGTAATCACAGGCAGTGAGACATTTCCCAATCTGTGCAGCTGCTGATCGGGAAGTGTCTCACTGCATGTGGTTAGCGGTGTGCAGTGTCGGCTTACTGGAGGGATCAGGCATGTGTAAAGTGTGAACAGTGCACACCGTAGTCCATCTCATTCTCTCCAACAGTCAGGGACACTCGCTCCTCGTGTCTCCTCTTGCAGTGACGCCGGGCGGCTGGGGATGACGTCAGCGGGAGGCGGGAAAAGAGGGTGCTGCTACGAATTTTAAAGAGCCATCGCTGTGCAGAGAGAGAGGGGGCAGCACTTCATGACGTCATTAGGACATCGATTAAAGGTGGTCGCAACATCGATGCAGAATCGCAGGTGGTCGAATCGCAATGCATCAATGCTACGATTAAATTCAACAGCCCTAGTAATTAGCATCACTGTTTAAAGTGTATGGAAAAAGTCCAAACCTTATTTTTACCAGTTTTGGATAAAGTAAGAAATTGTTTAGACCCGTCAGTTTCTTTTTTCTGTCTGTGTCCTGTCAGGAGGAACTACCCCTACTTCCTGTCCCAGAGACACAGCAGGAAGTAGGAAGAGAGCTCTCCAAAACAAGTGTAATTCCCCGATTGGACTGTTACCACTGGAGCAGATATCACCATTGAAGAATTTCCATTCTATTGCCGTTCCTGTGACAGCTCAAAAGTTGAGGTTGCCCATAACTTTCCGTACTGAGCCCAATACTTACCAGGACCTATAGTGATGGTGGATCTCCCTAGTGAGGACATAGAAAACAATTATATCTCACATATTCTAAACTCTTCCACATTCTACCCAAATTGAAAATAGTTTTGGCTTTACATATGCTTTAAGAGCCCATTCACACAGGGGCGACACGACTTGCTGGGGTGACCTGTGAAGTCGCGGTGCACGCTGTGCACTGCGACCTCGGCGCGACATGCACTGACTTCATATAATTGAAGGCTATGTAAGTCGCCTCCAGGTCGCCACAAAGTAGTACAGGACCCTTTTTCTAAGTCGGAGCAACTTGTGTCGCTCCAATTAGAACGGGTCCTGTGCTAATCAATGGCAGGCGACCCACCGCGACTTGTCAGGTGACCAAGTCGCCTGACAAGTTATGCTAGTGTGAATGGGGTCTTAAGAAAACATGTATCATCTCTTGCAAATGCTTGCTGCTTGTCTGATCCAGCAAATTCAACACTTTCTGAGTTGCTTACCTACAACAAGCAAGAAGTAATTAAAGAAGAGTTCCAGCCGTTTTTGTGTTTGTTTAAAGTCAGCAGCTACAAAAAGTGTATCTGCTGACTTTTAATAAACACTTACTCACCTGTCCCACGGTCCAGCAATCCGGCCGGGGGAAGCCTTGGTTCTCTCTGTCTTCTCCCTGCGGCGCCGGCGTCTTTGGTGTGGGCACCTGGCTGTGACAGCTTGTGGCTTCACAGCCGGGTGCGCACTGTGCATTAGTGATGTCGCGAACATAAAATTCGCTGTTCGCGAACGGCGAACGCGAACATCCGCGAATGTTCACGAACATTGCAAACCGCCATAGACTTTAATAGGCAGGCGAATTTTAAAACCCACAGGGACTCTTTCTGGCCACAATAGTAATGGAAAAGTTGTTTCAAGGGGACAAACACCTGGACTGTGGCATGCCGGAGAGGGATCACACAAAAAAAAGTTCTTAAAAATTGTAATTTTTTGATAGAGAGCCAATTATTGGAAAAATTAAAAAAAAATAAAAATAAAAAATTTCTTTGGATTTAGCATCTGGGGGGTCTAAAATGTGTACCTGTGAAGTTTCAGCTCTGTAGCATGTCCGGAACCAGAAAAAAATACGAATTAGGGTTAGGGCTAGGGTTAGGGTTAGGGTTAGGGTTAGGGTTATTTTTATGGCTAGGCTTAGAGGGTTAGGGTTAAGGTTAGAGGGTTAGGGTTATGGTTAGAGGGTTAGGGTTAGGTTTAGTGTTAGGGGCTAGGGTTAGGGTTATGGTGAGATACTTAGGGTTAGAGTTAGTAGCCCTACCCCTAACCCTCTAACTCTAACCCTAAGCACTAAAAATAACCCTAACCTTAGCCCTGACCCTAACCCTAGCCCTAACCCTAACCCTAACCCTGATTCTATTTTTTTTCTGGTTCTGGACATGCTACAGAGCTGAAATTTCACAGGTACACTTTTTAGACCCCCCCCAAACAATAAATCCAAAGACATTTTTTTTTTGTTAAGTTTTTTTTTTTTTTTTAAGTTTTCCAATAATTGTCTCTCTATCAAAAATGACAATTTTTAAGAACTTTTTTTGTGTGATTTAGTGTCTAGGGGGTCTAAAAAGTGTACTTGTGAAGTTTCAGCTCTGTAGCGTGTCCAGAACCAGAAAAAAAGATAATTTTTCAGTAGAGCAGGGATGGTGGGAACCCCTTTTACACCTATATGATCTTTTTTTTCTGGTTCTGGACATGCTACATATATATATATATATATTAAAAAAAATACTCAAATACCAGCTGGGGACAATATATATATATATATATATATATATATATATATATATATATCACATAACAAAAAAAAATTACACAAATACCAGCCCTCAAAAGGGCTTTTGGGGACAATATATATATATATATATATATATCTAAAAAAAACCTCAAATACCAGCCCTAGGAAGGGCTTTTTGGGGTGCTGTCCTTACAGCAGGAGTGTACCAAGAACACTGGCTAACAAGACCGGGAACTGTCCCCAGCTATAACAGCAGCAGCAGCACCAGCACTTTCCCTGCTCTCAGTAACACAGAAATGATCTAAGATGGATGCTGCCCTTGCTTATTTATAGGAGGTGGGAGGGTGTGGGAGGGAGGTATGCTGAGTGGCCTGGAATGTGTCTGCTGACTGTGAGATTCAGGGTCAAAGTTTGCCTCAATGATGATGTATAGGAGGCGGACCGAACATCGCATATGTTCGCCCGCAGCGGCGAACGCGAACGTTAGAAGTTCGCCGGCGAACCGTTCGGTACATCTCTACTGTGCATGCGTGAGTCGCGCTGCGCATGCTGAATGGACAGGCAATCTTCTGGGACCTCTGACATGTCCTAGAAGATTGCAGGGTGGGAGGGGCAGAGGAGAACTTCCTCCCAAGCTGCCTAGGTGGCCCGAGCAGAAGTGGGAGCGGGTACCTGTCATATCTAGGTACCCGCTCCCCCCCAAAAAAAAATGACATGCCAAATGTGGCATGTCAGAGGGTCAGGACCACTTAAAGCCGAAGTTCCACTTTTGAGTGGAACTCTGCTTTAACCTCCCTGGCGGTATGATTCTGTCAGGAATTCTGTACCAAAAGCGGTACAATTTTTTGCATTGAAATTTGGCGTTATGTATTATAGGTCTACAATTCTTAGTAATTACTGACTTAAACCTGACCAAAACAAGACTCTAGTAGACATCCCAGATGTGATAAATTTGAAACACAAACGCATGAATTATAATCTAATCAATAATATAATTTTATTATATAATATATAATATATATATAAAAAGGAGGTGATACAATGTAATCTGAAATTATATATAATAAATTTATATTATATATATAATATATATATATATAGATATATATATAATTTCAGATTTCATTGTATCACCTCCTTTTTATGTGTTTGTGTTGGTGCAACTTTTGAATTTCCCTCCCAGTTCCGCTCCCATGCACCATTGCTGCTGCAGGGAATGGAACCAGGAAGTCATCAGGGCGACGGACGAGCGGCGGGGATCTCGGCGGCGATCCCAGCAATGGGAGATCATCGCTGGATCGCCAGGAGAAGGTAAGGAACACCGCTGCAGGCTCTGCACATCTACCCCGAGCGTGACTAGGGGATACCGATCCTAGCATGAAAAATCCACCCCGAGTCACGCTCGGGGGTACCGCTAAGGGAGTTAAGGTTAGAACATCTGATCTGTGTATTTCTATATACACTCACCAGCCACTTTATTAGGTACACCTTGCTAGTACCAGGTTGGACCCCCCTCTTACCTTCAGAACTGCCTTAATTCTTGGTGGCATAGATTCAACAAGGTGTTGGAAATATTCTTTTGAGACTTTAGTCCATATTAAGATGATAGCATCACGCAGTTGTTGCATATTTGTTGGCTGCACATCCATAATGCAAATCTACCGTTTCACCAAATCCCAAAGGTCTCCCACAGTACACAGAACATGGACTTGCAATTATTGCAATTATTTTAGTAAATATAAACTGCTAAATACCTTTTCTCATCAGCAGTATATAGCAATTTTTGAGTCTTCTATCAGTGTCTGGTTAAAGCTTATAGGAGGAGTTTTCATTCTCGTCTGACTTTCCTATGAGGCTGCAGGACCCCTGACCTTCTATCTGGACAGTGCTGATTGGCCCTGTGCTGATCACATGCACTCTCCCAAGAAAAAAAAAACTCTTTAGCAATACACACCGCACTGAGCATGTGCGGCTAGCCACCAATACTCTGTTTTATCAGCAGATAGATTGGGGACAGTAGAAGAAGGGAAGGTTAAGGAAAGACGGAATCAAACAGCCTTTTTCCACAATTATCGGAGTTGTAAAGTCAGAAGGTTTTTTATCTTAATACATTCTATGCATTAAGATAAAAAAAAACCTTATGTGTGTAGCAGCCTCCCCACCACCTCCTAATACTTACCTGAGCCCTTATCTCTGTCCAGCAATTCCCACAATCCCTCTGCCTTCCGGGACGCTCTCTCCTGATTGGCTGAGACACAGCCACGGCAACATTGGCTCCTGCGGCTGTCAATCAAAGTCAGTTATCCATTCAGGAGAGAGAGAGGATGGGGCCCAATGGCAGCTCTGTGTCTGAATGGACACATGGAGCTGTAGCTCGGCTCGGGTGCCCCTATAGCAAGCTGCTTGCCGTGGGGGCACTCGACAGGAGGGAGAGGCTAGGAGCAGCAAAGTGGGACCCGAGAAGAGGAGGATTGGGGCTGTTCTGTGCAAAACCAACTGCACAGAGGAGGGAAGTATAACATGTTTGTTATTTAAAGAAAAAAAATGACTTTAATCACTTTAACCCTTTAGGATCCACAGTGAGTAGGGTTGAGCGGACACCTAGATGTCCGTGTTCGACGGGTTCGGCCGAACTTTAAAAAAAAGTCCGGGTCCGTGTCCCGGACTTTTACCGAACTTTTCCCGGACACCGAACCCCATTAGGTCAATGGGGACCCGAACTTTAAGGCACTAAAATGGCTCTAAAACACCAAAGGAAAGGGCTAGAGTGCTGCAAATGGCAGCAAAACGTAATTAAGAGCATGGCAAGTGCTCTGCAAACAAATGTGGATAGGGAAATAACTTAAAACAACAAAAAAAAACAGAAAAATAAAACAATGTTCTTCTTCATCTCTGAAGGACGAGGCCCATATGGAGTAGGAGGGAGGTTGAGGTGGTGGTGGATGTGGCGGTGACATAGGCGTGCGCACAGGGTGTGCTGGGTGTGCCTGGGCACACCCTAATCACCTAGGGCACATAGCATTGCCAGTGAGGAGATGGGAAAGATCTCCCTGGGACCTGCTCTGCTCTATTTCTCCTTGCCTACAGGTACATGGCCCCGATACATTACTCTCCCTGCTGGCAAACACATGCATGTGTATTTCAACTTTGGGGTGCACACCTTAATGCAATAGGCTGCGCACACCTATGGGCGGTGTAGGTGGAAGCGGCGGTGGAGGAGGACCAGGGCCGGATTAACAGCATCATGGGCTTGGTGCTGAGGATTTTGAAGGGCCTTAAGGGCCGTGCCTTGCCATGCACCCAGAGGAGGAAGGGTGCAGCCATGCATGCCTAATTCAACATGGGATGCTGTCTCTGAAGCCCATAAACACATCCATGCATCGCCAACTGTCCCTCCTTGTCCGGCCTTCACGCTGTGTGGGGAGGTTCTGAGGGTGCTGCCTGGGGAAGCGAGCATAGAAGCCAGACTTCTGTGTTTACAAGTGACAGAAGAGCGGTAACAGTGAATATGGCCAACCCGGGGCCTATATAAAAGGTAGGGGCCTGGAGCTGCAGCTCCAATAGCCCCTACATTAATCTGGCCCTGAGGAGGAGGACGAGGTAGCCAACACTGCTTCTTTTCAAAAATTTTAAATGAGGGTACACCCCAAAAGAGTGAGAAAGAGCAAAAATGGAACAATGGGTGGGTAAGGTCGGTATCCATTGCTATTCTGCATAAGGTACGGAAAAGTCCCGTGGGATCCATGCCTGGTTCATTTTAATGAACGTGAGCTTGTCCACATTGTCTCTGGACAGGCGGCTGCGCTTGTCTGTTATAACGCCCCCAGCCGTGCTAAATACCCGTTCAGATAATACACTGGCTGCAGGGCACGCCAGCACCTCCAAGGCGTAAAGGGCAAGCTCAGGCCATGTGCCCAATTTGGAGACCCAGAAGTTGAAGGGGGCAGACCCGTCATTCACTACATGTAGGCGTGTGCACACATACTGCTCCACCATGTTGGTAAAATGCTGCCTCCTGCTAAGACGTTCCATCTGAGCTGCTGGTGCTGCTGTTTGTTGTGGCGTGCTGACAAAGCTTTTCCACATTTCGGCCATGCTAACCCTGCCTTCTGAGGTGCTGGCGGTGCCCTGGTTGCGTTGGCGACCTCCTCCTCCTCCTCCTCTGCCTTGTGCTTCCACTGTGGCCCCGCTGTCAGATGGGAATGCCAGCAGCATGGCGTCTACCAGCGTGCGCTTGTACTCACGCATCTTGCGATCGCGCTCCAGTGAGTGAATTAAGGACGGTACGTTGTCCTTGTAACGGGGATCCAGCAGCGTGGCCACCCAGTAATCAGCACAAGTTAGAATGTGGGCAACTCGGCGGTCGTTGTGGAGACACTGCAGCATGTAATCGCTCATGTGTGCCAGGCTGCCCAGAGGCAACGAAAGGCTGTCCTCTGTGGGAGGTGTATCGTCCGTGTCCTCTGTATCCCCCCAGCCACGCACCAGTGATGGCCATGAGCTGGCCTGGGTGCCACCCTGCTGTGAACATGGTTCCATCTCCTCCTCCAGCTCCTCCTCCTCCTCATCCTCCTCATCCTCCAGAACTGTGCCCCTGCTGGACAATTGCGTCCCTGGCGTTTGCGTGTGCAGGAACCCACCCTCGGAGCCCCTTGCGAATGACTGCCCTGAAAGCCTTGGAAATGTTACCTCTTCATCCTCCTCCTCCTCCTCATCCTGTGCCACATCCTCTTCCATCATCGCCCGAATTGTTTTTTCAAGGAGGCATAGAAGTGGGATAGTTAAGCTGAGAACGGCGTCATTGCCACTGGCCATGTTGGTGGAGTACTCAAAACAGCGCAACAAGGCACACAGGTCTCGCATGGAGGCCCAGTTATTGGTGGTGAAGTGGTGCTGTTCCGCAGAGCGACTCACGCGTGCGTGCTGCAGCTGAAACTCCACTATGGCCTGCTGCTGCTCGCACAGTCTTTCCAGCATGTGCAAGGTGGAGTTCCACCTTGTGGGCACGTCACATATGAGGCGGTGAGCGGGAAGGCCGAAGTTACGCTGCAGCGCTGCCAGGCGAGCAGCAGCAGGGTGAGAACGCCGAAAGTGCGCACAAACGGCCCGCACTTTCTGCAGCAGCTCTGACATATCGGGGTAGTTTTTAAGGAACCTCTGCACCACCAAATTCAGCACATGCGCCAGGCAAGGGATGTGCGTCAAACCGGCTAGGCCCAGAGCTGCTATGAGATTTCGCCCGTTATCGCACACCACCAGGCCGGGCTTGAGGCTCGCTGGCAGCAACCACTCATTTGTCTGCTGTTCCATGCTCCTCCACAACTCCTGCGCGGTGTGTGGTTTGTCCCCCAAACAGGCAAGTTGTAAAACTGCCTGCTGTCGTTTACCCCTGGCCGTGCTGAAGTTGGTGGTGAAGGTGTTACGCTGTCCGGATGAGGAGGCGGTAGAGGATGAGGAAGCGGAGTAGGAGGAGTTAGGAACAGGAGGCAAACTGAAGCGCCCTGCAATCCTCGGTGGTGGAAGGACATGCGCCAAATTGCTATCCGCCTCAGGCCCATCCGCCACTGCATTTACCCAGTGTGCCGTTAGGGAGATATAACGCCCCTGACCGTGCTTACTGGTCCACGTATCGGTAGTTAGGTGGACCTTGGCACAGATGGCGTTGCGCAGTGCACACCTGATATTTTCCCCCACTTGGTTGTGCAGGGAAGGGATGGCTTGCCTGGAAAAGTAGTGGCGGCTGGGCACGACGTACTGTGGGACAGCCACCGACATAAGGTTTTTAAAACTGTGCGTCTCCACCAGACGGAATGACAGCATTTCAAAGGCCAATAATTTTGAAATGCTGGCATTCAGGGCCAGGGATCGCGGGTGGGTAGGGGGGTACTTCCTCTTCCTCTCAAGTGTTTGGGAGATGGAAAGCTGAACGCTTCCACGGGACATTGTGGAGATGGTTGTTGGTGACCCAGGTGGTGGTGTTGCTGACAGATCGTCTGTTTGCGGGGTGGCAGGTGCCGGTATCACTACAGATGTGGCTGGAGCGGCCGAGACTGCAGCAGAAGAGGAAGCAGGATGAGCCAGAGACGTTTCTTGGTTTTGAAGGTGTGTACTCCACTGCAGCTCGTGCTTTGCACTTAGATGCCTGATCATGCAGGTTGTGCTCAGGTTGAGAAGGTTTATGCCTCGCTTCAAGCTCTGATTGCACAGGGTGCAAACCACTCGTGTCCTGTCATCAGCACATTTTCTAAAGAACTTCCACGCTAGAGAACTCCTTTGAGCTGACTTTGGTGCGCTCGTTCCCTTGCTGCGTTGGGCAGTAGCGGGCGTAGTGTCTAGGGCACGGCCGCTCCGCTTCTGCACCCTGCTCCCTCTTCTGCTGTGCTGGTGGCTCTGTGCGACCACCGCCTCTTCCTCCAAACTACTCAGGTCACCTGCATGACGTTCATTCCATGTGGGGTCGAGGACCTCATCGTCCTCCACATCATCTTTCACCCAGTCTTCACCCCTGCCCTCCTTGTCGGTCTCCACAATGCTGAACGCCGCAGCAGTTGGCACCTGCGTTTCGTCATCATCGGAGACGTGCTGCGATGATCCTTGCATGTACTCATCTTGAGAAATAAGTGGTTGGGCATCGCTGCACTCAATCTCTTCCACTTCTGGGGCAGGGCTAGGTGGATGGCCCTGGGAAACCCTGCTGACAGAGTCCTCAAAAAGAATAAGAGACTGCTGTATGGCTTGGGGCTCAGACTGCTGGCCTGATTTGCAAGGGGGTGAGGTGAAAGACGGTTGGACATTGGCTGCAGGTGCCAACTCTGACCTTTCTGCAGTAGACTGGGTGGGAGACAATGTGAAGGAACTGGAGGCACTGTCAGCAGCAAACCAATCTACTATCGCCTCAACTTGTTCTGGCCTCATCACTTCTAGGGGCGTTTGATGCCCTACCAAATACTGATGCAGGTTCTGTCGCCTACTCACACTTGAGGAAGGTGTTTCACTTGTGCGTGTAGCTGGCACAGATCGACCACGTCCTCTCCTTGCAACAGGAGCTCTACCAGCAGCACCACGACCCAGGCCACGGCCCTTATTTGACGGTCTCCTCATATTTCTGTAATTTAAGATCTTGCCCTAGAAAGGTTTTTATTGAATAGCGGAATAGGAAATATGATCCAAAAAAGTGTATGTATCTCGCACGTACAAAACCACACTAGGCCCCAATTACTATTGTTTCTACCCCTAAAAGGATGGATGAGGAGTAGGAGGAGTATGGAACAGACAGCACCCTCAAATCTTCAGAAGTATGAGATGAACCCCAAAAACTTGGAAAGGTGGATCTCACACGTACCGACACAGACTATCCCGCAATTCAATTGATCCTCAAAGGTTTTTATTGAATAGCGGAATAGGAAATATGATCAAAAAAAGTGTATGTATCTCGCACGTACACAACCACACTAGGCCCCAATTACTATTGTTTGTTCCCCTAAAAGGATGGATGAGGAGTAGGAGGAGTATGGAACAGGCAGCACCCTCAAATCTTCAGAAGTATGAGATGAACCCCAAAAACTTGGAAAGGTGGATCTCACACGTACCGACACAGACTATCCCGCAATTCAATTGATCCTCAAAGGTTTTTATTGAATAGCGGAATAGGAAATATGATCAAAAAAAGTGTATGTATCTCGCACGTACACAACCACACTAGGCCCCAATTACTATTGTTTGTACCCCTAAAAGGATGGATGAGGAGTAGGAGGAGGAGTATGGAACAGGCAGCACCCTCAAATCTTCAGAAGTATGAGATGAACCCCAAAAACTTGGAAAGGTGGATCTCACACGTACCGACACAGACTATCCCGCAATTCAATTGATCCTCAAAGGTTTTTATTGAATAGCGGAATAGGAAATATGATCAAAAAAAGTGTATGTATCTCGCACGTACACAACCACACTAGGCCCCAATTACTATTGTTTGTACCCCTAAAAGGATGGATGAGGAGTAGGAGGAGGAGTATGGAACAGGCAGCACCCTCAAATCTTCAGAAGTATGAGATGAACCCCAAAAACTTGGAAAGGTGGATCTCACACGTACCGACACAGACTATCCCGCAATTCAATTGATCCTCAAAGGTTTTTATTGAATAGCGGAATAGGAAATATGATCAAAAAAAGTGTATGTATCTCGCACGTACACAACCACACTAGGCCCCAATTACTATTGTTTGTACCCCTAAAAGGATGGATGAGGAGTAGGAGGAGGAGTATGGAACAGGCAGCACCCTCAAATCTTCAGAAGTATGAGATGAACCCCAAAAACTTGGAAAGGTGGATCTCACACGTACCGACACAGACTATCCCGCAATTCAATTGATCCTCAAAGGTTTTTATTGAATAGCGGAATAGGAAATATGATCAAAAAAAGTGTATGTATCTCGCACGTACACAACCACACTAGGCCCCAATTACTATTGTTTGTACCCCTAAAAGGATGGTTGAGCAGTAGGAGCAGGAGTATGGAACAGGCAGCACCCTCAAATCTTCAGAAGTATGAGATGAACCCCAACAACTTGGAAAGGTGGATCTCACACGTACCGACACAGACTATCTCGCAATTGAATTGATCCCCAAAGGTTTTAATTGAATAGCGGAATAGAAAATATGATCAAAAAGAAAGTGTATGTATCTCGCACGTACACCACCACACTAGGCCCCAACTACTATTGTTTGTACCCCTAAAAGGATGGTTGAGCAGTAGGAGGAGGAGTATGGAACAGGCAGCACCCTCAAATCTTCAGTAGTATGAGATGAACCCCAAAAACTTGGAAAGGTGGATCTCTCTCACACGTACCAACACAGACTATCCCCCAATTTAACTGATCCCCAAAGGTTTTTGATTAAATAGCGGAATAGAAAATATGATCCAAAAAAAGTGTATGTATATCACACGTACACAACCACACTGGGCCCCAATTACTATTGTTTGTACCCCTAAAAGGCTAGATGAGGAGTAGGGGGAGTATGGAACAGGCAGCACCCTCAAACCTTCAGAAGTATGAGATGAACCCCAACAACTTGGAAAGGTGGATCTCTCTCACACGTACCAACACAGACTATCCCCCAATTTAACTGATCCCCAAAGGTTTTTGATTAAATAGCGGAATAGAAAATATGATCCAAAAAAAGTGTATGTATATCACACGTACACAACCACACTGGGCCCCAATTACTATTGTTTTTTTTTTAAACAATCAAGTTTATTGAAAACATGTGGTACATTACAATGAAGAGAAAACATACTGTATCTGAGGGACACACATGTCAGTATAGTGCAGAAGTTATTGCAACATACAGCTTGGAAACGCTAACGATGATTAGAGATAGAGCATGCTATAAACAAATGTACAGCTTAATGACATAACAAAATAGTGCATCAGCAAATTAGAAAAAACTTCAAATATAGGTCAAGAGGTCCTTTGGGCGGACAGAGTATCTAGCATAGGTAAATGCGATATCGGACCTGGAACATGAGTAGAAAAAGAAAACTTACTAATAGAAAATAATTTCTCAAGAGTAATTAATCTCAGGATACTAGATCTTTGTCAGATAATCATGCAAGGTCATCGGGTACTAGAGAAGAATATTCGTTGGAGGCAAAGTAGAGACAGATGGATTAGAAAGAGCACAGGAAAAATAAGAGGGAAAGGGGGGTGGTGGGGGGGGGGGGGGAGAAGGTTTCGGCCGACTCAGGGAGGCGCCGGGGAAGGCCGATCGGGTTGTTGAGCAGACTGGAATTTAAGCCAAGGGTCCCAACGAGAGAGAAACCCAAGGATTCTGTCGTTGGCAAGTGCGCTCACTCTTTCCATCTCACAGATTTCTGAAACTTTCCTAAGCCAATCTGAGATCGATGGAATATTAGCGGATTTCCAATGAACGGGTATGAGGGATCTGGCTGCATTGATCATGTGAATGAGCAATGAATTTTTGTATTGTAGAAGTGGTGTTGGACTGAGGTGCAGTAGACAGAGTTCAGGGGAGAGGGTGATCCCCTCACCCACAATGGACGAGCACAAAGCTTGGATTTGTTGCCAGAAGGCGGAGATGTGCGGACATGACCACCATATGTGGATTAAAGTACCTTTCTCGAGACCACATCTCCAACAGGTATCATCGGAGGCAGGATACCATCTCTTAATTTTATCAGGTGTAGCATACCACTGTGTAAGCAGTTTATATGCAGTTTCCTGAAGTTTCGTGCTTAACGAGCACTTGTGTGCAAGAATGCAAGCTCGTTTCCATTGGGTCTCCGAAATAGAAGTGTTCAACGAGGCGCTCCACTTCCCCCTGAACCTGTCCTGCCCTATATCAGTGTGTTTCTGTAGCCAAGCATAGGTCTGGGAGATAGATTTCTCAACCCGCTCCCCCAGGTGACAACACTGTTCAAAGTCAGTCAGAGGCCTACTCACTAGGGGCCTCCTGTTGCGTGAGGTAAGGTAGCTGCGAGCTTGAAAGTAGGACCATAGGGGCATTTTCTGTTCAGGTGTGATTCGTGCGAAGTCAGATAGTTGTTTAAAAACACCACCTACAAAGCAGTCTTTGGCAAGCACAGGGTCTCGGGAGTCCTTCAGAAAAAGGGGATTGTCCAGTCCTGGTGCGAACTCTGGATTGTGTGCTAATGGTGTCAAAGGGCCGGGAGAGGAAGAGATGCCACAGTTGGGAGCAATAGCGTGAAATGTGCTCAGTGTGGGGCCTATGAGGGGGTGAGCCAACAAAGTTTTGGGGCAAGACGCGGCCCGGATCCAGGGGGCACACGCCAATGGCCCCGTGGAAAACGAGTTTTCTACCTGTATCCAATCTTTTGATTGGCCATGGCAATTCCAATCTATAATTCTAGATAGATGGACAGCCCAGTAATATTGCCTGAAATTGGGTAGTCCCATACCACCATAGGATTTGGATTTGGACATTGTAGCAAAATGAACTCTGGGATGTTTGCCATTCCAGATAAATTGAATCTGGAGCGAGCGTAGCCTACGGAAGAAATAGGAGGGAATCCTAATAGGGAGCGCCTGCATGAGATAGAGGAGCTTCGGCAGGGTCACCATCTTGATGATGGCGGCCCGGCCGAACCAGGAGAAAAAACGGGGCATCCAGCCCCGCAATTCCTTCGTGATGGAAGCAAGGAGCGGGGGGTAGTTGTGTTCGAATAAGTTTTTGGGATGCTGGGTGAGTCGCACGCCCAGGTACTGTATGCTAGACGTGGTCCACTTAAACGTGCAATTCTGTCGGACAATACTCGCCTGTTGTGTGGATAAGGTGAGATTAAGGGCTTCTGATTTGTGGTAATTGATCAGCATATTAGACATAAAACCGTAAATTTCAAACATGGTCAGCAAGTTAGGGATCGACACAGATGGGTGGGAAACAAAAAACAAAAGATCATCTGCGTAGGCTGCAATTTTGTGTTCTCTGCCCCCCACTACGATCCCCCTAATGGAATGGTGTAGGTTGATTGTGCGGATAAAGGGCTCGAGGGAGAGGATGAACAGGAGGGGTGAGAGTGGGCAGCCCTGACGGGTGCCGTTACGGATGTAAATCGGTTCAGACAGGGTACCATTCACTTTAACTTGCGCCGAAGGGTTCGTGTAAAGGGCTTTTATCCAAGCTAGCATGTGATCCCCCATCCCCACGTGTCTGCAGGTCGCGAACATAAAGTCCCAGGCCACTCTGTCGAAGGCCTTCTCCGCGTCCGTAGACAGGAGAAGACCTCCGACACCATCCAGGTGGAATCTGTGAATCAAACTGATTGATTTTAGAACATTATCGCGCGCCTCACGCCCTGGCATGAAGCCCGCTTGCTCCGGGCCTATCACTTGTGGAAGCAAAGTCCTGAGACGAGTGGCAATGAGTTTGGCTAGCAGTTTGAGATCCAGGTTTAAAAGGGAGATTGGTCTATAATTTGGGCATTCAGTGGGGTCCTTATTGGGTTTTGGGATAACCGTGATGTGTGCTCGCGAAAAGGAGGGAGGGATTGTATCAGCCGATAGAAGGGAGTTCAGGGCCCCGAGGAGAGGGGCAGAGATCTGTTCAGTGAAGGTTTTATAGTAGTGACCGGTGAAGCCATCTGGGCCTGGGCTCTTGTTGGATTTGAGCGATTTAATTGCTGCCAAAAGTTCGGAGTGCGTGAAGGGTTGTTCCAGCGTCTCCGCCTCTGAAACAGATAACCTAGGAAGTTTGCTATTATGGAGGAATTCTTCGATAAGGGACGGTCTATCACCATGTAGTGTGGTTGGTTTGTGACGCGCCGGAATGTTGTAAAGATTGGAATAAAAATCATGGAAATGTTGAGCTATGAGATGGGAGTCTCTGTCCAACTGACCTTGCTTATTTTTTATGGCTGAGATTTTTGTGGACAATTGAGCCTCTTTCAAAGACCTGGCCAAAAACTTCCCCGCCTTATCACCCTGTTCATAGTAAATGTGTTTCCGGTAGAAGAGCAAACGTCTGGCTTTGGCGTCCAGAAGCTGTCTCAGATCCCTCCTAGCCGATATAAGAGCCTGGAGAGCATCCGTCGCCAAAGATTGTTTATGTGTAGCCTCTAGAGTCGCAATGCGCGAAAGGAGGTCGGTCATTTGTTTTTCCGTTTGTTTTTTGCGCCTGGCACCCCACATTATGAGCTCCCCTCTTATAGTGCATTTATGGGCCTCCCAGACATTCATAGGAAGCACCGTAGACCGTGAGTGAACCTCAAAGAACATGTCCAGCTCCTTAGAGATGTGTTCACGGATTTGGGGGTCGGTCAACAGTGTGGGGTTCAAGCGCCAATTAAAGACTTTCCCTGCGTCTCTAGGTCTGCTGGTGAGAGTCAAAGAGACAGGGGCATGATCCGATATGGTCTGGGTGCCTATGCATGATGAGGTCAGTTCCGGCAGGTCCCGTTGGGAGATATACAGGAAGTCGATGCGTGAATATTTGGAGTGCATCGGGGAGTAATAAGTAAAGTCCTTATCGTCCGCGTGGAGAGCCCTCCAAGAGTCCACTAAAGTGAGTGACCCCAATAGAGTTTTAATTTTTTTCAGAGTCCTGTATTTGATGCATGAGTGACCATTGGAAGTGTCTAGTAGTGGATTCAGGGGCACATTGAAATCCCCTCCCAGTACAATGCATCCTTCCCCAAACCACTTCCGCTCATCAATCACCTTTTGGCAGAAGGACAGATGTGCGGAATTGGGGAAGTAAACATTAGCAAGGGTCACCGGTTTACCAGCCAAGGAACCCTTCAGTAGTAAATATCGGCCTTCAGGATCTGCCAGTTGGTGTGTGAGGTCAAAAGCAGTGTCTTTATGTATCAAAATTGATACTCCTTTGGCCTTGTTCACGGGTGATGTCGCGTGTAGGGCTCTGGGAAAATGTCTGGTATTTATGGGAGGGATGAATCTAGCTCTAAAATGTGTTTCCTGGAAGAAAACAAAAGCAGGCTTCACCTTAGCCAGGGCCCTAAGAACAGATGATCTTTTTTCTGGGATGTTAAGTCCCCTGCAGTTGAAAGAGAGTACCGTGGGACTCCTGCCAAGTGCAGAGAACATGGTGGCCATATGTCAGTTTATGTTCGGTGCGGCAAAAAAGAGTCAGAACACTTACCGACCCAGGAGAGGCGGTCCCAGTCAACCTCAGTGAGCCGTCCACCCAAGGGGGTGTGTCCTTATGCGTCCCAACCAGACCTCCGCGGGGATCCCCAAGTCGGCTGCAATGGAGAGAATGGGATGAAAGGGAAGAGGGAAGGGGGAGGAGAGTGGAAGGGGTACAGAAGCGGCAAAAAGTAATCGAAGAAACCTGAGATATGAACACGTATGAGACAACAAATATTCTAATGCACTATGCAATAAAAATTTTGTAACAATAGGTATCAACGCCTAACAGAAAAAATTACTGTAGGCGATCAAAACGTAGTCTGGTGGACAACAACAGATGGTAGAACAAATGCAATAAGCAAAAAAGATCAGACTACTGATTGTGAGGTGAGTGGGAGGTCAGTTAGCGAGATATTTCAAAAACAAAAACCAGAAACAGAGAAACACCATCGCGAACCCACCAGCCCAAAAATGTGGAGTTTGGTAGAGAATACTCTCAAACCGGGGTGAAGCGGTCTCCGAGAGAAAAAAAAAAAAAAAAAATATGGTATGGGATCGTCTCGGGGTGCCCTCTGGTTGCTTATTCATCTTTGATTTCTTGCTGCTGGATGGAGTGAGAGCAGCACCAGGGGAAGAAGGAGAAGCAGAAGGCATATCAGGGAGTCTGAAGTCCGCGTACCAATCGGGAACTTCCGTAAGAGGTATTTGGAGAGCTTCACAGAATGCAGGCAGGTCTGACGGGGTCCGCAGAAGGTAAGTTTTCCCATGAAAGGTCACGCTGAGAGCAAAGGGGAACTTCCAACGGTAGGAATGTCCTTTAAGTCTCAAGGCATCCAGCAGGGGGCGCAGGGCGCGCCTGTTATTGAGTGTGATGGGCGATGGGTCTTGAAAGAGGAGAATGGGTTCCCCATTAAACAGCACTTGATCATTTTGGCGCGCTTTGGCCAGAATTTCTTCTTTGAGGGGAAAGTTTTGTAGGCAACAAATAATGTCTCTCGGGGGTTGATTATCCGGTCCTTTAGGCCGGAGAGCCCTATGTGCCCTTACAAAGTCTATTGGTGACTCATCAGGCCGTTCCAGCAGGTCATTAAAGATTTTGGTTAAAGCCAGTTTAGTGTCCTCAGGGGGTACAGACTCCGGGACCCCCCGGACCCTGATATTACAACGTCTACCCCTGTTGTCCAGATCCTCGATCTGTCTATTGACATCGATTAGATGCGCGGCGTGTGCCTCAGCCGTGGTTTCTAAGCGTTTAATGGCGGTGTGCCTCGCCCTCCCCTCTCTCTCAGTCCTGTCCAGTTTGTCAGAGATAACCATGACATTAGCAGTTAAGGTGGCTATTGCGGCAGCAAAAGATTGCTTGATGTCTGCTGCTATGACGGTCATGGCTGCATGGGTGAGGGGGAGATCGGGAGAGCGGTCATCTCTTACCATGTCCTCTGAGGCAGAGAGCGATTCCTCACTGAAGTCGGCCTCATGGTGGAGCTGCGCCATCTTGTCCACTAGGTTGAGGGATCTTGCCACCGCTTGAGCCTTGAATAAAGCCGAAATACTTTTGCTGGAGGATGCCGGTGTAGACCGGGTTTGTCTGCTCTGTGATCCGTGGCGGAGAATCCTGCCCATCGCCGCAAATATGGAGACCGGGAAGCTTATTAGGGCTGCGGGTTCACGGAGCTCTCTCAATGTGCTGCCATCCGCCGCGCTGACCAAGCCACGCCCCTCCCAATTACTATTGTTTGTACCCCTAAAAGGCTAGATGAGGAGTAGGGGGAGTATGGAACAGGCAGCACCCTCAAACCTTCAGAAGTATGAGATGAACCCCAACAACTTGGAAAGGTGGATCTCTCTCACACGTACCAACACAGACTATCCCCCAATTTAACTGATCCCCAAAGGTTTTTGATTAAATAGCGGAATAGAAAATATGATCCAAAAAAAGTGTATGTATATCACACGTACACAACCACACTAGGCCCCAATTACTATTGTTTGTACCCCTAAAAGGCTAGGAGTAGGGGGAGTATGGAACAGGCAGCACCCTCAAACCTTCAGAAGTATGAGATGAACCCCAACAACTTGGAAAGGTGGATCTCTCTCACACGTACCAACACAGACTATCCCCCAATTTAACTGATCCCCAAAGGTTTTTGATTAAATAGCGGAATAGAAAATATGATCCAAAAAAAGTGTATGTATATCACACGTACACAACCACACTAGGCCCCAATTACTATTGTTTGTACCCCTAAAAGGCTAGGAGTAGGGGGAGTATGGAACAGGCAGCACCCTCAAACCTTCAGAAGTATGAGATGAACCCCAACAACTTGGAAAGGTGGATCTCTCTCACACGTACCAACACAGACTATCCCCCAATTTAACTGATCCCCAAAGGTTTTTGATTAAATAGCGGAATAGAAAATATGATCCAAAAAAAGTGTATGTATATCACACGTACACAACCACACTGGGCCCCAATTACTATTGTTTGTACCCCTAAAAGGCTAGATGAGGAGTAGGGGGAGTATGGAACAGGCAGCACCCTCAAACCTTCAGAAGTATGAGATGAACCCCAACAACTTGGAAAGGTGGATCTCTCTCACACGTACCAACACAGACTATCCCCCAATTTAACTGATCCCCAAAGGTTTTTGATTAAATAGCGGAATAGAAAATATGATCCAAAAAAAGTGTATGTATATCACACGTACACAACCACACTAGGCCCCAATTACTATTGTTTGTACCCCTAAAAGGCTAGGAGTAGGGGGAGTATGGAACAGGCAGCACCCTCAAACCTTCAGAAGTATGAGATGAACCCCAACAACTTGGAAAGGTGGATCTCTCTCACACGTACCAACACAGACTATCCCCCAATTTAACTGATCCCCAAAGGTTTTTGATTAAATAGCGGAATAGAAAATATGATCCAAAAAAAGTGTATGTATATCACACGTACACAACCACACTAGGCCCCAATTACTATTGTTTGTACCCCTAAAAGGCTAGATGAGGAGTAGGGGGGGTATGGAACAGGCAGCACCCTCAAACCTTCAGAAGTATGAGATGAACCCCAACAACTTGGAAAGGTGGATCTCTCTCACACGTACCAACACAGACTATCCCCCAATTTAACTGATCCCCAAAGGTTTTTGATTAAATAGCGGAATAGAAAATATGATCCAAAAAAAGTGTATGTATATCACACGTACACAACCACACTAGGCCCCAATTACTATTGTTTGTACCCCTAAAAGGCTAGATGAGGAGTAGGGGGGGTATGGAACAGGCAGCACCCTCAAACCTTCAGAAGTATGAGATGAACCCCAACAACTTGGAAAGGTGGATCTCTCTCACACGTACCAACACAGACTATCCCCCAATTTAACTGATCCCCAAAGGTTTTTGATTAAATAGCGGAATAGAAAATATGATCCAAAAAAAGTGTATGTATATCACACGTACACAACCACACTGGGCCCCAATTACTATTGTTTGTACCCCTAAAAGGCTAGATGAGGAGTAGGGGGAGTATGGAACAGGCAGCACCCTCAAACCTTCAGAAGTATGAGATGAACCCCAACAACTTGGAAAGGTGGATCTCTCTCACACGTACCAACACAGACTATCCCCCAATTTAACTGATCCCCAAAGGTTTTTGATTAAATAGCGGAATAGAAAATATGATCCAAAAAAAGTGTATGTATATCACACGTACACAACCACACTAGGCCCCAATTACTATTGTTTGTACCCCTAAAAGGCTAGGAGTAGGGGGAGTATGGAACAGGCAGCACCCTCAAACCTTCAGAAGTATGAGATGAACCCCAACAACTTGGAAAGGTGGATCTCTCTCACACGTACCAACACAGACTATCCCCCAATTTAACTGATCCCCAAAGGTTTTTGATTAAATAGCGGAATAGAAAATATGATCCAAAAAAAGTGTATGTATATCACACGTACACAACCACACTAGGCCCCAATTACTATTGTTTGTACCCCTAAAAGGCTAGATGAGGAGTAGGGGGGGTATGGAACAGGCAGCACCCTCAAACCTTCAGAAGTATGAGATGAACCCCAACAACTTGGAAAGGTGGATCTCTCTCACACGTACCAACACAGACTATCCCCCAATTTAACTGATCCCCAAAGGTTTTTGATTAAATAGCGGAATAGAAAATATGATCCAAAAAAAGTGTATGTATATCACACGTACACAACCACACTAGGCCCCAATTACTATTGTTTGTACCCCTAAAAGGCTAGATGAGGAGTAGGGGGGGTATGGAACAGGCAGCACCCTCAAACCTTCAGAAGTATGAGATGAACCCCAACAACTTGGAAAGGTGGATCTCTCTCACACGTACCAACACAGACTATCCCCCAATTTAACTGATCCCCAAAGGTTTTTGATTAAATAGCGGAATAGAAAATATGATCCAAAAAAAGTGTATGTATATCACACGTACACAACCACACTAGGCCCCAATTACTATTGTTTGTACCCCTAAAAGGCTAGGAGTAGGGGGAGTATGGAACAGGCAGCACCCTCAAACCTTCAGAAGTATGAGATGAACCCCAACAACTTGGAAAGGTGGATCTCTCTCACACGTACCAACACAGACTATCCCCCAATTTAACTGATCCCCAAAGGTTTTTGATTAAATAGCGGAATAGAAAATATGATCCAAAAAAAGTGTATGTATATCACACGTACACAACCACACTGGGCCCCAATTACTATTGTTTGTACCCCTAAAAGGCTAGATGAGGAGTAGGGGGAGTATGGAACAGGCAGCACCCTCAAACCTTCAGAAGTATGAGATGAACCCCAACAACTTGGAAAGGTGGATCTCTCTCACACGTACCAACACAGACTATCCCCCAATTTAACTGATCCCCAAAGGTTTTTGATTAAATAGCGGAATAGAAAATATGATCCAAAAAAAGTGTATGTATATCACACGTACACAACCACACTAGGCCCCAATTACTATTGTTTGTACCCCTAAAAGGCTAGGAGTAGGGGGAGTATGGAACAGGCAGCACCCTCAAACCTTCAGAAGTATGAGATGAACCCCAACAACTTGGAAAGGTGGATCTCTCTCACACGTACCAACACAGACTATCCCCCAATTTAACTGATCCCCAAAGGTTTTTGATTAAATAGCGGAATAGAAAATATGATCCAAAAAAAGTGTATGTATATCACACGTACACAACCACACTAGGCCCCAATTACTATTGTTTGTACCCCTAAAAGGCTAGATGAGGAGTAGGGGGGGTATGGAACAGGCAGCACCCTCAAACCTTCAGAAGTATGAGATGAACCCCAACAACTTGGAAAGGTGGATCTCTCTCACACGTACCAACACAGACTATCCCCCAATTTAACTGATCCCCAAAGGTTTTTGATTAAATAGCGGAATAGAAAATATGATCCAAAAAAAGTGTATGTATATCACACGTACACAACCACACTAGGCCCCAATTACTATTGTTTGTACCCCTAAAAGGCTAGATGAGGAGTAGGGGGGGTATGGAACAGGCAGCACCCTCAAACCTTCAGAAGTATGAGATGAACCCCAACAACTTGGAAAGGTGGATCTCTCTCACACGTACCAACACAGACTATCCCCCAATTTAACTGATCCCCAAAGGTTTTTGATTAAATAGCGGAATAGAAAATATGATCCAAAAAAAGTGTATGTATATCACACGTACACAACCACACTAGGCCCCAATTACTATTGTTTGTACCCCTAAAAGGCTAGGAGTAGGGGGAGTATGGAACAGGCAGCACCCTCAAACCTTCAGAAGTATGAGATGAACCCCAACAACTTGGAAAGGTGGATCTCTCTCACACGTACCAACACAGACTATCCCCCAATTTAACTGATCCCCAAAGGTTTTTGATTAAATAGCGGAATAGAAAATATGATCCAAAAAAAGTGTATGTATATCACACGTACACAACCACACTAGGCCCCAATTACTATTGTTTGTACCCCTAAAAGGCTAGATGAGGAGTAGGGGGGGTATGGAACAGGCAGCACCCTCAAACCTTCAGAAGTATGAGATGAACCCCAACAACTTGGAAAGGTGGATCTCTCTCACACGTACCAACACAGACTATCCCCCAATTTAACTGATCCCCAAAGGTTTTTGATTAAATAGCGGAATAGAAAATATGATCCAAAAAAAGTGTATGTATATCACACGTACACAACCACACTGGGCCCCAATTACTATTGTTTGTACCCCTAAAAGGCTAGATGAGGAGTAGGGGGAGTATGGAACAGGCAGCACCCTCAAACCTTCAGAAGTATGAGATGAACCCCAACAACTTGGAAAGGTGGATCTCTCTCACACGTACCAACACAGACTATCCCCCAATTTAACTGATCCCCAAAGGTTTTTGATTAAATAGCGGAATAGAAAATATGATCCAAAAAAAGTGTATGTATATCACACGTACACAACCACACTAGGCCCCAATTACTATTGTTTGTACCCCTAAAAGGCTAGGAGTAGGGGGAGTATGGAACAGGCAGCACCCTCAAACCTTCAGAAGTATGAGATGAACCCCAACAACTTGGAAAGGTGGATCTCTCTCACACGTACCAACACAGACTATCCCCCAATTTAACTGATCCCCAAAGGTTTTTGATTAAATAGCGGAATAGAAAATATGATCCAAAAAAAGTGTATGTATATCACACGTACACAACCACACTAGGCCCCAATTACTATTGTTTGTACCCCTAAAAGGCTAGATGAGGAGTAGGGGGGGTATGGAACAGGCAGCACCCTCAAACCTTCAGAAGTATGAGATGAACCCCAACAACTTGGAAAGGTGGATCTCTCTCACACGTACCAACACAGACTATCCCCCAATTTAACTGATCCCCAAAGGTTTTTGATTAAATAGCGGAATAGAAAATATGATCCAAAAAAAGTGTATGTATATCACAGGTACACAACCACACTGGGCCCCAATTACTATTGTTTGTACCCCTAAAAGGCTAGATGAGGAGTAGGGGGAGTATGGAACAGGCAGCACCCTCAAACCTTCAGAAGTATGAGATGAACCCCAACAACTTGGAAAGGTGGATCTCTCTCACACGTACCAACACAGACTATCCCCCAATTTAACTGATCCCCAAAGGTTTTTGATTAAATAGCGGAATAGAAAATATGATCCAAAAAAAGTGTATGTATATCACACGTACACAACCACACTAGGCCCCAATTACTATTGTTTGTACCCCTAAAAGGCTAGGAGTAGGGGGAGTATGGAACAGGCAGCACCCTCAAACCTTCAGAAGTATGAGATGAACCCCAACAACTTGGAAAGGTGGATCTCTCTCACACGTACCAACACAGACTATCCCCCAATTTAACTGATCCCCAAAGGTTTTTGATTAAATAGCGGAATAGAAAATATGATCCAAAAAAAGTGTATGTATATCACACGTACACAACCACACTAGGCCCCAATTACTATTGTTTGTACCCCTAAAAGGCTAGATGAGGAGTAGGGGGAGTATGGAACAGGCAGCACCCTCAAATCTTCAGAAGTATGAGATTGTGTTCACTGTACCCCACAAAGATTGAGTTCACTGCACCCCACAATGATTGTGTTCACTGCACCCCACAAAGATTGTGTTCACTGCACCTCACAAAGATTGTGTTCACTGTACCCCCCAAAGATTGTGTTCACTGCACCCCACAAAGATTCTGTTCACTGTACCCCACAAAGATTGTGTTCACTGCACCCTAAAAGGATGTTGTTCACTGCACCCCACAAAGATTGTGTTCACTGCACCCTAAAAGGATGTTGTTCACTGCACCCCAAAAAGATTGTGTTCACTGTACCCCCCCAAAGATTGTGTTCACTGCACCCCACAAAGATTGTGTTCACTGCACCCCAAAAAGATTGTGTTCACTGTACCCCCCAAAGATTGTGTTCACTGCACCCCAAAAAGATTGTGTTCACTGTACCCCCCAAAGATTGTGTTCACTGCACCCCACAAAGATTCTGTTCACTGTACCCCACAAAGATTGTGTTCACTGCACCCCAAAAAGATTGTGTTCACTGTACCCCCCCAAAGATTGTGTTCACTGCACCCCACAAAGATTCTGTTCACTGCACCCCACAAAGGATTTTGTTCACTGCACCCCAAAAAGATTGTGTTCACTGCACCCCAAAAAGGATTTTGATCACTGCACCCCAAAAAGGATGTTGTTCACTGCACCCCAAAAATGATTTTGTTCACTGCACCCCACAAAGATTGTGTTCACTGCACCCCAAAAAGATTGTGTTCACTGTACCCCCCAAAGATTGTGTTCACTGCACCCCACAAAGATTCTGTTCACTGTACCCCACAAAGATTGTGTTCACTGCACCCCAAAAAGATTGTGTTCACTGCACCCCAAAAAGGATGTTGTTCACTGCACCCCAAAAAGGATGTTGTTCACTCCACCCCAAAAAGATTGTGTTCACTGCACCCCACAAAGATTGTGTTCACTGCACCCCAAAAAGATTGTGTTCACTGCACCCCAAAAATGATTTTGTTCACTGCACCCCAAAAAGGATTTTGTTCACTGCACCCCAAAAAGGATGTTGTTCACTCCACCCCAAAAAGATTGTGTTCACTGCACCCCAAAAAGATTGTGTTCACTGCACCCCACAAAGGATTTTGTTCACTGCACCCCAAAAAGATTGTGTTCACTGCACCCCAAAAAGGATGTTGTTCACTGCACCCCAAAAGGATTTTGTTCACTGCACCCCAAAAAGATTGTGTTCACTGCACCCCACAAAGGATTTTGTTCACTGCACCCCACAAAGATTGTGTTCACTGCACACCAAAAAGGATTGTGTTCACTGCACCCCAAAAAGATTTTGTTCACTGCACCCCAAAAAGATTGTGTTCACTGCAGCCCAAAAAGATTGTGTTCACTGCAGCCCAAAAAGATTGTGTTCACTGCAGCCCAAAAAGATTGTGTTCACTGCAGCTCACACACAGAAAAATGGATGTGGATCACTGACACCTGCCTATCTCCAATCCCACACCACACAGCAATATCGATTGTAGTTTGTAGAACACAGTTTCCCTAAAATTCAGCAGACTCTGTCCCTAACAGGATTGAGAAGAGATCGTAGATCAGGATTGAGTGCAGATTCACCCCACCCCCCACACAGCAATATCGATTGTAGTTTGTAGAAGACACTGACCCTATAATTCAGCAGACTCTATCCCTAAAATGCCTACAACTCGCCCTGCCTAAACACTCCGACCTGTCCCTCAATTCTATCCGGACACAAATGGTTTTTTCCTGCCTATCTTTCCCTAATCAGCAGCCAGCACATTGATGTGTGCTCTGTCCCTTAGCTAAGCAGCAGAATGACGCTGCTGCGGCGGCTGCCTCGAACTTATAAAGACTTGGTCACATGCTTCAGACGGCCAATCACAGCTACTAAGACATTTGCAGGCATGGCTGGGATGGCTTAAGGCACACCAGTTAAACGATTGTTGATTGGCTGTTGAAAGCCCGCCATGAAAAGAGCGCCAAAGCATGCAAAACCCGGAAATAAAACGACCGAACACGGATTTTTACCCGAACATACAGTAAAGTGTCCGTGTCCGTGTTCGGGTAAAAAAAATCCAATTATTCGGTACGAACACGAATAATACAGTCCGTGTTCGCTCAACACTAACAGTGAGTATACCAAGCATGCTTTACTGCATATACAGACTGATTTAACAGTTGTGGGTTTAGTAACACTTTAACTGTGAAGTGATCCATCCACCTTGTTGTGAATGTGGAAACGCTGTGTATATCTCAGAACTGAATTAGCAGAAAAAGACATCTTTTGGCAGCTAAAACAGTTTTCTTATACGTATTACATCTGTGCATTTAGCTGTTTGCCTGGAGTCCAGCTTTACATTTTACTTCTAAGGAACTCATTCTTAAATAAAACCTCTAATATTTGCAAATAATGTAATAAAATATTTGTAACCAATAATAAAGCCTATAATTCTCTCACAGGAAACAATGGAGAATAAAGATGAGGGTGATGAGGACACAGAACAGGATCATGAAGCAGAAGAATCTGATCAGTCTCCTGATAATGTATGTTGACATTGTTCACATTTACTATCATAAGGTATAAGGGAAATATGGTGTGATATCATCATTATATTGGGAAGCAGTAATAGAGGACATTGTCAATCAGAGGAGGACTGGGCCAGGGGGCAGGGGGGCAATTGCTCCTCGGGCTGCTCTGATTCCCCATAAAAAGGCTGCACCGCTTCTACCACAGACATGCCTAAAGTATTCCTGGTGAAGAAGTAAAAAGGCCCTGGCACTGACCTACTGAGTATGGGACAAAGACAAAGACAGAAGCAGCCCCCCCCCCCCCCCAGCATAGTTACATAGTAGTTGAGGTTGAATAAAGACAATAGTCCATCCAGTTCAACCTGTGTAGGTGTGTGTGGCCGAAATCATCTCGCATACCCCTGAATCATGTAAACTGTGTCTGAGGCAGAGACCAGTTCCATGCCCCACTGGAGACTCTCCTCATAAAATCATACAGTGAGATATTATTGTAAATGTTACTTTTACTTTACATTTTTTTTGTTTGTTATTTCCTGTGTTTTGTAATTGGATTTCATATTCATATGTCAGTCTTCCCTATAGTGATCATCAGGTTATTAGGGAATGTAATTGGCATCACTGTTTAAAGTGTATGGAAAAAGGCCAAACCTTATTTTTACCAGTTTTGGATAAAGTAAGAAATTTTTTATAGCCGTCAGTTTCTTTTTTTCTGTCTGTGTCCTGTCAAGAAGAATTACCCCTACTTCCAGTCCCAGAGACACAGCAGGAAGTAGGAAGAGAGCTCTCCAAAACAAGTGTAAATCCCCAATTGGACTGTTACCCCTGGAGCAGATATCACCATTGAAGAATTTCCGTTCTATTGCAGTTTCTGTGACATCTCAAAAGTTGAGGTTGCCCGTACTGAGCCCAATACTTACCAGGACCGATAGTGATGGTGGATCTCCCTAGTGAGGACATAGAAAACAATAATATCTCACTTATTCGAACTGTTCCAAATTCTACCCAAATTGAAAATTGTTTTGGCTTTAAATATGTGTAGCGCCCTCCTAGGTAGGTACTAGGAAAATGTATAAGTGGCCCTGTCTACTTATCAGGGGGGCCTAAATTGTTAGTTAGCTGTCACATGTTTCCAGGTGTGTCTATTTAGTCTGGGGAGTCTCCCCACTATGTCCAATGAGGGATCTTGTTGGTCAGTGGAGGAAACCTAGCCAATGGCACATCATGATTTATGAATCTCTCAGTGGGTGGGGTCTACCGCAATGCACCCTGGGATTGGATATAAATCTGTGGGGAGCGAGTGACAGAGTGTCTTTTGGCGGGAGCATCAGTCCCAGGAGGAGGTGATGGCTGTCTCTCCTCCTGTCAGAGAGTGAAGGTAGTCCAGGCAGTTGGCCTAAGGGGACCAGAGGTTGAGCTGCAGAGAGGGATCCAGATTGTTGCTGACCGAGTGGAGCTGCTGGGCAGAAGTCTTCAGGAAAAACAGTATTGTGAGTACTCAAGATCTACTCAGGGGTCTGCCTAGGAAAGGGGACCACTCCAGAAGGTCAAGGGGATCCAGGAGCCAGCTAACCAGGAGTTGAGGCAGTGAAAGGGGGTGCCAAGTGTTCAAAGCCCTGAATATTGGAAAGTGAAAGGGGGCGCCAGTGTGGGCCCTGAAATGTTCAGCAGTGCAGTCAAAGTTTACAGTCAGCTACCTCAGGAAGGAGTACCTCAGGGAGCTAAAAAGGACCTTGTTAGTCAAAGGCAAAGTCATAGCGTCAAGTCAGCATTAACAGGCATTCAGCCAGCATTAATCAGCGCCAAGTCAGCGTTAACAGGCATCCGGCCAGCGTTAACCAGCGTCAAGCAGCCTTTTCTAGAGTCCCTGATTCATTTTGCATAGTTCAGTTGTTGGAGTATCCCACTCATCCCTTCTCCCTTCCAAGTTTCTAAATAAAGCTAAAAACCCAAAGATACTGGACTAGTTCTTGTCTCCATGCTCACACTTGGAGAAACATGTTCAAAGGTACTTTTGTTGCACCTGGTGACCCAGGAGGACCCACAGCCAGCACCTATGCTGGGAATTCTGCTAGATATGCTTTAAAGAAAACATGTACATTCTCTTGCAAATGCTTGCTGCTTGTCTGATCCAGAAAATTCAACACTTTTTGAGTCGCTCAACTACAACAAGCAAGAGTTCCAGCCGTTTTTGTGTTCATTAAAAGTCAGCAGCTACAAAAAGTGTGGCTGCTGACTTTTAATAAACACACACTCCCCTGTCCCCCTGTCCCACGGTCCAGCGATGAGGGGGAGCCTTGGTTCTCTGTGTCTTCTCCCTGCAGTGCTGGCATCTTTGGTGTGGGCACTGGGCTGTGATAGCCTGAAGATTCACAGCCGGGTGCGCAATGAGCATGCGTGAGTCGCGCTGCACATGCTGAATGGCAATCTTCTGGGACCTCTGACATGTTCTAAAAGATTGTAGGGTGGGAGGGGCAGAGAAAAACTTCCGCCCGAGCCGCCTAGGCGGCCCGAGCATAAGTGGGAGCGGGTACCTGTCAAATTTAGGTACCCTCCCTCCCCCCCAAAGAAAATTACATGCCAAATGCTCATACCAGGTTGGACCCCCCTCTTGCCTTCAGAACTGCCTTAATTCTTGGTGGCATAGATTCAACAAGGTGTTGGAAATATTTCTCTGAGATTTTAGTCCATATTAAGATGATAGCATTTGCTGCATATTTGTTGGCTACACATCCATAATGCAAATCTACAATTCCATCAAATCCCAAAGGTCTACCACAGTACAAAGAACATGGACTTGCAATTATTTTAGTAAATATACACTGCTAAATACCTTTTCTCATCATCAGTATATAGCAATTCTTGTGACCTCTATCAGTGTCTGGTTAAAGCTTGTAGGAGGGGTTTTCATTCTCCTCTGACTTTCCTATGAGGCTGCAGGACCCCTGACCTTCTATCTGGACAGTGCTGATTGGCCCTGTGCTGATCACATGCACTCTTCCAAGAAAAAAAAAAACTCTCTAGCAATACACACCATACTGAGCATGTGCGGCTCGCCCCCAAGTCTCTGTTCTATCACCATATAGATTGGGGACAGTGGAAGAAGGGAAGGTTAAGGGAAGATAGGATCAAACATCCCTTTTACACAATGCAGAGGATTATCGGAGTTGTAAAGTCAGAAGGTTTTTTATCTTAATGTATTCTATGCATTAAGATAAAAAACCTTTTGAGTGTAGCACCTCCTAATACTTACCTAAGTCCCATCTCTGTCCAGCAATGCCCTCGAATCCCTCTGCCGTCCGGGACGCTCTCTCCTGATTGGCTGAGACACAGCCACGGCGACACTGGCTCCCGCGGCTGTCAATCAAAGTCAGTTATCCATTCAGGAGAGAGAGGGGATGGGGCCCAATGGCAGCTCTGTGTCTGAATGGACACACAGAGCTGTAGCTCGGCTCGGGTGCCCCTATAGCAAGCTGCTTGCCGTGGGGGCATTCAACAGGAAGGAGAGGCTAGGAGCCGCAAAGTGGGACCCGAAAAGAGGAGGATCGGGGCTGCTCTGTGCAAAACCAACTGCACAGAGAGGTAAGTATAACATGTTTGTTATTTAAAGAAAAAAAAATGTAAGACTTTACAATCACTTTAACCCTTTAGGTTCCAAAGTGAGTATAACATGCAAGCTTTACTGCATATACAGACTGATTTAACGGTTGTGGGTTTAGTAACACTTTACCTGTGAAGTGATCCATCCACCTTGTTGTGAATGTGGAAAGGCTGTGTATATCTCAGAACTGAATTAGCAGAAAAAGACATCTTTTGTCAGGTAAAACAGTTTTCTCATACGTATTACATCTGTGCATTTAGCTGTTTGCCTGGAGTCAGCTTTACATTTTAGTTCTAAGGAACTCATTCTTAAATAAAACTTCTAATATTTGCAAATAAAGTTATAAAATTTTTGTAACCAATAATAAAGCCTATAATTCTCTTACAGGAAACAATGGAGAATAAGGATGAGGGTGATGAGGACACAGAACAGGATCATGAAACAGTAGAATCCGATCAGTCTCCTGATAATGTATGTTGACATTGTTCAAATTAACTGTCATAAGATATAAGGGAAATATGGTGTGATATCATCATTACATTGGGAAGCAGCAATAGAGGACATTGTCAATCAGGGGAGGACTGGGCCAGGGGGCAGGGAGGCAATTACCCCTCAGGCTGCTCTGATGCCCCATAAAAAAGCTGCACCGCTTCTATCACAGACATGCCTAAAGACATCACTTCCAGGTTTTTACATGGAGACCCGATCAGTGCCGAATACGGCTTTGATCGGGTCTTCTCTTCGGCGGTCATGCAGAATGGTTGCCTGGGTCTACCGGGAGGACAGGAGACCCGGGCGAGCCGCAGAAGGCAACAGGAGGGGGGGGGGGACATCCCCTCCCGCTCCTTGTAATGACAGCCGAGTGGCTTCTCAGCCGCATCGTTTGTCATTACAAGACAGTCGGCTATGGACGCCGGTATCGGGGTGATGCCTCTAGCTGCAGGCATCACCCCGGTACAAGCACTTTCCTGAAATATCGGCAATATCGGTCACCTTGGTGGCCGATTCCGACATGTTGGGGAAAGTGCGGATTGGCCCTCAATATATCGCCATTGCCGATAATCGGTCGATCTCTAGTCAGGAGCACTTAAAGCGGAAGTTCCACTTTTGAGTGGAACTCCGCTTTAAGGTTAGAACATCTGATCTGTCTATTTTTATATATACTCACCGCCCACTTTATTAGGTACACCTTGCTAGTACCAGGTTGGACCCCCTCTTGCCTTCACAACTGCCTTAATTCTTGGTGGCATAGCTTCAACAAGGTGTTGGAAATATTTCTCTGAGATTTTAGTCCATATTAAGATGATAGCATCACGCAGTTGCTGCATATTTGTTGGCTGCACATCCATAATGCGAATCTACCATTTCACCAAATCCCAAAGGTCTCCCACAGTACACAGGACATGCAAAAATTTTAGTAAATATAAACTGCTAAATACCTTTTCTCATCAGCAGTATATAGCAATTTTTGTGACTTTTATCAGTGTCTGGTTAAAGCTTGTAGGAGGGGTTTTCATTCTCGTCTGACTTTCCTATGAGGCTGCAGGACCCCTGACCTTCTATCTGGACAGTGCTGATTGGCCCTTTGCTGATCACATGCACTCTCCCAAGAAAAAAAAAAAACTCTCTAGCAATACACACCAAACTGAGCATGTGCAGCTTGCCCCGAAGGCTCTGTTCTATCAGCAGATAGATTGGGGACAGTGGAAGAAGGGAAGGTTAAGGGAAGACAGGATCAAACAGCCTTTTTACACATTGCAGAAGATTATTGGAGTTGTAAAGTCAGAAGGTTTTTAATCTTAATGCATTCTATGCATTAATATAAAAAAAACCTTATGGGTGCAGCAGCCTCCCTGGCACCTCCTAATACTTACCTGAGCCCCATCTCTGTCCAGCAATGCCCCCGAGTCCCTCTGCCGTCCGGGACTCTCTCTCCTGATTGGCTGAGACACAGCCACGGCGACATTGGCTACCGTGGCTGTCAATCAAAGTCAGTTATCCAATCAGGAGAGAGAGGGGATGGGGCCCAATGGCAGCTCCGTGTCTGAATGGACACATGGAGCTGTAGCTCGGCTCGGGTGCCCCCATAGCAAGCTGCTTGCTGTGGGGGCACTCAACAGGAGGGAGAGGCTAGGAGCAGCAAAGAGGGACCCGAGAAGAGGAGGATCGGGGCTGTTCTGTGCAAAACCAACTGCACAGAGGAGGTAAGTATAACATGTTTGTTATAAAAAAAAAAAACAGGACTTTAACCCTTTGAGTTCCACAGTGAGTTTAACAAGCAGGCTTTACTGCATATACAGACTGATTTAACAGTTGTGGGTTTAGTAACACTTTAACTGTGAAGTGATCCATCCACCTTGTTGTGAATGTGGAAACGCTGTGTATATCTCAGAACTGAATTAGCAGAAAAAGACATCTTTTGTCAGGTAAAACAGTTTTCTTATACGTATTACATCTGTGCATTTAGCTGTTTGCCTGGAGTCCAGCTTTACATTTTACTTCTAAGGAACTCATTCTTAAATAAAACTTCTAATATTTGCAAATAATGTAATAACATTTTTGTAACCAATAATAAATCCTATAATTCTCTGACAGGAAACAATGGAGAATAAGGATGAGGGTGATGCGGACACAGAACAGGATCATGAAGCAGGAGAAACCGATCAGCCTTCTGATAATGTATGTTGACATTGTTCACATTTACTGTCATAAGGTATAAGGGAAATATGGTGTGATATCATCATTACATTGGGAAGCAGCAATAGAGGACATTGTCAATCAGGGGAGGACTGGGCCAGAGGGCAGGGGGGCAATTGCTCCTCGGGCTGCTCTGATGCCCCATAAAAAGGCTGCACTGCTTCTACCACAGACATGCCTTAAGGATTCCTGGTGAAGAGAAGTAAAACTAATACTGAGTATGGGATGAAGACAAGGACAGAGCGCAGGCCTCCCCCCCCCCCCACCAACATGGATGGTATAAACTGTGTCTGAGCAGAGGCCATTTCCATGCCCCACTGTAGACTCTCCTTCCCCAGCCACCCCCAACTGAGCATTCCCAGCTCCCCTCAACCAGCCTCTGCTGGCCAGGTCGGGAACCCGGACTCGGCTAGTGAGTAGAGAGTACCTGGAGCGGAGCTTTAGCATGGAATGGAGGTCAGGAGGAGGCCGGGAAGCGAGGGAGTGGGGAGGGCCGAGTCTCTGCACCATGGGCCTCTGGTTTGTACTTGCCCCCTGGGCCGAAAGTTGCCAGTCAGCCCTTGATGTCAAAGGCCAACGATCACATCAGCAATGACAACATCAAATCCATTAACACACATTGCTCAAAAAAGGGCAATGGTTAGCCACTTCTGTACATTACCAAGAAAATCATACAGTAAAATATTATTGTAACTGTTACTTTGATTTTACATTTTTTTGTTTGTTATTTCCTATGTTTTGATAAATGTATTTCATATGCATATGTCAGACTTCCCTATAGTGATCATCTGGTTATTAGGGAATGTAATTGGCATCACTGTTTAAAGTGTATGGAAAAAGGCCAAACCTTATTTTTACCAGTTTTAGATAAAGTAAGAAATTGTTTAGACCCGTCAGTTTCTTTTTTCTGTTTGTGTCCTGTCAGGAAGAATTACCCCTACTTCCTGTCCCAGAGACACAGCAGGAAGTAGGAAGAGAGCTCTCCAAAACAAGTGTAAATCCCCAATTGGACTGTTACCTCTGGAGCAGATGTCACCATTGCAGAATTTCCATTCTATTGCAGTTCCTGTGACATCTCAAAAATTGAGGTTGCCCATAACTTTCCATACTGAGCCCAAAACTTACCAGGACAGATAGTGATGGTGGATCTCCCTAGAGAGGACATAGAAAACAATAATATCTCACATATTCTAACTCTTCCACATTCTACAAAATTGAAAACAGTTTTGGCTTTACATATACTTTAAAGAAAGTAATGCACCTTGTCTTGCAAATGCTTGCTGCTTGTCTGACCCAGAAAATTCAACACTTTCACCTACAACAAGCATGAAGTAATTAAAGAAGAGTTTGTGCTTATTAAAAGTCAGCAGCTACAAAAAGTGTAAACTTGATAAAAGAAAAGGAATTGGCAGCACTCCAGGTTGAGTCAAAATCCAGGTTTATTGACTGGACATCCAAATATGACAATCGTGACAAGGTAGACGCGTTTCACACACTGACTGTGTGCTTAATCATTACCTAATGATTAAGCACACAGTCAGTGTGTGAAACGCGTCTACCTTGTCACGATTGTCATATTTGGATGTCCAGTCAATAAACCTGGATTTTGACTCAACCTGGAGTGCTGCCAATTCCTTTTCTTTTATCAAGTTTTCACGGAGGCGAACCGGGGCATGCACCTGTGTGAGTCATCAGGCAATTACACCACCTTGAGCAGTGACTCCTTGTCTGTTCAATTACAAAAAGTGTAGCTGCTGACTTTTAATAAACACATACTCACCTGTCCCACGGTCCAGCGATGCAGCAGGGGGAAGCCTCGGTTCTCTACGTCTTCTCCCCGCAGCGCCAGCATCTTTGGTGTGGGCACCTGGCTTCACAGCCGGGTGCGCACTGCGCATGCGTGAGTTGTGCTGCACGTGCTGAATGGACAGGCAATCTTCTGTGACCTCTGACATGTCCTAGAAGATTGCAGGGTGGGAGGGGCAGAGGAGAACTTCCGCCCAAGCTGCATAGGCGGACTGAGCAGAAGTGGGAGCGGGTACCTGTCAAATCTAGGTACCCGCTTCCCCCCCCCCAAAATAAATGACATGCCAAATGTGGCATGTCAGGTGGTCAGGACTAGGGATGTAACGATATCGAAGATATCGCGATATCGTATCGTCGTGGTCGTCTCAATATCGTCGTGGTCGTGTCTCGATATCGTCGTGGTTGGGTTACAATATTAAAAGGACAGGTGTCCGTCAAAAAGCAAGAGGAATGAACACAGTCCCGCGGAACAAATCATTGTTAACTACATAGACCAGAGTTTAAGGATTTTTTTCACTGTTTTTTTTTCTTGCAATGTAGATATTTTGATCTTTCTGATGAAAAACGTGAACATAAGCTAAATGATAGGTCAGTGTTTTTTTTTAACCACTTACCGCCCGCCCGCCGTCATATGACGGCGGGACGGTGCGGCTATTATCCTGGGCGGACGTCATATGACGTGACCCAGGAAATGCACGGCAGGCGCGCGATCGCGGGCGCGCCGCCGTGCACTGCCGGTGTCGGGGTGTCCCCGGGACACCCCCCGTCACCGGCAGGGGGGAAACAGCCACTGGGCGTGGCTGTTTCCCACGTGATCGGCTGTGTTCCAATGACACAGCCGATCACAATGGAGGCGGCCGGGAGATGACCGCGCATGCGCGATCGGGAGCGCGCAGCGCGGTCATGTCGGTGGCACTGTGTTCCGTAGGAACACAGCTGTCACCAGCAGTAGTAAACAGTCACTGACAGTGACTGTTTACTATGTGATCGGCTGTGAATCCATTCACAGCCGATCACAAAATGTAAACAAAGAGCAGTAACTCACTGTTACTAGCTCTTCTCTCCTCATACAGCTTCCAGTGTGAGGGGAGCAGAGCTAGAAATAGTGAGTTACTGCTCTGTACACAGGTCAAAAGTAAAATCACACTAATAAAGGTCCCCCCACACAGTCCTCAGCCCCCCCCAATGTCACCTGTCACCCAACAGTCACCTCATCAGTGCCCAGAAATTGACACCCATAAGGCTATGTTCACATGTGAGCGCAGCGATCACGGGCAGAATCACCGCGATTCTGCCCGCAATCCGGAAATCATTGCAAATTGCGGGACGCCTGTGCGTTGCCCGTTTTTTGCAATAGCACCCCAAACGCTGTGCGATGTTGCCACCATTTCCGCCTGCCGAATCGCGGTAACATCGCGCAAACAACGCATGACGCCCAAAAAAGGTACAAGAGTTTCTTTGGGGCGTCATGTGTTGTTTGCGTGATGTTACCGCGATTCGGCAGGCGGAAATCGCAGCAACATCGCACAGCGTTTGGGGTGCTATTGCAAATCACGGGCAACGCACAGGCGCCCCGCAATTTGCAATGATTTCTGGATCGCGGGCAGAATCGCAGTGATTCTGCCCATGATCGCTACGCTCACATGTGAACGTAGCCTAAAGTTCACCGGTCACCAGAGACTGCCATCAGTACCGCCGTGCACCATCGCCCGTCACCTGTCACCCATCAGTGACCATCGCCCGTCACCCCATCAATCACCGTCACCGGTCACCCCATCAGTCATCGTCACCTGTCACCCCATCAGTCATCATCATCTGTCACCCTATCAATCATCGTCACTCGACACCCCATCAGTGATCGTCACTTGTCACCCCATCAATCATCGTCACATGTCACCCCATCAGTGATTGTCATCTGTCACCCCATCAATCATCGTCACTTGTCACCTCATCAATCATCGTCACCTGTGACCTCATCAGTCATTGTCACCTGTCACCCCATCAGTCATCGTCACCTGTCACCCCATCAGTCATCGTCACCTGTTTGCCATATACATGCAATCACTTACTGACCGCCTAACGACTATATGCGTCGGCCATTAAAAGCTAAATACTGGGGTTATGGCAGCAGATAGCCCCCATAACCCCAGTATTTTTTGAAACGGCGGGCGGTCGGCTTTCAGATAAGGGTGGTCCCAGTGGCGGATTCGCCGCGGAATTACCCTTACGGTGCAGGGGAAGAGGTGCCCCCCCCTCCTGCCGCTTTCCCAGACGTTTTCCCAGCTTACCGGACCCGCCGGCAGCGGGGAAAACTATCCGGTCCCGGATCCTCAGAGACAGGAAGTCGAGTGAGGGCAAGATGGCCCTCACTCAACTCTATGGTCTTGGAGGACCGGAGCTACGTCAAAAAACGTTGCCTAGCAACTGGTTTAAAGGGCCGCTTTTTTTTTTTTCTTTTTTTTTTTCCTCTTTCAACAATTTTTTTTTTTCTTTTCTTTTTTAGTGTAGTTGTGAGGTGTGAGGTCTTTTTGACCCCAGATCTCACAATAAAGAGGACCTGTCATGCCTATTTCTATTACAAGGGATGTTTACATTCCTTGTAATAGGAATAAAAATGATCAAAACATTTTTTTTTTTTAAACTGTGTAAAAATAAAAAAATAATAAATAAAATAAATAGGAAAAAAAAAAAAAAAAAATTAAAGCGCCCTGTCCCCGTTAGCTCGCGCGCAGAAGCAAACGCATACGCAAGTCCCGCCCACATATGTAAACGGTGTTCAAACCATACATGTGAGGTATCGCCGCGATCGTTAGAGCGAGAGCAATAATTTGAGCCCTAGACCTCCTCTGTAACTCTAAGCTAGTAACCTGCAGAAATTTTTAAAATGTTGCCTATGGGGATTTTTAAGTACCAATGTTTGGCGCCATTCTGTGAGCATGCGCAATTTTGAAGCATGACATGTTGGGTATCTAATTACTCGGCGTAACATTATCTTTCACATTATGGAAAAAAAATTGTGCTAAATTTACTGTTTTCTTATTTTTTAGTTCAAAAAAGTGAATTTTTTTCAAAAAAATCGCATCTGGAAGACTGCTGCGTAAATATGGTGTGATAAAAAATATTGCAACGATCTCCATTTTATTCTCTAGGGTCTCTGCTAAAAAAAAATATATAATGTTTGGGGGTTCCAAGTAATTTTCTAGCAAAAAAAATGATTTTAGCTTGTAAACACCAAGTGTCAAAAATAGGCCCAGTCTTAAAGTGGATAAATGGACAACTTTGTGTAAAGCGCTACTTGGATGTTAGGCCTATGTGTGTGGCCAGGCTGTGAAAAAGTGTTACACATGTGGTATCACCATACTAAGGAGAAATAGCAGAATGTATTTTGGGGTGCAATTTTTGCTATGTACATGCTATGTGTTAGAAATATTGCATAAATGGACAGCTTTGTGTAAAAAAAAATGTGTTTTCATTTTCTTTCCACATTTTCCAAAAACTTGTGGAAAAAAATGACATATTCAAAAGACTCATTATGCCTCAAAAATTATACGTTGGGCTGTTTGCTTTCCAAAATGGGGTCATTTTATGGGGGTTTCCATTGTCCTGGTGCTCCAGGGCCTTCAAAAGTGCGATAGGTTGTCAGGAAATTATATGTGTAATTTGTGCTCCTAGAATGCCGGACGGGGCTACTTGAATGTTAGGCCTCTGTATGTGGCCAGGCTGTGAAAAAGTCTCACACATGTGGTATCGCCATACTCAGGAGGAGTAGTAGAATGTGTTTTGGGGTGTAGTTGCAAGTATACATGTGCTGTGTGAGAGAAATAACCTGTTAATATGGCAATTTGTAAAAAAAAAAAAAAAAAAACAATCTTCATTTTGCAAAGAGTTGTGGGAAAAAATGACAACTTCAAAAAACTCACCATGCCCCTTATTAAATACCTTGGAATGTCTACTTTCCAAAAAGGGGTCATTTGGGGGGTATTTGTACTTTCCTGACTTTTTAGTGTCTCAAGAAATGAGATAGGCCTTCAGTACATCAGGTGTGGTCAAGTGTGATCAATTTTCAATGATTCGCACCATAGCTTGTGGACTCTATAACTTTCACAAAGACCAAATAATATACACTTACTTAGGTTATTTTTACCAAAGATAAGTAGCAGTATAAATTTTGGCCAAAATTTGTGAAGAAAAATGACTAATTTGCAAAATTTTATGACAGAAACAAAGAAAAATGCGTTTTTTCATGATATTTTCAGTCTTTTTTTATTTATAGCACAAAAAATAAAAAACCCAGTATTGATCAAATACCATCAAAAGAAAGCTCTATTTGTGTGAAAAAAAGGACACAATTTTTGTATGGGTACAGTGTTGCATGACTGAGTAATTCTCAGTCAAAGTGTGAGAGCGCTGAAAGCTGAAAATCGGTCTGGGCAGGAAGGGGGTGAAAGTGCACTGTAGGCAAGTGGTTAAAGGCTTTTTGACTGACTATTTTATTTAAGTTTAAGTTATGTTACTAAATACCAGTTTTAAAAGGCTGCCTTTATTTGCCTTGCACATTTAAACCTGACTTAACTTGATCTTTGTTTGCACTTAAAGGGAATTGCCTATTGTTTGTTTACAATTGTTCTAGCTGCTTCTTAATTTGAACATTGCACAGAAGAATCAGTTATGCAACCAAATATTACTATACAGAATATTGATGTTCCTGACTACAACTTGCACTTTAAAAGCACTATGTGATCAGTGTTTTATGTTGTCATGGATCCATAAATACAACAATAAATTGCCTGTTGACTGGCAAAAGCAGAATAAATGTCGGTATTTTTTCGCTATTATCAACACAAACACTATCATGAGCTATTTAACAATACCATGAGCTTTTCCACAGTATCGCAATAAATATCGTACCGTGAGGTCAATATCGAAATTGTATCGTACCGTGAGATTTTGATATCGTTACATCCCTAGTCAGGACCACTTAAAGCGGAAGTTCCACTTTTGAGTGGAACTCCGCTTTAACCACTTTACCTCTGCCTGCAGTAATATTACTGCGGCAAAGTGGCTCGTTATCGTCTGACGACGTAGTACTACGTCGTCAGACACTCCCCTTTCTCGGCGGCGCGCGCGCACCGCCGGAGACTCACTCCCACTGTATTCAGTCACAGCGGGAGTCGGGCCAGGGGAGGAGCAGCGGCGATCGCTGCTGCTCTTCCCCGATCGTCGGGGATCTAGTGTGGAGATCCGCCTGCTTGTGTAAACACAAGTGGGCGGATCTCCTAAGTGACAGGCAGGGTCAGATTGCAGGGTTCAGCATAGCTGAACCCTGGATCTGTCCTTGTGTCACACAGTCACCTCCCCCCACACACGTCAGTAAGCACCAGGCATACATTAACCCCTCCCTCTCCAATAAAATTAACCCCTTCCCTGCCAGTGTCATTTGTACAGTAAGGGCTCTTTCACACGGGCGTTCCGTATGTCCGTTTTTCATCCCATCCGTTTGCGGATGAAAAACGGACATAATGTATCTCTTTGTAAATACGGATGTCAGCGGATGACCATCCGCTGACATCCGTTTTTCGTCAGTTCAGTTCAGTTTTTTTGAACTGAAGAGAACCCTATTTTTTCTTCCGTTCAAAAAACGGAACGGACGCAAAAACGGATGTCAGTGGTGTCATCCGCTGACATCCGTATTTACATAGAGATACATTATGTCCGTTTTTCATCCGCAAACGGATGGGATGAAAAACGGACATACGGACCGGATGACACAAGTGTCATCCGTGTCCGTTTAAAAAAAAAAAAAAAAGGAACTGATCAGGCATAAAAAACTGAACGCCCGTGTGAAAGAGCCCTAACAGTGCATATATATAGCACTGATTACTGCAGTAATGTCACTGGTACCCCCAAAAATGTCAGTCAAGGGTCCGATCTGTCCCCCGCAATGTTGCAGTCCCGCAAAAAAAAATCACAGATCGCCGCCATTGCGCGTTAAAAAAAAACACCAAAAATGACAGAAATCTTTCCCTTTCTTAGTAAACACTGTATGTTGTAAATAACTTTTGCGCAAACCAATCAAAATACGCTTATTGTGAATTTTTTTTACCAAACATAAGTAGCAGAAAACAAATTGGCCAAAAATTTTAAAAAAATTTAATTTTTACATTTTTTTGGGGGGAATTTCATATAAAAAAATGTGAAAAATATTGTTGTTTTTTTCAAAATTTACGCTTTTTTTTGTTTATAGCGCAAAAAGTAAAAATCGCACAGGTGATCAAATACCACCAAAAGAAAGCTCTGTTTGTGAGAAAAAAAGGACATAAATTTCGTTTGGGTATGGCGTCACACGATGGCGCAATTGTCAGTTAAATTCGCACAGCGCCGAATCGCAAAAAGTGGCCCAGACGCATGACAGCAAAATCCTCTAGTGATAAAGTGGTTAAGGTTAGAACATCTGATCTGTGTATTTCTATATACACTCACTGCCCACTTTATTAGGTACACCTTGCTAGTACCAGTTTGGACCCCCTCTTGCCTTCAGAACTGCCTTAAATCTTGGTGGCATAGATTCAACAAGGTGTTGGAAATATTCCTCTGAAATTTAAGTCCATATTAAGATGATAGCATCACACAGTTGCTGAATATTTTTAGCTGCACATCCATAATGCAAATCTACTATTCTACCAAATCCCAGAGGTGCTCTATTGGATTGAAATCTGGTGACTGTGGAGGCCATTGGAGTACAGTGACCTCATTGTCATGTTCAAGAAACCAGTTTGAGATGTTTTAAAGTTTGTGACACATTGCATTATCCTGCTGTAGCCATCAGAAGAAGGCTACACTGTAATCATAAAGGAATGGACATGGTCAGCAACAACACTCAGGTAGGCCCTGGCATTTAAATGATGCTCAATTGATAGTAAACTGGCCCAAAGTGTGCCAATAAAAGATCCCCCACACCATTACACCACTAGCTTAAACCATTGATACAAGGCAGGACGGATCCATGCTTTCATGTGGTTTACACCAAATTCTGGTTCCTCCATCTGAATGTCGCAGCTGAAATCGAGACTCATCACGCCAGACAGCGTTTTTCCAATCTTCTATTGTCCAGTTTCCTGTTCTTAGCTGACAGGAGTGGCACCTGGACTGGTTATTTGAGATATTGTTGCATTTCTATCATCTGGAACCAATCTGTCTATTCTCCTCTGACCTCTGAAATCAACAAGGCATTTTTATCCACACAACTGCCGCTCACTGGATAATTTCTCTTTTTCGGACAATTCTCTGCAAACCCTAGAGATTGTTGTGCATAAAAATCCCAGTAGAACAGCCTTTTTAGAAATACTCAGACCAGCCCATCTGACACCAACAACTATGCCACGTTCAAAGTCACTTAATTCCCCTTTCTTTCCCATTATGATGCTCGGTTGCTGAACTTCAGCAAGTCATCTTTACCATGTCTAGTTGGCTAAATGCATGAGTTGTTTCCTAGTATTTGGCTGATTAGCAATTTGTGTTACCAAGCAATTGAACAGGTGTACCTAATAAAGTGCCTAGTGAGTGTAGATAACTGATTATTGGGTCTTTAGAGCCACTCGATTAGGAGAAGTCACCAATATCTGGCTTGAATATTTCAATCAGCACAGGTTTCCTCTAAACTGCTGACATAATCATGGCTATTACCATGGAAAGTCTTCTGTTTTCTGAAAAACTAGACCTGACCCCTTCTCATGGTAGGGTGTTTTGTTGAGGCAAACAGAATTGTATGCATCAGGAAAGCTGAAAGCTATGCTGCCTAGAATCTCAACTACCTCTAGGGTCACCCATGGCAGACAGGTGTAACAAATATTCCAAACAAAAACCAAGCACTTTCATTGGGAAATGGCAATATAGGACGATGCCAATGATGCATGATTGAAGGTAAGGACATCAACCCAAGCTGCTTGATAGAAGGCAATGGTAAACCACTTCTGTACTCTATCAAGAGAACTATACTGATAGATATACATTTTTTGAAAAAAAAAAAAAATTACTGATAGATATAATAAGGGCCGCTGATAGACGGATAGTAGCTCTCCTCCTGTACAGTGCCCAGGCCAGCAGGGGGAGGGGCCCAGGCAGCAGCAGAATCAGATATGGGCAGTATTGGGGGTGATTGGTAAAGCAGCGGGAAGACGGGGCAATTGGAGGACCCAATCTCCAGGGTGTCTCTCTCTGCAGCAGCTAAAAGCTGGCTTTTCCTTCTGTCCCTTCCATCATCTTTCAGCCACTGCAGGGAGAGACACATAGGGGATCGGTTCCTATAATTTCCACACCACCACCCATCACCGATCCCCTTCCCTGTTCAGGATTATATTAACCCTACTGCCTGCTAATAATGCTTTTAGTAATTTTTTTTAAAATTAATTTTAATATTTTGTGGGGGGGGGGGGGGGTTATCCGGCTGTACGGGCCCCATGATTTCTAATGGCAGCGATGGATACAATACAATGCTGGTCAATATAGTGCCATAAGCAGGCCCTGCAGGTCAGAAGACACTCAGAATACCACTCAGGAAGAGCTAAGGATTACTCATAGTACAGCTCGTATAAATTATGCTACTGCCCTAAAACTTTTTGGTCATCTAGACAGTGATGTTACCATACGAGAAAATGTTTTTCCAAAGCTGCAAATAGACTCTTTATAAGAAGATGGAATGTGCTGAACATTAGCTTGAGCAGGAAGCATGAGCTTCACCGGTTCGGGCATTTGAAATCCCGGCAGCTTTCTCTTCTCTCCTCGCAATGCTGGCAGTACGGGCTAGACAGATTCTGAGTGATAAGCATCATCCATATGATGGTGTTGACCTAATTAGAATCTTTGTATTCTGTACTGATAAGCAATACCAACATGAGATTAAGCAGCTGGGGTTTCAAATCACTGGACCAGTGAAGTGGCTTTTTGATGTCTGACAGCGGGGGATCACGGCAATCTGGCACAGTGGGATAAGGTGGGATGGGGAAGGGGTCCAGTGTAAGGTCACTTTACAGATTTTCTATAAAGGTGAACTTATACTTTAAATGGACTGGCTTAGGACGCTTTCAGTAAGAAGAACATAAAATCTACTATTTTGGTCATGAAAATTAAAGAGGAAATGGTGCGGTTTGCATAATTAGCAAAGATATTACCAAGACTGTCATTGGATATAATGCCATGAATCTAAACAGATCAAGTAACATCAATAAGGTTCTGGGAACACTCATGTAATATCACAGTTATATAAGTTTAGTTCCCAAACAACTGATGTAGATTAAACAAGTCAATCACTTTTTAAAATCAAGTCACAGATGAGATCAACAAAGCCTTGTAGGCAAAATACAATTGTAGCGCTACTCCCATAGGAGCTGCAGGAATATCGCCCAGGTTCTTCCTCAGATGCCCCACAACCAGGCACACAAGCTCAGTCACACGTTTCTTCAATACCCAGTCTATGGGTGTTGTTTTTATTTTTGGAGAACTTGGATAGGGTTGAGGGAATTGAGTGAGACATTCCGAAAACAAGAACTATGTACAACTTAAGGACTAGATATTCTCTCTGGAAAATGCTGTAGTAAAGTCTGTGCTTGCAACAAACAGTGTAGTAAGTAATAGTATTAGTCAGAGTTGTATAAAGTATTCGAAACCCATACTTGAGTAAAAGTACAAGTGCTCGATCAAAAAGTGACTTGAGTAGAAGTGGAAGTGCTCGATTAAAAAGTGACTTGAGTAGAAGTACTAAAGTATTCAACATTTTTTGTACTTAAGTATTGCAAGTAGTTCTTTAAAAAATTTTGCTACTCAAGTACTGAAAGTAAAAGTACCAGTACTGTGTTATGTAGTTATTAAAGAAAGAAGTCAAAAGTTTGAACATCATATTGTTTTTTATTATTTCAAATGCAGCTTTTATTTATACATACAGTAGAATTTATTTTCGTATGCGCTGATAATACACATGTTTTGAGCTTCATGAAACCTGTCATCTACTGTTCTGGCAGTGGTAATTTTTTATAATAGTAACGAGTAACTATGCAGCACAAAAAAAAATATTGGAGTAGAAGTATTAAAATCATCGAAAAAATGTAGTGAAGTAAAAGTGGAAGTAGGAGAAAAAAATTCTACTCTAGGAAAGTACAGATACCGCCTTTCGGTACTTAAGTACAGTAGTGAAGTAGTTCTACTTAGTTACTATACATCTCTGGTATTAGTCAAACACAAACTCCTTCCTCACAAGAGTCCCTTTATAGAAGATTGGCTGGACTAAGCTCTGCAGGAAACCAGCTGGTGTCCCCTTTAACAGACCCACAGCTAGCTCTCTCTAGCACCAGAGGGTGTCACAAGTTAGCCTATAGTTTTGTCTGTATATTCTTACCTCCTTGCAGCAATTCTTCTGTCTTGGCTCCCTTCACATGTGGTGTTTGGGCTTCTATGGGCGTCGCCTGCTCCACTGTGGTTTATATCCTGTTTCTGTCAATATTTTCCTGGGTCACCTCCCTGTTTGCTTCCCTATATATACACAGGCTCAGTGCACTGTTCCTTGCTTGAGCAACAACCCTGTTCTCTGAGCTCCCATCCGTGTATCCCTTGGCTATTGTATCTGATCTCCTGTGTACTGACCCGGCTTTGTTTCTCCGTCTACGTTTGTCTGCTGCCTGTCCTGACCTCGGCTTGTCTCTTGGATCTCCTTATAGTCTCCTGTTTACCCTGCACACGCCAGCGGTCTCCACATTCTCAGCTGGGCCTACCTGGGGGGCGCGACCTGGTTCCAGTCTGCTGCAAGTCCATCCCCACCATCAGGGGCAAGGGTGAAGAAGCAGGCTGGGGCTTAGACTCCGCGCCCTGGGGAATCCTGAGCTGGGGATCTATAAGGGCTCACTACCACAGACCCCTGACAGTTTGCTCAAGCCATGAGCTCGTCGGAGACACCGCAGCCACTTCAGGATCAACTTCAGAGTTTGGAACAGAGAGTTAACGTTCAGCAGGCTTATCAAGAACAGATTATGCAGTGTCTGCAGGCTCTTTCTTCCCGTTTGGATCAGCTGCAGATTGTTCCTACTCCGCTTCCTCCGTTCCAGCTCCTGTGTCCGCCCCTGTTGCTTCCGCTTCCGCAGTCCCTCCAGCAGAGGTCAGTCCCGCAAAACTCCAGCTGCCTCCGCCATCTCGCTTCTCTGGGGACCCCAAAGCTTGTCGGGGTTGTTCATCAATCAGTGCTCAATCCACTTTGAGCTAGCAGGCTATTACTTTCCTACTGATCGTTCCAAGGTGGCGTACATGATTTCACTCCTGTCGGGACCAGTGTTGGCTTGGGCCTCGCCGCTGTGGGAGCATCAAGATCCTACCGTTTCCAGTCTCTCTGCCTTCCTACAAGCTTTCCGTAATACCTTTGATGTGCCTGGCAGGGCCTCATCTGCTTCCGGAGCCCTTCTTCGTCTTCGTCAAGGAAACATGACTGTTGGTCAATATGCAGTTCAGTTTCGCACCCTGGCTTCGGAACTGGCATGGAACGAGGCTCTTACTGCAACATTTTGGCAAGGTCTTGCAGATCGTATTAAGGACGAACTAGCTGGCAGAACTGTACCCACCACCTTGGATGGCTTGATTTCCCTTAGCATCCAAATTTATGTCCGCTTCCAGGAGCGAGATCTGGAAAGGACTGTGTCACGTCACCCCCCACTGGGTCACCTTGCTCCTGTTGTCCAGAACATTCCAGAACAACCCATCTCTCCCGCAGTATTGGCTTCTGAAGAACCCATGCAATTAGGCCGGACACGCCTCGCTCCACAAGAGAGGTCCCGTCGCCTGAGACTCGGCCTGTGTCTTTACTGCGGAGCTGGTGGTCATATGATAAAATCCTGCCCCGTCCGTCCGGGAAACTCTCGGGTCTAGGTCGCTCAGAGGGAAGCGATCTAGACCAGAACCTGAGCTCAGCCACCTACCCTCGATTTGTTATACCCGTCTCTATTCATTGGGCCCTAAATTCTTATCAAGTTTCTGCATATGTAGACTCTGGAGCAGCCGGGAATTTCATTGAGCAGTCTTTGGCCACTAAACTTGGCATTCCTCTAGTTCCCCTGGCTATGCCTCTAGCTGTTTCGGCAGTGGATGGCTCTACCTTGGCCTTCAGACCCCTACGCTTCAGAACAGCCTCCATCACCATTCATGTCGGTGTTCTTCATCGGGAGGAAGTCTCCTTCCTGATACTTCCCAAGTCTTCCAGTCCCATCATTCTTGGACTTCCATGGTTGAAGAAACACTCACCTTATTTGGATTGGAACTCTGGCCAAGTGTTATCTTGGGGGTCGCAATGCCATCAGACCTGTCTCCCTAAGGTGTCTCCACCTCTCCGTGTACCTGTGGCTGAGGTCTCTACCTCTCCAATCCTTCCTCGGCAGTATCTGGCCTTCCGAGATGTCTTTTGCAAGAAAGCTGCTGACAGTTTGCCTCCTCATCGTCCTTACGACTGTGCGATTGACCTCCAACCCGAGGTTTCACCACCCCGAGGTAGAGTCTACCCTCTCTCCATCCCGGAGACCCAAGCCATGTCCAAGTACATCCAGGAAAATCTGCAGAAAGGATTTTTATGTAAATCCAATTCTCCTGCTGGGGCTGGGTTCTTCTTTGTGGAGAAAAAGGATGGTACACTCCGGCCCTGCATTGATTATAGAGGTCTCAACGCCATCACCATTAAAAATCGGTACCCGTTAAACTTGATTTCCGAACTTTTTGACAGGCTACGAGATGCTCATATTTTCACCAAGTTGGACCTCCGTGGAGCATACAATTTGATTAGGATTCGAGACGGGGATGAATGGAAAACCGCTTTTAACACCAGAGATGGGCACTATGAATATCTCGTAATGCCTTTTGGCTTGTGTAACGCCCCAGCTGTCTTCCAGAACTTTGTTAATTAAATTTTTTCTGATCTCCTATATGTTTGTGTCATCGTGTATCTGGATGACATACTCATCTTTTCTCCAGATTTGAATACTCATCGCCAGCATGTTTGTACGGTTCTTCAACGTCTTCGGGACCACCGCTTATATGTGAAGTTGGAGAAGTGCCTCTTCGAGCAAACCCAAGTTCCTTTCCTAGGCTACATAGTCACAGATAAAGGGCTGCTTATGGATCCTGCCAAACTTCAGGCCATCTCCAACTGGCCTCAGCCTTCTGGTCTAAAAGCAACGCAACGGTTCTTGGGATTCACCAATTTCGATCGCCAGTTCATCCCTGATTACTCCTCTCTGGTGGCACCCATTACCTCCTTGACCCGGAAGGGTGCCAATGCCAGAACCTGGCCTCCTGAAGCTGTCAAGGCTTTCCACAAGCTCAAATCGGCCTTCCTATCGGCATCTATTCTCAAACGTCCTGACATTCTTCAACCTTTCATCTTGGAAGTAGATGCCTCGTCCTTGGGAGTGGGGGCCGTCCTTCTCCAAAGACATGACAGTAAGCTCCGCCCCTGTGCCTTTTTCTCGAAGAAGTTTTCTGATGCAGAGAAAAACTACACCATCGGGGATCGGGAGCTTCTGGCTATCAAGCTGGCACTGCAAGAATGGCGACATCTACTGGAGGGGTCTCCTCATCGTATTCTGATCTATACCGATCATAAGAACCTCCAGTATCTGCAGTCCGCCCAACGTTTAAATCCCAGGCAAGCACGATGGGCTCTCTTTTTTGCCAGGTTTAATTTTGACATCACCTTTCAGCCTGGCTCCAAGAATGCTCGTGCGGATGCCTTGTCCAGATCATTTGACGTTGCTGACTCAGAGTGTCATATTGAACCTGAACATATTATTCCTGCCAATTGTTTCCTGGCCTCCACTCACCTTCAGTCTCCACGTATCCCTCCCGGAAAGACTTTTGTGAGGCCCTCCCTTCGCCCCAAGCTTCTCAAATGGGCACATGGTTCCAAAATCTCTGGACATCCTGGTGTGCAACGCACCTGTGCCTTCCTGCTGCGTTACTACTGGTGGCCCTCACTCCGGAAGGATGTTGAGGAATATGTCCAGGCTTGCTCCATTTGCGTGCAGTCTAAGTCTTCTACTTCAGCTCCAGCAGGTCTCCTGTTACCTCTACTTGTTCCAGATGTACCGTGGCGCTGCATTTCTATGGACTTTATATCTGAACTACCCCCATCAGCGGGCTCCACCGTTATCTGGGTGGTGGTGGACAGGTTTTCTAAAATGTGTCACTTAACTCCACTTCCAGGCCTACCCTCTGCTGTCACTTTGGCTTCCATCTTCATTAGGGAAATCTTTTGTCTCCATGGTATGCCCTCACACATTGTCTCAGATAGAGGAGTTCAGTTTACGGCCCACTTCTGGAGAGCCCTGGCCACGTCATTTGGAATCAAGTTGGATTTCTCCTCAGCTTTTCATCCGCAGTCAAATGGTCAAACGGAAAGGGTTAACCAGAATGTGGAACGGTATCTTCGTGCCTTCATTTCTGCCCATCAGGATGATTGGGTAGACCTTTTACCCTGGGCAGAATTTGCCCTCAATAACCATGCTAATGCCAGCACTGGTGAGTCTCCCTTCTTCACGGTATTTGGCCGCCATCCTTCAGTACCATTTCCTGTTCCGATCTCTGCTGAAGTGCTGGCGGCCGCAGAGGTGCAACGGTCTCTCAATTCTATCTGGGCAGATGTTTCCAAGAATTTACATCTGGCGGCTTCCAGGTACAAGGTAGCTGCAGATCGTCATCGCCGTGCGAGCCCCAAAATTCTCCCTGGTGATAAGGTTTGGCTCTCTACCAAGAATATCTGTCTCAGGGTACCCTCTATGAAGTTTGCTCCCCGTTTCATTGGTCCCTTTACTATCCTCTGCCAGGTTAACCCTGTCGCTTTTAAGCTCCGTCTCCCGTCACATCTAAAAATCCCCAATGTTTTCTATGTTTCTCTCCTGAGACCATACATCATCAATAGGTTTTCTCGTCCTATTCGTCGTCCTTCTCCAATAGCCAGTACTTCGGATCAGTACGAAATCAAGCAAATCATGGATTCCAAATTCTCCAGGGGGAGGCTCTTGTATCTAGTGGACTGGAAAGGATATGGTCCTGAGGAGAGATGTTGGATTCCTTCCACTGATGTTTCTGCACCTCGTTTGGTGAAACTTTTTCATCAGAAGTTTCCTCTCAAGGCTGGGCCCAAATGAGTTGGGAGGCCCCGTAAGAGGGGGGGTACTGTCACAAGTTAGCCTATAGTTTTGTCTGTATATTATTACCTCCTTGCAGCAATGCTTCTGTCTTGGCTCCCTTCACATATGGTGTTTGGGCTTCTATGGGCGTCGCCTGCTCCACTGTGGGTTATATCCTGTTTCTGTCAATTACTTCCTGGGTCACCTCCCTGTTTGCTTCCCTATATATACACAGGCTCAGTGCACTGTTCCTTGCTTGAGCAACAACCCTGTTCTCTGAGCTCCCATCCGTGTATCCCTTGGCTATTGTATCTGATCTCCTGTGTACCGACCCGGCTTTGTTTCTCCGTCTACGTTTGTCTGCTGCCTGTCCTGACCTCGGCTTGACTCTTGGATCTCCTTATAGTCTCCTGTTTACCCTGCACACGCCAGCGGTCTCCACATTCTCAGCTGGGCCTACCTGGGGGCCGCGACCTGGTTCCAGTCTGCTGCAAGTCCATCCCCACCATCAGGGGCAAGGGTGAAGAAGCAGGCTGGGGCTTAGACTCCGCGCCCTGGGGAATCCTGAGCTGGGGATCTATAAGGGCTCACTATCACAGACCCCTGACAGAGGGGTGTCAGCAGCCCAAAAGTCTCTAAGATCTCTCAGAACTGTCTGTACTCATACAAGGACCAAGGGCAGCTGGTTGCCTCCTTCCAACTTCCAAGTGATGCCTATCTCCAGTGATACCTGACCAGATCTTCAGCAGAGAGCCCCTCCATCAGCTATCTAAGGTTCCAGCATCCAGGCCCTCAGGTTCTCTCCTGAGGCCTGGCAGACAGCAAGCACATGACAGCATTACTCTGGAGAGCAGCAAGCCTTCCAGCTGGACTGATCCTTTCCAGGAAAAGACCCAGAGCCTAGTATGCTCAGAGAATATATACAGTTACCCAGTATACCATCAGGGCCCAGCTCCCTGGGATTAACCAGGACTGTATAAATATTCATGCTGCTATCTGCATAGCTCCACACCTATGATCCAGAAAATTCATACAGGTTTCTGAACAGCAGATGGAGCAAAAAGACTAGCAGCAGCAGACCTAACTAGTCAAATGCAGTTACACTGAATACAGTGAGCAAGCTATATTTACCTAACACAAAGATTACAGCTACACTGACTGCAGTGTGACAAGCTTAACGACCAAAAACACAGCTCCACAAAACACAGTGAGCCAACACTAAATCTATCTATCTAATCCTAGCACCTATCTAGGAGGGTGCTACGCATTTATAGTGATGGAAAACAAGAACGTTAGGATAGGAAATAGGAAGGAAGGACTCCTTCATTACTAATTTGTTCTTTAAGGAACCAAAGATATTCGATACACCTAGACATCACTTAATGTACTTTATCTAAATCAAACAGACTACATTCTCTGTACCAAATGATGGAGGAGCTCAGTTTTAACCGCAAATTGAGTGCATGATTTTGGAGTGCGTTATGCAGAGATTGTAGGGTTTAGGAGTGTATTATGCAGAGAATGCAGGGTTCACCAGTGCATTATGCCCAGAATGCAGGGTTAAGGAGTGCATTATGCCAAAATGCAGGGATCAGGAATATGTTACACTCAGAATGCAGGGTTGAGGAGTGCATTACGCTCATAATGCAAGGTTTAAGTGGATCTAAAGCCTCAAGGTTCTTTGTTACCTTAATGCATTCTATGCATTCTATGCAGTAAGCTTAAAAACGTTCTCTGCTGCAGCTCCCCCTCAGATCCCCCTATTTCGTACTTGGGCCTGATCCGATCCAATAATGTGCACAAGCACAGTGGCTCCCACCGCTGACTCTCTCCTCATTGGACAAATTGATTGCAGTGGGAGCCATTGGCTTCAGCTGCTGTCAATCAAATCCTGTGACACAGGAGCGGGGGGCATCAATGGATGCAACGGCGGGATATGGAAGCAAGCCCATGTGGGTGCCCCCAGGTCGGCACCCGATGAAGAGGAGGGGCCTTGAGCACTGGTGGGGGACCCCAGAAGAAGATGTTTTTGTGCAAAACGATTGCAGAGAGCAAGTAAGTATAGGCATGTTTGTTATTTTTATTTAAAAAAATGAAGGTTTACAATCACTTTAAGGAGTTTGCTGTGTTTAGAATGCAGGGTTTAGGAGTGCGTTATGCTCAGAATGCAGGGTGAAGGAGGAGTGCGTTATGTTCAGAATGCAGAGATAAGGAGTGTGTTATGCTTAGAATGCAGGGTTAAGGAGTGCATTATGCTCAGAATGCAGGGTTAAGGAGTGTGTTAGGCTCAGAATGCAGAGTCTGGGGGGAGGGGGGGGGGGTGAAGTGGAGAGTGGTAGAGGACACTGCTCTGGGATTGGCCCTGCCCATAACAGTGTCCTCTGCCCCCTTCACATCACCTCCCCTCCCCCCTCCACACACACAGTAGTGTCCTATGCCCCCCCCCCTTTCCCATATAGCTGTGACCTCCTGCCCCCCCTCCCATAGCAGTGTTCCATAGCAGCGTTCCTGTGTACACAGAGGAAATAGTGGAAGGCAGCACAGTTCTGGACAGAGGGTAAGAGTGGGATATTTGTTTTAACAAGCTAAGGAATGGTTGCTTAGGATTGCCCTGTGCCCTAGCAACCAATTACCTGCGGGTTGACTTGAAAAGTTAATTTGACCAGCTCCTCCTCCTGCTCTCCGTCCTCAGCTGTGCTGCCTCCCACTCTCTGCTGTGCACTGATGACATTGGCGGAGGAGGTTTGGGGGGGGGACCAGCACCTAGAAGGTGTGGAGGAGGCTGGGGGGAGAAGAACCTCCACCTAGAAGGAAGAGTTCGGTGGCACAGGGACCTGTTTGCAATCTACCTGTCACCTGCTCGCAGTTGACATGTAGACTGCTGGAGATGGGTTTCCGACCCCCCCCCCGATAAAAAAAAAGAAAATATTTAACTTCTACAGATGGGCACCCCTCTAGGAAGGGCAGTTGTAGGCACATGCCTACAGTCAGAGGCGGCTCTCTAATTAGGCAAATTAGGCGGTCGCCTAAGGCCTTGCACTCACAGGGGCCTCGCAGCCACCTAATTTGCCTAACGCACTGCCGGGGGGAAGGTCGGTCCATCCCGGGGGCCACACATGGGGGAGGGGTGTCAGAGAGCAGAATGCAGGAGACAGGGGTGGACTAAGCCGACGCCTTAGCGCTGGCTCCGGCTCAGCCCCAACATAACTAGTACTGACTGGTTGCTAGAGCCGCCTAGCGTCTAGCAACCAGTGCTCCCTCCCTGCCCAGCGTTGAAAGCAGAGAATTTACCTTCCTCCTCCACGCGCCAGGGGCGCTTCCTGGGGCCAAAAGCAGCTGCCCCTTAAGTTGAGCCCTTTGCGCCGCTGTGGCAACTTGGAACAGCCCGGGACTCGGGAGGGGGTGGGAGAAGACCTCACCGCCACCGTCGTGACCCGAGAAGCAGCGGGCGCAGCATCCCCAGCAGGCCGCCCCCTCCCAGTCAGAGCCTGCACTCCTTCCCCAACCTCTGCTGCCAGCTGTCACTGTCCTTAACAAGAAGGAAGGCAGGCTGACCGAGGGCCCAGAGGACAAAGACGGCGGGAGGTAGGTGCATCACACACACCTACCTACAGACAGGGGGGCCCAGGAGGGACTGCAGGCAGGGTGGGGGTCTCACCCACCTCCCTCTCTCTTACCCACCCCCCTCTTTCTCTTTCACCCCCCACTCAATTACCCACCCCCTCTCTCTCTTCCACCCCCCTCTCTCTCTAACCCACCCCCCACTCACTTACCCAGCCCCTCTCTCTCTCTCTTCCACCCCCTCTCTCCCTCACCCACCCCCTCTCTCGCTCTTCCAGCCCCCTCTCTCTCCCACCCCCCACTCTCTCACTCTCTCTCCCACCCCCTCCCTCTCTTCCTCCCACCCCTCTCTCTCTCTTCCATCCCTCTCTCTCTTCCACCTCCCCCTCTCTCTCTCTCTTCCACCACCCCCTCTCTCTCTTCCACCCCTCTCTCTCTCACCCACCCCACACTCTCTCTTCCACCTGCCACTCTCTCTCTATCCACCCCCTTCTCCCCTTCCCTCCCTCTCTCCCTCCCTCTCTCCCTCTCTCCTCACTCTCTCTCCCCCTCCCTCACTCTCCCCCTCCCTCTCTCTCACTCTCCCCCTCCCTCTCTCACTCTCCCCCTCCCTCTCTCTCTCCATCTCTCTCCCTCTCTCCCCCCTCTCTCCCCTCCCTCCCCCTCTCTCTCACCCTCCCTCCCTCCCTCCCTCTCTCTCTCTCTCACCCTCCCTCCCTTTCTCTCTCTCTCTCCACCCCCTCTCTCTTTCACCTCTCTCTCTCTCCCTCCCACCCCCATCTCTCTCTTCCACCCCCTCTTTCTCTCTTCCACCACCTCCCTCTCTCTCGTCCACCCCACACTTTCTCTTCCACCTGTCACTCTCTCTCTATTCCACCCCCTCTCTCTCCCCTCCCCCTTCTCCCTTCCCACCCCTCTCCCGCCCCCCCTCTCCCCTCCCTCTCCCCCTCCCTCTCTCTCCTGCTCCCTCCCTTCCCTCCCTCTCTCTCTCCCCCTCTCCCCCCTCCCTCCCCCTCTCTCTCTCTCTCTCTCTCTCACCCTCCCTCTCTCTCACCCACCCCCCTCTCTCTCTCTCTCACCCCCCTTCTCTCTTTCACTCTCTCTCTCTCTCCTCCCACCCCCTCTCTCTCTCTCCCACCCCTTCTCTCTCACCCACCCCACACTCTTTCTTCCACCTGCCACTCTCTCTCTTACCCACCACCCACCCCCCTCTCTCTCTCTTCCACCCACTCTTTCTCCCCTCGCCGTTCTCCCCTTCCCTACCTCTTTCATTCCCTCTCATCCACCCTCTCACCCTCCCTCCCTCTCACTCACCCTCCCTCTCCCTCTCTCCTTTTCTCTCACCCCCCCCTCCCTCTCACCCTCCCTTTCATTCTCCTTCCCTCCCTCTCATCCTCCCTCTCTCCCTCTCATCCTCCCTCTCTCCCTCCCTCCCTCCCTCCCTCCCTCCCTCCCTCTCATCCTCCCTCCCTCTCATCCTCCCTCCCTCCCTCTCACCTTCCCTCTCAACCTCTCTCCCACCCTCCCTCTCACCCTCCCCTCTCTCTCTCTCTCACTCCCTCTCACCCTCCCCCTCTCTCTCTATCCCCCTCTCTCTCACCTTTCCTCGCTCCCTCTCTCTCACCTTCTCACCATCTTACCTGGCCTCTCTCTCTCTCTCTCTCTCTCTCTCTCTCTCTCCCTCCCTCCCTCTCATCCTCCCTCCCTCCCTCTCATCCTCCATCCCACTCACCCTCCCTCTCCCTCTCCCTCTCACCCTCCCTCCCTCTCACCCTCTCTCCCACCCTCCATCTCACCCTCTCTCCCACCCTCCCTCTCCCCCTCCCTCCCTCTCTCTCTCTCTCACCCTCCCCTCTCTCTTTCTCTCACCCTCCCCCCTCTCACTCTCTCACCCTCCCTCCCTCACTCTCTCTCTCACCCTCCCTCACTCTCTCTCTCACCTTTCCTCACTCCCTCTCTCTCACCCTCCTTCTCTCTCACCCTCTTACCTGGCCTCTCTATCTCTCTCTCTCACCCTCCCTCCATTCCTCTCTCTCACCCTCCATCCGTTCCTCTCTCTCGCCTTCCCTCCCTTCCTCTCTCTATCTCTCTCTCCTTCCCTCCCTTCCTCTCTCTCTCTCTCTCTCTCTCCTTCCCTCCCTTCCTCTCTCTCTCTCTCTCTCTATCTCTCTCTCTTTTACTCTTCTCTCTCTTTCTCACTCCCCCTTATTTTTCTCTCACTCCCCCCTCTCATCCACTTTTCCTCTCTCTCACCCTCCTCTCTCATCCCCCTTTCTGTCTCTTACCCCCCTCCCATCTCTATTTCCTGTGAACTGGACTAGTTAACTCCTGGAGGGGGTAAAGGAGCAATTCATTAGCATTTTCATTAGTAAAGTGCAGCAAGAAGGGGTTAATGTTCTGCAACTGGTGCATTAGTGACCAGTGACAGTTATTTAACCCCTTTGTGCTGCATTAGTGGCATCAGTGTCAGTGTTAATTAATGCTGCATAAATAGTTTAAATAACTCCGCCAATGCCCACCAATGGGGAGGGATTAATGTTGCATTTCTAGTTTAAACCTAAATATCCTTAGAAAATTCTCCCATCCCCCTCCTAATGACTATGCTGGTTAACCCTTGTAGAAAATATGTATAACCCTGTTTTCAGACTTCTCCAGTCTGGTCACGTTATTCTTTGTGTGCTCCAGTGGTATATGCAGAGGAGAGGAGGGAGCGCCAACAACAGATGGGACATGGGAACCTATGAGTGATTTCACCGCTCCAGGCTTTACCGGTCATTGTCAAGTGCTCTCTCCTCTCCCCTGCAGCCACCGCTGACATAATTAATGAGTTAGGGGGTAAAAATTGCTTGTCTGAAAACCCATGCTACGCCCCTACACATAACCCAAGTTTTGAGGAACAAGGGACCTTAATGCTGCTGTGCTAAGGCAGTGTTAAGAGCGTGTCTCACTTGAGTGGGCCTTGCAAAATTATTTTTCCCATTATGGGCGTGAGTGGGGCCTCATGTCTAAGTTTTGCCTATGGCCTCACAAAGCCTAGAGCCGCCTCTGCCTACAGTGCTACAGTGCCTAGTAGAAAATCTGGCTCTTTGCATGGAGAAGATTGTGGAACAGATCATGAACTGTTAGTGTTCCATCTTCAACTGAAAAAAAAAAGAACAAGAGAAAAACATGACCAAAAAATAGACCAAGAAATTTAAGTGAATGACATTCTTGTATTCCAAAGAGCAGGCAGGTAAGATGAAAACCAATATTACAACAACATTTATAAAGAGTTCAAAGATGGAAACAAGATCATTTTCCAGATGATCTGTGAAATCAAAGAGAAATTAGAGTCTCAAGTATGTTTGCTCAAAGGTGTCCATGGAGAAATCATCACTGATGGAACAAAAATCACAAAAAGATGTAAGGAATACACAGAAGATCTTTAGAAAACAAAAAAGACATCAATAGCCAAGGCACTTTTTTGGGACTAGCTACACAAAAGAGCTTCGTCTCTGGCATAGAGATCACTGCCAAAAAGCAGGGTCCCAAGAACTGATAACATTGCATCAGAATTACTGCAATCTCCTAAGGAAGAATCAGTCACAGTGCTGATAAATAATGCCAACATATCCAGAAAACATCTTCATGATCATTATTTTGAAAGAAATCTGTTTATATTCCAATGCCACCTGAAAGACTGCACATACAATTGAAAACTTTCTCTGATCTCAGACACCAACAAGAATATGGTAAATATGCTTGACCACAGACTGGAATTGTGGAGGTAGAAGCAGAAGAAGGTGAGAAAGTGATCTTTGGCCAGGTGGCAATGCCACTATTTTCAGAACTGGTGCTCGGCAGCCAAATTGGAGCCCAATGCAACATAAGCATTTTTTTTTTCAATTCGGAGCCTGTTTTGCAAAGAAAATACAGATATTATTGCAGAAGAACGTATTTAAAATGCCAAGACTTATGAGAAAGAAGTCAAAACTGATTACAGCAAAGATTTTATCAGCCAAGTGAACGTATGGAATGTTTTCAGAAAAGTGGGGTACCTGAAAATCTTATTGTTTTTATAAAGGACCTATATACTGATCAAGAATCCACAGGCATGAAATGAAAATGAAAATGAAAACACAGATCAGCAAAGATCAGCAAATGGATCCTTCAACATGTCAAGTCCAACCTTTCACTAGAAGTCCAGATGATTAAACCGAAGCTTCCCTTTTTTGGACATATTGAGAAGAATCAACTCACTGGAAAATACAATTGTGTTTGGAAAAGTTAAAGGGAAAAGAAGAAGAGGGCCACCAACAATAACGTGTAACAATAACAATTTCCTGCTTAACCCGCCAAATTTAAATCCATCTATGGTCAGCTTGAGTTAAAATTGCCAGCAGAATAAAAAAAATAAAAGATTTCAAGTATTTAGTTCACAGTTTAAGTTAATGTACTTGGCCATTGTTTTGTTAGCATCATCCCTTGGGAAAAAGGGACACAATCAGCATAGAATGTTCAGTAGCATTGGCACTAAGACTCAATTAAATGTTATCTACCCTCCTATCATGTCTTCTAAATGAGTTCCCATGGAACTCAGAATAGGAACATTACACTCATGAACAATGGGCACTATGCAATTGTGTAGAGTAGAACAAAACTAAAAACAAAATTACTTCTGCAATCATTATCGATGTATGCCTTTACACTGGGTATGTAACTAGTGTGTGACAAGTAAATGGTAACTAGTCTGTGACAAGTAAAATTCCTTCTACTGCAAAATAAACTTTTATGAAATCTTGCATGCAATCAGTCTGTATAGTATGAGGCACATTATTCGGCACACTGCAAGCATAGGGAGACCAGATGTCCCCGGTTTCCGGGGACAATCCCTGGACTGAAGGGACTGTAAAGGAACCGCAACCCACACTGTACTTGTAGACTTCCGTCAGTATACGGCTTCCTCCCAGACATAAACATAGATATCAGATTTTCCAGCCGTCCCCATACAAAGCTAGCCGACAACTTAGCTTGAACTGAAATCTTCTGTTTATTGAACAGTCACAGAATTTATATAAAGCATGGACCTCCCCCTCCTGATCAGATTACCACACACAGGTCAGGGGTTGCCTGATTACATTATCATATGCAGATGAAATTGTATACAGAAATAGAATTAACGTGAATTAATTATCTAGCCATCTGGATAGAAACAATATATGAGTCTGTTAACATTTAACAATGGGACAGACAGGCTTAACATAATCCACATCCCACCTCAATAGACAGACATTAGGGAGAGCCTGTCTCTGACATTGAAGTTCAATACACATTATCATAATTGTAGACACAGAACCCATTTGAAGCAATCCAAACAATTAAGTATCTGTCTTTCACTCCCAGTGACGGTGAGTACCATCACATATCACCCCGCCCAAAGGTAGACTGACCAGGTACCAGACCTCCAATCGGTCTGTGCCTGAGTTAGTCGGGTAACAAGTCCCAAAGAGTCAATTCATCATGGCAGCTTCCTTGACAAAGTTTCACATCGTTTGTAAGCTTGTCCCGGCAGGGCGCATGGAGCTCTCAGAGCCGATCAGTCTGTGGAAGTCTGGTTTGGGCAGGCCAGACTGGGCTTCTTGGTCACCCTGTGTCCCTAATAGACACAGGGTGACTTAGACATAAGAGGGGAGGCCAAGAGAGGTATTTCCCAACCTCTCTACGGTAAGCTGTGTTCCACGGGCCCCCAACCAAAGTGACTCCCGTCACATCTCTCCCCTTTTCTGAAGAAGACTAACACAGGAGGGGACCCCAAACGGGTTGACTTTGAAGGTAGTCTGTAGTTCCAGTCCCCCAATGTCTGTACCCAAGCAAATTGTCCCGAACGGAGCATTACTCACCCAGCCAACCTCTGCCTCTCTCGTAGAACATACCCGCTGTGGGGAAGAAGCGTGGACTGACCCTTCTCTCTGGAGTCTTTTCAGCCACTGGAGAGAAGGCAGGGTGACTGGGCTCACTTCCTCATGCTGATGGGGACCTGGGCCGACTGCCAAGCATCCCAAGGATATAGAGGGGAAGACCGCAGTCCCATCCACTACCACAGGAACTCCATCTTTTGTATGTTGAGGGCAGAGGCCAGCCGCACTCTGCTCTGTTGCCAGCTCTTCTGCTGGGTTGGTGTCATCAATTTGGGGCACCGTCTGCTGCTCAAAAGGTGAGTCAGCTGCTCCATCATCCTTACCCTCATCTGGCAGTTGGGACAACCTTTCTCTGGTACTGTCTCCCAGATGTAAAGATCCTGGCTGGGGAGGGAAGACAGTTTCCTCTGCTCTGACTGACTGTTGGGGAGGGAGGACAACAACCTCCTCTCCCTTCTCCCCCTGGGCCTCCGGAACTTCCACAGGTGTGGTGCAGAGGTCTTGGACCCTCTGTCCAGTTGTCAGCGCTTCAGCTGGAGAGGTTTCTTGTAACTCCACATATGCTGCTGGCAGGAAATCCCATGTCCCTGTCAGTGGTGTAGGAGAAAGGTCAGCTGCCTCTTCTCTCAGGAAGGCTGAAGCTCCTGTTGGTGTTAGGCAGCGCTCTGTGATGTTAAGCCCTGATGCCCGCTGTTCCACAGGGAAGTAAACTGAAAAGTCAGTGGCCTTTCACACACCTTCCTGGGTCACCAATTGTTGCAAACTTAGGTCAGCAGCACTAGGTCTGGATGCCCGCTCTTCTGCTGTAGGCTCACCGGGACCTTCCTCCTCAGCAGCAAAATCTATTAAATCCCCAGTCTCTGGAATTGCTGAAAGTCCAGGGCATGGGCTGGTGGCAGTTGGGACCAGTGCCAAAACTTTGGCAGGTGACTTATCAGCACTTGCTGCAGCCGCCATAAGACCTCCTCATCCAAAACTGTGGGTGCAGGTGAGCAAAGCACACTATTACTGTGTCACATTGTTGATTCTTCAGTATGGATTTCTGGACTGTCAGCTGGTACTTCTGGGTATTCCCAGGCAAGGGGAGCCCAGCGCTGAGCAGAGTCTAGCAGCTGTAGGCGATCTCCAGCTCCTATTCCAGATTGTCTAGAAATTCCAAATCTTCCAGTGCCCAGTGCACTTCCAAGACATTTAGCATCTCTTCTCTGTATTCCAAGATTTCCTCCAAACACCACTCCAAATCGCTCCCAAAGTCGGGGTCCTCAGACAACCTCTCTAATAACAGCCCAAGGCCGCCATAGCAAAAGCCTTCCATTGGGATGTCATCCGCTGTCCATGGGCACACTTGGGTTACATACCAGCGGAGGGCTCTGTAGCTCTCGTCCAATACCATCTCCACCTTGACCAGCCTGCTTAACTCAGCTTTCCATTCCTTGTGCAGTTGTTTCCCCAATAACACCATTCGAACTTCATACTGCAACCAGTAACTTTCCTGGGAGGAGGGGAGGATTTTTCCCTGGTGCTGCTTCTCACGGGCTAGCGCTTCCTTCCAGAGTTCCCAGTGGATTACATCATACCATCCTATCAGGACCTTCTCTGACACTGGTCCCCTGTGCTGTACTATCCACATCTCTCGCAACTAGAGATGGCCTTGCGGTTCGCCAGGCGGTCGGTTCACGGCAAATTTTGCTTGCTCGCTACCCGCCAAATTTGCGGACACATGGCGTCGTTCGCGGCGGCCATATTTGTTTACATTGGGGAGAACTTTGACACAGCCGTCAGGTGGAACGGTACAGCCAATTAAAACATTCCAGCACATGGACAGTTGGGTTTTTTCACCTCGCCAGAATGCGAGGCTGCTCATGTAGTACGCATGCAGACTTCTGCGGCCATTCAATGAGATCACCAAACTGGTCAGTCACGGCCAGGGTGCCATAAGTGACATCATACCTTACGCTTCTTTCAGGAGCGTGCATTGCATTGTGTCATTGATCAAGCCGTTGAGGAGCAGGAGAAGGAAGATCAGGAAGTCGCAATGTTGGATGAATTCCCAGGGGGTGTTACTCCATCTGAGACAAATCAACAGCAGGAGTCTGAAGAGGAGTCAGAGGAGGAGGATGGTGCTGGGGGGGATGAGGAGGAGCAAGAAGAGCATGCTTTAAACCTTTCTGGGATCCCTGGTGTTATTCGTGGATGGGGGGAGGAGAACGAGGACGACATTATCCTGGATGATGAGCTGGAAGCAGGCCACTATACTGCTTCCAGTTCAGTGGGAATGGGGGCCTACATGCTGCAGTGTTTTAAGGGGGACCCCTGTATAAAACGCATAAAGGCCAAGGACCAGTACTGGGTGGCAACGTATTTAGACCACAGGTACAATAACAAAATGGTGGAAAAGTTACCACAATCACAGAGGGCGGTCAGAATGCAGCACTTCCAGGCCTTGCTGCGGGAAATGCTGCCTTCTGCTTTTCCGTGCGCTGGCAGAGGAATTTCCAGTCACAGAGAAACAGTTGCGGGTAGCAATCCAACAGCTCCTGCAAGAAGAGGGCGGTTGGAAGATGTCTTGGTCACTTCTGATATGAGATCCTTCTTTCAGCCGAACCATCGACAGCTGTACTCCGGATCCAGCATGAGGGAACGCCCTGAACGACAGGTGTCCGACTACATTGGGTTAACAGCCGATGTGGACGCTCTGAGGAGTGATGAACCCCTGGACTACTGGGTGGGCAGGCTTGACCTCTGGCCAGAGCTTGCACAATTTGCAATGGAAAAGTTGGCTTGCCCCCCGTCCAGTGTCCTGTCCGAAAGGACGTTCAGCGCAGCAGGGGGGATTGTGACCGATAAGCGCACTCGCCTAGCTCATGACAGTGTAGACTACCTCACATTTATAAAAATGAATGAGGCATGGATCTCTGAGGAATTCAACACATGTGACCAGTAGACCAGGTTTCATCGAAATTCCTCATGCCAGGCCACAAATATCCGCCAGACCGCCATCCACCCAAAACAATTCCTGGTCCTTGGCTTTGCTACATACAGCGGCATAAAAGACATTTCAATGGCAAATTTTTGGGGCCTTTCAGGGCCGACGATTATTTTTTCTGTGAATGCCCAATGTACGTTCAGCCACCAAATACTAAGTTCTTTGCTGTCAGTTCAAACCATGTGAGCTAATTTTTGGAGCCTATACAGGCCGACACTTACTTCTGTATCATGTAAACGCCTACCGTACCTCTAGCAATCAAAAACAAAGTTCTTTGCGGTCAGTTCAAACCATGTGAGCTAATTTTTGGAGCCTATACAGGCCGACACTTACCGTTCTGTGTACTGTGAACACCAAAGGTACCTCTAGCCATCAAAAACAAAGTTGTTTGCTGTCAGTTCAAACCATGTGAGCTCATTTTTGGAGCCTATATAGGCCGACACTTACCGTGCTGTGTACTGTGGACGCCTACCGTACCTCTAGCCATCAAAAACAAAGTTCTTTGCTGTCAGTTCAACCCATGTGAGCTAATTTTTGGAGACTATACAGGCCGACACTTACCGTTCTGTGTACTGTGAACGCCTACTGTACCTCTAGCCATCAAAAACAAAGTTCTTTGCTGTCAGTTCAAACCATGTGAGCTAATTTTTGGAACCTATACAGGCCGACACTTACTTCTGTATCCTGTGAACGCCTACCGTACCTCTAGCCATCAAAAACAAAGTTCTTTGCTGTCAGTTCAACCCATGTGAGCTAATTTTTGGAGCCTATACAGGCCGACACTTACCGTTCTGTGTACTGTGAACGCCTACCATACCTCTAGGCATCAAAAACGAAGTTCTTTGCTGTCAGTTCAAACCGTTCTGTGTACTGTGAATGCCTACCGTACCTCTAGCCATCAAAAACGAAGTTCTTTGCTGTCAGTTCAAACCATGTGAGCTAATTTTTGGAGCCTATATAGGCCGACACTTACCGTTCTGTGTACTGTGGACGCCTACCGTACCTCTAGCCATCAAAAACGAAGTTCTTTGCTGTCAGTTCAAACCGTTCTGTGTACTGTGAACGCCTACCGTACCTCTAGCCATCAAAAACGAAGTTCTTTGCTGTCAGTTCAAACCATGTGAGCTAATTTTGGAGCCTATACAGGCCGACACTTACCGTTCTGTGTACTGTGAACGCCTACTGTACCTCTAGGCATCAAAAATGAAGTTCTTTGCTGTCAGTTCAAACCGTTCTGTGTACTGTGAACGCCTACCGTACCTCTAGCCATCAAAAATGAAGTTCTTTGCTGTCAGTTCAAACCATGTGAGCTAATTTTGGAGCCTATACAGGCCGACACTTACCGTTCTGTGTACTGTGAACGCCTACCGTACCTCTAGGCATCAAAAATGAAGTTCTTTGCTGTCAGTTCAAACCGTTCTGTGTACTGTGAACGCCTACCGTACCTCTAGCCATCAAAAACGAAGTTCTTTGCTGTCAGTTCAAACCATGTGAGCTAATTTTTGGAGCCTATATAGGCCGACACTTACCGTTCTATGTACTGTGGACGCCTACAGTACCTCTAGCCATCAAAAACGAGGTTCTTTGCTGTCAGTTCAAACCATGTGAGCTAATTTTTGGAGCCTATACAGGCCGACACTTACTTCTGTATCCTGCGAACGCCTACCGTACCTCTAGCCATCAAAAACAAAGTTCTTTGCTGTCAGTTCAACCCATGTGAGCTCATTTTTGGAGCCTATACAGGCGGACACTTACCGTTCTGTGTACTGTGAACGCCTACCGTACCTCTAGGCATCAAAAACGAAGTTCTTTGCTGTCAGTTCAAACCATGTGAGCTAATTTTTGGAGCCTATACAGGCCGACACTTACCGTTCTGTGTACTGTGAACGCCAAAGGTACCTCTAGCCATCAAAAACAAAGTTGTTTGCTGTCAGTTCAAACCATGTGAGCTCATTTTTGGAGCCTATATAGGCCGACACTTACCGTGCTGTGTACTGTGGACGCCTACCGTACCTCTAGCCATCAAAAACAAAGTTCTTTGCTGTCAGTTCAACCCATGTGAGCTAATTTTTGGAGACTATACAGGCCGACACTTACCGTTCTGTGTACTGTGAACGCCTACTGTACCTCTAGGCATCAAAAATGAAGTTCTTTGCTGTCAGTTCAAACCGTTCTGTGTACTGTGAACGCCTACCGTACCTCTAGCCATCAAAAATGAAGTTCTTTGCTGTCAGTTCAAACCATGTGAGCTAATATTGGAGCCTATACAGGCCGACACTTACCGTTCTGTGTACTGTGAACGCCTACCGTACCTCTAGGCATCAAAAATGAAGTTCTTTGCTGTCAGTTCAAACCGTTCTGTGTACTGTGAACGCCTACCGTACCTCTAGCCATCAAAAACGAAGTTCTTTGCTGTCAGTTCAAACCATGTGAGCTAATTTTTGGAGCCTATATAGGCCGACACTTACCGTTCTATGTACTGTGGACGCCTACAGTACCTCTAGCCATCAAAAACGAGGTTCTTTGCTGTCAGTTCAAACCATGTGAGCTAATTTTTGGAGACTATACAGGCCGACACTTACCGTTCTGTGTACTGTGAACGCCTACTGTACCTCTAGCCATCAAAAACAAAGTTCTTTGCTGTCAGTTCAAACCATGTGAGCTAATTTTTGGAACCTATACAGGCCGACACTTACTTCTGTATCCTGTGAACGCCTACCGTACCTCTAGCCATCAAAAACAAAGTTCTTTGCTGTCAGTTCAACCCATGTGAGCTAATTTTTGGAGCCTATACAGGCCGACACTTACCGTTCTGTGTACTGTGAACGCCTACCATACCTCTAGGCATCAAAAACAAAGTTCTTTGCTGTCAGTTCAAACCGTTCTGTGTACTGTGAACGCCTACCGTACCTCTAGCCATCAAAAATGAAGTTCTTTGCTGTCAGTTCAAACCATGTGAGCTAATTTTGGAGCCTATACAGGCCGACACTTACCGTTCTGTGTACTGTGAACGCCTACCGTACCTCTAGGCATCAAAAATGAAGTTCTTTGCTGTCAGTTCAAACCGTTCTGTGTACTGTGAACGCCTACCGTACCTCTAGCCATCAAAAACGAAGTTCTTTGCTGTCAGTTCAAACCATGTGAGCTAATTTTTGGAGCCTATATAGGCCGACACTTACCGTTCTATGTACTGTGGACGCCTACAGTACCTCTAGCCATCAAAAACGAAGTTCTTTGCTGTCAGTTCAAACCATGTGAGCTAATTTTTGGAGCCTATACAGGCCGACACTTACTTCTGTATCCTGCGAACGCCTACCGTACCTCTAGCCATCAAAAACAAAGTTCTTTGCTGTCAGTTCAACCCATGTGAGCTCATTTTTGGAGCCTATACAGGCGGACACTTACCGTTCTGTGTACTGTGAACGCCTACCGTACCTCTAGGCATCAAAAACGAAGTTCTTTGCTGTCAGTTCAAACCATGTGAGCTAATTTTTGGAGCCTATACAGGCCGACACTTACTTCTGTATCCTGTGAACGCCTACCGTAACTCTAGTCATCAAAAACGAAGTTCTTTGCTGTCAGTTCAACCCATGTGAGCTAATTTTTGGAGCCTATACAGGCCGACACTTACTTCTGTATCCTGCGAATGCCTACCGTACCTCTAGCCATCAAAAACAAAGTTCTTTGCTGTCAGTTCAAACCATGTGAGCTAATTTTTGGAGCCTATATAGGCCGACACTTACCGTTCTATGTACTGTGGACGCCTACAGTACCTCTAGCCATCAAAAACGAAGTTCTTTGCTGTCAGTTCAAACCATGTGAGCTAATTTTTGGAGCCTATACAGGCCGACACTTACTTCTGTATCCTGCGAACGCCTACCGTACCTCTAGCCATCAAAAACAAAGTTCTTTGCTGTCAGTTCAACCCATGTGAGCTCATTTTTGGAGCCTATACAGGCGGACACTTACCGTTCTGTGTACTGTGAACGCCTACCGTACCTCTAGGCATCAAAAACTAAGTTCTTTGCTGTCAGTTCAAACCATGTGAGCTAATTTTTGGAGCCTATACAGGCCGACACTTACTTCTGTATCCTGTGAACGCCTACCGTAACTCTAGTCATCAAAAACGAAGTTCTTTGCTGTCAGTTCAACCCATGTGAGCTAATTTTTGGAGCCTATACAGGCCGACACTTACTTCTGTATCCTGCGAACGCCTACCGTACCTCTAGCCATCAAAAACAAAGTTCTTTGCTGTCAGTTCAACCCATGTGAGCTAATTTTTGGAGCCTATACAGGCCGACACTTACTTCTGTATCCTGCGAATGCCTACCGTACCTCTAGCCATCAAAAACAAAGTTCTTTGCTGTCAGTTTAAACCATGTGAGCTAATTTTTGGAACCTATACAGGCCGACACTTAGTTCTGTATCCTGTGAACGCCTACCGTACCTCTAGCCATCAAAAACAAAGTTCTTTGCTGTCAGTTCAACCCATGTGAGCTAATTTTGGAGCCTATACAGGCCGACACTTACCGTTCTGTGTACTGTGAACGCCTACCGTACCTCTAGGCGTCAAAAATGAAGTTCTTTGCTGTCAGTTCAAACCGTTCTGTGTACTGTGAACGCCTACCGTACCTCTAGCCATCAAAAACGAAGTTCTTTGCTGTCAATTCAAACCATGTGAGCTAATTTTTGGAGCCTATACAGGCCGACACTTACTTCTGTATCCTGTGAACGCCTACCGTAACTCTAGTCATCAAAAACGAAGTTCTTTGCTGTCAGTTCAACCCATGTGAGCTAGTTTTTGGAGCCTATACAGGCCGACACTTACCGTTCTGTGTACTGTGAACGCCTACCATACCTCTAGGCATCAAAAACAAAGTTCTTTGCTGTCAGTTCAAACCGTTCTGTGTACTGTGAACGCCTACCGTACCTCTAGCCATCAAAAACTAAGTTCTTTGCTGTCAGTTCAAACCATGTGAGCTAATTTTTGGAGCCTATATAGGACGACACTTACCGTTCTGTGTACTGTGGACGCCTACCGTACCTCTAGCCATCAAAAACAAAGTTCTTTGCTGTCAATTCAAACCATGTGAGCTAATTTTTGGAGCCTATACAGGCCGACACTTACTTCTGTATCCTGTGAACGCCTACCGTAACTCTAGTCATCAAAAACGAAGTTCTTTGCTGTCAGTTCAACCCATGTGAGCTAATTTTTGGAGCCTATACAGGCCGACACTTACCGTTCTGTGTACTGTGAACGCCTACCATACCTCTAGGCATCAAAAACGAAGTTCATTGCTGTCAGTTCAAACCGTTCTGTGTACTGTGAACGCCTACCATACCTCTAGCCATCAAAAACGAAGTTCTTTGCTGTCAGTTCAAACCATGTGAGCTAATTTTTGGAGCCTATATAGGCCGACACTTACCGTTCTGTGTACTGTGGACGCCTACCGTACCTCTAGCCATCAAAAACGAAGTTCTTTGCTGTCAGTTCAAACCATGTGAGCTAATTTTGGAGCCTATACAGGCCGACACTTACCGTTCTGTGTACTGTGAACGCCTACCGTACCTCTAGGCATCAAAAATGAAGTTCTTTGCTGTCAGTTCAAACCGTTCTGTGTACTGTGAACGCCTACCGTACCTCTAGCCATCAAAAACGAAGTTCTTTGCTGTCAGTTCAAACCATGTGAGCTAATTTTTGGAGCCTATATAGGCCGACACTTACCGTTCTATGTACTGTGGACGCCTACCGTACCTCTAGCCATCAAAAACGAAGTTCTTTGCTGTCATTTCAAACCATGTGAGCTAATTTTTGGAGCCTATACAGGCCGACACTTACTTCTGTATCCTGCGAACGCCTACCGTACCTCTAGCCATCAAAAACAAAGTTCTTTGCTGTCAGTTCAACCCATGTGAGCTCATTTTTGGAGCCTATACAGGCCGACACTTACCGTTCTGTGTACTGTGAACGCCTACCGTACCTCTAGGCATCAAAAACGAAGTTCTTTGCTGTCAGTTCAAACCATGTGAGCTAATTTTTGGAGCCTATACAGGCCGACACTTACTTCTGTATCCTGTGAACGCCTACCGTAACTCTAGTCATCAAAAACGAAGTTCTTTGCTGTCAGTTCAACCCATGTGAGCTAATTTTTTGAGCCTATACAGGCCGACACTTACTTCTGTATCCTGCGAACGCCTACCGTACCTCTAGCCATCAAAAACAAAGTTCTTTGCTGTCAGTTCAACCCATGTGAGCTTATTTTTGGAGCCTATACAGGCCGACACTTACTTCTGTATCCTGCGAACGCCTACCGTACCTCTAGCCATCAAAAACAAAGTTCTTTGCTGTCAGTTTAAACCATGTGAGCTAATTTTTGGAACCTATACAGGCCGACACTTAGTTCTGTATCCTGTGAACGCCTACCGTACCTCTAGCCATCAAAAACAAAGTTCTTTGCTGTCAGTTCAACCCATGTGAGCTAATTTTGGAGCCTATACAGGCCGACACTTACCGTTTTGTGTACTGTGAACGCCTACCGTACCTCTGGGCATCAAAAATGAAGTTCTTTGCTGTCAGTTCAAACCGTTCTGTGTACTGTGAACGACTACCGTACCTCTAGCCATCAAAAACGAAGTTCTTTGCTGTCAGTTCAAACCATGTGAGCTAATTTTTGGAGCCTATACAGGCCGACACTTACTTCTGTATCCTGTGAACGCCTACCGTAACTCTAGTCATCAAAAACGAAGTTCTTTGCTGTCAGTTCAACCCATGTGAGCTAATTTTGGAGCCTATACAGGCCGACACTTACCGTTCTGTGTACTGTGAACGCCTACCGTACCTCTAGGCATCAAAAATGAAGTTCTTTGCTGTCAGTTCAAACCGTTCTGTGTACTGTGAACGACTACCGTACCTCTAGCCATCAAAAACGAAGTTCTTTGCTGTCAGTTCAAACCATGTGAGCTAATTTTTGGAGCCTATACAGGCCGACACTTACTTCTGTATCCTGTGAACGCCTACCGTAACTCTAGTCATCAAAAACGAAGTTCTTTGCTGTCAGTTCAACCCATGTGAGCTAATTTTTGGAGCCTATACAGGCCGACACTTACCGTTCTGTGTACTGTGAACGCCTACCATACCTCTAGGCATCAAAAACGAAGTTCTTTGCTGTCAGTTCAAACCGTTCTGTGTACTGTGAACGCCTACCGTACCTCTAGCCATCAAAAACTAAGTTCTTTGCTGTCAGTTCAAACCATGTGAGCTAATTTTTGGAGCCTATATAGGCCGACACTTACCGTTCTGTGTACTGTGGACGCCTACCGTACCTCTAGGCATCAAAAATGAAGTTCTTTGCTGTCAGTTCAAACCGTTCTGTGTACTGTGAACGCCTACCGTACCTCTAGCCATCAAAAACGAAGTTCTTTGCTGTCAGTTCAAACCATGTGAGCTAATTTTTGGAGCCTATATAGGCCGACACTTACCGTTCTGTGTACTGTGGACGCCTACCGTACCTCTAGCCATCAAAAACGAAGTTCTTTGCTGTCAGTTCAAGCCATGTGAGCTAATTTTTTGAGCCTATACAGGCCGACACTTACTTCTGTATCCTGCGAACGCCTACCTTACCTCTAGCCATCAAAAACAAAGTTCTTTGCTGTCAGTTCAACCCATTTGAGCTCATTTTTGGAGCCTATACAGGCGGACACTTACCGTTCTGTGTACTGTGAACGCCTACCGTACCTCTAGGCATCAAAAACGAAGTTCTTTGCTGTCAGTTCAAACCATGTGAGCTAATTTTTGGAGCCTATACAGGCCAACACTTACTTCTGTATCCTGTGAACGCCTACCGTAACTCTAGTCATCAAAAACGAAGTTCTTTGCTGTCAGTTCAACCCATGTGAGCTAGTTTTTGGAGCCTATACAGGCCGACACTTACCGTTCTGTGTACTGTGAACGCCTACCATACCTCTAGGCATCAAAAACAAAGTTCTTTGCTGTCAGTTCAAACCGTTCTGTGTACTGTGAACGCCTACCGTACCTCTAGCCATCAAAAACTAAGTTCTTTGCTGTCAGTTCAAACCATGTGAGCTAATTTTTGGAGCCTATATAGGACGACACTTACCGTTCTGTGTACTGTGGACGCCTACCGTACCTCTAGCCATCAAAAACGAAGTTCTTTGCTGTCAATTCAAACCATGTGAGCTAATTTTTGGAGCCTATACAGGCCGACACTTACTTCTGTATCCTGTGAACGCCTACCGTAACTCTAGTCATCAAAAACGAAGTTCTTTGCTGCCAGTTCAACCCATGTGAGCTAATTTTTGGAGCCTATACAGGCCGACACTTACCGTTCTGTGTACTGTGAACGCCTACCATACCTCTAGGCATCAAAAACGAAGTTCATTGCTGTCAGTTCAAACCGTTCTGTGTACTGTGAACGCCTACCGTACCTCTAGCCATCAAAAACGAAGTTCTTTGCTGTCAGTTCAAACCATGTGAGCTAATTTTTGGAGCCTATATAGGCCGACACTTACCGTTCTGTGTACTGTGGACGCCTACCGTACCTCTAGCCATCAAAAACGAAGTTCTTTGCTGTCAGTTCAAACCATGTGAGCTAATTTTGGAGCCTATACAGGCCGACACTTACCGTTCTGTGTACTGTGAACGCCTACCGTACCTCTAGGCATCAAAAATGAAGTTCTTTGCTGTCAGTTCAAACCGTTCTGTGTACTGTGAACGCCTACCGTACCTCTAGCCATCAAAAACGAAGTTCTTTGCTGTCAGTTCAAACCATGTGAGCTAATTTTTGGAGCCTATATAGGCCGACACTTACCGTTCTATGTACTGTGGACGCCTACCGTACCTCTAGCCATCAAAAACGAAGTTCTTTGCTGTCATTTCAAACCATGTGAGCTAATTTTTGGAGCCTATACAGGCCGACACTTACTTCTGTATCCTGCGAACGCCTACCGTACCTCTAGCCATCAAAAACAAAGTTCTTTGCTGTCAGTTCAACCCATGTGAGCTCATTTTTGGAGCCTATACAGGCCGACACTTACTTCTGTATCCTGTGAACGCCTACCGTAACTCTAGTCATCAAAAACGAAGTTCTTTGCTGTCAGTTCAACCCATGTGAGCTAATTTTTTGAGCCTATACAGGCCGACACTTACTTCTGTATCCTGCGAACGCCTACCGTACCTCTAGCCATCAAAAACAAAGTTCTTTGCTGTCAGTTCAACCCATGTGAGCTTATTTTTGGAGCCTATACAGGCCGACACTTACTTCTGTATCCTGCGAACGCCTACCGTACCTCTAGCCATCAAAAACAAAGTTCTTTGCTGTCAGTTTAAACCATGTGAGCTAATTTTTGGAACCTATACAGGCCGACACTTAGTTCTGTATCCTGTGAACGCCTACCGTACCTCTAGCCATCAAAAACAAAGTTCTTTGCTGTCAATTCAACCCATGTGAGCTAATTTTGGAGCCTATACAGGCCGACACTTACCGTTCTGTGTACTGTGAACGCCTACCGTACCTCTAGGCATCAAAAATGAAGTTCTTTGCTGTCAGTTCAAACCGTTCTGTGTACTGTGAACGCCTACCGTACCTCTAGCCATCAAAAACGAAGTTCTTTGCTGTCAGTTCAAACCATGTGAGCTAATTTTTGGAGCCTATACAGGCCGACACTTACTTCTGTATCCTGTGAACGCCTACCGTAACTCTAGTCATCAAAAACGAAGTTCTTTGCTGTCAGTTCAACCCATGTGAGCTAATTTTTGGAGCCTATACAGGCCGACACTTACCGTTCTGTGTACTGTGAACGCCTACCATACCTCTAGGCATCAAAAACGAAGTTCTTTGCTGTCAGTTCAAACCGTTCTGTGTACTGTGAACGCCTACCGTACCTCTAGCCATCAAAAACTAAGTTCTTTGCTGTCAGTTCAAACCATGTGAGCTAATTTTTGGAGCCTATATAGGCCGACACTTACCGTTCTGTGTACTGTGGACGCCTACCGTACCTCTAGGCATCAAAAATGAAGTTCTTTGCTGTCAGTTCAAACCGTTCTGTGTACTGTGAACGCCTACCGTACCTCTAGCCATCAAAAACGAAGTTCTTTGCTGTCAGTTCAAACCATGTGAGCTAATTTTTGGAGCCTATATAGGCCGACACTTACCGTTCTGTGTACTGTGGACGCCTACCGTACCTCTAGCCATCAAAAACGAAGTTCTTTGCTGTCAGTTCAAACCATGTGAGCTAATTTTTTGAGCCTATACAGGCCGACACTTACTTCTGTATCCTGCGAACGCCTACCTTACCTCTAGCCATCAAAAACAAAGTTCTTTGCTGTCAGTTCAACCCATTTGAGCTCATTTTTGGAGCCTATACAGGCGGACACTTACCGTTCTGTGTACTGTGAACGCCTACCGTACCTCTAGGCATCAAAAACGAAGTTCTTTGCTGTCAGTTCAAACCATGTGAGCTAATTTTTGGAGCCTATACAGGCCAACACTTACTTCTGTATCCTGTGAACGCCTACCGTAACTCTAGTCATCAAAAACGAAGTTCTTTGCTGTCAGTTCAACCCATGTGAGCTAATTTTGGAGCCTATACAGGCCGACACTTACCGTTCTGTGTACTGTGAACGCCTACCATACCTCTAGGCATCAAAAACGAAGTTCTTTGCTGTCAGTTCAAACCGTTCTGTGTACTGTGAACGCCTACCGTACCTCTAGCCATCAAAAACGAAGTTCTTTGCTGTCAGTTCAAACCATGTGAGCTAATTTTTGGAGCCTATATAGGCCGACACTTACCGTTCTGTGTACTGTGGATGCCTACCGTACCTCTAGCCATCAAAAACGAAGTTCTTTGCTGTCAGTTCAAACCATGTGAGCTAATTTTTGGAGCCTATACAGGCCGACACTTACTTCTGTATCCTGCGAACGCCTACCGTACCTCTAGCCATCAAAAACAAAGTTCTTTGCTGTCAGTTCAACCCATGTGAGCTAATTTTTGGAGCCTATACAGGCCGACACTTACTTCTGTATCCTGCGAACGCCTACCGTACCTCTAGCCATCAAAAACAAAGTTCTTTGCTGTTAGTTTAAACCATGTGAGCTAATTTTTGGAACCTATACAGGCCGACACTTACTTCTGTATCCTGTGAACGCCTACCGTACCTCTAGCCATCAAAAACAAAGTTCTTTGCTGTCAGTTCAACCCATGTGAGCTAATTTTGGAGCCTATACAGGCCGACACTTACCGTTCTGTGTACTGTGGACGCCTACCGTACCTCTAGCCATCAAAAACGAAGTTCTTTGCTGTCAGTTCAAACCGTTCTGTGTACTGTGAACGCCTACCGTACCTCTAGCCATCAAAAACGAAGTTCTTTGCTGTCAGTTCAAACCATGTGAGCTAATTTTTGGAGCCTATATAGGCCGACACTTACCGTTCTGTGTACTGTGGACGCCTACCGTACCTCTAGCCATCAAAAACGAAGTTCTTTGCTGTCAGTTCAAACCATGTGAGCTAATTTTGGAGCCTATACAGGCCGACACTTACTTCTGTATCCTGTGAACGCCTACCGTACCTCTAGCCATCAAAAACAAAGTTCTTTGCTGTCAGTTCAACCCATGTGAGCTAATTTTGGAGCCTATACATTCCGACACTTACCGTTCTGTGTACTGTGAACGCCTACCGTACCTCTAGGCATCAAAAACGAAGTTCTTTGCTGTCAGTTCAAACTGTTCTGTGTACTGTGAACGCCTACCGTACCTCTAGCCATCAAAAACGAAGTTCTTTGCTGTCAGTTCAAACCATGTGAGCTAATTTTTGGAGCCTATATAGGCCGACACTTACCGTTCTGTGTTCTGTGGACGCCTACCGTACCTCTAGCCATCAAAAACAAAGTTCTTTGCTGTCAGTTCAAACCATGTGAGCTAATTTTTGGAGCCTATACAGGCCGACACTTACTTCTGTATCCTGCGAACGCCTACCGTACCTCTAGCCATCAAAAACAAAGTTCTTTGCTGTCAGTTCAACCCATGTGAGCTCATTTTTGGAGCCTATACAGGCGGACACTTACCGTTCTGTGTACTGTGAACGCCTACCGTACCTCTAGCCATCAAAAACGAAGTTCTTTGCTGTCAGTTTAAACCATGTGAGCTAATTTTTGGAACCTATACAGGCCGACACTTACTTCTGTATCCTTTGAACACCTACCGTACCTCTAGCCATCAAAAACAAAGTTCTTTGCTGTCAGTTCAACCCATGTGAGCTAATTTTGGAGCCTATACAGGCCGACACTTACCGTTCTGTGTACTGTGAACGCCTACCGTACCTCTAGGCATCAAAAATGAAGTTCTTTGCTGTCAGTTCAAACCATTCTGTGTACTGTAAACACCTACCGTACCTCTAGCCATCAAAAACAAAGTTCTTTGCTGTCAGTTCAAACCATGTGAGCTAATTTTTGGAGCCTATACAGGCCGACACTTACTTATGTATCCTGTGAACGCCTACTGTACCTCTAGCCATCAAAAACGAAGTTCTTTGCTGTCAGTTAAACCCATGTGGGCTAATTTTTGGGGCCTTTTATGGCTGACACGTACTTCTGTATCATATGAATGCCTAATGTACCTTCAGCCACAGAAAACTACGTTCTTAGCTGTCAGGTAAATGCACGTGGGCTAATTTTTGGGACCTGGAATGGCGGACACTTACTTCTTTATCCTGTGAATGCCTAATTTTTCAGACTGGAAATGAAAAACAATGGGTCTGTAAAGGTTCCGCCAAATTGTGGAATGGATGCGGACCAATTTTACAGATGTGTGAATAGACCCTATTTGTATTAGACATGTATTTACCGGCTGCTGTCAGTTCTGTCTGATTTATAAAAAAAAAAATAATAATTTTTTGCTGTAAAAAAAAAAAAAAAAATTTAGGGCAACTTTTCCAATTGCAATACTTCTGTTATGACATTGCCCATGTGCTGGGACTATTTGTGCACAGCTATTATGTCTTTTGTGGCTGCAAATATTACCTAAAGGTTTTTAAAGTTTGCCCTCCATTAAAGTCAATGGGGTCCACCGAGAACTTGCGGTTCACGGACTTTGGGAAAATTTGCAGCTGGCGTTCATGCCCTGCCCCGGCCGATGGTCATCCATCTCTATACATGATCCTGCATTTCTGGGTATCAGAGCTGATCAGCAGGTCTGGTGGATTCGATGTCCGCCAGTACCCGCTGATCATTCTGGATACAGGCAGAATGGCGGTCTGCCTATGTAAACAAGGCAGATCGCTGTTCTGTCAGTATGGAAGACATTGATCCTGTGTTCCTGCATAGCTGGGACAGGGATCTATACCTTCCCTTAGGAAAGGCACCTCCCCCACAGTGAGAAAACACTTGTTTGGCACACATTTATTCCTTTGATTGCCCTAGATGTTAACCCCTACCTAGCCAGTGTCATTAGTACAGTGACACTGTCTATTTTTAGCACTGATCAATGTATTAGTGTCACTGGTTAACACGGGTATGTGTCAAAAGTGTAATTTAGTGTTCAATTTGTCCACCGCAATATCAAAACTTCCCTATACGTCATGGGAGGAGCTGGAGAGGCATGACATTAGTACATGCTGGGACATAGCTGCCATCTTGTTGGTTTGGAACGCTGATCGGATTTTTAAAGATATACTGTTTTTTCTACTGCCATCAAGTGACTGGGTTTTAACTGATTTTTATAATAAATCGGATTGAGACGCCTACACTATGAGGAGTGTTTTGTTTCCTTGAATATGAAACATCTAAGCCCTGGGGGAGATCGTTTGAGAGCGCAGGAAAGAGGTTGCTGACAGTCCAAGGGTCCACTGAAGATTTAAGTATCGCTTATCCAGACCTTTGTAGTGAGGGTCATTATCGGATGGTAATAGGCTGTGTTGTTGGGTGTCGATGGTGGCCTCTGCACACTGTTATAAGTTGCACTCTGTTATGTGAAATCCTCTGGGACTATTTTACTGAATGTGAACTCTTCAATTGCTTTTATGTTATTTATTATTCTGGGCTGCACCAATTCTCTTTTTAATGGTGGTGAACAGCCACTTATAACGTGACTGCGATACTGCGATGGACATTCTGAAACTAATTGACACTTTTGACACTTTTTAGGGAACCAGTGACACTAATACAGTGATCAGTGCTAATATGCACTTGGCCGGGAAGAGGTTGGCATAAGGGGCCATCAAAGGGTTAGCTGTGTGCCTAGCTAGTTTTTCTGTGTACTATGGGAGGTGCTTTAAATAGGGGAAGGCATGGATCCATGTTCCAGCTGGAACACAGGATTTATGCCTTCCCTACTGACAGAACAGCCATCTGCCTTGTTTATATAGACAGACTGCCATTCTGCCTTTGTAATGAATGATTGACAGGTGCTGGCGGACATCGAGTCTGTTGTACCTGCTGATCAGGTGCTGGCGGACATGCGCGTCTCCTACCTGTAAGAGCTGGATCACATATATATATATGATCATGCGCACAGCTGCCGTTCTGTAGCAGTAAAACTGCTATGGGGTGGACACAAAGGGGTTAAAGTAAAATACAGCCCGGAGCAAAATAACAAAAATAGGTGCAGGGCTAGCATGACTGGGCCAGCAGTGTAATTGGCCTAGTAGGGGTTAATAAAGAAAGGCACTTCGTAGGGTTTTTCTCCTATTGGCTACTGTTAGTTGTGGGGAGGGGCCGTAGAGGGGGGAGTTAGCCGTCCTGCAGTTTCCCGGGCATCAGTTCAGCGAGGGTGGAGGAGCGTTCCCGCCCGCCCGCCCCTACATTGGAATGTCTGTGTAATGTGATTGTTTGCAGATTTGACGGTTGGGGTCTTTGGAGGTGTTTCTGGTAAAACCTGCTGTGCTTATCAGCTGAGGGACCCATCTAAGGTATCGAGTCACCTGGGAAATGCCAGTTAATAGATGGGTTAACTGGTAGTTTAAATTGGGAGGTATCTGCTGTGTGTTGAGGTCGTCCCCGAGCCGGTGGTGCGGCTGGGGACAGTTAAGAGTTACACAGATACAAAATGGTACTTGATATTTGGGGCCTCCAAAGATCGGCAACCTTATGTTATCTTTTATTATATTATTTTGGTTTCCTGTTCTAAGGAATGTGTTATATATATATTTTTGTTACTGGTTAATAAATGGCCACTTCGGCCAATTTTACTCCAATAACGGTGTCTGCGTATTTATTGCAGGACGTTTAGGTAAGGGCAGTAGTGGCCGGTGTGTTGGGGGCGCAGGGGTGCCGCCCCCCCATCCATGCGTCCGGCCCCCTAATCTGCATGCAGGGCGCCGGACGCATGGAGCTTAATGTTTTTTTTTTTTTTTTACATCACCTAATTAGAGCCAGAGGCTCTAATAGGGCGATGCAAAGGATGGGCTCGGGGCGCAGAGCAGTGCGTCCCGAGCCCACCCATTGTGTGACATTAGCGAATGAAAATTCGCTATTGCCACACCGATCCTCCTCCTGGCCAATCAGGAAGCGCGTCCAAAACACGCTTCCTGATTGGCTGCAAGGCAAACCCCATGCCATTGGCCAAGGAGGAGGCTGGAGCGGGAGGACTGCAGGAGACGCATCAGGGGACAGAGGGAGGAGAAGCTACTGCCAACGCCGGGACTGAAGAGAAGCCGCCGCCAGGTAAGTGCATTCGTCTTGGGGGGGGGAGCCCACATTGCATTGAAGGGGGCACGCACGCTGGTCTCTGCATTATGGGGGCATGCTGTGGCACTCTGAATTGATTGGGGGGCACGCTGTGGCACTCTGCATTGATTGGGGGCATGCTGTGGCACTCTGCATTGATGGGGGCATGCTGTGGCACTCTGCATTGATTGGGGGGCATGCTGTGGCATTCTGCATTGATTGGGGGGCATGCTGTGGCACTCTGCATTGATTGGGGGGCATGCTGTGGCACTCTGCATTGATTGGGGGCATGCTGTGGCACTCTGCATTGATTGGGGGCACACCGTGGTACTCTGCATTGATTGGGGGGCATGCTGTGGCACTCTGCATTGGTTGGGGGGCATGCTGTGGCATTCTGCATTGATTGGGTGGCATGCTGTGGCACTCTGCATTGATTGGGGGTATGCTGTGGCACTCTGCATTGATTGGGGGCATGCTGTGGCACTCTGCATTGATTGGGGGCATGCTGTGGCATTCTGCATTGATTGGGGCATGCTGTGGCACTCTGCATTGATGGGGGCATGCTGTGGCACTCTGCATTGATTGGGGAGCATGCTGTGGCACTCTGCATTGATTGGGGGCACGCTGTGGCGCTCTGCATTGATTGGGGGCACGCTATGGCACTCTGCATTGATTGGGGGCACGCTATGGCACTCTGCATTGATTGGGGGCACGCTGTGGCATTCTGCATTGATTGGGGGGCATGCTGTGGCACTCTGCATTGATTGGGGGGCATGCTGTGGCACTCTGCATTGATTGGGGGGCATGCTGTGGCACCCTGCATTGATTGGGGGGCATGCTGTGGCACTCTGCATTGATTGGGGGGCATGCTGTGACACTCTGCGTTGATTGGGGGCATGCTTTGGCACTCTGCATTGATGGGGCATGCTGTGGCACTCTGCATTGATTGGGGGGGCATGCTGTGGCATTCTGCATTGATTGGGGGGCATTCTGTGGCACTCTGCATTGATTGGGGGGCATGCTGTGGCACTCTGCGTTGATTGGGGGCATGCTTTGGCACTCTGCATTGATGGGGCATGCTGTGGCACTCTGCATTGATTGGGGGGGCATGCTGTGGCATTCTGCATTGATTGGGGGGCATTCTGTGGCACTCTGCATTGATTGGGGGGCATGCTGTGGCACTCTGCATTGATGGGGGCATGCTGTGGCTCTCTGCATTGATTGGGGAGCATGCTGTGGCACTCTGCCTTGATTGGGGGCATGCTGTGGCATTCTGCATTGATTGGGGGACATGCTGTGGCACTCTGCATTGATTGGGGGGCATGCTGTGGCACTCTGCATTGATTGGGGGCACGCTGTGGCACTCTGCATTGATTGGGGGACATTCTGTGGCACTCTGCATTGATTGGGGGCATGCTGTGGCACTCTGCATTGATGGTGGCATGCTGTGGCACTCTGCATTGATTGGGGGCATGCTGTGGCATTCTGCATTGATTGGGGGGCACGCTGTGGCACTCTGCATTGATTGGGGGCATGCTGTGGCACTCTGCATTGATGGGGGCATGCTGTGTCACTCTGCATTTATTGGGGGCACGCTGTGGCACTCTGCATTGATTGGGGGCATGCTGTGGCACTCTACATTGATTGTGGGGCACGCTGTGGCATTCTGCATTGATTGGGGGCATGCTGTGGCACTCTGCATTGATTGGGGGCACGCTGCGGCATTCTGCATTGATGGGGGCATGCTGTGTCATTCTGCATTGATGGGGGCATGCTGTGGCACTCTGCATTGATGGGGACATGCTGTGGAACTCTGCATTGATTGGGGGGCACGCTGTGGCACTCTGCATTGATTGGGGACATGCTGTGATGCTCTACATTGATTGGGGGCACGCTGTGGTGCTCTGCATTTATTGGGGGCACGCTGTGGCACTCTGCATTGATTGGGGCACGCTGTGGCACTCTGCATTGATTGTGGGCATGCTGGTCACTCATTTTTCTGTTTGCGCCCGCCCCCCAAATTTTTTTTGGGATAACGGTTATGGTAAGTGTGATAATTTTTCTGCACAATCTGCATTGATTGTGGGGCACGCTGTGGCATTCTGCATTGATTGGGGGCATGCTGTGGCACTCTGCATTTATTGGGGGCACGCTGCGGCATTCTGCATTGATGGGGGCATGCTGTGTCATTCTGCATTGATGGGGGCATGCTGTGGCACTCTGCATTGATGGGGGCATGCTGTGGAACTCTGCATTGATTGGGGGGCACGCTGTGGCACTCTGCATTGATTGGGGACACGCTGTGGCATTCTGCATTGATTGGGGGGCATGCTGTGATGCTCTGCATTGATTGGGGACACGCTGTGGTGCTCTGCATTTATTGGGGGCACGCTGTGGCACTCTGCATTGATTGGGGCGGGCACGTTGTGGCACTCTGCATTGATTGGGGGCACGCTGGTCACGCTGGTCACTCATTTTTCTGTTTGCGCCCGCCCCCCAAATTTTTTTTGGGGATAACGGTTATGGTAAGTGTGATAATTACATCTGAGGTGCCTTAGTCAAGCTATGGGCAAAACTTTTTTTTCATTTTGGATAGAGCAAAGGAGTGTTATAACCCCTGACAGATTTTATTTTTGCCATCTGTGTCCCATTGTGGAGAAATCCCTGCAAATTAAGGGAATTCCTTGGAGACCCCCAGATCACCTGAACTAGTGTCCCCATTAAAAGATTTCCCGCCTATTACTTTTCTGGGGTTAACCCAAAGTTTTAGATTTTATTTTACTTTCGCTTTCAATGATAACGGTAAACAGAACAAATAGTGAGGGGGAATCTCCATAACAGGGGTAAAGACAACAATAAAAACCTGACAAGTCCTCCAATCCCTCCCCACTCTATGCAAAACTAAAAAAAAGTTTTGCCTTTAGTTCTACTTTACTAAAAATAGGTCTAATGTGCATTCCCCTTTAAGGGGATTCACTCCAAGTCAACGCTACTCCCTCCTGGTAAGGTTCTCTTTGGAAGTTAGGAGATACCCATCTTTTTAGTGGTAAACTTCTCCAGGGCTTCTCAACTTTGAAAGTATATTACCATTAAAACCAAAATATTCTTTTTTAAAAAGAATATAATTTAATACACTCCCAAAGCAAGTGCGCTAGATAAGTAGTGCATGACCTAAATCACAATTGTGCAGATTTACAGCAGGTAAAGGTCAGTTTAAAGCGTTTTTCTTACCCCAACATTTCACATTCCTGATATGTGCCTGCTGTACCATGTTCTTGTATGAGAATGCATCCTGTTCTCTTTGTATTGCTTCATTTATGTGAAATCCCTGGTATTCCTGCCAGTCCCTATTCTTTACTAATAAAAACTGACCATGCTAAGCGGGAGAACACACTGTGGTCAGTCCTCTAGCTGTGCTGGGAACTCCGCCTGCTCTCCCCCAATGATCAGACTTGTCCTGACACCCCCCATGCACAGCCATTTACTGGGAAGCTCAGTGTACTGTTGCTTCTTCTCCCCCAGCTCTTATGCAGCTGAAAACAGAGGGCATGTGATCACATATAAAAAAGGGAAAAAAAAGGTATTGATCATGTTCTTTAATATCTATACACAAATGTTTTGCCTTTCATTTCAATTTTGAACTGAATGGATTGTTTTATAAGATCAATCACTTTAACCACTTCAGCCCCAGAAGGTTTTTCCCCCTTAATGACCAGGCCATTTTTTGCGATTCGCACTGCGTTACTTTAACGGAAAATTGCGCGTTCCTACGATGCTGTACCCAAATACATTTGATGTCCTTTCTTTCCCACAGATAGAGCTTTCTTTTGGTGGTATTTGATCACCTCTGCGTTTTTTAGATTTTGCGCTTTAACCACTTAAGCCCCAGGCCTATTTCAGACACTTTTTGTTTACAAGATAAAATCAGTATTTTTTCCTAGAAAACTACTTAGAACCCCCAAACATTATATATATTTTTTTAGCAAAGACTCTGGAGAATAAAATGTCGGTCATTGCAATATTTTTTTTCATGCGGTATTTGCGCTGCGGTCTTTAAAACGCAATTTTTTTGGAAAAATTACAAAAAATCACATTTCACTGCATTTAAAAAATACTAAACAGTAAAGTTAGCCCATTTTTTTTTTGTATATTGTGAAAGATGATGTCACGCCGAGTAAATAGATACCTGCCATGTTACAGTTTAAAATTGCACACACCCCTGGAATGGCGACAAACTACAGTCTATAGAAATCTCAATAGGCGATGTTTTAAAAAATTTTAACGGTTACCAGTTTAGAGTTAGAGTGTAGCTCTTTTTTTTAAATTATTGCTCACTCTCTGTCAATCGCGGCGATACCTCACATGTGTGGTTTGAACAGCAATTTCATTTGCGGCTCGACTTCCGTTTACGGTGCTAACGGTGACGGCTAAATTTTTTTTTTTTTTCCTATTTATTTTATTTTTTTTTAACTTTATTAAAGGTTTTTTTTACAAAAAAAAATCTGATCACTTTTATTGCTGTCACAAGCAATGTAAACATCCCTTGTGACACCAATATGTAGTGACAGGTACTCTTTATGGAGGGATCGAGGGTCTAAAAGACCCTAGACCCCTCCACTGCACTTCCATGTATTCAAAACGCCGCAAACGGCATTTTTGAATACAGTCGTTTTTTTAAATCTGCCGCCTTTTGCAGCAGAGTAACCCGTAAGTGACGTCATGGACGCCGCCTCCGAGTTACGTCATCGGAGACCCAATCGAAGCCGCTACCGGCTTAGATCGGGACTCCATCCAGCCAGCGGACGCGCCGGCTGGGTGCTCGGGTCTCCCGGTGGGACGGGAGGCCCGGGCAAAGTCACGGAAGGCGGCGGGAGGGGGGGGGACGTCCCCTCCCGCTCACCCGGGTAACGATCGACCGGCTCCGACGGAAAGCCGACCATCGGCTCTAAACCACAGTACCGGGATGGTGCCTCTAGCTAGAGGCATCATCCCGGTATAGTAAGTGGGAAATTGGGTAATTGGCGCTGCCTGTGTAATGGGTGTCAATAAACAAATGTATAATAAATAAGTATAAAAAATATAGCTGTGCACTAAAAATGTGTGTGTAAAATTGAGCGATAATAAATATAAAAATATAAAAATAAATACAAAACACTTTTAAGATTATATATACAATCCACACCTATTAAAAATACAATATAAGTGAATAAGCAGTGAAGAAAGTGGGGAAAGTGCAAAGTGCGTACCAAACCAATAAATATTAAGTGGTATGATGAATACAATATATAGATAAATGCAATGGTGGGAATAATATGTGATGTGCAGTGCTGGTTAAATGGCACTGAAAGTAAAGTGAAAGGTTGGAATAAATAAATAAGTGAATCTTACAACATATGGTGCAAGAAAGTGCACAATAAATGATAACTGGATATCTAACTGAAATAAAGTCCAATAGGCCAGTATTGAAAAATGAAAAGGAAATTAGTCCATGACTTAGTAGATGTGGCGGTAAATAGTGAGAACAACCTTACGATAACCCCAAGGTGGGTGACTGGTGAGGTGCAGGGTGACCCCTAGTGAAAAGACCTACTAACCAGATGTACCCACCCCACACAGGGGTATAGGGCGGGTATTTAGAATGTGGCAGGATGCTCCTTCCTATGACTCCTTAACTCCCTTCTGTGCTGGGAGAGAGGATAGCGGGCGATCCCTGGGGGTCCGGGGTGTCCCAAATGGAAAACGGCCTTAGTGGGTCTTCTCCTGGTATGGTAGTGTAATGTTCGGTGATCCGTAAGTGGGGTCCGGTCACTCGATGGTGTGTACAGGCGGGCGGGTCACATAGGGCAAAGAAAGGCTCGATAGTGTAATATCGTTTACACCTTTATTAATTGAATATACAATAAATGGGTACTCACATGTTAAAAACAAGTTCAGAGTGAGGAAATGGCGTCCTGGACCGACTACGAGGAGGAGATGAACGGCACATTAGGGTCCAGTAGCTCAGAAATGATTTATCATAATAGTAAAATGAGCAGGAAGGACGAGTCACAGCAATGATTTCAATGATTTTCTCAAGAAATCATTGCTGTGACTCGTCCTTCCTGCTCATTTTACTATTATGATAAATCATTTCTGAGCTACTGCTTATTGTATTTTTAATAGGTGTGGATTGTATATATAATCTTAAAAGTGTTTTATATTTATTTTTATATTTTTATATTTATTATCGCTCAATTTTACACACACATTTTTAGTGCACAGCTATATTTTTTATACTCATTTATTATATATTTGTTTATTGACACCCATTACACAGGCAGCGCCAATTACCCAATTTCCCACTTACTATTCTATACGGTCTTTTGACTGTAGTCTAGGGTAGGCTGCAGCCGACTATATCTTTTCCTATTCCTTAGATATCCTTAGCACGGATTCTTATTCTTAATAATCATCCCGGTATAACCCCGCAAAGTTAGCCGACGTACCCCTACGTTACTTTGCGGTAAGTGGTTAAACAAAAAAAGAGCGACAATTTTGAAAAAAACCGCCATCATTTTTACTTTCTGCTATAAAACATTCCCAATAAAAAATGTTTTAGTTTAGGCCAACTTGTATTCTGCTACATATTTTTGGTAAAAAAAAATCCCAAAAGTGTATTTTAATTGGTTTGCGCAAATGTTATAGCGTTTACAAACTACGTGATCAATTTTTGGACTTTTTTATTATTTTTTTTTAATTAGTAATGGTGGCGATCAGCTACTTTTAGCGGGATTGTGACATTGCGGCAGACAGATCGGACCCCTAACTGACATTTTTGACACTTTTTGGGGACCAGTGACACTAATACCGTAATCAGTGCTAAATGCACTGTTACTGTATAAATGACACTGGCATGGAAGGGGTTAACACTGGGGGTGATCAACACACTTCCCATATACGTGGACAAAAGAAAAATTAAAATACCTAGGGATATATTTAACTCCTCAAACTGAAAAATTATATCAAGCTAATTATATACCGTTACTGAACGAAATAAAAACAGAAATAAGAAAGAAATCAAATGGTCAAATCTCATGGATCGGAAGAAACAATGTTGTTAAGATGTTTATCTTGCCAAAAATCTTATATACCTTCTCTCTATTGCCAATAAACATCCCCGCAAATTTTTTTAGGGTAATTAGAAACCTACTGACAAAGTATATATGGCAGTGGAAAAAACCCAGAGTACAGTACAAGATCCTGACAAGAAGCAAAGCACAGGGAGGATTGGCCACCCCAGACATAGAGAGGTACTATAAGGCGGTAATTATTACACGAATGGTGGACTGGACAAAAACAGAAAGGAGAGAAAAAAGATGGGTAGAGATAGAATGTACACAAAATAATAATCAGCTACACAAAACAATTTGGATTCCACCAAAATATAGGGAAACGCAGGGAGCACATGAATTGACAAAAGTAGTTTATAAAATATGGGATGGAATAAATAAACAACTGAAATGGGAATATAACTCACCAATGATAGCATTAAATGGCACTAAATATTTCCCACCCGGGGAGGAAGAACAGGGGGGAAACTGGATAGGGAACACTCAATTAAAAGATATTTTACACAAAGGGCACATAAAAACACTTCAGAAATTAAAACAAGAAAATAATAATATAAAAATAGATAATTGGAGATATCTCCAGCTGAAACATTTTGTCAGCTCATTACCACAGCCGATTAGGTCGGAAAAAAATCTTAACAATATCGAGAAACTGAGCTACTCTCCCATGCAAAGGCATGGAGTGTCTCAGATTTACAAAATGCTGACGGAATGGCACAGTATGGAGAAACCTCCATATATAGGAAAATGGGAGAAAGAAATAGGAACACATTTGCAAGGACAGGAGCTAGGGACTGTACTGGGGATGGCTGGATCCACAGCCATAGATGTCAGTACTACAGAATTGAACTATAAATGTCTATATAGGTGGTACATCACCCCAGAAGTGATAAATAAATACCAACCAGGCAAGACAGATAAATGCTGGCGGGATTGCGGCAACATAGGTACAATTTATCATTTATTTTGGGATTGTCCCAAAATAAGAGATTTTTGGCTAGAGGTAAGACAACTGATTGAAGACATCACCGAAATAAAAGTGCCGGACGATCCATGGGCATGCCTATTTCACAAAACAACAATACCCTTAAAAAAATATATAATGACCCTGGTCCCAACAATGCTGAATACAGCAAAAGGAACCATACCAAAAAAGTGGAGAGAAAAGGAGAGCCCGAAAATAAAGGAATGGTGTAAAAAGATAAATAATAACTATAATATGGAATACCTATGTAATACACAAGAGGAGATTCCAAGAAATATGATAAGAAAATGGGGGAAATGGAAAGAATTTAAAAAATCAACTAAATATATTGAAATAAACAATTAGCATATCTACTATGGGGAGGCATTCTAGAGCGAAACGGCTGGCAAGAAGGGGAGGAATCCTGGGAGGTCGGGGGAGGGTGGGAAGGGAAAAATGTATATGTATTTCTTTTGTGTGCCTTTTTGATGCATAATTTAATTATGTAACTTGCGAATCTAAATCAAGTTGGTGGAACTCTGTATATTGAGATTTTATATGCAAATAAAAATAAAGTAAAAAAAAAAAAAAAACACTGGGGGTGATCAAAGGGGTTAAATGTATGCCTAAAGTGCTTGCTCACTGTGTGGGGGAAGGGTTCTGTGACAGGCACAGAGAGATGCAGTTTTAGATTAGCTGAAACTGCTGATCTCTCCGCAGAAGATCAGCCTGCTTTGTTTATATAAGCAGGTGGGTCTTGTCTCGGTTTCTCTGGCGATCGCGGGAGGGCAGCGGCAATCGCTGCTGCCCCTCCCGCAGCCCGCCTCCTGCTGTGTCTAAAAACAGCTGTCGAAACCACATGCATTCCAGTGTAATGTTCCGGTACCTTTGGTACCCTAAATTACACTTTCCACAAGTGTATGCGCCCTACCATTTACTTTTGGAAAGGTGCGCATACACCTTTAAGACTGGAGCTGTCATCACTCAGCGCCGGACTAGATGGCTATTTAAGGCGTCGGTTCTCACTCACATGTGTTCGTTCAAACACCCTTATCTGGATGCTAACCTTGCTTGAAGCTTCCATGCTTGCAAGCTTACTTCGCTGACGGAACCTCGCTGCGCTGATCCCTGTATCCCGCTACTGGATCATCCGCCTCTCCTGAACCACCCTTCGGCTGTATCGCTAATAGTGCTAAGTACCCCGCAGGGGAATTCTCTATAAACTTATACTAAGCTTACACTATCTAGCTCTGCATAGTAGAGACTGTTTATCACATCTGCATAAACTAGATTGCTAGCTCTTGAGACTACTGCTACTTTTCTGCACTGGGTTGATCTCTTTTGTATGTCCACCTGCTATTCTATCATCTGCTATCATACAACATTGCTAAACCTTCCTGCATCCATCTGCTACTGTCTCACCTTCAAGTGTCTATCACCTACCACCTCCACTCAACCTATCCCTCAACCTTCATCATTGTGTTACCACATGCATAAAGTCACTCTAAGAACCAGCTTGCTAATTGTGTGTATTTACTGGCTGAAATAAGACCTTCCACACATGATGAGTCATTGAGGTTGGGAATGGTATCTCAGCATATTTCTTACATGGCTACTGACGTGGAACTATTTCTGCAGCTGAAAATCCACACCATATAAAAACGCAGGAGCGTTACATCCAGTCACGTAGTACGACGAGCCGCCCTTCCGCAGTAATATTACAGTGGTTAAGGCTGATACTCCCACATCACCATTACAGCATGATCTGCCAATACTTACTGATGGGCATGATGATGTCACTAGGCCCTGAACTGATACATTTCATCACATGATGGTGACAAAACACGTCAGAGCAGGGCCTAGTTATGTTATCATGCCCATCAGGAAGAAGCAATATCTTTAGCGAAATGCGTTGATAGACTGCATTTGGAGCAACATTTGGGCACCTGTTTTTAAGAAATGTATTGTTTGTATTGTCAATACCATATATGGATGATAAAATAGCCCTAGTCCATTCCAAAGTTGGGTATTGTATCACAATATGGGTCTCCTTATTTGGGGGCGGTATTATTTTTTATATAAATTTATATGTTAGTGTTTCTGATAAACTTGTCTGCCTCCTGTTGTGCCTAAAATGTCTGCCAATTTTTGATTTTTTAGTTCTTTCTTCCTTTTAGTTTTTATCGTCAGTTGCTTGCTCTGTTCTCCCCACCCTCGTAATCTCACCAATCCTACTGTGTTTGGGTGAATGTCACTTTTCACTCCTCTTGCTGTATTTCATATCTGTAAGATGAAGAAAAAAAAAGGAAACTCTCATCATATATGCAGGTAATGCCTCTGTACATATATAACAAAGCAGATTATTTTTTTTTCATATGTTTCAGGTCATCTACCCAGATGATATTGTGCCATGTAAAAGTTTATTAACACAAAACAAAGAAGTACAGGAAGAGATAGTAAACTGTCACAATGAATACAGACGTGATGTAACACCATCAGCTGGCAACATGCTTAAAATGGTAAGGAATAAGAGTTATTTAAACCAACATGTTTAACTGCTTCCCACCTGGGACGGGCGATTACACTATTGTTCTGGGAGGACATCATACGATTCCCTCCTGAGAACAAGCCGCAGTCCGGCGCGATCTGTAACACCGGACACAGCAGGGGACTGATCAGTGTACCGGGCTGTTGCTGATAACATGTGATCACTGTTACCAATCACAGCAGATCACATGACAGTTGTAAACAATGATTGGCTTCCTTTCATGCCATTCATTGTATACAATTGTGTTGCTAGACGAGCAAGCCCTACATGGAGAATTCCCTTTTGCATGGGGGAAAACAGAGTTACTGAGTAAAACTAACACCTTCCTTAGGGAAACTATATCAAACAAACTACAAAGTATATCCCATTGCTAAATGAGGTTAAAACAGAACTTAAGGGGGGGCGTGGCGACCGCCGATGCAAATGACCACTTGAACTGCAAGCTCCTGAGGGACACCCTGCTACGGCCCATCACAGCGCCTTCTACACTGTCCTCCATATGTGACCGGACGTCTGAGTACCCCACCTACCTCATGGCCCAGCGGCGGAGGGGAACCGAGGCCGCCTCGGTTAAAAAACTGTCCGATTTCTTCCCGGCGGTGTCCGCTGGTCTCCGCCAAAATGGCGGCGGAGACATGCCGCTCGGCAGCTCACACCATCCTCTTGCGGCCAGCGCAGCGGACCTTCGGAAGGAGGGGACGCATGCACTAGCACCGCTACACGCTCTGCCAATGATTCCAGGCACACCACTGCACTGGTCAGGAACTTCTTCTCCACCTACCCCTTCATTGCAAAGCCCTGCTAAGTCCAGACCAAGGATGGACCCCGGACACCCTGCGCAGACTGCATTGTCTATGGAGGTTAGTTGTGACCAGAAAGTCCCTATCTCCAGTGCTCCCATACCTGACCTTTTCTTCTCCTTTCAAACAACTGGCCAACCGGTGTCGGACATCACGATCAAGAGTATGCTTACTATGCTATATATCTCCCTTCAAGCCAACATTATAGCCGCCATGTCACGTTGTCAGGGAGAAATAGCGGACCTGGGAGACAGGGTCCACACAGTAGAAAATAAAATGAGCGAAATTACTACTTCTTACAATGCGCTGGTTGACTCCCATGCCATCTACCAAGAAGACATGCACCACATGCAAGCCAAGCTGGCGGACTTAGAGGACAGGTCACGGCGCAATAATCTGAAACTTCGGGGTATCCCTGAATCTGTGACTCCCAATCAATTGCTGCACTTTGTCCGTGCCCTCTTCAAAAAAGCCGCTCCTGACTTGTCGGCGTCTGATCTTACTATAGACAGAATCCACGGCATCCCCAAGCCTTCCTTCCACAAGAAATTCCACGTGACGTTCTCATGCGCATCCACTTCTTCCAGGCAAAAGAAAAAATCCTAGAGACTTTTCGTCATAAAGAAAGCCTCCCAGACCAAGCATGATCCATACAAGTGTTACCAGATTACTAACAACACACGCTCCAACTACGGAGAAATCTGAACCCTATCACAAAAGCATTGAGGAACCATCGCATCATCTATAAATGGAAATATCCAGCTAAGCTGTGTATCACGCACCAAGGTTCCACTTCATATGCCACCACTTTAGATGAAGGCCTTCATCTCCTCCATCAATGGGGGATTGTGCCGGACCCCCCACTGAACCCTGCGCCGCACAGACATCCCTCTCCTCATCACGTTCAACCAGATTGGCAGATCGTTGCTAGAAGGTCCAAATCTTCTACTGCTCGCACATAGAGGACACTGCCATGGACTTGCCGGGATCTCCGGGCCCCTCTCAGGTAACAGAGTACCATCCACCGTGCTCTGTCCCCCACAGGCTTTGCAGCCATAGTTGCTCTCTGGTCCCCAGGGACCCTTTTTTATAATTCTTGTTTGATTTTTTTACCATACTGCTGGTATTCCTGCTCGTTTTGTTTTTGTAACACCCTTTTGCAGTATCTTCCCCTCAAAGCTACCAGAATCCACGCCAGCTGACCTGCAACCTTTGTGGCCCAGCGCTATCACCATTGAAGCTGGTAGCTCTATGTCTTCACAAGACTCTCCTTCGCTTCACATCTGACAAAAGGACTACGTAAGTGACTTTTCTCCTCCCCTGTGCCTCGGCAAAGCCTGCCCGATAGCCACCTATCCTCTAATCCCTTGCCATCCTACAGACTAACAACCCACGGAGATAGCTCTCCACCCTTCTCTTTGCTATAATGCCTCTACAATGTTTATCCCTAAATGTCAAGGGACTTAACCACCCCGCCAAACAGTTCTCTTTATGGGATGAAGCTGTGCGTTCTATGGCAGATATAGTCGCTGTCCAGGAAACACATTTCCATAGTGGCAAGACTCCCTCCTGCCAGCATGCGAAATACCCACACTTTTTCTTGTCATCGACTACTGCCAAAAAGAGGGGTGTCTTAATTGCCATTGCTGACTCTGTCTCCTTCACTGCCTCCCGATTGGTGACGGACACAGAGGGCAGATGTATAATTTTAGTATGTTCACTGGACAACTGTCTTTATACTATTGTAAATGTATATGCCCCCAATACACGTCAATTACGTTTCTTGAAAAAGCTTTGGGTCCAAATCAATTGAATCAAACAAGGTAAACTAATTGTCTGTGGTGACTTCAACCTGGTGGTGGACCACTCCGTGGACTCTTCCTCCAGACATCTGTCTCATGCACCATCTCTAGCATCCCTAATGAAGTCGGAAGAGGTTCACGATGTGTGCCGCTACCACTACGTTGACAAACGGGACTACACCTACTTCTCCCTGAGACATGGTTCCTATTCTAGGATTGACTTGTTTCTAGTAGATACGCAAACTCTCTAAGCTGTCACTGACATGAAAATCTCTCCCATTACATGGTCAGATCACGCGGCTATACACCTTTCTCTTGACACAGGCCCCTGCAACCCCATCACGTTTATCTGGAGATGTAACAATTCCCTCCTAACGGACCCGGAATTTGCACGTTCGATCAAGACCCGCTTACAAGAATTCTTTGCAATTAACAATACAACTGACTTATCCCCTACCACCTTGTGGCTGGCACACAAGGTCTACATTCAGGGCCTTCTGATCCAGCTCGGGTCCAAACTTAAGAAACGTTTTACTGCCCACCTAACCGAACTACTAAAGGACATACAAACCCTTGACGCACAGCATAAAGCATTGCCATCCCCTACTACTCTATCTAAGCTCACATCACTGAGACTCGACCTACGCAGACTCTTGTGGGGGTAAACATGACAAACTCCTAGGAAGTCTCCGTCTAACTTACTACACATCCCATAACAAAGCTGACAAATTTCTGGACTCCAGATTAAGGGCACGTAGGGTTAAAACCAAAATCGACTGCCTTTTTATTCTCTTTCATACTATGTAACCACAATGTCTAAGTCCTAGAAACTGCAGCATTGCTCCTCCCTTCCTTTCTACCTTCCCTTCTTTCCCTCCCCCATTCTCATTCTCATTTCTCCTATCCTTCTTTCCCTCTCTCCTCCCCTCCCGCTTCTTTCTTCCCTCCCAATCCTACTCCCACTATCCCACTCCTCTTCTTCTTTGCCCTCTACCCCTCCTCCCTCTCCTCTCCTCCCCTCTATCTCCCCTCCCCCCCATTCTTCTTCTTCTCCTCCCCCCCCTCCCCCCCTTTTTCCCTTCATTCCCCCTTCCCTCTCCCGCTCTGCTCCTCCTCTTTTCTTTATTTATTTATTCTCCTCCGTTCCACCTCCCCCCTCCCTTCCCCCCCCTTAATCCCCCCTTCCCCCGCCTACCATCCTCCCCTTCTCCCTCCCTCCTCCCCCCCTCCCATCTTCTCTCTCTCTCTCTTTCTTCTACCTCTTCACCTCTCTCTTCCAACTCTGCTCCCTTCTTCCTCATCTCCAGAGATCTGCGCAAAACATCTCAACCCATTTACATTCTGGACAAGTGCTGCGATGCTTGCTTGCTTCATTGTTTCAGTAATATTGAGATATATATAGCTAATTTTCCTTACTATGTATATCACCTGTAACCCTAAACGATGCTACTGGCCACGTTGCAACTTTACATTTTTCTATGTTTGCTATGTTGACCTATGTTATGTTTGTACTATTTTAAACTTAATGAAAATTTAATGGAAAAAAAAAAAATGGACTCTCTAACACACCCCCACTCAGGTGCTTCCCTCAGACATCCGCAAGCCATCGCAGATGCATTTGCATACTACTATGGCTCCCTGTATAATTTACAATCGGATGCTGCTACACCACAATCCACCAGCACGGACATACAAATTTTTCTCCAATGCCTCAATATCCCTAAACTTACTCCGGAGGCGACAGAGTCCCTTAATGCCCCTTTCTCCCAACTGGAGTTGTCAAGCACCATCAAGTCACTCCCATTGACCAAGTCCCCGGGTCCAGATGGACTCATGATTATTATCGCTCTCTCCATGATATTTTATCCCCGCACATTCTGAACTTGTTCTCGGACACTGTCGCATCCGCATCATTTCCTCCAGAGATGTTACAGGCACATGTAGTGACCCTCCCCAAACCAGGAAAACCCCCTACCACCCCTGCCAACTTTCGTCCCATCTCAAATTTACGCCAAAATATTGGCAAATCAACTGGCCACGGTCTTGCCTGATTTGATAGGACCCAATCAAATGGGATTTATTAAAGGAAGGCAAGCCCCAGATGCTACCAGGAGAGTGATCCACCTCATGCACCAGGCGGAGCATGCTCGGATGCCTTCTCTGCTTCTTTCCATTGATGCGGAGAAGGCATTCGACCGCGTCCACTGGGGTACATGAGGGAAGTGCTTACTAAATTTGGATTCTCTGGCCCTATTGCAGCAGCTATTTTGGCCTTATATTCCTCCCCCTCAGCTAAGGTCCTCTCCTCAGGCCTGCTTTTTAAAACATTCTCTATCACTAATGGCACACGTCAAGGGTGTCCCCTCTCCCCCTTATATTTAACTTGATTATAGAACCCCTGGCCATCTCTATACGAGAACATCCCCTGATTCATGGGTTCAAATTCTCCCACTCTCACCATTCTATCACCCTATTTGCAGACGATGTGATCCTCAGTCTTACCAACCCCATCATATCCCTCCCCGCAGCCCAATGACTCCTTCAACAATTTAGCAATGTGTCCTACTATAAGGTGAACTTTTCCAAGTCCCTTATCCTGAATATGGGAGTTCACCAGTCCACCGTTACACATTTGCAATCCGCCCTGCCTTAAACATGGACATCCGAAGAAGTCCCCTATTTAGGCTTGAAACTCACCTACCCCAAGTCTAAGCTTGTCCCCTCTAATTTGCATCCACTCATATCCACTATCTCGTCCGATGCACAAACCATATCCCGCAACGAACTATCTTGGACAGGTTGGATCGCAGCTTTTAAGATGGTGTGTTTGCCCAAGATTTTGAATGTGTTCCGCACCCTCCCAGTCCATATTCCCACATCCTTTATAAAAACGCAAAGCAAACTGCTCCGAACGTTAGTGTGGCAGAAAAAGCATGCTAGATGCAACTACTTCCACATGATACGTCATAAATGCGTTGGAGGCTTAGGCCTCCCTAACGTGCAAGACTATTACACGGCAGCTCAACTCACTCCCATTAGACAATTTACCCCTCGCTCTCCTGTACCACCTTGGGTAACAATCGAATCCCTTCTCTCTAAATCCACGGATCTCTGTCTCCTGCTCCTAGCAGATAAAAGAAAAGGAATTGGCAGCACTCCAGTTTGAGTCAAAATCCAGATTTATTGACTGGACATCCAAATATGACAATCGTGATAAGGTAGACGTGTTTCACACACTGACTGTGTGCTTAATCATTAGGTAATGATTAAGCACACAGTCAGTGTGTGAAACGCGTCTACCTTGTCACGATTGTCATATTTGGATGTCCAGTCAATAAATCTGGATTTTGACTCAACCTGGAGTGCTGCCAATTCCTTTTCTTTTATCAAGTTTTCACGGAGGCGAGCCGGGGCATGCACCTGTGTGAGTCATCAGGCAATTACACCACCTTGAGCAGTGACTCCTTGTCTGTTCAATTGCTCCTAGCAGACACTTGGAAACCTATATCTCTCACCACGCTCCCCGTCACAACCCAAACGACACTAAAAGCTTGGAGAACTTTACTCTCTAATAGTGGTTCTAACACCCCGACTACCCCTATATCCTTCCCCCTACACGTCCTGCAAATCCTCCTGTGTCCAAGTTTGTGGCGGTGGGGATACAAACGGTGTCCCAATTGTACACACGCGCGGACTTGAAAAACTTCAGTCAACTTCAGTCCGAATTCCACTTGCCCGAGTCAGCCAGGTTTCAATATAACTGCATTTCCAGTTTTCTTCAGAAACACCCCCCTCCTCCGGTTCTTCTCCCCTCCCCTATATGGCAATTCTTGTTTTCCCCCACTACTCAAATTAAAGGCATCTCCTTGTTCTATAACTATCTCCAAAACAAAATGTCCTTCCTCAAAACCTCTCATATGACCAAATGGGAAAGGGACATGCAGACAGACTTCTACGAAACCCAATGGCGAATGGCTATTCGCAGTACCTACAGGGCCTCTAGGAGCGTAACACATTGGGAACAGTCCCAAAAAAATTTAACCAGATGGTATTTAACACCGTATCGCTTGTCCAAATTTTACACACAATCTAACCCCTTATGCTGGGGCGGTTGCAGCCAAGTCGGCTCTATATAGCACATCTTCTGGTCCTGCAAAAGCATCCTGGGTTTCTGGAGAAGGGTGTTCAAGATCCTATCTACGGTCTCAGGGATCCTACGACCTGCTACTCCGGCCATGGCTCTCCTGTCTCTAGGAATAGACGATATTCCCCATGACATGCGCGTGATATACACCCATATACTAGTTGCGGCTAGATCCACCATAGCTAGACACTGGAAGCAACCTGACCCCCCTTCCCACCTGGAAGTCGTCCGCCTAGTCAATACTCACTTTGCTATGGAAAAAGCATTCGCCCTCTCTGTCTCAGGGGACCAGGTTTACCCAACACTGGTCCTCCTGGATGGGCAATAGATATTACAACTCAGTCCTGTAAAGGAAATTCGAGGCTACCCCTCAACTCTTTCACTTTTCACTTCTTACATATGACAATGTCACAAATAGGCTCAGACTATTACACCCATGTCGTGTTTACTCTTTTATCCGAGTTTAAAGTACTGCATGGTCTTATACGAGTTTCTATGTTAATTTCTTCTGACATGTAACTATATACTGTTTATTGTTCCAGCTGTTATTGGTATACGTGTAATGATTGTTCCATTTTTCCTTTGTAAAATTCAATAAAAACGATTGAAACAAAACAGAACTTAAAAAACAGTTACAAGACTAGTCTCTTGAATAGGATGAAAAAACACAGTAAAGATGGTAATACTGAGATGATAACACACACATACTAAGATGATAACACACACACACATACAGACAAATGTACACACATACACACACATACGGACACATGTACGTACACACATACAGACACACACACACGTACAAACACACAGACACACACACACAGACACGCACATACAGACAAATGTACATGCAAACACACACGTATAGAGCCCTTTAAACAGTTGCAGTATGGTACCTTCTTTCACACAGCCAGGTACTGCACTGTGGGGGGAGGCAGAGAGCACAGCACACACTCTCCCTGCCTTTGCTTTCACTTAGTGGAGTCTGACCAAGCTCCCTCACAGCTGAAGTACAGTGTGGCTTGAAAATGGGAGCTTGCTCTCCTATCTGACAGTTTTTCTCTACCAGGATGCTGCGTTACCCCTAGGGACCTCTGGCGGAACCCCAGGGTGCAGCGGAACCCTGAATGAGAAAGGCTGCTATAGAGTGTTACTTGAAGTAACAACAGAGTCTGTGGGGCTGCTGACATCACATCCAAGATGGTGGCACCCAACAGCAATTTCAGGGCTTTTGGATATCTACATGTAACACTACCCCCTTAAGGGGTGCTGGCTAGTGGAAGTGGATGCTGGTTAGTGGAAGTTCCTCTGCAGTCACCTGACCTTAAGAAGCGTCCAACCCACTAGGCACTATAGGTTCAGACATTTCAGAAATGTTCTCCAAGAATACACTAATGCAATAAAATACCAGCTTAACTGTTTACTGGGATAAAAGATAAATCAAACAACTTACTGTAATAAGGACAAATATAATTCTGTAATAATTGATATTACAGTGTCACTCCATTAAACCCAAATTAAGGCAAAAGAGGGGCTCAAAAGACTGACACTGCACGAATAAAGGCTTAATCAAGAAAGTATCATATTCAATAAGTGAGAGTGACTGAAGTAATTATCAGCTTTAACTGTCAGGGCTATGATTGGATGCATTAACCATGAACCTTGATTAACTTCCACTAAAATCAGAACTAGCAATATCTCATGTCTATCTAACAGGATTCTATCACTATGTCAGTGGGTCCCCTTAAGAATTGTGAGAAATTAAGTTCCTGCTCTAGCAAGGCCTTACAGAATCTTCGCCAGCAGTTGGAGCTCTTTCTCACTCTTCAATGTGATATTTGTAATCCAAGTGTAGTGGTGTCTATGAGATCCTATCTGATGTCAGTGTATTATGGATGCAGGTTTATACTTGCTATTTCAGGTGTCACCAGGCACTCGTGCACAGCAGAAGCAGCGTCCACATGTGACTATCCGGTCCCCAAGCAGAATATCTCCTTACGATGCTGCATCACTGGGAATGTTCAGGCTCTCACTGTTCCAGTCATTCAGTTCAGCGTTACCTGCTCTGCACTCAGCTCAACTGGATCTGTCACCTCACTGTGACTACCAGCATTCACATTGCTGAGGATGGGCTCCACTCTCTCCAGGTCGCACTCTCAGGCCTCCATCACTGACTGTCTCCTCTGGCACCTCTCAGCTTGATCTGTCCTCCACGAGTCCCAGAAGCAAGAGCACGCGCGCTCGGCCCCGTCCAGAAGTATATTCACTTTCCCGTGATCCTCCACTCTCCCATAGCTTCCTGGGAATATAGTTCCTCCTGCCATCCATGTAACAATTCACCTTCCTCCCAAGACTATATCTCCCACAATCCAATTCGTCCATTTCCAGGGGAAAGCCGATCCTTCTCATAAACTCTTAAAGAAGCACTCTAGTTGTGTTAGAACGGTAACTCAGTTATATATACTCATGACATATATACATATATGGTAGTCCCAGCTTGGCTACATCCTCCCCCCACTTGAAGTTCTTTGGTTCCCAAAGATGGAGGAATTCTCCTTATGAGAATCAAAACATATAATAGTCTGTAAGAAAAGGTGGGTCAATAACAACCCTGAATAGAATTTAACCACTTACCGCCCGCCCGCCGTCATATGACGGCGGGACGGTGCGGCTATTATCCTGGGCGGACGTCATATGACGTCCGCCCATTCAAGCACGGCAGGCGCGCGATCGCGGGCGCGCCGCCGTGCACTGCCGGTGTCGGTGTGTCCCCGGGACACAGCCGGTCACCGGCAGGGGGGAAACAGCCAATAGGCATGGCTGTTTCCCACGTGATCGGCTGTGTTCCAATGACACAGCCGATCACAATGGAGGCGGCCGGGAGATGACCGCGCATGCGCGATCGGGAGCGCGCAGCGCGGTCATGTCGGTGGCACTGTGTTCCGTAGGAACACAGCTGTCACCGGCGGTAGTAAACAGTCACTGACAGTGACTGTTTACTAAGTGATCGGCTGTGAATCCATTCACAGCCGATCACAAAATGTAAACACAGAGCAGTAACTGACTGTTACTAGCTCTTCTCTCCTCATACAGTTTCCAGTATGAGGGGAGAAGAGCTAGAAATAGTGAGTTACTGCTCTGTACACATGTAAAAAGTAAAATCACAGTAATAAAGGTCCCCACACAGTCCCCAGCCCCCCCCAATGTCACCTGTCACCCAACAGTCACCTCATCAGTGCCCAGAAATTGACACCCATAACGTTCACATGTGAGCGCAGCGATCGCGGGCAAAATCACCGCGATTCTGCCCGCGATCCGGAAATCATTGCAAATTGCGGGACGCCTGTGCGTTGCCCGTGATTTGCAATAGCACCCCAAACGCTGTGCGATGTTGCCGCCATTTCCGCCTGCCGAATCGCTGTAACATCGCGCAAACATCGCATGACGCCCAAAAAAGTACAAGAGTTTCTTTGGGGCGTCATGCGTTGTTTGCGTGATGTTACCGCGATTCGGCAGGCGGAAATCGCAGCAACATCGCACAGCGGGCAACGCACAGGCGTCCCGCCATTTGCAATGATTTCTGGATCGCGGGCAGAATCGCAGTGATTCTGCCCGCGATCGCTACGCTCACATGTGAATGTAGCCTAAAGTTCACCGGTCACCAGAGACTGCCATCAGTACCGCCGTGCACCATCGCCCGTCACCTGTCACCCATCAGTGACCATCGCCCGTCACCTGTCACCCCATCAATCACCGTCACCTGTCACCCCATCAGTCATCGTCATCTGTCACCCCATCAGTCATCGTAACCTGTCACCCCATCAGTCACCGTCACCTGTCACCCCATCAGTCATCGTCACCTGTCACCCCATCAGACACCGTCATCTGTCACCCTATCAATCATCGTCACTTGACACCCCATCAGTGATCGTCACTTGTCACCCCATCAATCATCGTCACATGTCACCCGGTCAGTGATTGTCATCTGTCACCTCATCAATCATCGTCACCTGTCACCTCATCAATCATCATCACCTGTCACCCCATCAGTCATCATCACCTGTCACCCCATCCGTCATCGTCACCTGTCACCCAATCAGTCATCGTCACCTGTCACCCCATCAGTCATCGTCACCTGTTTGCCATATACATGCAATCACTTACTGACCGCCTAACGACTATATGCGTCGGCCATTAAAAGCTAAATACTGGGGTTATGGCAGAAGATAGCCCCCATAACCCCGGTATTTTTTGAAACGGCGGGCGGTCGGCTTTCAGATAAGGGTGGTCCCAGTGGCGGATTCGCCGCGGAATTACCCTTACGGTGCAGGGGAAGAGGTGCCCCCCCCCCCCTCCTGCCGCGTCCCAGACGTTTTCCCAGCTTACCGGACCCGCCGGCAGCGGGTAAAACTATCCGGTCCCGGATCCTCAGAGACAGGAAGTCGAGTGAGGGCAAGATGGCCCTCACTCAACTCTATGGTCTTGGAGGACCGGAGCTACGTCAAAAGACGTTGCCTAGCAACCGGTTTAAAGGGCCGCTTTTTTTTTTTGCTTTTTTTTTTTTCCTCTTTCAACAATTTTTTTTTTTTTTTTTCTTTTTTAGTGTAGTTGTGAGGTGTGAGGTCTTTTTGACCCCAGATCTCACAATAAAGAGGACCTGTCATGCCTATTTCTATTACAAGGGATGTTTACATTCCTTGTAATAGGAATAAAAATTATCAAAACATTTTTTTTTTTTTTAAACTGTGTAAAAATAAAAAAATAATAAATAAAATAAATAGGAAAAAAAAAAAAAAAAAAAATTAAAGCGCCCTGTCCCCGTTAGCTCGCGCGCAGAAGCAAACGCATACGCAAGTCCCGCCCACATATGTAAACGGTGTTCAAACCATACATGTGAGGTATCGCCGCGATCGTTAGAGCGAGAGCAATAATTTAAGCCCTAGACCTCTTCTGTAACTCTAAGCTAGTAACCTGCAAAAATTTTTAAAATGTTGCCTATGGGGATTTTTAAGTACCAATGTTTGGCGCCATTCTGTGAGCATGCGCAATTTTGAAGCATGACATGTTGGGTATCTAATTACTCGGCGTAACATTATCGTTCACATTATGGAAAAAAAATTTGCTAAATTTACTGGTTTCTTATTTTTTAGATCAAAAAAGTGATTTTTTTTCAAAAAAATCGCATTTGGAAGACTGCTGCGCAAATATGGTGTGATAAAAAATATTGCAACGATCTCCATTTTATTCTCTAGGGTCTCTGCTAAAAAAAAATATATAATGTTTGGGGGTTCCAAGTAGTTTTCTAGCAAAAAAATGATTTTAGCTTGTAAACACCAAGTGTCAAAAATAGGCCCAGTCTTAAAGTGGATAAATGGACAACTTTGTGTAAAGCGCTACTTGGATGTTAGGCCTATGTATGTGGCCAGGCTGTGAAAAAGTGTTACACATGTGGTATCGCCATACTCAGGAGGAATAGCAGAATGTATTTTGGGGTGCAATTTTTGCTATGTACATGCTATGTGTTAGAAATATTGCATAAATGGACAGCTTTGTGTAAAAAAAAATGTGTATTCATTTTCTTTCCACATTTTCCAAAAACTTGTGGGAAAAATGACATATTCAAAAGACTCATTATGCCTCAAAAATTATACGTTGGGGTGTTTGCTTTCCAAAATGGGGTCATTTTATAGGGGTTTCCATTGTCCTGGTGCTCCAGGGCCTTCAAAAGTACGATAGGTTGTCAGGAAATTATATGTGAAATTTGTTCTCCTAGAATGCCGGACGGTGCTGGTTGGATGTTAGGCCTCTGTATGTGGCCAGGCTGTGAAAAAGTCTCACACATGTGGTATCGCCATACTCAGAAGGAGTAGTAGAATGTGTTTTGGGGTGTAGTTGCAAGTATACATGTGCTGTGTGAGAGAAATAACCTGTTAATACGGCAATTTGTAAAAAAAAAAAAAATAAAAAAAAAAAATCTTCATTTTGCAAAGCATTGTGGGAAAAAATTACAACTTCAAAAAACTCACCATGCCCCTTATTAAATACCTTGGAATGTCTACTTTCCAAAAAGGGGTCATTTGGGGGGTATTTGTACTTTCCTGACTTTTTAGTGTCTCAAGAAATGAGATAAGCCTTCAGTACATCAGGTGTGATCAAGTGTGATCAATTTTCAATGATTCGCACCATAGCTTGTGGACTCTATAACTTTCACAAAGACCAAATAATATACACTTACTTGGGTTATTTTTACCAAAGATAAGTAGCAGTATAAATTTTGGCCAAAATTTGTGAAGAAAAATTACTAATTTGCAAAATTTTATGACAGAAACAAAGAAAAATGCGTTTTTTCACAATATTTTCAGTCTTTTTTTATTTATAGCACAAAAAATAAAAAACCCAGTAGTGATTAAATACCATCAAAAGAAAGCTCTATTTGTGTGAAAAAAAGGACACAATTTTTGAATGGGTACAGTGTTGCATGACTGAGTAATTCTCAGTCAAAGTGTGAGAGAGCTGAAAGCTGAAAATCGGTCTGGGCAGGAAGGGGGTGAAAGTGCACTGTAGGTAAGTGGTTAAAGTAGTTAATAACTGATCAATAAAAAAAAAAGAACTTCCAACTAATTGACTATGCAAAGCATTAGAGAAAGCTGATTCACTCTCACAACAGGCCAGTAATAAATTAGTGGCCCGCCTAATAGTGTCAGCGGGTGGAACAAGGTCATCTTCCACCAAAAGTTCAGTGGAGATCAGTGCTTGATTAAGACGTTAAGTAGTTGCAATAAGCTCATCCAAGCTCTCTCCAAGGGTATAGTAAGTAAGCCTTTTTTGGAAGATGAATTTCTCTTCTGAGTCTAGAAGACATGATTTCACTCAGTTCAGGCTCTGACTCTAGTCCTTATGAGCTACATCCTGGCTGTGGCTCTTCCAAATAATTAGATGCATATCTCTGATCTTCCACTGGAGGTAAGATCAGGCCTCCATCCACAATAGGTGTCTCTACATTTTATTCAGGGAGAGGACCAGGGTCTTCAGTATTAAACAATTCAAGGCTGGATAGTGAAGGAATAACTGGAATCTTTTCAAGACATGGTACGTCCAACTGTTCAACAAGCTCTGTCCCATTTTTCTGAGCATCCCTTTCCACAGTAAAAATAGGGTTCCCTAAATCCTTAGATTGTTGTAAGTCCTTAGGTCGAGATCTCTCTCTCTCTCAGGTAAATGTAACATTGGCCAATCTCCCACAGAGGACCCACTGCTTGCAGACGTATCTTCCGTTGAAGAAGGCCACTACCAGTCAAATATCACCACTTCCCCTTCACTACCTTCCTCCTCTTCTTACTGACTTGAAGATCTTGACGCCTCAGGGATATCAGCATCAGAGACGGCTGGTACCCCAATGGCATCTGAAATGGCCAACAAGTGATTCCTATGCCATGCCCTTATGGGACCAATCTTCCCCTCTGGATGGATCTGGTACACAGGCAGGCCAGATAGCTTCGTGCAAACGACAAAGGGTTGAGAACGCAAATGGTCAGCTAGTTTGTGTTTCCCGGGCACTCCCAAATTTCTCAACAGGACTGGATCACCGGGTTATAGATCCTGGATCCTTACTTTTAAATCAAAATTTTCTTATTCCGTTGCTCTCTTAAGGCAGATGCTTCCAGGGCCTTCGCATAGGCTACTTTTGAATTCCCCCGAAGTCGATCTACATAGCCTTTATAAGAACTCTGCGAAGTATGGTCAGATGATATTCCAAAAGCCGGATCCACTGGCAATTGAGCTTCTCTTCCAAAACATCAATCTGTAAGGGCAATATCCAGTGGAGTCATTCACTGTACTGTTATAAGCATGCACTACTGTGGCAATGTGATCACCCCAATGTTGTTGTTTTTTTCATTGACAGAGTTCCTAGCATATTCAACAGAGTGCAATTAAACCTCTCGGGTTGAGGATCTCCCTATGGATGGTATGGAGTTGTCCTGGACTTCTGTATATTCAGCAATTCACATAGTCTCCAGATCAGCTTACTTTCAAAGTCCCGGCCTTGGTCAGAATGTATGCGTTGTGGTAGGCCATTATAGACGAAGAACTTTTCCACAAGCGTCTTGGCAACTGTGCTAGCCCGCTGGTCTCTCATTGGAAAAGCCTGAGCATATGTAGTAAAATGATCCGTCACAACCAGGACATTACTACGCCCACCCTGGTCAGGTTCGAGACACAGGAAGTCAATGCACACTAACTCCATAGGTCGTTGACTTCGCAGATGGCCCATTGCAGAAGCTCTATGTGGTAGAGTCTTCCTCTGAATACACCAAATACAAGAATGGCAATAACTTTCCACTTCTTTCCTTATGAAAGACCAATAAAACCTATCTCTGACCAACTTGAAAATTCGGTCTGGCTCCAAGTGCCCATGAGTAGAGTTGAGCGGACACCTGGATGTCCGTGTTCGACGGGTTCGGCCGAATTTTAAAAAAAAGTCCGGGTCCGTGTCCCGGACTTTTGCCGAACTTTTCCCGGACACCGAACCCCATTGAAGTCAATGGGGACCCGAACTTTCAGGCACTAAAATGGCTCTAAAACACCAAAGGAAAGGGCTAGAGTGCTGCAAATGGCAGCAAAACATAATTAAGAGCATGGCAAGTGCTCTGCAAACAAATGTGGATAGGGAAATAACTTAAAACAACAAAAAAAAAACAGAAAAATAAAACAATGTTCTTCATCTCTGAAGGACGAGGCCCATATGGAGTAGGAGCTAGGTTGAGGTGGTGGTGGATGTGGCGGTGTCATAGGCGTGCGCACAGGGTGTGCCGGGTGTGCCTGGGCACACCCTAATCACCTAGGGCACATAGCATTATCACTCTGTTTGCCAGTGAGGAGATGGGAAAGATCTCCCTCGGACCTGCTCTGCTCTATTTCTCTTTGCCAGCAGGGAGAGTAATGTATCGGGCCATGTACATGTAGGCAAACACATGCATGTGTATTTAAACTTTGGGGTGCACACCCTAATGCAATAGGCTGCGCACACCTATGGGCGGTGTAGGTGGAAGCGGCGGTGGAGGAGGACCAGGGCCGGATTAAGAGCATCATGGGCTTGGTGCTGAGGATTTTGAAGGGCCTTAAGGGCCGTGCCTTGGCATGCACCCAGAGGAGGAAGGGTGCAGCCATGCATGCCTAATTCAACATGGGATGCTGTCTCTGAAGCCCATAAACACATCCATGCATCGGCAACTGTCTCTCCTTGCCTTCGCGCTGTGTGGGGAGGTTCTGAGGGTGCTGCCTGGGGAAGCGAGCATTGAAGCCAGACTTCTGTGTTTACAAGTGACAGAAGAGCAGTAACAGTGAATATGGCCAACCCGGGGCCTATATAAAAGGTAGGGGCCTGGAGCTGCAGCTCCAATAGCCCCTACGTTAATCTGGCCCTGAGGAGGACGAGGTAGCCAACACTGCTTCTTTTCACACATTTTAAATGAGGGTACACCCCAAAAGAGTGAGAAAGAGCAAAAATGGAACAATGGGTGGGTAAGGTCGGTATCCATTGCTATTCTGCACAAGGTACGGAAAAGTCCCGTGGGATCCATGCCTGGTTCATTTTAATGAACGTGAGCTTGTTTACATTGTCTCTGGACAGGCGGCTGCGCTTGTCTGTTATAACGCCCCCAGCCGTGCTAAATACCCGTTCAGATAATACACTGGCTGCAGGGCACGCCAGCACCTCCAAGGCGTAAAGGGCAAGCTCAGGCCATGTGCCCAATTTGGAGACCCAGAAGTTGAAGGGGGCAGATCCGTCATTCACTACATGTAGGCGTGTGCACACATACTGCTCCACCATGTTGGTAAAATGCTGCCTCCTGCTAAGACGTTCCATCTGAGCTGCTGGTGCTGCTGTTTGTTGTGGCGTGCTGACAAAGCTTTTCCACATTTCGGCCATGCTAACCCTGCCTTCTGAGGTGCTGGCGGTGCCCTGGTTACGTTGGCGACCTCCTCCTCCTCCTCCTCTGCCTTGTGCTTCCACTGTGGCCCCGCTGTCAGATGGGAATGCCAGCAGCTTGGCGTCTACCAGCGTGCGCTTGTACTCGCGCATCTTGCGATCGCGCTCCAGTGAGTGAATTAAGGACGGTACGTTGTCCTTGTAACGGGGATCCAGCAGCGTGGCCACCCAGTAATCAGCACAAGTTAGAATGTGGGCAACTCAGCGGTCGTTGTGGAGACACTGCAGCATGTAATCGCTCATGTGTGCCAGGCTGCCCAGAGGCAACGAAAGGCTGTCCTCTGTGGGAGGTGTATCGTCCATGTCCTCTGTATCCCCCCAGTCACGCACCAGTGATGGCCATGAGCTGGCCTGGGTGCCACCCTGCTGTGAACATGGTTCCATCTCCTCCTCCAGCTCCTCCTCCTCCTCATCCTCCTCATCCTCTAGAACTGTGCTCCTGCTGGACAATTGTGTCCCTGGCGTTTGTGTGTGCAGGAACCCACCCTCGGAGCCCCTTGCGAATGACTGCCCTGAAAGCCTTGGAAATGTTACCTCTTCATCCTCCTCCTCCTCATCCTGTGCCACATCCTCTTCCATCATCGCCCGAATTGTTTTTTCAAGGAGGCATAGAAGTGGGATAGTTAAGCTGAGAACGGCGTCATCGCCACTGGCCATGTTGGTGGAGTACTCAAAACAGCGCAACAAGGCACACAGGTCTCGCATGGAGGCCCAGTTATTGGTGGTGAAGTGGTGCTGTTCCGCAGAGCGACTCACGCGTGCATGCTGCAGCTGAAGCTCCACTATGGTCTGCTGCTGTTCGCACAGTCTTTGCAGCATGTGCAAGGTGGAGTTCCACCTTGTGGGCACGTCACATATGAGGCGGTGAGCGGGAAGGCCGAAGTTACGCTGCAGCAATGACAGGCGAGCAGCAGCAGGGTGAGAACGCCGAAAGTGCGCACAGACGGCCCGCACTTTCTGCAGCAGCTCTGACATATCGGGGTAGTTTTTAAGGAACCTCTGCACCACCAAATTCAGCACATGCGCCAGGCAAGGGATGTGCGTCAAACCGGCTAGGCCCAGAGCTGCTATGAGATTTCGCCCGTTATCGCACACCACCAGGCCGGGCTTGAGGCTCGCTGGCAGCAACCACTCATTTGTCTGCTGTTCCATGCTCCTCCACAACTCCTGCGCGGTGTGTGGTTTGTCCCCCAAACAGGCAAGTTGTAAAACTGCCTGCTGTCGTTTACCCCTGGCCGTGCTGAAGTTGGTGGTGAAGGTGTTACGCTGCCTGGATGAGGAGGCGGTAGAGGATGAGGAAGCGGAGTAGGAGGAGTTAGGAACAGGAGGCAAACTGAAGCACCCTGCAATCCTCGGTGGTGGAAGGACATGCGCCAAATTGCTATCCGCCTCAGGCCCATCCGCCACTTCATTTACCCAGTGTGCCGTTAGGGAGATATAACGCCCCTGACCGTGCTTACTGGTCCACGTATCGGTAGTTAGGTGGACCTTGGCACAGATGGCGTTGCGCAGTGCACACCTGATTTTTTCCCCCACTTGGTTGTGCAGGTAAGGGATGGCTTGCCTGGAAAAGTAGTGGCGGCTGGGCACGACGTACTGTGGGACAACCACCGACATAAGGTTTTTAAAACTGTGCGTCTCCACCAGACGGAATGACAGCATTTCAAAGGCCAATAATTTTGAAATGCTGGCATTCAGGGCCAGGGATCGCGGGTGGGTAGGGGGGTACTTCCTCTTCCTCTCAAGTGTTTGGGAGATGGAAAGCTGAACGCTTCCACGGGACATTGTGGAGATGGTTGTTGGTGACCCAGGTGGTGGTGTTGCTGACAGATCGTCTGTTTGCGGGGTGGCAGGTGCCGGTATCACTACAGATGTGGCTGGAGCGGCCGAGACTGCAGCAGAAGAGGAAGCAGGATGAGCCAGAGACGTTTCTTGGTTTTGAAGGTGTGTACTCCACTGCAGCTCATGCTTTGCACTTAGATGCCTGATCATGCAGGTTGTGCTCAGGTTGAGAAGGTTTATGCCTCGCTTCAGGCTCTGATTGTACAGGGTGCAAACCACTCGTGTCCTGTCATCAGCACATTTTCTAAAGAACTTCCACGCTAGAGAACTCCTTTGAGCTGACTTTGGTGCGCTCGTTCCCTTGCTGCGTTGGGCAGTAGCAGGCGTAGTGTCTAGGGCACGGCCGCTCCGCTTCTGCACCCTGCTCCCTCTTCTGCTGTGCTGGTGGCTCTGTGCGACCAACGCCTCTTCCTCCAAACTACTCAGGTCACCTGCATGACGTTCATTCCATGTGGGGTCGAGGACCTCATCGTCCTCCACATCATCTTCCACCCAGTCTTCACCCCTGCCCTCCTTGTCGGTCTCCACAATGCTGAACGCCGCAGCAGTTGGCACCTGTGTTTCGTCATCATCGGAGACGTGCTGCGATGGTCCTTGCATGTACTCATCTTGAGAAATAAGTGGTTGGGCATCGCTGCACTCAATCTCTTCCACTTCTGGGGCAGGGCTAGGTGGATGGCCCTGGGAAACCCTGCTGACAGAGTCATCAAAAAGAAGAAGAGACTGCTGTATGGCTTGGGGCTCAGACTGCTTGCCTGATTTGCAAGGGGGTGAGGTGAAAGACGGTTGGACATCGGCTGCAGGTGCCAACTCTGACCTTTCTGCAGTAGACTGGGTGGGAGATAATGTGAAGGAACTGGAGGCACTGTCAGCAGCAAACCAATCTACTATCGCCTCCACTTGTTCTGGCCTCATCACTTCTAGAGGCGTATGATGCCCTACCAAATACTGATGCAGGTTCTGTCGCCTACTCACACTTGAGGAAGGTGTTTGACTTGTGCGTGTAGCTGGCACAGATCGACCACGTCCTCTCCTTGCAACAGGAGCTCTACCAGCAGCACCACGACCCAGGCCACGGCCCTTATTTGACGGTCTCCTCATATTTCTGTAATTTAAGATCTTGCCCTAGAAAGGTGTTTATTGAATAGCGGAACAAAACAACAACAGTATCGCACGGGTGTATCTCACAGTCAAATATGCAAACTATGCCGCAATTTAATGTTTTTTACACCAAAAGGGTGTATATTGAATAGCGGAATAGGATAAAAAACTGTGTACACGTACAAATACAGACAAGGCCCGATTAATTTTTTTCTACCCTAAAGGGAGGATGAGGAAGAGGAGTAGGAGGAGTTGGGAACAGGAGGCAAACTGAAGCGCCCTGCAATCCTTGGCGGGGGAAGGAGATGCGCCAAACTGATTTAAAAGGTGTATCTCACACGTACCGATACAGACTATGCCGTAATTTAATTTTTTACACTCCAAAAGGGTGTATATTGAAAAGCGGAATAGGAAAAATTTTATAATACGGTGTATCTCACACGTACAAACACAGACTAGGCCCCGATTACAATTTTTTGTACCCTAAAGGCAGGATGAGGAAGAGGAGTAGGAGGAGTTGGGAACAGGAGGCAAACTGAAGCGCCCTGCAATCTTTGGCGGGGGAAGGAGATGCGCCAAACAAATTTAAAAGGTGTATCTCACACGTACCGATACAGACTATGCCGTAATTAAATTTTTTACACTCCAAAAGGGTGTCTATTAAATAGCGGAATAGGAAAAATTTTATAATACGGTGTATCTCACACGTACAAACACAGACTAGGCCCCGCCGATTACAATTTTTTGTACCCTAAAGGCAGGATGAGGAAGAGGAGTAGGAGGAGCAGGCAGGAGGCAGACTGAAGCACCCTCAAAACCTCGGCAGTATGAGATGCGCCCCAAAAATTGGAAAGGTGTATCTCACACGTACCGACACAGACTATCCCGCAATTTAATTGATCCCCAAAGGTTTTTATTGAATAGCGGGATAAGAAATATGATCAAAAAAAGTGTATGTATCTCACACGTACAGAAGCACACTAGGCCCCAATTACTACTGTTTGTACCCCTAAAGGCAGGATGAGGAGTAGGAGGAGTATGGAACAGGCAGCACCCTCAAATCTTCAGAAGTATGAGATGAACCCCAAAAACTTGGAAAGGTGGATCTCACACGTACCGACACAGACTATCCCGCAATTTAATTGATCCCCAAAGGTTTTTATTGAATAGCGGAATTGGAAATATGATCCAAAAAAGTGTATGTATCTCACACGTACACAACCACACTAGGCCCAATTACTATTGTTTGTACCCCTAAAAGGATGAATGAGGAGTAGGAGGAGTATGGAAGAGGCAGCACCCTCAAATCTTCAGAAGTATGAGATGAACCTCAAAAACTTGGAAAGGTTGATCTCACACCTACCGACACAGACTATCCCGCAATTTAATTGATCCCCAAAGGTTTTTATTGAATAGCGGAATAGGAAATATGATCAAAAAAAGTGTATGTATCTCACACGTACACAACCACACTAGGCCCCAATTACTATTGTTTTTACCCCTAAAAGGATGGATGAGGAGTAGGAGTATGGAACAGGCAGCACCCTCAAATCTTCAGAAGTATGAGATTGTGTTCACTGTACCCCACAAAGATTGTGTTCACTGCACTCCAAAAAGATTGTGTTCACTGCACCCCAAAAGATTTCGTTCACTGCAACCCAAAAAGATTGTGTTCACTGCACCAAGATTGTGTTCACTGCACCCCACAAATATTGTGTTCACTGCACCTCAAAAAGATTGTGTTCACTGTACCCCAAAAAGATTGTGTTCACTGCACCCCAAAAAGATTGTGTTCACTGCAGCCCACACACAGCAAAATGGATGTGGATCACTGACACCTCCCTATCTCTTATCCCACACCACACAGCAATATCGATTGTAGTTTGTAGAACACACTTTCCCTAAAAATCAGCAAACTCTATCCCTAACAGGATTGATAAGAGATCGTAGATCGGGACTGAGTGCAGACCCCACCCCACACAGCAATATCGATTGTAGTTTGTAGAACACACTTTCCCTAAAAATCAGCAAACTCTATCCCTAACAGGATTGATAAGAGATCGTAGATCGGGACTGAGTGCAGACCCCACCCCACAGAGCAATATCGTTTGTAGTTTGTAGAACACAGTTTCCCTAAAAATCAGCAGACTCTGTCCCTAACAGGATTGATAAGAGATCGTAGATCGGGACTAAGTGCAGACCCCACCCCACACAGCAATATCGATTGTAGTTTGTAGAACACACTGACCCTAAAAATCAGCAGCAGCCTCGCCCTAAAATGCCTACAACTCACCCTGCCTAACACAATCCGACCTGTCCCTCAATTCTATCCGGACACAAATGTTTTTTTCCTGCCTGTCTGTCCCTAATCAGCAGCCAGCACGTTGATGTGTGCTCTCTCCCTGATCTAAGCAGCAGAATGACGCCGCTGCGGCGCTGCCTCGAACTTATAAAGACTTGGTCACATGCTTCAGACGGCCAATCACAGCTACTGATACATTTTGCAGGCATGGCTGGGATGGCTTAGGCACACCAGTTAAACGCTTGTTGATTGGCTGTTGAAAGCCCGCCATGAAAAGCGCGCCAAAGCATGCAAAACCCGGAAATAAAATGACCGAACATGGATTTTTACCCGAATATACAGTAAAGTGTTCGTGTCCGTGTTCGGGTAACAAAAATCCAATTATTCGGTACGAACACGAATAATACAGTCCGTGTTCGCTCAACACTACCCATGAGCATCACGAAGGGCTGTTAGTACAGTCAACCAATGCTTCTCTGGCAAGAACAACTGTTGAACCCCATCTTCCAACTTCATTTTGTCCCAGTCCTTGTAAATTACTCTGGCCCCCTCCAATTGGGCTCTCCAGTAAAGTTTTGGGATTTCCTAAAGTTAGCGCTGCTTTCACTAGTGCACCCAGAGGGTCCTCCTTCTGATCCCTCCTCATATCTTCTTTTGTTAACCGAGGGAGCTCCAGACTTCGCACCTGAGTTAAGTCACAGTAGCACCAAGGCACCCCCGCTGAAAAGACTCCCGCTGCTTCAGTAGCTCCTTTATGTCGGTACTCTACTCCCTGACATGTAGCTTGAACACCTTCTGAGGTCAGGTGTACCCAGTCGCTTTCTTCTCCATTTGAGGAATGAGGTCATCTGGATAGGACGTCTGCATCCAGATTCCCCTTCCCAGGTCAATACTTTAGGCTGAACTGGAATTCCGATAAAGCAGCCAACCACCGATGTCCAGTGGCATATAATTTAGCCGTAGTCAGCAAATAAGTCAATGGATTGTTGTCCGTCTTCAGCACCAAAAAGGTTCCATACAGATAATCTCGCAGCTTGTTCACTACTGCCCACTTAAGGGCCAGGAACTCCAACTTGTGTATGGGGTAATTCTTCTCTGAGGGTGTTAAACTGCAGCTCACATAGGCTACAGGACATAATCTTCCTTCCAGCACTCCACCCAGTCAGCCCCGATAGGCATCAACATGTAACTCATAGGGTTTCGCCGGGTCAGCGTAGGCTAACACAGGGGCTCTGGTAAGAGTCTCCTTCAATCTCCAGAAGGCTTGCTCACATCCGGTATTCCACTGATTTTGAATAGACTCTCTAGACCCTCTAGGTCCCTTCAAACGTGGTTCTTTGACACTCGGTTGCAAACCTTCTTTGTCAGTTTCTTTTTGTAACAGCTCATTCAAAGGCTTGGCTATCTGAGCAAAATTCTTAATGGATCTTCGGTAATAGGAGCAGAACCCCAAGAAAGATTGCAGTTAAGTTACCATCCTCGGTCAGGGTCAAGTAGTAACAGCCTCTAATTTCTTGGGGTCAGTAGCCACCCTATCTGCTGAGACCACGTGCCCCAAATAGGTGACAGACGTCTGATAGAACTGGCACTTTTCTAGGGACAACTTTAATCCTTCTTCATAGAGCCTCTGGAAAACCTTCTCAAGACGAGCTTCGTGCTCTTACAGCATTTTGCAGAACACAATAATGTCATCCAAATATACAAGGACTTCAACCAAATTCATGTCACCCACAGTATTTTGCATTAATCTTTAAAAACTAGCTGGGACACCTGCCAATCCTTGTGACATGCAATCAAATTCAAATTCAAGGAAACCCAATGGGCTAATGAAAGCAGTCTTCTCTCTATCCTCAGGATGCATGGGTATCTGGTAATAGCCACTCTTCAGATCCAGTACACTGAATCACTTGGCTTCTGACAAACGTTGCAAGTCATCTTCAATTCTGGGAGTTGTATACTGGTCAGGGATGGTCCGGCGATTTAAGGTTTGGTAGTCAATGTACATCCTGATAGTCCCATTCTTCTTCTGAACCACCACAATGGGAGAAGCATACGGGCTACGAGACTCTCTGATAAGCCCAGAATTTTTCAGTTCAGCCAGCTGTTCTCGAAGATCTTCCAAATCACTCAAAGGGATCCGCCGAGCTCTCTCACAGAAGGGTTTATCAGTTACCGCGAAAGTAGAGTGTTAACTTAAAAGAATAGAGACTCCTTTTGTTTTGGCAAGTGGATTAGTGGCATGATATGCCTTTATAAAGTATGTGTTAGTTAATTTAGGTATTTTAGGTCCTTTGAAGTGAGTTTCTTGGAGAAGTACAATTTGTGGCTTCGCTTTTTTAAGCTCATACAGCAATTTGGATCTTTTTTTCACGAATGTTTAGTCCATTTACGTTGTGAGAGATAATTAACAGATCTTTTCCTAGGTGTGTGTAAGACATTGTAGAACCCCAAGAAAAAGAAAAAAAAAAAAAAGGGTGGGGGTCAGAAATAAGAGAGTGGGAGAAGAAAAAATTGAGAAGTGAGAGGGGATCAAAAGGGTGGATGAAGAGGAAATATTTTAAAAAGTCAATAAAGTTTGTCCCCTGTAGTTACTCTGAAAGATCTCTACAGGTTTATACCGTTAGGAAAATATAAAAGTGTAATGTAGGTGTAGCACCCTCCTAGGTAGGTGCTAGGACAAGCATATATATGGCCCTGTCTGCTTATCAGGGGGGCCTGATCTGTCAGTTAGTCTGTCATGTGTTTTCAGGTGTGGTCTGTTGAGTCTGGGGAATTTCCCCCACTGTATCCAATGAGGGTTCTTGTTGGACAGTGGAGGAAACCTGGCCAATAGCACACAAGGGTTTATAGCTTTCCCAGTGGGCGGAGTTTGCCACAATGCACCCTGTGATTGGGTATAAGCCTGAGGAGAGCATGTGACAGAGTGTCTTTGGTGGGAAGCAGAGTCCCAGGAGGAGGCTGACGGCTGTCTCTCCTCCTGTCAGAGCAAGTGATGGTGTCCTGGACAGTCGGCCTAGAGGACCGGAGGTTGAGCTGGGCTGCAGGAAATGGTCCAGAGTGCTGTAGACCGAGTGGAGCTGCTGGGCAGATGTTTCCAGGAAAAACAGTGTTGTGAGTACTCAAAACTGCCCAGGAGTCTGCCTAGGAGAGGGGACCACTCCAGAAGGTCAAAGGGATCCAGGAGCCAGCTAACCAGTAGTTGTGGCTTAGAAAGAGGGTGCCAGTGTCTAAGCCCTGAAGATAAGTGAGAGAAAGGGGGTGCCGGTGTGGGCCCTGAAGTGTTCAGCAATGAAGCAGTGTATACAAGTAGCTACAGTACCTCAGCAGGAGTGCCTAAGGGAGCTCAAAGAGGACTTCTTTAGTCAGAAAGCAGTCACAAGTCAGTTCAGCGTTAAAAGGCATCTGGCCAGCGTTAACCAGCGTTAAGTCAGCGTTGATAGGCATTCAGCCAGCGTCAAGTCAGCGTCAAACAGCGTTTTTTAAGTTTCTCTGCCAAATTTTGTATAGTTCAGTTCAAGGAGTATCCCATTCATCCCTTCTCCTATTCAAGTTACAAAATAAATACAAAAACCCAAAGATACTGGACTGGTCATTGTCTCAGTGCTCACACCTGGAGAAACATGCTTAAATGTGCTGTTGTTGCTAGCGGTAACCCAGGGGGACCCATATCCAGCAAAACAGCTGGGAATTGTGCTACATAGGGTTGCAAATTGCAATTTGGTATCAAAATCCTATTTGGGAACTATGGAAGATGCACCCTAAAATTGTGATAGTATATTTGTTCACTCTCAAGGTATGTGGAATTAACTGTTAACAGTGTGTGGGACAGTAAGTGTGATCCCTTAAGCATGCAAAAAAAAGGGAGTAAACGATGTGAGAATCAAAGATTTTCTATCGGAATGAGAAAATAATTATGCTAGTGAAACGAAATCCAGAATTAGAAGCAATACATGGTGTACCTCTACGGTCCCAGTAGAGTCTATAGCTGCCCATAGATGACAGCTAGAGAGTCAGTCAGTGCAATGTGCAAAAATCAAGTTGAAACGTAAAGAAAGGTCGGTAACGTTAGTCCTTGTTTAACATAACTATAACCCATCTATAGAACCCGTACGGATAAAAGGGAGTTGATGGAGCCCAATGAGTATGCCTCATCTGACCGCACCAAATCCCAGGTAAAGCAACTTCTGATATACATAATAACCTCAATAAGCCACATGTATAGAGTAACCCATCTGGCAGTAGATATTTTGGGTAGATTTAAAATAGTTTTCTTCTCCCTATATGTCTGTGGTGGGATGATAAAATAGTTATCTGTGAATAGGACAAGTGTATTTTATGGGGTTAAAGGATTAAAAGTGGGTAATACTTCAGTGGCCTAGGTGGACGTAGTCCTTTACAGAGTATTAATAAACTTTTCCCCCTGTGGATGTGTGCTAAAAAGATGACCCAGCTGCCAAATGGATGCCACATGTAATCTGGACAGGTTAAAGCGGAGTTCCGGGCACAAAATCGATCTTTTTTTTTTTGTGCCCGTCCGCTAGTTCTCCATCACCTGAAAAGGAATTGGATAGTTAGGTTCTTTTTTTTTTTTTTTACTCACCTTGTAATTGAAGATCATAAATACTCACCTCAGGGTACTTCCTCCCTCAGCGCCGTGGCTCCGCCGTCACTTCCTGTCTCGCGATGATTCCTGGGAGCTGAACGTCATCGCTCCCAGGAATCATTGCGACGGCACCGGCCCTGCTCGTCACTTCCGGGGCGACGCCGCATTCCCCTGCTAAACAGCTTCTGGGCATGCCCAGAAGCTGTGGAGGAATGCGGCGCCGCACCGGAAGTGACGAGAGGGGCCGGTGCAGGCGCATTCTGGGAGAAGAGGACGCGGAAGAAGACGCAGAAGAGGACCGCGCCGGCTTCAGCTGCCCACAAGAGAGATGGCAACGCTGTGGAAGAAATTTTATAAGTGAGTATTTCATCTTGCAGGTAAGTGCGAACCGGGACAGATCAGAATTGTGGAATGTGCTAGCCCTGACTGTCCCGGGGGTATGTTTATTGAAAAATGGTTTCTGTGCCCGGAACTCCGCTTTAAGGATGAGCAAGTGAGGAAGGTCTGTCTCTGCAGCTGCAAATAGTTCAGGTGTGATCTCTCCCGTTGAAGTTGATGTAAGATATTACTATTGTTGCCTACATATTGCAGTATTAAACATCAGTACCTTTGGCCGTACTGTAAACTGACATTGCATAGATGTTGATGTGAGTTTCTTCTTAATGGTGAAGTCCTGAGGATTATCGCGGCGGCTTGGAGACACTGCCAGATAGAAATAAAGCCCTAGTAAAACAATTGAGGTAAGAGATGAGACAATAAGACCGGTCCAACCTCAGAAGAGGGGGGAGAGATCGACCCCTAGTGGGTCATTTAGATATAACCAGTGTATCTTAGTCTTAGCGCTAAATCACGTTTATAGCAACTGTTATAAAAGATCCTGTGACTGCCATTTCTCAGCCCGTTAGGGTTGCAGTGAATTATGTAACATGAGTATGATATACTGTAAGTAATATGTCAGAGGAAATGGAGTGGTGAGGATCATTGTCTCAAAACATCTCCTGGTGTTGTTTCCTAAATACTGTGCACTTGTGCTATGAAACCAAAAAGGGGTAAAAGCAAGTGTCATATCACCGTGTGTGTTGATAGATGGAGGTCAACATTCGGTGTGTCTCTGGAGCAGAAACATCCACTGGTGTCCAATGATAGGGAAGTTGTATTGAAGGAAGATGCAAGCTGGTAAAACTCATCAGAGCTTGTTGATGGTTGTATATTGCTGCCATCTTGTGGTCATAAAACAGAATAACGCATAGTTCAACTTACAAATAAGTCAATAGAATGATGAGGAAATTAGCCCAATGTAGGTATATAGAGGATGAAAGAAAGAACTATCCTCAGCAGTTCTAAGCTCAATGTCATTGACAAGTAAAAAATGAAAAGGACCCCCATGAACCGCAGAAGCATTACCATGTACTGTTAGTCATAATCTCTGTGTCTTGGGCTCTTGCGGGGAGGAGGAGAAGGGCCTGCCAAGTCCAGAAATGTTTGCTTTTTTTCCTTTCTGAAAAGAGGGTTTGCTAGGTGAAGGTCTGGAGGAGGTAGGAGTTGCACAGTTTGATAAGGGTATTTTAAACTCCTGATACCATTCACAGTTCGCAGAAAGAAGTTTTTACCCTTATGAGTTGCTTGCACAGCAAAAGGGAATTTCCATCTATAGGTAATGTCTTTAAGTTTGAGGATTTCCAGCAAAGGTTTAACTGCTCTCCTATTCTAGGGTAATAGGAGATAAATCCTGAAACAGTTGTATGGGATGTTTTTAAATAGAATCTGATCATTTTGTCTCGCCTTTTGCAATATGTCATAGTTCCCCACAAACACTTAATGTACAAACTAAGGTACGTAGGTATGGACCATAGGGTGAGTACCTGGATAGAGAACTGGCTCCAAGGGAGAGTCCAGAGGGTGGTGATAAATGGGGAGTGGGCAGGTGTGGAAAGTGGGGTCCCCCAATGTTCTGTCCTGGGACCAATCCTGTTTAATTTATTCATAAATGACCTAGAGGAGGGGATATCTAGCACAATGTCGGTATTTGGGGATTATACTAAACTAAGCATGCCAATATCTTCGATGCAGGATGTGGAAGCCTTAAAAGCAGACCTGAACAAAATAATGGGTGGGCAACTACATGGCAGATGAGGTTTAATGTTGAAAAATGTAAAGTAATACACGAAAGCAAGCTACTCACTAGAGGGGGGGGGGACCTCTGGGTGAATCTAAGATGGAAAAGGACTTGGGGGTACTGGTAGACAACAGGCTTGGCAGTGGCATGCAATGCCAAGCCGCTGCAACCAAAGCCAACAGAATACTGGCATGTATAAAAAAGGGGATTCACTCCAGAAATAAAGAGATTATTCTCCCACTCTACAAGACTCTGGTCCGGCCACATCTGGAGTACTCTGTCCAGTTCTGGGCACCGGTCCTCAGGAAGGATGTGCTGGAGCTGGAGAGAGTCCAGAGAAGGGCAAAAATAATAATTAGGAGAATGGAGGACATCAGCTATGAGGAAAGACTACAAGCATTGAACTTATTCTCTCTGGAGAAGAGACGCTGGAGGGGTAATATGATATCAATGTACAAATATTGAACTGGTGATGACCCTAGCATAAGGAACTAACTTTTCAGAGAAAGGGAAAACAATAAGACACGTGGCCACTCACTAAAACTAGAGGAAAAACGGTTTAACCCTAAAATACGTAAGGGGTTCTTTACTGTCAGAGCAGTAAGGATGTGGAATTCTCTTCCACAAGCAGTAATATCAGCAGGGAGCAACGATAGCTTTAAAAAACTATTAGATGGGTACCTTAAAGACCATAACATAAGGGGGTATACAATGTACGGTTAACATCAAACACACATACCTCATAGGTTGGACTGGATGGACTGATGTCTTTTAAACCTCACAAACTATGTAACTATGTAATATTTCTTCTTTAAGGGTGAAGTTGGTCAGGCAACATATTATATCTCTAGGTGGTGCTGGGTCAGGAGCTCTAGGTCTGAGAGTCCTATGGGCTCTATCAAAGTCGATAGGAGACTCATTGGGCCTATCCTATCTAGTAGGCTGTTGAAGATGGATCTAAGGGCAGGCTTGATCTGGTCAGGGTTCACTGTTTCAGGAACACCTCTGACACTTATATTGTTTCTTCTGTCCATATTGTCCAGGTCTTCCATCTGTCTGTTAATAAGAATTTAAATGTTTGGCATGTGTGACAGTGACCTCTTCAAGTTTTATTATGGCCTTCTCTCTCTGTTTTCCTGCTCTCTCTCCTGTCGCTACCTGTTCAGTGAGTCTGAAGATGTCGGCCTTCAGATCTGTGATGGCAGCGGAGAATGAGCTTTTAATATCAGCCGCTATTTCAGTCATGTTTGTGTAGGTAAGAGGGTGATCTCTGTGCATATCATTTCCTACCATATTCTCTGAGGCCGCGTTCGATTCCTCCTCGTAGTCCTCCTCCTCTTCGTGGTCCACCGCCGGTGTCATCTTGGGGCCTAGTGAGAGCTTCCTCCCGGCGGGCTTGTTTTTGAACAAATCCAGTATGTATTTCCTGTTGTTAGATCCCGGGGTTCGGGGATGCTTGGTCTGGGAGCCAGATTTGGTGATTCTGCCCATTTTCTGTGTCAAGGGATGGCTGTGGATTCACACTGTGTTCCAGGAGCTCCTGTATCAAGCGGCCATCTCTCGCGCGCGCCAAGCCACTCCCCCCTCATAGCTTTCATACATGTCCTTTCACCTGAAAAAAACAGGGGGAGGAGGGAAATACACTCCTCCAAGAGTCAACATAAGACACCTGGGTATAATCAAGGTAATCTTTATTATTTAATATTTGAACACCAATTCCAAAAACTACACACCAACTCACATAGTAAAATAAGACAACGTTGTCTGATTAACATCAAAATACATGGGGATAATTACAAAATGCATTACAAAATTGTAGAATATCTTCTTATGTGAATAAGGTATTAGCAGCTGATGCTCACTCCAGCTTATAGCAAGCAGAAAATGTCTCTGTGGCCTGGACCTGCAGATAAGTAACACAGGGAAGCAGCAAACTGTATTTCAGCATTCAGGTGCACCAAGAATCAGTGTTCAAAAAGTTGCTGATTATTCACTGAGTATTAGTGTGACAAGATGTTGGGAACCAGCCGGGAGTTTGTTAGGGGTACACATCCAGTAAGGCAGTATATCAGTCAATAGAGACATGAACAAGTTCTAGGATAATAGTGTACCAACTCCAAATAGCAGCGGACCCATCTTCTCATAGTGAGGCTTGTGTTCCGGTTATCCCGCAAGGCTGGCTGGTGAGGGTGGTGATCCTCCCTCTAACATCTCCTTCTTCTCCAGCTGAAAGAACACCTGGGCCGGAATTCCCTCATTCAGTGTCACCTCTTCTATCTGGAAGCATTCAGGTATATCTTTTCGCCATTCTAGCAGTACTTGAACGACATCCAACTCGTCATCTGCTCGGGCATCTAACAAATAAGCCCTCTGATCTGGTGCTGAAGCTTTCATCCACCTCAGAACTTCCTTTTCGGTGCACTCATTCCCAACAACCTCCAGGATGATACTCCGCTCCAATTGGGCCCCTTGGGACCATCCTCAGGCTCTGGCGATGGTCAAGTTCATGGCTCTTCCTGGAATTGGCTTGTAAAGGGGTGTACTCAGGGCTGGAGTGGCAAAGAGGATCCCGGATGACCCCCTTGAGGGCTGCTGGTTAGTGGAAGTTCCTCTGCACTCACCTGACCCTGAGAAGCGTCCAACCTAGGTTCAGACATTTCAGAAATGTTCTCCAAGATTACACTGACACAATAAAATACCAGTTTAACTGTTTACTGGGATAAAAAGGTAAATCAAACAACTTAATAAGGGCAAATAGAATTCTGTAATAATGGATATTACAGTGTCACTCCATTAAGCCCCAATAAAGGCAAAAGAGGGGCTCAAAAGACAGACACTGCAGGAATAAATACTTAATCAACAAAGTATCAGCTGAAAAATATTCAGGGCTATGATTGGATGTATTACCATGAACCTTGATTACATTCTACTAAAATTAGAACTAGCAATATCTCATGTCTATCTAATGAGATTCTATCACTATGTCAGTGGGTCCCCTTTAAGAATTGTGAGAAATGAAGTTCTCACAAAGGCCTTGCAGAATCTTCGCCGGCAGTTGGAGCTCTTTATCACTCTTCAATGTGATATTTGTAATCCAAGTGTAGTGGTGTCTATGAATTCCTATATGCTGTCAGTGTATTATGGATGCAGGTCTATACTTGCGATTTCAGGTGTCACCAGGCACTCGTGCACAACAGCAGCATCCGCATATGACTATACGGTTCCCAGGCGGAATATCTCCTCACAATGCTGCGTCACTGGGAATGTTCCTCGCTCACTGTTCCGGTTAGTCAGTTCAGCGTTACCCGCTCTGCACTCAGCTCAACTGGATCTGTCACCTCCCTGTGACTACCAGCTGAGGATGGACTCCACTCTCTCCAGGCCACACTCTTAGGTCTCCGTCACTGACTGTCTCCTCTGGCACCTCTCAGCTTGATCTGTCCTCCACGAGTCCCAGAAGCAAGAGAGCGCGCGCTTGGCCCTGCCCAGAAGTATATTCACTCTCCCATGATCCTCCACTCTCCCATAGCTCCCTGGGAGTATAGTTCCTCCTGCCATCCATGTATCAATTCACCTTCCTCACAGACTATACCTCTAACAATCAAATTTGTCCATTTCTGGGGAAAAGCCTGTCCTTCTCATAAACTCTTAAAGGAGCACTCTAGTTGTGTTAGAACGGTAACTCAGTTATATATACTCATGACATATATACATATACAGTAGTCCCAGCTTGGCTACATACACAATAATTTTTTTTTACAGTTAGATAAGATACATAAAATACCTTAAACACACATATATTCTTATGTTGTTGAAATGAGAGATGTGTCCATACTTCTTGTTAACTTCCTGCCTCCTGCACATTCTTATTGGACAGTAAGGCTTTGCAACAAAGTGTTGAACTTGTATGAATGTATGTGGGATGGGGATTAGCTCAAGGCTCTAATGCTACCTAGTAGTGTTGTAGCTTTGTCTGTCAAAACTATCTAGAGTTCAGATGAATGATGGAAGGTTTATAGAAGGTTCAGCAGTTATACATGGGGTGCCTACACTTTTTACCTGAAGCCATAAGATTCACTTCAAATAAAAGTCTCCAAGGTCTCTCGACTGTGGTGGGACATATATAATCAAGAGCACTGTTTTTACCTCCTTATCTCCAATTTAGAGATATTCATGTAGCACGTACCCCCATAGGAGCTGCTTGTTATAATGTGTTCTCTGTTCTTTGCCATTAATCTCAGAACTACTTCATTCCCTCCGACATGCCCGGTTAGGTATTGAGATGCTCCAAACACCATGAGCTCAAGTATAAGTATATTACTCTGTATATACTATATAGGAAATAGGCACCAGGCTACTTAGATGTGAATAAAGTACGTATATATCACAAAGCAAAATACATGGCAATGCACAAAAATGAATGAACAGGTAAATGGGTAAATGAGTTAGTTTGAATGCTATAAACTAACTGACATGAGTACTATGTTATAAGATGGCAATTATTTAGAACACCATGATACCAAGCACAATTAACCTAGTATAAGCAGCACTGGTATGAAGCAGTAAAACAACTTCACCATAAACAGTAAGAAAAAGTCTTTCAGTACCCCTCTGGTAATGAACTGCTAAACAGTGGTATGGTAAGCACAGCCGTAACGACTCAACAGTCCTGGCGCCCAGTGAACTTTGTCCTGAACACTCCTCTGTCTCTGATCCTCAAGTAGCTGATCCTCAGGTGTCTCCGCCCTCTCAATCCTGTCCACACAGGCTCAGTCCCAGCACTCAAGTTCTCAGTAGCTGTCTCCAGTCTTTGCACACACAGCATACAGGTCTCTCTAGCTCTGATCCTCAAACAGCAAGATCCTGCACTCTCTCTCTCAGTGCCCAGGGATGCTCTCCATTCTCTCCCTCCTTACAAGGTTCATGTGGCTCTTGTAGGTTGCAGTTGTATTCACATCCACAGTGCAGCTTTCCTTGAAAACTACATTCCACAGGGTTCCATGTGGCTACATCACAGTCCTTTCAATTTTTCAAGTCTCGCTGACTTCCCCTGGGAAGTGGAGGCTAAACGTTGTTAAAGCCAGCATAAGAATCCTGTTTGGGTACATAAGGTGGCTGCAGTGTCTGTAGTTTCACTGTCTCTGCTAGCTAAGCACCTAGCTACACAATCCCCCCCCCAAAGAAACTTTGGTCCCCCAAAGAAAGGACTGGGCTCGGCAATAAAGTAACTAACATGATATAGCATAACAATGCGAGAGAATAATAAACCAGGCAGTAAATTAAATAGACAGTTCTTATGAACTCTAGCCTAACGAATCATAAGTCAGTCTTTTTAGGCAGCAGGCTGTCCTTTTTACTCTTTGTTATTTTGGCTTAGATGGCCCTTTTCCAGCAGCTTCTTCATCTGGTTCTATGGGTGGTTGGAAAGTTTCTGCGCCTTCCAAGCATAGTGGGGTTGGGATGTCTTCCTGATTCTTAACTGAAGTCATATGATTTGAATTTAGGAGTAGTGTTGAGCGAACACGGACTGTATTATTCGTGTTCGTACCGAATAATTGGATTTTTGTTACCCGAACACGAACACGGACACTTTACTGTATATTCGGGTAAAAATCCGTGTTCGGTCGTTTTATTTCCGGGTTTTGCATGCTTTGGCGCTCTTTTCATGGCGGGCTTTCAACAGCCAATCAACAATCGTTTAACTGGTGTGCCTTAAGCCATCCCAGCCATGCCTGCAAATGTCTCAGTAGCTGTGATTGGCCGTCTGAAGCATGTGACCAAGTCTTTATAAGTTCGAGGCAGCCGCAGCGGCGTCATTATGCTGCTTAGATCAGGGACAGAGCACACATCAACGTGCTGGCTGCTGATTAGGGAAAGATAGGCAGGAAAAAAACATTTGTGTCCGGATAGAATTGAGGGACAGGTCGGAGTGTTTAGGCAGGGCGAGTTGTAGGCATTTTAGGGATAGAGTCTGCTGAATTATAGGGTCAGTGTGTTCTACAAACTACAATCGATATTGCTGTGTGGGGTGGGGTCTGCACTTAGTTCTCCTGATCTACGATCTCTTCTCAATCCTGTTAGGGACAGAGTCTGCTGAATTTTAGGGAAAGTGTGTTCTACAAACTACAATCGATATTGCTGTGTGGTGTGGGATAGGAGATAGGCAGGTGTCAGTGATCCACATCCATTTTTCTGTGTGTGGGCTGCAGTGAACACAATCTTTTTGGGGTGCTGTGAACACAATCCTTTTGGAGTGCAGTGAACAAAATCTTTGTGGGGTGCAGTGAACAAAACCTTTGTGGGGTACAGTGAACACAATCTTTGTGGGGTGCAGTGAAGACAATCCTTGTGGGGTGCAGTGAAGACAATCCTTGTGGGGTGCAGTGAACAAAATCGTTGGGAGGTACAGTGAACACAATCTTTGTGGGGTGCAGTGAACAAAACCTTTGTGGGGTGCAGTGAACACAATCTTTGTGGGGTGCAGTGAACAAAACCTTTGTGGGGTACAGTGAACACAATCTTTGTGGGGTGCAGTGAAGACAATCCTTTTGGAGTGCAGTGAACAAAATCTTTGTGGGGTACAGTGAACACAATCTTTGTGGGGTGCAGTGAACAAAATCTTTGTGGGGTACAGTGAACACAATCTTTGTGGGGTGCAGTGAAGACAATCCTTGTGGGGTGCAGTGAAGACAATCCTTGTGGGGTGCAGTGAAGACAATCCTTGTGGGGTGCAGTGAACAAAATCTTTGGGGGGTACAGTGAACACAATCTTTGTGGGGTGCAGTGAACACAATCTTTGTGGGGTGCAGTGAACACAATCTTTGTGGGGTGCAGTGAAGACAATCCTTTTGGAGTGCAGTGAACACAATCTTTGTGGGGTACAGTGAACACAATCTTTGTGGGGTGCAGTGAAGACAATCCTTGTGGGGTGCAGTGAAGACAATCCTTGTGGGGTGCAGTGAACAAAATCTTTGGGGGGTACAGTGAACACAATCTTTGTGGGGTGCAGTGAACAAAACCTTTGTGGGGTACAGTGAACACAATCTTTGTGGGGTACAGTGAACACAATCTTTGTGGGGTGCAGTGAACAAAACCTTTGTGGGGTGCAGTGAACAAAACCTTTGTGGGGTACAGTGAACACAATCTTTGTGGGGTGCAGTGAACACAATCTTTGTGGGGTGCAGTGAACACAACCTTTGTGGGGTACAGTGAACACAATCTTTGTGGGGTGCAGTGAACAAAACCTTTGTGGGGTACAGTGAACACAATCTTTGTGGGGTACAGTGAACACAATCTTTGTGGGGTGCAGTGAACAAAACCTTTGTGGGGTGCAGTGAACAAAACCTTTGTGGGGTACAGTGAACACAATCTTTGTGGGGTGCAGTGAACACAATCTTTGTGGGGTGCAGTGAACACAACCTTTGTGGGGTACAGTGAACACAATCTTTGTGGGGTACAGTGAACACAATCTTTGTGGGGTGCAGTGAACAAAACCTTTGTGGGGTACAGTGAACACAATCTTTGTGGGGTGCAGTGAACAAAACCTTTGTGGTGTACAGTGAACACAATCTTTGTGGGGTACAGTGAACACAATCTTTGTGGGGTACAGTGAACACAATCTCATACTTCTGAAGCTTTGAGGGTGCTGCCTGTTCTATACTCCTCCTCCTCCTCCTCCTCATCCATCCTTTTAGGTGTACAAACAATAGTAATTGGTGCCTAGTGTGCTTCTGTACGTGTGAAAAACATACACTTTTTTTGATCATATTTCCTATTCCGTTATTCAATAAAAACCTTTGGGGCTCAATTAAATTGCGGAATAGTCTGTGTCGGTACGTGTGAGATCCACCTTTCCAAGTTTTTGGGGTTCATCTCATACTTCTGAAGCTTTGAGGGTGCTGCCTGTTCTATACTCCTCCTCCTCCTCCTCCTCATCCATCCTTTTAGGTGTACAAACAATAGTAATTGGGGCCTAGTGTGCTTCTGTACGTGTGAAAAACATACACTTTTTTTTGATCATATTTCCTATTCCGCTATTCAATAAAAACCTTTGGGGCTCAATTAAATTGCGGAATAGTCTGTGTCGGTACGTGTGAGATCCACCTTTCCAAGTTTTTGGGGTTCATCTCATACTTCTGAAGCTTTGAGGGTGCTGCCTGTTCTATACTCCTCCTCCTCCTCTTCCTCATCCATCCTTTTAGGTGTACAAACAATAGTAATTGGGGCCTAGTGTGCTTCTGTACGTGTGAAAAACATACACTTTTTTTTGATCATATTTCCTATTCCGCTATTCAATAAAAACCTTTGGGGCTCAATTAAATTGCGGAATAGTCTGTGTCGGTACGTGTGAGATCCACCTTTCCAAGTTTTTGGGGTTCATCTCATACTTCTGAAGCTTTGAGGGTGCTGCCTGTTCTATACTCCTCCTCCTCCTCTTCCTCATCCATCCTTTTAGGTGTACAAACAATAGTAATTGGGGCCTAGTGTGCTTCTGTACGTGTGAAAAACATACACTTTTTTTTGATCATATTTCCTATTCCGCTATTCAATAAAAACCTTTGGGGCTCAATTAAATTGCGGAATAGTCTGTGTCGGTACGTGTGAGATCCACCTTTCCAAGTTTTTGGGGTTCATCTCATACTTCTGAAGCTTTGAGGGTGCTGCCTGTTCTATACTCCTCCTCCTCCTCCTCCTCATCCATCCTTTTAGGTGTACAAACAATAGTAATTGGGGCCTAGTGTGCTTCTGTACGTGTGAAAAACATACACTTTTTTTTGATCATATTTCCTATTCCGCTATTCAATAAAAACCTTTGTGGCTCAATTAAATTGCGGAATAGTCTGTGTCGGTACGTGTGAGATCCACCTTTCCAAGTTTTTGGGGTTCATCTCATACTTCTGAAGATTTGAGGGTGCTGCCTGTTCCATACTCCTCTTCCTCATCCTCCCTTTAGGGTAGGAAAAAATTTAATCGGGCCTAGTCTGTGTTTGTACGTGTGAGATACACAGTTTTTTATCCTATTCCGCTATTCAATACACACCCTTTTGGTGTAAAAAACATTAAATTGCGGCATAGTTTGCATATTTGACTGTGAGATACACCCGTGCGATACTGTTGATACTGTATTCAATAAAGACCTTTCTAGGGCAAGATCTTAAATTTCAGAAATATGAGGAGAGCGTCAAATAGGGGCCGTGGCCTGGGTCGTGGTGGTGCTGCTGCTAGAGCTCCTGTTGCAAGGAGAGGACGTGGTCGATCTGTGCCAGCTACACGCACAAGTGAAACACCTTCCTCAAGTGTGAGTAGGCGACAGAACCTGCATCAGTATTTGGTAGGGCATCATACGCCTCTAGAAGTGATGAGGCCAGAACACAGAGAGGCGATAGTAGATTGGTTTGCTGCTGACAGTGCCTCCAGTTCCTTCACATTGTCTCCCACCCAGTCTACTGCAGAAAGGTCAGAGTTGGCACCTGCAGCCAATGTCCAACCGTCTTTCACCTCACCCCCTTGCAAATCAGGCAAGCAGTCTGAGCCCCAAGCCATAGAGCAGTCTCTTATTCTTTTTGAGGACTCTGTCAGCAGGGTTTCCCAGGGCCATCCACCTAGCCCTGCCCCAGAAGTGGAAGAGATTGAGTGCAGCGATGCCCAACCACTTATTTCTCAAGATGAGTACATGGAAGGACCATCACAGCACGTCTCCGATGATGACGAAACGCAGGTGCCAACTGCTGCGGCGTTCAGCATTGTGGAGACTGACAGGGAGGGCAGGGGTGAAGACTGGGTGGAAGATGATGTGGAGGACGATGAGGTCCTCGACCCCACATGGAATGAAGGTCATGCAGGTGACCTGAGTAGTTTGGAGGAAGAGGCGGTGGTCGCACAGAGCCACCAGCACAGCAGAAGAGGGAGCAGGGTGCAGAAGCGGAGCGGCCGTGCCCTAGACACTACGCCTGCTACTGCCCAACGCAGCAAGGGAACGAGCGCACCAAAGTCAGCTCAAAAGAGTTCTCTAGCGTGGAAGTTCTTTAGAAAATGTGCTGATGACAGGACACGAGTGGTTTGCACCCTGTGCAATCAGAGCCTGAAGCGAGGCATAAACCTTCTCAACCTGAGCACAACCTGCATGATCAGGCATCTAAGTGCAAAGCACGAGCTGCAGTGGAGTACACACCTTCAAAACCAAGAAACGTCTCTGGCTCATCCTGCTTCCTCTTCTGCTGCAGTCTCGGCCGCTACAGCCACCTCTGTAGTCATACCGGCACCTGCCACCCCGCAAACAGACGATCTGTCAGCAACACCACCACCTGGGTCACCAACAACCATCTCCACAATGTCCCGTGGAAGCGTTCAGCTTTCCATCTCCCAAACACTTGAGAGGAAGAGTAAGTATCCCCCTACTCACCCGCGATCCCTGGCCCTGAATGCCAGCATTTCACAATTATTGGCCTTTGAAATGCTGTCATTCCGTCTGGTGGAGACGCCCAGTTTTAAAAAGCTTATGTCGGTGGCTGTCCCACAGTACGTCGTGCCCAGCCGCCACTACTTTTCCAGGCAAGCCATCCCTTCCCTGCACAACCAAGTGGGGGAAAAAATCAGGTGTGCACTGCGCAACGCCATCTGTGCCAAGGTCCACCTAACTACCGATACGTGGACCAGTAAGCACGGTCAGGGGCGTTATATCTCCCTAACGGCACACTGGGTAAATGCAGTGGCGGATGGGCCTGAGGCGGATAGCAATTTGGCACATGTCCTTCCACCACCGAGGATTGCAGGGCGCTTCAGTTTGCCTCCTGTTCCTAACTCATCCTACTCCGCTACCTCATCCTCTACCGCCTCCTCATCCGGACAGCGTAATACCTTCACCACAAACTTCAGCACGGCCAGGGCTAAACGACAGCAGGCAGTTTTACAACTTGCCTGTTTGGGGGACAAACCACACACCGCGCAGGAGTTGTGGAGGAGCATGGAACAGCAGACAAATGAGTGGTTGCTGCCAGCGAGCCTCAAGCCCGGCCTGGTGGTGTGCGATAACGGGCGAAATCTCATAGCAGCTCTGGGCCTAGCCGGTTTGACGCACATCCCTTGCCTGGCGCATGTGCTGAATTTGGTGGTGCAGAGGTTCCTTAAAAACTACCCCGATATGTCAGAGCTGCTGCAGAAAGTGCGGGCCGTCTGTGCACACTTTCGGCGTTCTCACCCTGCTGCTGCTCGCCTGGCAGGGCTGCAGCGTAACTTCGGCCTTCCCGCTCACCGCCTCATATGTGACGTGCCCACAAGGTGGAACTCCACCTTGCACATGCTGCAAAGACTGTGCGAGCAGCAGCAGGCCATAGTGGAGTTTCAGCTGCAGCACGCACGCGTGAGTCGCTCTGCGGAACAGCACCACTTCACCACCAATAACTGGGCCTCCATGCGAGACCTGTGTGCCTTGTTGCGCTGTTTTGAGTACTCCACCAACATGGCCAGTGGCAATGACGCCGTTCTCAGCTTAACTATCCCACTTCTATGCCTCCTTGAAAAAACAATTCGGGCGATGATGGAAGAGGATGTGGCACAGGATGAGGAGGAGGAGGAGGAGAATGAAGAGGTAACATTTCAAAGGCTTTCAGGGCAGTCATTCGCAAGGGGCTCCGAGGGTGGGTTCCTGCACACACAAACGCCAGGGACACAATTGTCCAGCAGGGGCACAGTTCTGGAGGATGAGGAGGATGAGGAGGAGGAGGAGCTGGAGGAGGAGATGGAACCATGTTCACAGCAGGGTGGCACCCAGGCCAGCTCATGGCCATCACTGGTGCGTGGCTGGGGGGATACAGAGGACACGGACGATACACCTCCCACAGAGGACAGCCTTTCGTCGCCTCTGGGCAGCCTGGCACACATGAGCGATTACATGCTGCAGTGTCTCCACAACGACCGCCGAGTTGCCCACATTCTAACTTGTGCTGATTACTGGGTGGCCACGCTGCTGGATCCCCGTTACAAGGACAACGTACCGTCCTTAATTCACTCACTGGAGCGCGATCGCAAGATGCGCGAGTACAAGCGCACGCTGGTAGACGCCAAGCTGCTGGCATTCCCATCTGACAGCGGGGCCACAGTGGAAGCACAAGGCAGAGGAGGAGGAGGTCGCCAACTCAACCAGGGCACCGCCAGCACCTCAGAAGGCAGGGTTAGCATGGCCGAAATGTGGAAAAGCTTTGTCAGCACGCCACAACAAACAGCAGCACCAGCAGCTCAGATGGAACGTCTTAGCAGGAGGCAGCATTTTACCAACATGGTGGAGCAGTATGTGTGCACACGCCTACATGTAGTGAATGAGGGGTCTGCCCCCTTCAACTTCTGGGTCTCCAAATTGGGCACATGGCCTGAGCTTGCCCTTTACGCCTTGGAGGTGCTGGCGTGCCCTGCAGCCAGTGTATTATCTGAACGGGTATTTAGCACGGCTGGGGGTGTTATAACAGACAAGCGCAGCCGCCTGTCCAGAGACAATGTGGACAAGCTCACGTTCATTAAAATGAACCAGGCATGGATCCCACGGGACTTTTCCGTACCTTGTGCAGAATAGCAATGGATACCCACCTTACCCAGCCATTGTTCCATTTTTGCTCTTTCTCACTCTTTTGGGGTGTACCCTCATTTAAAATTTGTGAAAAGAAGCAGTGTTGGCTACCTCGTCCTCCTCCTCAGGGCCAGATTAACTTAGGGGCTATTGGAGCTGCAGCTCCATGCAGGCCCCTACCTTTTATATAGGCCCCGGGTTGGCCATATTCACTGTGACCGCTCTTCTGTCACTTGTAAACACAGAAGTCTGGCTTCTATGCTCGCTTCCCCAGGCAGCACCCTCAGAACCTCCCCACACAGCGCGAAGGCCGGACAAGGAGGGACAGTTGCCGATGCATGGATGTGTTTATGGGCTTCAGAGACAGCATCCCATGTTGAATTAGGCATGCATGGCTGCACCCTTCCTCCTCTGGGTGCATGCCAAGGCACGGCCCTTAAGGCCCTTCAAAATCCTCAGCACCAAGACCATGATGCTCTTAATCCGGCCCTGGTCCTCCTCCACCGCCGCTTCCACCTACACCGCCCATAGGTGTGCGCAGCCTATTGCATTAGGGTGTGCACCCCAAAGTTGAAATACACATGCATGTGTTTGCCTACATGTACATGGCCCCGATACATTACTCTCCCTGCTGGCAAAGAGAAATAGAGCAGAGCAGGTGCGAGGGAGATCTTTCCCATCTCCTCACTGGCAAACAGAGCGATAATGCTATGTGCCCTAGGTGATTAGGGTGTGCCCAGGTACACCAGGCACACCCTGTGCGCACGCCTATGACACCGCCACATCCACCACCACCTCAACCTCCCTCCTACTCCATATGGGCCTCATCCTTCAGAGATGAAGAACATTGTTTTATTTTTCTGTTTTTTTTTTGTTGTTTTAAGTTATTTCCCTATCCACATTTGTTTGCAGAGCACTTGTCATGCTCTTAACTACGTTTTGCTGCCATTTGCAGCACTCTAGCCCTTTCCATTGGTGTTTTAGAGCCATTTTAGTGCCTTAAAGTTCGGGTCCCCATTGACTTCAATGGGGTTCGGTGTCCGGGAAAAGTTCGGTAAAAGTCCGGGACACGGACCCGGACTTTTTTTTAAAGTTCGGCCGAACCCGTCGAACACGGACATCTAGGTGTCCGCTCAACCCTATTTAGGAGCCTAAGGCTTGAGGGTCTCTGTGTTGGTTTGTGTAGAGGAACTGGGTAGAGTTGCATCCATGGATGCAGATGGCAAAAACCAGTCCATGTAGGCATCTTCCTCCTCACTGCCTTTGTCTTCCTCTGCAGCTGGGAGACAAGACTGTGACCTAGCCACTGGTCATTACCAGGTAATGAGATGCAGAAAACACATAGAGTATGAGCTCAAGTATTAATATACTACCCACAACTATATTAGCATATAGTAAATAGGTACCAGGTTACTTAGTTGTGAAAAAAGTAGGTATAGTATCACTAGATAAAATGAATGGCAAAAAAATCAATAAACAGGTTATTTAGTTTGTTTGAATGCAATATACCAACTTATGTAAATACTAGACTATAATATGGCAATTAATTTATATCACTGTGGTTCTAAACAAAATCAATCTATTATAAGCAGCACTGGAACAGAGCAGTATAAATAATGAATAGCATAAAGAGTAAAGAAATGTCTTACAGTACACCTCTGGTGCTGAACTGCTTAACAGTGGTACAATAGTACAGCTGAAAAATATTTTGTGAAAATACTTATACGCTGCTATGTAAACCCCCACCCATGCTATCAGTGAACAGCTGCAACCTTTAGTTAGTGAACTCAACGTCACAAAACTCTTTCTTGTTTTGGACTATTTTTTGTTTTTGATTGTTCTTTTTGCAACATCACAGTGGATGTGGACACTCTATGGATATATATATGATTAGTGGAATGTGTTTATTAATTTAACATTTATTAGATTTTTTTCAATCTGTATAAGTTAAGTTATGACTAGGTGATATACACATCTTTTAGTGGTTTTAATAAGCGCAACATTTACATACAACTGATACAGTAGGACAGCTACAACAGCTCACCAATACTGGCACCCAGAAAACCTTGTCCTGGACATTACTCTGTCTTTATTCCTCAGGTATCTGACAGTTCAGACAGCACATAACATGAGCAGGACTGTAGGCAGAGAAAGCTTGCTGATATTTATGCTGTACCACTAAGAATGTATGCAAGGCAGCAAAGATTGGTGCATAGGAGGAGCAGGTCAGTACAGGCCAATAGTCAGGTGTCAGGTAAAAGTGTAACCTAGATGAGCCAAGTCACACCCAAGTAGATCAGAGTCCACAATCACAGTGAAGAGAGCAGGGTCAAAGCATTGGCTATACTTCTCCTTGGGATCACAGGAGTTCAGTTCCTTCTGCATTCCTGTAACCTGCTTTCAGCTGACACCAGGCTAAAGCCCACTGTCGGCTAATGTCACAGAGCAGGTCCAGGCTGGGGAAAGATCCCGACCATATGGTCAGAATCTCCACCCAGATGCCTGGACCAGCAGCTTGCTCAGCCTCTCAGCGGCCCCCCCCCCCCTCCACTGCTGGAGTGAGCGCTTGAGGGCCAGAGCAGAGAGCTGGTCACTGACAGTCACCGTCCCTCTGCTTACTAAAGACTTAAAACTGAGTGATCAGTGGTCTTTGATAACTCAGTTCTCAGTCTCACAGGCAGAAGGCGACAGATGCAGAATTGGCTCGATGCTGCATCCAACTTTTTTTTTTTTTTTTTTTACAAGCCCATACTTCTCTTTTAAACATAAAGAACAAGGAGCTGGCCAATCACTGTCATTTCCAGATAAGAGCTGTCTCAGGTTTGATTTGATCAGCCTTAACGGAACAGCCAAAATCCCAGTACTTCTAAGTCTGCACCCAGCCCCCCTTCCCTCTCAGTTCTTTATATTGTTTTATTCTTACCATATTTAGAAGTTGTATGCCCCTTGACGCATTGACTCTTCTCCAATACAATGTAAATGAAGGGTATAGTGTTGGCACCCTCTCTGGGGGTGTGGCCATGCTGCGCTGCATTCATAGTTTGTTCTTAATCTTTAGGGTTGAATCGCTCTGGGTATCATTGATCCCCAACACTGAGGAATCTTGGGGCAGAATAGAAGTACTGGGGGATAGGCAGCTCTGGACTAAAGTTTTGCAGCCTTGACTTCTTTTAGAATTTCTACTGTGCCTGTGGACCTATTTTAATTTTAAAAGTTATTTAGAGATGGGCTTTAAGATAGAACGCCTCATCAAGCTCACAAAATACTTTTCACTCTTGATATGCAGACATTATAACATTTTATTTATGAGAGTTAAGGTCACATTTGTGCTTTCTTTTTTCTCTTTACAATCAAAGAGGTGGAGTGACAAGCTAATGGAATCAGCATTGAAATGGGCAAAAACATGCAATATGAACCACAGCGAAGTAAAAGACAGAAACGATAAAGGTAAGACATGATGAGATACAATTGACAGTGTTCTCAATGTACTCAGCTAGATAGTAAACACATTCAAGTTGAAGCCTTGATTCATAAAATAATGATTTCTGCTTTCAGCAGTCTGCAGAGTGCAATGGACCTGTGTTTTATACTGTAATTTCTTGATACAATTATAGTATTAAAAAAAAGAAGTAAAAAATTCTATCAATCTAACTAAAAAAGTCTTATCTGCAGCTCCTCAATCACATTCATTATAATCACATTCATTATAATCACATTCATTATGTAACATGTCTCAAATTAGCAACACCTTAATCATTCTCATCCAAGACATAATATGGTCTAACGTTACAGCTAATATTACTGAGATACATAACAGTGCTCTTGGTTACTTCATATTGATGCCTGTAAAAGAAAAAAGAGAAACAAAACATTTAATACAAAAAAAAAGAAAAATACAAAGACAAATGTAAATCATAGTCTTTTGTTCAGTCACTTAGGAAAAATAGTATCCTGTTGTGAAATGCACCTCACTTCCCTCTGTTTCAATCTTAGCTCCCTAGTTCCCCCTCTCCTCAGCCATGGCATATGTTCAATTACCATGAATCTTAAAGAGGTGGTAAAGCCCGCTTTTTTTTTATTTTTTCTTACCTGCAAATTAAAGGCATAATGTGCTATTATGCATCGCATACTATCACATTATGTGACACTTACCTACAGACGGAGTCCTCAACGTCCCTGCTGGAGACCGCATCCATTTTCACCCGTCTACCTTCCGGGTCCGCGGACTCTGGCTGTGCTACTGGCGGAGCCGCGTGACTTCTCTACCGCATATGCGCGTGGTCACGGCACAGGGCTCTGAAGAAACGGCATTCCTTCAGAGCACATGCGCCAATGATGTCATTGGCGCAGTATACAGTAAAGTATCTCCTAAATGGTGAAAGTTTAGGAGATGTTTACAGTACCTATAGGTAAGCCTTATTATTGGCTTACCTATAGGTACAAACATTATACAGGAGTTTACAACCACTTTAACTGGGCTACAGTGTGGCCATATTGCTTAACCACTTCTGGACCGGAAGGTGTTACCCCCTTTAATGACCAGGCCATTTTTTGTGATATAGCACTGCGTTACTTTAACTGAAAATTGTGCAGTCATGTGATGCTGTACTCAAATAAAATTGATGTCCTTTTTTTTCCAACAAATAGATCTTTCTTTTGGTGGTATTTTATCACCTTTGTGGTTTGTATTTGTTGCGTTATATATATTTTTGGTAAGAAAAATCCCAATAAGTGTATATTGATTGCTTTGTGCAAAAGTTACCGCGTCTACAAACTACGGAAAAGATTTATGGCATTTTTATTTTTTTTATTTTTTACTAGTAATGGCGGTGATCAGTGATTTTTAGTGAAACGGCGAACAAATCAGACACCTGACTGAATTTATGACACTTTTGGGGGGACCAGTGACATTACTACAGTAATCAGTGCTAAAAATATAGGAAGTTCTTGCTGCTTGTCTGTGGATCCGGAAGAGAGAAGTTCTTGTGGGCAGTGAGATTTGGGACCTGTTGTTATCTACCTGGTGGGACTGTGATTATCCCTGGGAGCCATTCCACATCTTAATCAGCTCGGTCAATACATGCTGAGTGTTGGTGGGAACTTGCCTAGTCTGGTTTCTAACATCTTGCAAGTGATTTATATCCTGGTCCGGTAAGGGGCTTGAGTTGTTGGTGGTGGCTATTTGGAACATCTGAGGGAATTTATTATCTACCTTGCCGTTATCACCTTTAGTCTGGTAAGGGTCTCACATATTGGTGGTGAATACTCCTTAACCTTTGCACTTTTCTTTGTCATCAGGCACCATAAGAGGTCTCTCTGTTTGCTGACCCACAGCTTTATTTATGTCAATTGAACGGCTCTGGTAAGCAGCTGCACAATTGGCGATTGATGCACCTTCCTTCTGATTTCCACATGTGTGCACTTTAGGGTGTTTAAGGAATTTTTTGTGGGATTTTATGCTATGGCGTCCTTTCTTTTTTCACATGACCCCATGCCATCCAATCCCGTGAGTTTCAACTTCTGCAATCAAGTTTTCAACTTCTGCAATCAAGTTATTTGGATGTAATACCCTGCTTTTACTTACTATAAATCTGGTAAGCACAATACCTAAGGGAGCCTGGATTCTTCACTGTGCAGATCTGATTAATTTCATATTTTATTGGATCTTCTAAAGAGACTTTTTGAATACTTCACTAATTCACATCATTATCAGAACTTGATTAACTGATACTTTATTTTTGGACATTTATTTGTTCATCAATCACTAAGCGCAACTTATTTTTACTTAGTTTTTTGAGGGTGTGGTCACACTTGAAGTTGCTGCTTCATCACTATTATTTACCTTTAGCGCAATTATTTTTTTCTTTTTCAGTGCTAAAAATATGCACTGTTACTGTACTAATGACACTGTCAGGGAAGGGGGTTGACATCAGGGGAGATCAAAAGGCTAAGTGTGTCCCTAGGGCAGTGATGACGAACCTTGGCACCTCAGATATTTTGGAACTACATTTCCCATGATGCTTACTGTAACGGATCCACCGGGTACCTCCGTTGATGGATGCTCTTGGTGCTTCCCGAGGGCTCCAAGCACTCCCCCAGACACCGCAACCACTTCAGATCCCACAAACCGCTGCAGCTTGGTTAGAGTCTCGCCGTCTCCTACCCACCCTGGACCTACGACAAGGCTCCAGGTTCCCATGGGTGAACCTCTCTTGAGGGTGAAGTATAACTCAACTTTATTGAACAAGAAACAAACTTTTATACAGTTTTCCCCCACAAGGTTACCGCCTAGGTGGACTTTGTTGAAAACAGGCCCTGACATTCACAATCCAATAAAAACAGAGTTTTACACACCCATAATAAGTTTATCTTAAGGCAGACAGAACAAGAGAGGTCATTAACATTTAACAATGAGACAGATAAACTTTAACACAATACACATTCCCAGCTCTTCTGGGAGTAGATAGGAAAACCTCCATTACAGTATCACAGGAAGCCTACAGTCATCCCCATACACCGGAGGCTACTAGAGAAGCTACATCATTTACCCAGTATAACCAGTGTATTGCTATTGGAATAGTGTGACCGATTGGAAACCTTATCTGGAGGGTCTGCAAGTTGACCATACATACCTGAAACGCTCATTTTGAGTGTAATTGGAGACTAATAAAAAGGCAGGATTCTATAATATGTCTCGGTGGATGCAATCAACTGATTTCTGCTCCAGATGATTGGTCACAAAAAAAACATGGAAAGAAGATCCTTATCTGGTATTGTACTGGATACTCCCCTAATTTACTGATGCCGTAAGTCAAACACCTACTTTATTGCGGAGTGGAATCGAGTTAAGGAAGGAAGGATAGAAGAAGTGACCAGTTTGCCGGTGTATGGGAGCGATCCCCTAATATCGACCCGCAACTCACCCCTGTAGGGGTACTTGAATCTGGTAAGCGCAGGACCCCAGGAGAAGGGGAGCACCCTACCTTCCGCCCACTCACTGCACTCCGGGCCATAGAGAAAAGAGCACTTTAACAATTTGTATATGGACTATACATCTTTAGGACTTTTTGGATTCACTCACCAACTTTGATTGCATGACACCTGGATTGATCGGTTGTGTCTTTACATAGTGACATTTATTTATTTTGCTGAGTTTGCACAGTTTCACCTTCTAAAGCTGCACCGCTGCATCCGTGTATGGGCAGCTATATCTGTTTCTTTTATTGAACTCCCACCGTATATCCACCACTGGAGTTATATATACCTTATGTGTATGAGTATACACTTTCATCTTGTTTACTAATAAGGCACATTTTCCTTTTACCTGTATTTAAAACTGCAAAGTATTTTTTCACCTTGGTATTTATATGCACATAACCACTTATTTTGTATACACATATGTTTATATGCACATAGAGAGCTGATTTGCACACACCTGGAGATATATTTATTTATTTTGTTGGACCTGCATGATTTTATTGCCGGTTCTCCACATATATTACGGTTAGCGGATTTGCACATATTTGGCAACTTATTTATTTATTTTGTCATAAGCTACACAGGTTTATTGCTGATTTTTGCACATATTTATTCGTCACTTTATTTACACGCATTGGGTAGTATATTTATTTATTTATACCGCTAGATTTGCACACGTTTAGTCTTGGGTCTGCACATACTCTTATCTATATATTTCCTTATAGTAACACGCACACCGCTATTTGTGTATCACCTGCATACCTTTTACTACGCATTGGACTACCTATACTACATTTATATTAGTTGAATTGCTTATGTTTTTACCCAACATGGATGCACATACATTTTAATTTTAAGCTCTTATTCAATCACTACCCAATTTTAATTAGGAAACTATATATATACCTTCTCTACCCTCTACACTGTGCAATTTTTCTATAAAACCACCAGGTAACACTTTTGAGGAGTGATCAACCACCATTAACCACTTGCCGACCGCCGCACGACTATCTACGTCGGCGGTCAGCCCCTCACAGGCAAAGTGACGTAGGGCTACGTCACTAGCTTGTGAGGGTCTAGGGAGCGAGCGCGCGCCGCCGGAGGCGCGCTCCCGCTCCCGCGTGGTCACGGACCCCCCCGCGCATGTGACCGGTGGACCCGATGTCCGCCGGCCACTCTGCGATTGGCGGGGGAGAGGGAGAAAGTCAGGCAGCTTGTGTAAACAAGCTGCCTGTCATTCTCCCCTCTGTATGAGAGATGATCATATGGATCTACTATGTAGATCCGTTGATCACTCTGCATACAGTTGAAGCCACAGCCAATCACAGTAAGAATCACGCCCCTAGGGACACACACAGCCCCTCCCTCTCAAATAAAGTTAACCCCTTCACTACCAGTGTATTTTTACAGTAACAGTGCATATGTATAGCACTGATTACTGTAGAAATGTCACTGGTAACCCCAAAAGTGTCAAAAATGTCAGTCGAGGGTCCGATCTGTCCGCCGCAATGTCGCAGTACCGCAAAAAAATCGCAGATCGCCGCCATTACGCGTTAAAAAAAAACAACAAAAATGACAAAAATCTTTCCCTTTGTTAGTAAACGCAATAACTTTTGCGCAAACCAATCAAAATACGCTTTTTGCGATTTTTTTTACCAAACATAGGTAGCATAAAACAAATTGGCCGAAAATGTTAAAAAATTTTGATTTTTACATTTTTTTGGGGGGGAATTTCATATAAAAAAAAGGGAAAAATATTGCTATTTTTGCAAAATTTACGCTCTTTTTTTGTTTATAGCGCGTGATCAAAAAATCGCACAGGTGATCAAATAACGCCAAAAGAAAGCTCTGTTTGTGGGAAAAAAAGGACACCAAATTCGTTTAGGTACAGCGTCGCACGACCGCGCAATTGTCCGTTAAAGTCACGCAGTGCCGAATCGCAAAATACCCCCTGGTCGTTTAGCAGCCAAATCCTCCGGGGCTTAAGTGGTTAAGTAATCCAATTTTTATTTCCCATTACCTGACACTTATCCGGCAGCACCAATCACTTCCTTCTTTATTCATACATTTGATGCTTCACTTTCAGGGTTGCATTTTTTGAAGTGGGCAGCAGCCTTAATTGATTTTTTAGTTTTTTATCCTAAGCGCGGATTTTTCTACCTCTTTAAGCTCTTACACAAGCTCTTAAAAGAGCTTAGTGATTATCCAAGGGAGTATGGAGGACATAGCAATCCCTTGTAGCATATTCCCCCAATGAGAGACAGAACTCTAGATTGAGGTTGAAGTAGAACTCAACTTTATTGAACAAGAAACAGACTTGATACAGTTTTCCTCCACAAGATTACCGCCCAGGTGAACCTTGTTGAAAACAGGCCATGACATTCACAATCCAATGAAAACAGAATTTTGCACTCCCATAATAAGTTTATCTTAAGGCAGACAGAACAAGAGAGGTCATTAACATTTAACAATGAGACAGGTAAACTTTAACACAATACACATTCCATTTCAATACACAAACAATAGGGAAGCCTGTCTGCCATGCAGGGACATGGAATACACACATTATCTAGGAGTCAGACTTCATGGCAATTTTCTATAACAGTCTAAGTCTACTAGTGTAAAATAGGATTAAATATTCATATTTCTATATGAAGATATTGCTGACAAATATTGCTGTCCCATCTGAAGAAATTCAAACCATTAAGTATCTGCTCCTCACCTCCAGTGGCAGTGAATTGCGTCACACTTACTGTCGTGGAAATTAATGGAGTTTGGAACATAGAAATTTGCTCGGTCCACTGAAAACTTTGCTGCGCTGAAAAGCGCACTTGTGGATATTTATACGTGCCAAATGCCATTAACCCTCCTCTTATGTTAGAATTCCGCTACTATCCATGATGTTAGGGTCAGTTTTGACCCGTGTTTTAAATCAGCCATAAAATACCCTCTGAATAATTATTTATCATCAAATTTGTTTCTTACCTCTTGGTTACCTTGTTAGGCTTCTTTATCCTTGAAAAGATTGGTTTTAACATTTTTGGTGTGACCCCTTAGACCTTTCTTTTGATAGCATACCTCTCATTGTCAAATTTAAAAAATGGTAAAATAAAGTCAGCAACTCTGAAATGAATTTGTCCTATGTTTCTTCACTTTATTTAGAGAAGCAGACAAGCAGGAAAAGAGATAGGCCCCTCCCTAACTACAGCTCACTGGGTTGAGAGGGGATTGGTTGTCACTGTTACTAAGCAGAGAGAGTGTTTATGATTTCAGTTTTGGAACTTATTAGTGTCCTAAAATCCTATATTATAACTGGGTCAGAATTGACCCTAACACCATGAACGTCTTAATTTTCACCACAGTATTTTATAATTTAGTGAAAAGGATTATTTTTCTATTACATTGTTTAAATAGAGGTTACTGACAAAGTAAAAAAATCTTGATGCAATAAACAAATTTATGTGATACTTATAGACATTCAAAACCTGAAAACGGGTCAGTTTTGACCCTAACACAAGAGGAGGGTTAATCCCTTGTACTAAAAAGTACAATGTACAGCTCTTTTGTATAAGGTTATCCAAGCGCTCGGCGACAAAGAAAGAAACAGATGCACGCTGTGTCAATTGGATGCCAACTGAAGGTTCTCTGTCTTTAGAATACAGCCCAGGTTTATTTATAACCAGAGAATAAAAGGGGGTTACAGGGGAGTGGCGTCAACACCACCAATCACAGACATGTATACAGCTGCAAGAAAAAGTATGTGATCCCTTTGGAATGATATGGATTTCTGCACAAATTGGTCATAAAATGTGATCTGATCATCATCATCTAAGTCACAACAATAGACAATCACAGTCTGCTTAAACTAATAACACACAAAGAATTAAATGTTGCCATGTTTTTATTGAACACACCATGTAAACATTCACAGTGCAGGTGGAAAAAGCATTTGAACCCCTAGACTAATGACATCTCCAAGAACTAATTGGAGAGAGATGTCAGCCAATTGGAGTCCAATCAATGAGATGAGATTGGAGGTGTTGGTTACAGCTGCCCTGCCCTATAAAAAACACACCAGTTCTGGGTTTGCTTTTCACAAGAAGCATTGCCTGATGTGAATGATGCCTAGCTCAAAAGAGCTCTCAGAAGACCTACGATTAAGAATTGTTGACTTGCATAAAGCTGGAAAGGGTTATAAAAGTATCTCCAAAAGCCTTGCTGTTAATCAGTCCACGGTAATACAAATTGTCTATAAATGGAGAAAGTTCAGCGCTGCTGCTACTCTCCCTAGGAGTGGCCGTCCTGTAAAGATGACTGCAAGAGCACAGCGCAGACTGCTATAGACTGTGAAGAAGAATCCTAGAGTGTCAGCTAAAGACTTACAAAGGTGACTGGCAAATGCTAACATCCCTATTAGCGACTCTACAATACATAAATCACTGAACAAGAATGGATTTCATGGGAGGATACCACAGAGGAAGCCACTGCTGTCCAAACAAAACATTGCTGCACGTTTACAGTTTGCACAAGAGCACCTAGATGTTCCACAGCAGTACTGGCAAAATATTCTGTGGACAGATGAAACCAAAGTTGAGTTGTTTGGAAGAAACACACAACACTATGTGTGGCGAAAAAGAGGCACAGCACACCAACATCAAAACCTCATCCCAACTGTGAAGTATGGTGGTGGGGGCATCATGATTTGGGGCTGCTTTGCTGCATCAGGGCCTGGACAGATTGCTATCATTGAAGGAAAAATGAATTCCCAAGTTTATCAAGACATTTTGCAGGAGAACGTAAGACCATCTGTCTACCAGCTGAAGCGCAACAGAAGATGGGTGTTGCAACAGGATAATGACCCAAAGCATAGAAGTAAATCAACAACAGAATGGCTTAAACAGAAGAAAATACGCCTTCTGAAGTGGCCCAGTCAGAGTCCTGATCTCAACCTGATTGAGATACTGTGGCATGACCTCAAGAAAGCGATTCACACCAGACATCCCAAGAATATTGCTGAACTGAAACAGTTCTGTGAAGAGGAATGGTCAAGAATTACTCCTATTAAGGATTATAGGCTAGCGCTGAGGATTACAATTATTCTGATAACACAGTATAGTAGGCTGCTGCTGGTATAAAAGGTGGTGTACCTTTAAAAAGTGTATAGTGAAAAAGTATACCTGCGCTGCTTACAAAGCAAACTAATCAATAGATCTCAATAAATATTGTGTATAAATAATATATATAAAGTGCTAGTGCTCAACTTAAAATACACAATTCCTATGTCATAAATACCAATCAATATACATAAACATACATAAATACAAATATTATACACATGAAGATAATAAATGTGAATAAAATCCTTCAATTAAACACGTGCTCAAATTGTGACAGTCTTTGTGCAAAACATAAGTCCAAAGTGCTGCGTGCTCGTATAACAAGTTCCGGTGCTCTCTGTACACGAGTAGGTGCTCCCCTCCTGGACCCCTACTCACCAGAAGCCAAATAATACACCGCTTTCAGAATATCCTTAGATAGGACGAGCACTTTGGACTTATGTTTTGCACAAAGACTGTCACAATTTGAGCACGTGTTTAATTGAAGGATTTTATTCACATTTATTATCTTCACTTGTATAATATTTGTATTTATGTATGTTTATGTATATTGATTGGTATTTATGACATAGGAATTGTGTATTTTAAGTTGAGCACTAGCACTTTATATATATTATTTATATGCAATATTTATTGAGATCTATTTATTAGTTTGCTTTGTAAGCAGCGCAGGTATACTTTTTCACTATACAAGAATTACTCCTGACCATTGTGCACGTCTGATCTGCAACTACAGGAAAAGTTTGGTTGAAGTTATTGCTGCCAACGGAGGTTCAACCAGTTATTAAATCCAAGGGTTCACATACTTTTTCCACCTGCACTGTGAATGTTTACATGGTGTGTTCAGTAAAAACATGGCAACATTTCATTCTTTGTGTGTTATTAGTTTAAGCAGACTGTGATTGTCTATTGTTGTGACTTAGATGATGATGATCAGATCACATTTTATGACCAATTTGTGCAGAAATCCATATCATTCCAAAGGGTTCACATACTTTTTCTTGCAGCTGTACTTTCAAAAGTACTATAGAAAAAAGTGAACAAAGCAACATGGATTCTCATGGACATGGCCACGCTAATTCACAAGCATGCACTCTCATCATAACCTGTTAAGAGTGAATTCTATATAATATAGTTCATAAAAACCATATTTGATAGTGATCATGCTACTGTTCCAGTGAATGGAACTTAACTATATCTGCAAAAGAAAATAGAAGAATATTTAAATTATATTGATTAAATATGACAAAAAGATGCCAGCCATTAATCCTGGTAAAAGGGCAGATATTATTAAAACGATAAGAATTCCACATCACAAACATATCTCCGCAGTGAATACTGGGGCCCCGGCTGGCTGATATACATTTGTGCGCTGGAGTTCTTCTTGCACTGCCATAGATCCGGACCGGCACCGCCGATAGCGATGATCAGGCTACAAGTAGCACGCAGTCTCCATTTAATGGAAGGTTTCCACAATTACAGGCCCTTCCTCAATGCCAGTTAAAGCAACATTCACTGTGCCTAGCGATTACCGGTAAACTGACACTAGGAGACATAATGGCAATTTAACTAAAAATGCATCCTAAAGAAATGTCCACATAAATATTAATAACATTTCCACAACATCATGCACTGAGCATCATGGGAAATGTAGTTCCAAAACATCTGGGGTGCCATGGTTCGCCTTCACTGACCTAGGGGATGCTTTCTAACTGTGTGGGGGATGGATTCACTAGATGAACACAGAGATCTGAGTTCCTGAATAGCAGTAACACAAGATCACTGTGTTCATACCTGATAGAACTGAGGTCTGCCTAGTTTACATCGGCAGACCGCTGTTCTGTCTCTTTAGGGAGTGACAGTGGGTGGCTGGCTGATTGGCGAACCCACTGGCTGTTGCACGAAACGACGTACAGGTACATCATTTCGTGCAATAGAGCCGACTTGCTGCAGTATTGGTACTGCTGGCGGTCGGCAAGTGGTTAAAGAACTTAGCAAACTGGTAACTGTGGCAAACTGTTCTAGAAATGTTACAGATAGGCAACTCCTATCCTCATATTGATTAGTGGTTCCAAACTAAATAATAACTACTGCAGTAGGGAACAGACACAAAAGATACACTCTGCATCTTTCCAAACAACATCTGTTTATTCAACGCAATTTAAGTTTTTTCTACAAATGATTACGTAGGTATCACATTATTATTACAATTGCACTTTTATGGTAACAAGGCATGTAAAATAGGCAGGGTAACTCAAAAGAATGCAAACATGTATTAGTGTCGTGTGCACATTGAGTGCAGTGTGTAATGCATAGATAAACATATAAAATAGAATACAATTATATACAGATTTTACAATTTCCTTAAAGTGGAGTTCCGCTAAATTGTTTAGCTATGGCTGGGTTGGAACAATGGTGAGTACCATCGGAGTCCCGGATAAGGTGAACCGAAGCCGGGGCATTGCGGGTATGAACAGCCGGAAGGCGGACGATTTTGTTACCTTATTCATAGAAAATCTTACGGCCGAGGACCTTTCTACGATGGGCCTGAAGACCCAGGAGATCTCTGAGTTGAGTCCTGACTTCGGTCAGTTCAGTTAACACGGTTTGAGCCATGGAGCGCTTATACACCTTCTTGAGGTACACCTTCTTGTAGAGGTCCTTGAGCTTGCGTTGACGCGTTTTCTTGAAGGAAGCGGATACGATAGAAATTCACCTCATATGACGCACTTATGTGCTTCCCATTGAACCAACGGGCTGACATCGGGAGTGTCGTTTACGGCAAAGTACTCCTGCAACTTACTTACTCAGTTTGGCGAGCACAACTCCATCTCACAATAGGGAGGGTTTCAGCCTCCATGTCTTGCTCCGGGTTTCAAACTCCGGAAATCAAAGCGTCATGGTGATGGGATTATTGTCCGACAATAGTCTAGGTTCTATAGTCGCAGCAGAAAGGAACGTAAGTCTGGCTGTGAAATAAAGATATAGTCAATTCTGCAGAATTTCGAATGAGGGGCCGAAAAAAAAGTGTAATCCCTGTCTTTGGGATAAAGCATTCTCCAAGAGTCATGCAAGTGCAGGGAGCAGATCTGAATGGCAATTTGCTGCAAAGGGAAGGACAGAGGACCCCATGGAGGTATCCAGGAGAGGATTCAAGGGGGTGTTGAAGTCGCCCCCGAAAATCAAGAGCCCAGATGTAAAGTCCAAGAGCTCCTGAGTCACATTGAGGAAAAAATGCCACCTGCTTGGTATTTGGTGCGTAGATATTGGCGACAGTGATCAGGCGGGAGCCCAAGTGGCCTTTGACAAAGAGGTACCTGCCCTCCTGATCTATTTTGATATTAGAGAGCTGGAAGTCCAAGTGTTTCTAAAAAAGGATGGAAACCCTCCTTGTCTTGGATCCGGTGGTGGTGGCGTGGTATCCTGTCGGGAAGTGTTTGTTGGAGAAAAACACTGGGTCACTCATTCTGAAATGGGTTTCCTGTATTAAGAATATGTGAGCACGGAGTCTAAGCACCTCAGCGGGCAGCTGGGAGTGTTTCTCAGGCACATTTAGTCCTTGATCGTTGGATGAGAGAATCTTGACGCAATGCTGTGTCCTAAAAAGGCCGGGATCTGGCATGATTTAGTGGACAGGAGGGAGAGAGGGAAAGAAGAAAAAAAAAGGGAGGGGGAAAGAAAAGATGAGAGAGAAAGGGAGAGGGGAGAGCAGAGAGGAGAAGGAGGGGGAGGAAGGGGAAGAGGGAGGAAAAGGGCCTGGGAAGGCAAGGATGGAGGAAAAGAAATCAGGGAAGGGAATAAGGGAGACAGGAAACCCTGAAGAAGTGGAGAGAGAGAAAAATAAGAAGAAAAGAAAAAGAAAAGGGGAGAGAGAATAGAGACGGAAAGGAAGGCCCCCCGCTGGGCCAACCAGAGTTTCTGGTAAAGCCTTAGGAGTGTGAGGGGAGGGGGGGAACGCAAAGTGTCAGGGGTCAACCGCAGCAAAAAGCCGCCGTTGAGGTGGGGTGGAGTGGTATTGGGTTCGGTCTCGAAGCAACCGTAATGCAACGTCGTACTTGGGGTATGCAAGAAGTTAAAATCGTAGGGGTGTCTCCTACAAGCTGGCTAAGATTCACAAAAAAAAAAAAAGTTTAAACGTGCAAGGGCGTGCAAGTGTAGCTACGCAAACCATCTATTTGGTCGGGTAGTGGGCTACAAATAGCAACAAAGGTATCATGCAACAGTGCAACAGATAGATCATTTGGAGATGAGGACAAAGGGTACAACTCTGAGCAAAAGTATAATGGGGATAGTGAACTACTGATATAGGGCAATGCACTCCCACTCAAGTCCCGTGGAAAAAAGTTGGAGGAGGAAAAAGCAGCACCCCTGGTGTATAGGTGTGGACTCTAAGGAATCAGTCTGGTGCATAGTTGCATGCAGGCCTGAACTGGTACAAAAAAATAGGCCTGGGCATTTTGGACTGAGCAGCCCGGGAGGGGGGAGGGGTAGTAACGGGGGTGTGGCCGGGCGTGGCGTTCATCGGGATGGTTGATGACCGGATTTAATGTTCCAGGATGTGTGGATTCGATTATAGTACCTTTTTTAGTGTAATCTGACAGGCTGGGTCCAATTTAGATCAGAGCTGCCATATGATGCTGTTTTTTTTGTCTTACTTTAAATCCTGTTTTGATGGTTGAGTCCTAAAAATAGTATGAAGCAGCACAAGATGAGGGTTAGTCTAATCAAGAGGTAGACAACCTTTTTGGGCACAGTGTGTCGAAAAATGTTTTCAAAGAAATTGTGAGTGCCAGATACATAAAAAACAACTGTCAAATTCATATAAAGTAACTGTGGTAAACCGCTTGAATAATAGTAAGAAATCAAGTGAGCTTTGCACCTTCACAAATCAGATCAGCCCCAATTCCTGCACCTTCACACATCAGATCACCCTAATTCCTGCACCTTCACACCTCAGATCAGTCCCAATTCCTGCACCTTCACACATCAGATCAGTCCCAATTCCTGCACTATCACACCTCAGATCAGTCCCAATTCCTGCACCTTCACACCTCAAATCAGTCCCAATTCCTGCACTATCACACCTCAGATCACCCCAATTCCTGCACTATCACACCTCAGATCACCCCAATTCCTGCACCTTCACACCTCAGATCACCCCAATTCCTGCACCTAACACCTCAGATCACCCCAATTCCTGCACCTTCACACCTCAGATCAGCCCCAATTCCTGCACTATAACACCTCAGATCACCCCAATTCCTGTACCTTCACATCTCAGATCAGCCCCAATTCCTGCACCTTCACACCTCAGATCAGCCCCTGGTAGGCTGGCACTGGAAGCAACAATTTTATTCAAATCAGGATTTCTTCTGCAAATAGCCTGGCCTGGCAAGCTGGCACTGGCAGCAAATATTTTATTCAAATCAGGATTTCTTCTGCAAATAGGCTGGCATCAGAGTCAGACAATTACTAAAACCAATGTCATCATGACACATGATCAAAAAATGAGGAAAAATAAGGATTTCTTCTGCAAATAGCCTGGCAGTGACATCATCAGATCAGACAATTATCAAAACCAATCTCATCAGACACATGATCAAAAAATTAGGAAAAATAAGGTTTTCTTCTGCAAATAGGCCTGGCAGTGGCATCAAATCAGACAATTAACAAAAAACAATCTCATCAGACACATGACATGACCAATTCAAATCAGGATTTCTTCTGCAAATAAGCTGGCACTGGCAACAACAATTTTATTCAAATCAGGATTTCTTCTGCAACTAGACTAGTACTATGCCTGCCACCAGTGCCAGGCCAACCTATTTGCAAAATAAATCCTGATTTGAATTAAATTGTTGCTGCCAGTGCCAGCCTATTTGCAGAAGAAATCCTGATTTCTTTGAATAAAATTGTTGCAGCCAGTGCCAGCCCAGCCTATCTGCAAAAGAAATCCCTAAGTAGAAGTCACTCCTCTCTCCAGTCCTCCACTTACCTTGGGTGTGCTGTGCAGTGTGGCTGCAGAGTGTTTCCGCTGCACTCTTATAAAACCACAAGGCGGGCCCCTCTGCAGAGTCACCTGACCCCTTTTTCCACCCCCCTGATCTTCACACATTACTTGGATTCGCTGGTTTGAATATAAACACTGGGAAGGAGGATGAGAGAGCGAGCTAGAGAGGACCCACTTCTGCTTGATATTGACGTGAAAGAAGCAAGAACATTTGACTGTTGACTTGTCCGGCTCCGCGGCCAATCAGCCTTCTGCTCAGGGGGGGTGTGACTCACACCCCCCCTGAGCAGAAGGCTGATTGGCCACGGAGCCGGCCGCATTGAGGGAAGTCAAGTCCACAGTCAAGTAAGTGTTCCCTGCTTCTTCACGTCACGTCACGATATCAGGCAGAAGGGGGTCCCTCTGCTCTGCTCCACCCTCTTCATTACAAGTACCACCCTCTGAGGCCTGACTGTGCAGCATTGATTGGCCGCGCTGCGGAGCTGGGCTCATCATCAGCCCGCTGCCCGGCTGACAGTGCCGTGTCTCAGTGGCAGTCCAGTGCTGGGACAAGGTCATCCAGCGTCCAGGGCAAAGATGGTAAACTGCGCCCCCCCCCCTGGGATCGGACTAATAGTAGTGTAAGGTCTGTAATGTTTGCGACATGCACTGAAATAGTACTTAGTGTTACACTGCAGCGACCCGAAGAGTTTAAAATTGGTGCACACATATAGGTCAGTGGTCACCAGAAGGAAAAAATGTCCCTGTGGTGACGGTATGACTGGGAGCAAATGATACTGCTACAGTATGTTGTTTGTGTCAATCTGAGGAGAACTGATTGGCCTCTAGGTCAGTGGGATGAGGGAGGGTAGGTGGACTCTGAAGGGTGCATAGACCTAAAGGGCTCTAGGAGGGCTCTGAGGGAGGAAGGGGGGAGAAAGGTCTCTAAGGGCTCATTCAAACATGCTGCTATCATTGCTGTTGTTTGACAGGTGGTGAGGGGGCTATAAGTTGCTACCATCTGTTTTATCCCTAAAAATGCTGACCTACTGAGCCTCTATAGTGTGCAGTACATGCCATTTCACTTTTGCCATGTGCAGAGCCCTGACTGGCAGTATCTCCTTGTTCAGGTGGGTGGTTGGGGCACTTAAAATGCAGCTCAACTGCCTATTTTTACCTCCCTCTAACCTGTGTGAATAAGCCCTATGGCCTTGCTTACACGTGCTGGTGGGGGGAGGGTCATAAAATAAGGGGGTTGAGTTGCAGTTTTACTGTCTCCACCCCTTTAAGCTTCAAAGGCAGCTGTGTGGGGTAAGCCCATGATGCAGCGTTGATGTTATGCATCCCAAAATGTTTTGATTGATAGACTGCCCTACAGGTGAGAAATTTGGAAAATAAGTCCATGACCCTTTTCTAAAAACGTGTCACATTACACAGTGCTGTGGCATCATGTGGTTTGGGTGTGTGTAAAAATGTGTGCATTAGCAGATGTGCGGGGGTGCCCTTAACCCATCAATGGCACTGCGGAGCACCTACTAAAGGACAGTATGCTTCTGTGTTTGTCAGGAAAGTCACAATTTTGTACAAAATCCTGACATGCAAGCAGGTTCACACTTTTGTGCGGTGGTTTGGCCGCAGTGCGATTGTATGTGCAGTTTACCTGCAGATTTAGGTGCGCTCCCAATTAATTCTCATGGACTGTGCATTTTCTGTACATGCATCAAAGATGCAGCATGCAAAACTGTGATTTGCTTTCATGAAAACATGCGGTCTGATAGAATTTAATGGAAATGCACTTACAATTGTGGGTAAATTGCACATACAATCATGCTGCGGCCATCCTGCTGCTCACCTATGTGAACCCACTATTAGGGATAAGAAAATAGCGAATCAATGAGTAGGGTGGGGTGGTATGTGCTAGAGAAGAGCAAAGTGATGGGGTGCAGACAAAATTTGAATATTCTAGGCTGTGTGGGGACAGGACAGAAGAGATAAAAGCAAACTGGGATGGAAAGGGTGTAAGATCAGTGTGTGGAATGCTGAGTTGAGACCAGAGGCTGCAGGACAAGTGTTGTAGAGATTTATAGACAGAACAGATAAGAGAAGGACAAAAAATCACTAGGGCAGAGAAGCAAGGAGGATCGGTGTGACTTTACTGGCTTACATTCACTGCATGTCAGACAGTCTTATCTTTGTGATGAGTGAGAGCCGCGGCCCACCGGGAATATGCCCAGTCTGCCCTATGGCCAGTCCGGGCCTGGTTGCATGACACCGAGCAGAGGGCTGAGAGGGAAGCATGAAGAGAGGGGATGAGAGAGAGGGAGGAGAAGGAGGTGAAATTAAAGGGGGGGGCAAAGAGATGCCTGACAGAAAGCAGGGCGAGCATGTGTCAAGAATAAGAGTGAGTGAAGGTGAGGAAGAAGGGGAGAAGGAAAAGTGAAGGCAAGGTGCGACTAGGGGTGGGAGGAAGGTGAGATAAAAGAAGAGGGCTCAGTAGACAATGCAGAGAATAGGTAAGAACCAGCAGGACAAGTGGGAGGCCAGAAGATTTCAGAAGGAAGATACCATGCACAAATTAGACATCTCATTTCCCTGGTGTGTACAGATCAGAAGCTAGAAGGGCTCATTAGGCTATCGGCCAGTGCGGAACCCCGGGAGGGGAAATCACCATCAGAGGGCAGAGACCCAACAGTGATGGAGTCTGGGCACCACCAAGGGGAGACGCACTCCGGCAGGGACATCGCACTCGACCGCGCCGGTGTGCCATGGAGCAGCTCGGCATGTGGAACCTCCGAAAAGGACTGACCGGAGGGTGGAGATCCCCGGGGAGGGTCTGGTGTCCCGCAAGGAGCCCATAAATTGTGGTGGATGTGGGTGCCTCAAACCCAGGTAAGGGGACTTTAAGGGCAAGAGTAGGTTAGAAAATAACGTTGAAAAAGAAGAAAATTTATAACAGATTACATATTAAAAATGGGATGACCCATAGACAATTGGTGTATGGGTAAAGCCCATAGTGTGAAAGTATGGAAAAATTGTGACTTGAAAACGGTGATAGAGATCCACCTATTTTGCTGTTTCTATTTTCCAGGTTGGGGATAAACAGAATCCAAAGCAAAATAAGGGAAAAGGATCTTGGATATGATCCTAGTAAGTCCTACGCGTTTCGGCCCGATGAGGGCCTTTCTCAAGGATAAATCACCAATTTCTACAAAGCAATAATAGAAGTGTTATCATTTGATGCATAAACTCATAAAGTGAAATTTATGCAAAACAATGAAAATTATAATAATGAAGAGGAGCCCATTGCAATCCAGTGCATCTGCGCCCAGGTACAGCAGGAGGCATGGCGCTAGGAGCACAATTAGCTGGCACTGAGAGGCAGGGGAGGAAACCCCCAACCAGGCTTCTTGAAGGGTGCACAAATTTTGGAAGACATACCATACACAACATGCATACAAACAAATCCTCCCCTCCAGGGTGCGTGGGCCCCCCTCAAGGGGAAGCCAGCGTGCAGATGCCGACCAGCAGACCGGGGAGAGGCATCCACCGCCAGCTAGGGGGTGGGAGCCACAACATGACTGCCCCCCACCAGCAGGCACAAAACCATTGGGGCAACACCCATCCCGCCCCGCACCCCTGTAAGCAAAGTAATGAAGGCAAAAAGTAAAAGTGCGAAACTCACTGTGCGGCCCCACAAAGACTAAGAAACAAGCATTGCACAAGGGAAGATTACAGTATGCCAAGCACTATACTAGGACCAGTACATCGGGGCGAGCCCGCTGATCGCCATATTATGGGCAACAGGGTCATACGAGCAGCTGGGGCATGTTCTCAGTTCAGTGGCGCTGTCCAAAGATCCCAGGGGGAGGACAGGGGGCAAAGGGGGGAGCCCAGGAGGGGGACGGGGGGGCGACACATCTTGATGAGCCTTCTGTTCGCTCGGTGTAGGGAGGGGAATGCTGCAAGGTAGTTCCAGGAAGAAAAATGGTGTGGGAGCATAAGCAGAGGAGGCCAAACCAGCTGCAAAAAGTCAACGGTGCTGAAGGGAAGGTGGCGGACGAGGATGCAGGAGGGACACAAAAACACCATCAGGGTGGCAGAGAGCAGGGGAAGAAAGCAGAGCTGGGAAGTTGGGAGAGCATCGGGTAGGAGATGGAGGCTGGGATAACTTACGAGGAGTGCATAGCGCCATCAGTGTTCAGGTTGAGGGGCTCAGAGGTCCAGGCGATCCCGTCGCCGGGCAGAGGAGAAATGAGGGCTCAGTTTCTAATCTTCTCTTGACCTCACTGGCGTGGAGCTGTGACAAGAGTGGCGTCTTCCATGATAATGCCTCTGGGCCTTGGGGGTGGAGGAATTGGTGACAGAGACCCACTTATCCAGAGTGTAAAACGCGCTGTACCAGTCGGGCAGCTCCAGTACCAGGATATCCAGGGCTTCACTATATGCAGGGATGTCATCAGGTACCTGCCTCGAGAGGAGGCATAGAGGCAGAAAGGAAAACGCCATCTTTAAGTGATTCCCCTGGTACGAAGGGTCTCCAGTAGGGGAAGGAGGACTCTGCAGTTCTGCAAGGTGATGGCAGAGAGGTCTTGGAATAGCTTGAGCTCCATCCCCTCGTGCATCACACGTTCGCGGCCCCTGGCCTTGCGTAGAATCGCCTCTTTCAAGGGAAAGCTTACCAGGCAGCACACAACATCTCTGGGTGGTTCTGATTCCCCAGCTCTCGGCCTAAGAGCTCGATGAGCATACTCAAAATGAATAGGGGTGTATGCCGGCCTCTCCAGCAGGTCATTGAAAATGGCGGTAAAGGAAGGCACCAGGGCAGGAGGTTCCACCGTCTCCGGGAAGCCACGCAGTCTGATGTTATGCCTCCTGCCCCGGTTGTCCAGGTCCTCCAGGTGCCTGTTTATGTCAATGAGATGGGCTATGTGGGAATCTGAGGTCCTCTGCAGTTGTTTAATGGCAGAAGCGTGCGTGGTGGTGGATTTTTCAGTCTCACTCAGTCTGGTAGTGACCGATCGCAGCTCCGCCGTAAGCTCTGAGATGGCTGTGCCCAGGGTGTTCTTAATATCTGCTGCCACATTCTGGAGATCAGTGATGCTGGGCAGTGGAGCATGGTAGAGGTGGTGGATTGTTCCTCGGGGGAGCTGGGAGCAGGAGACTGAGAGGCCGCGCGGCGAGCAGACTGCTGCGTCCTGAAAAGAGCAGGGATGTTGCCGGAGAGTTGGGTCCCCTGTTCTGGTACGGTCCGGTTGGCGGAGGCACTATGCCCGGTCCTGACCATGGTGAGTAGGTAAGAGGCACCTAAAGTAGAGAATTTAGACCCCAAGTACACGGAGCAGAGCTAACATGCGGCCATTCGGGTCCTGTGCCAAGCCAAGCCCCCTTTTTTGTTTTTATATATTGGACTTTGGGTGATCTCCCTTGTCTGCTTAGCACTTGAAGTATTATGTTACATGCTGGGTGTGTGCTTTCCTGACCAGTCTTTGAATATATATATATATATATATAGATATATATATATCTATATATATATATATATATATATATATTCAGTATATTACATGTTTTTCCACTTGACAGCCTATAATATTAAAAAAATATTTTTATAAAATTATTTACAAATTATTTAGGCTGGCAAATAATTCAAAGCATCATAGTCAAGTTAAAAATGTAACTGACGGGGGCGTGGCCGCACGGGGCATGTGAGCAGACACAACTCACGGAGCTCCCGCTATTGATCCTGAACATCAATCCTTTCCCTGGCCGGATTTCTCCCTACCAGTGCCTGATCCTGCTTCCTGAGATTCCCCTGAATACGGAGATACCCTGCATGTCACGATCGGGGGCTGCCATGACCCGCGGTAGTAAGCAGAAGGAGGACAGCAAGAATGTGACTGCCAGCCATGATGGCGCAGACACAGGGATACCGCAGCGCACCTCCCGCAGAACAGAGAAGGCGAGGGACACGGGGACAAAGCCCAAGACCTCACGCCCCATGGGTAGGGACAGTGCTGGAGACATCCTGCTGTATGCTAAAAAGATTACTGACCTCCATGGTTTAGGCACAGCGGATTCTGCACAATCAGCAGCTATAGAGACATCTGAAGACACTGTACAGGGCCTGGGGGATGCCTGTCTTTTTTTGCAGCCTGACTTGGAGCTGGAGGGGGGATTTATGGAGGATGACCAGCCAACCCTTAGCCAAATATTACAGGCAGTACATAAGTGCACTGCCTCAGTCAATACTGTTAAAGATAGACTGGGGGGTCTCACTGAGGAAATGGCACTCCTGATACAGGATTTACAAAAAATCTGTGAGAGGACCACGGCTGCAGAGAGCCGCATCAGTGATTTGGAAGATCAAGTGCAAGCCCTGATCACTGAATCCAGATCGACCGCCAGGCAAGTGCAGGCCAATAAGTATTAAACAGACGATATCGAGAACCGCCTGAGGCGCAATAACGTACGCATAGTGGGGCTCCCTGAGAAGGTGGAGGGCAGGGACCCCACTGACTTTATTGAAGCATGGCTCAGTGAGGGTTTTGGAAGAGAGTCCTTCTCCCCCCTGTTCGCAGTGGAGTGTTCCCACCAGAGCCAATGCCCCAAGGCCCATGTTAGCCAAAATCCTGCACTACAGAGACAGAGAGAAAGTGCTGCGCCTGGCCAGAGAAAAAGCGGATATCAGGTTCAATGGGGCCAAGGTGTCCTTTTTCTGGTAAGCAGCCCATATTACAGATTTGTCACGGATGTTTTCCGGCTGTATTATCTCCTTTGGGATTTCAACTTCCTCTTCATCTAAGATCCACATATCTGCATATCCATTCTGGAAGTTTTATGTTTGGACTTTTTTACTTTATATGCACATTGATATTCTTTCACATTTGCACTCTTTGGTTACTTTATTCATTTAGAGTTGCACTAATTATCTGTGATTCATTTGTATAACATTTATGATCATTAGTTATTTTCACATTTACCTTTTTATGTTAGCGCTGCACTATTTGTTTTTCAAGGTGTCCTTCTACCCTGATTTCTCAGCGGAAGTTCAAAAACAGCATACTAAATTCATTGATGTTAAACAACGACTCGCTCGCATCGGTCTGATTTATGCCATGCTGTACCCAGCCTGCTTTTGAGTCAATGCTGAGGGAAGAGCGCACTTCTTTGACACGGCCGCGGACGCGGCAAACTGGCTGGATGTTCATGAGCCCTCTCTCCGTCAACGTCAGCGCAAGGACCCCGGTGAGTGAGGGGGCCCTTGGATGCTGCTGTTATGTCTCACCCTCCCATCTCTCTTTGTGCGTGTTGGATCTCTTGGATTACTGCCCCAGCCGGGGACAATACCAGCTTTGTGATAGGATTACAAAGCTCCAATCTTTGAATGCAACATCTGGTTTTGATAGAATACTTACAACTTTCTTTCTGGACTCCGCAGTTTTGATGCACAGTTGTGCATTGCAGAATGGTCGGCCACTGTTCGTTTGTCTGGCTGCTATACTGTTTGACTGGAACGGGTTGATCGTTCACTTTCAGTTTTCTGTCGAGGCACAGTTGTGCCTTGTCCTACTGGGACATGTTCTTTCAGTTATTACCTTTGCCTTTGAGAAAGTGCACGCTACACAGGATATATATGATGGTTACTCAAGGACTGCTATACTGGACACCCCTGCCTTCAAAGTACTAACTACCCGTCATGGGCCTCGCGGTTCAGATCTTCTGGGCGGAGCCCTCTACACTACGATCCCAAATAAATGGCTGGAGTACCGGTAGTTTCCTGGAATGTCCGAGGTCTTAGCTGCCCATTGAAACAGGCCATGCTTGCTAAACAGTTGCGAAAATACCATCCAGCCATTGTTGTCCTACAGGAGACCCACCTTCTGGAGGACTCTGTGGAGTGCCTGCGTTACTCATGGGTGGGATGGGGATACCATTCCACCCACTCCTCATATTCCAGGGGTGTGGCCATCCTGGTACACAGGTCTCTTGCCTTTCAGGAACTGGCCGTACAGGTGGACTCGGAGGGTAGATTTGTATTTCTACACTGTGTGTTATTTCAAGTCACATGTATACTGGCAGTGGTGTATATTCCTCCTCCGTTCTCCTAAGCAATTCTCAGTGAACTACTGCATTTTACACTAGATAAAATGGGCATGCCTCTAATCATAGTTGGGGACTTCAATGGGATCCTGGACCCTGTTAGGGATAGACATCCCCCCGCCTCATCCTTGGTCTCTGCCAGGGGCACGGCTCTTTCCCGCTTCCTGGCAGAAATGGGCTGGACGGAAGTCTGGTGCCTGAAACACCCTGAAATGGTCCAGTTCTCCTGCTTCTCTAAGACGCATTCCTCTTTATCCCGCATTGATCTATGTGTATGCACAGGTGATGCACTCCCTCTGGTGGAGAGGGCAGAATATGCTTTACGAGGGATCTTGGATCACTCCCCGCTGGTGGTCTGGCTCACTGTGCGACCACAGGTGGCTTTACGTAGGGCCCCATGGCGTTTGAATGCCTTCTGGCTCAAACTTTTTCCGCCGGATAATGATATTCCGGCCACCATTACCTCTTTATTCGTTGACAATGACCACCACGAGAATGTGATTCTGAGATGGGATGCCTTCAAATGTTTTTTCCGGGGCGTCTTAATAGCTAACATTAGAAAGGTGCAGACAAATTCAAAACGTTTTGAGGAGCAACTGGCTCAATGTGCCCGGAGGCTGGAGGATGAGTATATAGCCGACCCCACTGACGAGACGAGGGCAGCCTGGTTGTCTGCCCAGGGGGTGTGGGTTGGGTAACTTCGCTCTAAAGCTGATAAAAAAGGTTTCTTTGCCAAAACTACCTTTTATGAGGTGGGGGAGCGGATGGGCCGTCTGCTGTCATGGATGGTGGGGGCGCGCCCCTCGGTTCCCCCTATTGGGGCCCTCCGGCTTCCGGATGGCCACTTGGTGAACACACAGGACTGTATTATGTCAGAACTGGTAAGGTTTTATACTGACTTGTACTCCTCCCGGGTGACTTACACTCCAGAGGAACTACAAAGCTACCTACACATGATTCCTCTTCCACAGCTAATGGAGGGACAGCGGGCTGGTCTGGAGGCTCCCATCACAGAGGAGGATCTGCGGGAGGACGAGCTGTTCCCCGGGTCTAAAGCCCCTGGTGATGACGGCCTCCCCATAGAAATTTACCCACAATTTTCTGGGTTACTTTTGCCTAAATTTCTAGAGGTATTTTAAATATCTAGGGAGACAGGTACACTGCCAGATTCCATGTCTAGGGTCAGCATTGTACTACTGCTTAAGCCGGACAAACCTCCAACAGACCCGGGCTCATACAGACCTATCTCCCTGCTTCAAGCGGATGTCAAAATACTGGCCAAGATTCTAGCGCAGAGAGTAAATAAAGTTATCAGTCATATTATCCATGAGGATCAGGTGGGCTTCATGCCCAATAGGTCCACAGCTATCAACCTCCGTCGGCTGTTTTGTCGCTGTGCGGATAACGGGGGGGGGGGGGGGATCGTGCGCTGCTGTCGGGCGCCAACAAGGCGTTTAACAGCGTGGAATGGGATTATCTTTGGGCGGTGATGGAAAAGTTTGGATTTGGCATTTGGCTCCGTCTTTATGTCATGGGTACGACTGTTGAACCATCTCCCGCAAGCTTCCATTAGGGAGGGGGGCAGGGTTTCTGACCATTTTCTTTTTTTTTTTTTTTTTTTTTTTTTTTTTTAGTTTCAATAATTTTTTATTAAAGTTTGACAAGTAGAACAAGGGTAAGCTGCCAAGTGAGCAAATCAAAGCGGTACAAATGGGTCAAGGCATAACTTTAGATACAGCAAGTACAAACATCATCATAACTTAGCATACGTATACAGGCAAGTGAACTGAGCCATACAACGTGTGACATCATCCCCTGGGCAACCCAAGGGGAACAAACTGTGCCCCAGGGAGATGACAGACGAGAGATCTTTACGGGTTCACTTCCAGCAGCCTAAGTAATCTTACACTCAAATGACTATAACAACATGCTCTGAACGCAGAGCAAAGCACCCAGAATTGACCCAGACACCAAGGTAAGTCACCTGGAGGGGGTAAAGGCTAGAAAGACAAAATGGTGGGAAAGAAGAACAAAAAGGGGACGGGGACGGAGGAAGGGAAGAATAAGAGAGAGAGAGAGGAAAAGGGTAGAAGATGAAGACGAAGAGAGGTCCAGCTACATCCCAGTCATGAAATCATATTGTCTCAGTCCGAGACAGTACACTTGGGGTGAGATAACCAACATTCCCACTTCCTCCGGAATGAGGGAGTGGCAAAATTGGCACTTGCAAGCAATCTTTCCATCATACATTGGTGGTTAAGCTCAAGGATGACTTCATTATGAGAAGGGGGTACAGGAGATTTCCAATGTGTAGCGATAGCAGTTTTCGCTGTGAGAAGCAGGTGTATGACTACTGTTCTATGGCAAGGTTGAAGGTCTTGAATATTGAGATGCAAGATAGCTAATGATGGAGATGGGGAGACAGTGTCATGTGTAATCTCCGAAATCAATGTGAATATTCTGTTCCAGAAGGAGCGCAGAGAGACACAGGACCATAGTGTGTGATACAGGGTCCCTATCTCTCCACACTGTCTCCAGCAGAGGGAGGAGTGGGACGGGTAGAACTTAGACAGTTTAAACGGTGTAAGATACCAGGAGTGGAGTACTTTCTGGTATTGTTCCCAATGTGTGGCACATTTAGTGGCAGCATAAGTGGAGGCAAAGGTTTTTAACCAAGTGGAATCTGAAAATGACTCCGACAGGGTTCGTTCCCACTTGATGACGGAGGAGGATTTAGAGAAAGTGTTGTGGTTATTATGGAATGCGTAAAACAGTGTAATGCCTTTCATGTGAGGAGCAGTGTTCTGAAGGAAAAGATGTACCAAGTTAGGGAGTTCCAAATAAGTGGGAAGCGGATTCTTTTTAAGGAAAGAGCTAACCTGGAGATAAGTGAAGAACGTACTCTGTGGTAAATCAAAACGGGCCTGTAATCTATCAAATGGACTTATGCGGGAGTCCTGGAATAGATCGCTCAGGAGCGATATTCCCTTTCCCAACCAGGGCCGTAGATCAATGTGAGGGATGAAGTGGTTCAGCACTTTCAGTTGGATGGGTATAGTGCTCACGGAAGCTTCAGGAGGCTGCAAGCTGCAGAATTCCTTCCACTGGGTAAAAGAGGCTAGTGTTATCGGGTTTTCAAGAGCAGTAGGCCTAGCACCTAGTGCGGCAGCAATGAGAGACAGTCGTAAATCGGTACAAGGGAGTTCAGAAGCTTCGATGGATGCCCACGCTTTGTGTGGAGATGGTGCCCACCAATATCTAAGCTGATCTAAAACACACGCCTTATAGTAGGCTGCCAGGTTGGGGACACCCATGCCGCCGTGCTTTCTGTGTACGACCATGGTTTTAAGAGGGCATCTTGGGGGCTTAGCGTTCCACACAAAACGTGTCAGAAGTTTTTGGAGAGCTGAGAAAAAGGACACAGGCAGGGGGATGGCAATGGTTCGGAAAAGGTAAAGTAGTTTCGGGAGGACAAGCATCTTGAAGGAGGCTATTCGACCCATTGTGGACAGTTCCTGCGTTTTTAATTTCTGCAGTACAGCGGGCAGGGATTCCAGGAAGGGTTTAAAGTTTTGTTCATAAAGTTGTGACGTGTGTGGTGTAAGATGTGTACCTAGGAATGGTATAGTATGTGAGGACCAGATAAATGGGAATTTCCCGCCGAGGGAGCTCTGTAGAGCAGGCGGTATATGAAGGCCCAGAATTTGGGATTTGTTTGCATTGAGCTTGTAATAAGACACCTTGCTAAAGTAAGACAGGAGTGTATATGCTTCTGGCAGGGAGGTGGCCGGGTCTGTAATCATGAGCATGACATCGTCGGCAAAAAGGCTTATCTTGTGTTCCAAGCCGGCCACCGACAAACCTTTTATGCGAGGGTGAGAGGAATTGTTCTGCCAGAGGCTCCATCAGTAATGCAAATATAATGGGGGACAAGGGGCACCCCTGTCTGGTTCCGTTAGTGATTCGAATAGGTTTAGATTTCATTCCGGAATTGAGGACAGTGGCAGACGGGTTGGAGTACAGAGACAAAACAGCTGATTGTAGCCACCCCCCAATTCCAAAGGCATCAAGAACCGCCCTTAGGTAGCCCCAGTGGACCCGGTCGAACGCCTTCTCCGCATCCAAAGAGAGGAGCAGAGAAGGCGTCCGAGTAGCTCCAGCTCGGGAGATCAAGCCGACAAGTCGTCTCGTTCCGTCCAGGGCCTGGCGACCCGGGACAAATCCAACCTGGTCCGGATGAACCAGAACAGGCAGGACCCGCTGTATTCTGAGGACCAACAACTTAGCAAATACTTTAACATCGGTATTTAAGAGCGAGATCGGCCTATAGTTTGCCGGAACCGCAGGGTCCTTGCCGGGCTTAGGAAGGGTCACTATCACAGCCCTTAACATATCTGAAGGAAACATGGATGAGGAGGAAGCAAGTTCAAAAACTGGTTGCAATCGTGGAGTAATTTCATTAACTAGAGCCTTATAAAATTCATTGGGGAGGCCATCCTCCCCAGGGGACTTATGGTTGGGAAGTTTGCGAATGGCCGACGAGATTTCAAGGGAAGTAAAGGGTAGAGAAATGGACTGGAGTTGATCCGCTGTGAGTGCAGGAAGCTTGACCTTCTTGAGAAAGTCCTCAATTAGTTCAGGACAGGGCTGGGGGGTGGCAGGGTCCGATCGCAGGTCGTAAAGTGATTGATAGTAGTCTGCGAAGGCGTCGGCTATATCTTTTGGGTTAGACATAGAAATCCCAGTGTCAGGATGTGAAATGGAAGCAATTTTACTTTTGGCTTGTTGCGCCTTGACCCGCCTGGCTAGCCACGCCCCAGCTCTGTCTCGAAGGCCATAAAACTTGGCTTTAGTATATTTCAGGTTGTTTTCATATTTATAGAGAAGCAGGGATCTCAATTTTTGCCTGTCTAACACTAATTCTTGGGTAAGACTAGGGCTCGGGTTAGATTTATTGGTGGCCTCTTTGGCTGCTATGGTAGCCAGTAGTTCCTCAACTTGCTTCCTCCTGCAGCGTTTAAGTCTAGAAGCGAGTTGAAGCAAAATCCCTCTCATATACACCTTATATGTGAGCCATAAAGTAAATTGGGATACATCAACCGTGTCGTTGAATTAAAAAAAATCTTTATGTGCTTGTACGATCTTTTGGTACGAAATCCTGTCCTCCAACAGAGAGGTATTCATCCTCCAGATTGGGGGTGGGGAGTTGCCAAGTTTGTCATCAAATTCCAGGGAAATTGGAGCGTGGTCGGACCAGGAGATTGTACCAATTTCAGCACGCAAGACATTTTGCAAAGATCTTTTATCGGTCAAAAAGTAGTCTATGCGGGAGTAAGATGAGTGGGCAGCTGACAAAAAGGTGAAGTCCTTCTCGTTCCCATGGAAACATCTCCATATGTCGTATAGGTCATATTTTTGTAGTATGGAGGAGAGAGAACAAGTCGGTCTCCGAGCTTGAGCAGTGGAGTCCATGGAAGGATCATTACAGTGTTGAAATCGCCTCCAACAATAAGCGTGCCTTGTACAGTATCTTTCAGCATGCGAAAAAGATAGGTAAGAAACTTCCTCTGCCTGGTATTGGGGGCATACAGGTTCACCAGTGAGAAGAGGGTGCCATTAATTTCACAAACAAGAATTATATATCTCCCCAGTGGATCCTCGATGGTGCGCTTAAGGAGGAAAGAGGCAGAGGCGTGAATGGCAATAAGAACACCACAGGACTTTTTGGGGGCATTTGCCATATACAGGTGCGGAAAGTTGGTGAAAGACAGTCTCGGGCACTTGTCCCTGGCGAAATGGGTCTCCTGCACAAATAGTACGTCTGCACGCAGAGATTTTGCTTCTTTCATTAAGGAGGCTCTCTTGGCAGGGCAGTTGAGGCCCTTAGCATTAATTGACACAAATTTCAGTGGCATGGTAACCAGGGGGGATTATGTGGCATAGTGGCAGGGGAGCATGGTGAAAGGATGAGTAATGCAAACACTCGCCAGTATAGGGTCCTGCACTGATATGGACAACATGTCAGAAGGTACCTGTATCCAGGAGAGCGGTCGCCAGGTTGACAGTGTACGTTGACAGCAAAACAAGATGGCGGAGTCAAGTACGATGAGCAGAGGCAGATTCTGGACCAGTAGTGAGAAGACTAAAGGAGGGATGGACAAAAAGAAAAAAGTCAAGTAAAAGAAAATCGCAAATACACATAAAAAAAGCCTGAACATGCAGGCGCAATGGGCGGCCGTAGCCGCTAAAGCACATCGGGGGAGATGACGGAGAAGCATCACAGAGAACAAGAAACTCAGCAGAGCACTCAACAGGCGGGTAACCTGAAAAAATATAGGAAAAAGAAAAAAAAAATACAGTAGAGGGCTCCCTGCCCCACACATCCTGAGGTAGCACAAGGAGACGGAGGAGCATAGAGCAATTCAGGTATCCATTCCAGGTCCGGCTTGGCTCAGGCGCTCTGGGGTGGACCTCCCAGGAGGCACGGAATCAGCTGGGAGCAATTGCCAATGTTTAAACAGTTGGATGCCCTTTTCCACGCTGTGTATAGGATGCATTTTACCGTTCCATGTGACAAGCAGTTTAGTGGGGAAGCCCCATTTGTAGATAATGCTGTTGTTACGGAGAATTTTCGTGAGTGGGGACAATTTCTTCCTGTTGAGAGCCGTTTGTTGGGATATATCGGTGTAAAGGGATATACCAGCAAACTCATCCGGCACGACCGGGTCATGTTTGGCCGCCGCCATGATTCTCTCCTTAACGTGATAGTAGTGTATGCGGGCTAGAGTATCCCTAGGTGCTGTGTCAGGCAGAAAGTTAGGCTTGGGGATTCGGTGGGCCCTGTCCACACATAGCTCAATATCACTGAGGGATGGAATGAGTGATTTCATGAGGCGTTGGACGAAGTTGGTCAGATCTTTATGTGGTACGGATTCAGGGATGCCCCGGAACTTAATGTTATTGCGCCTAGAGCGGTCCTCTATGTCCGCAAGTTTGTACTGGAGGCGCTGCATCTCGCTTTCCTGGTCAGCATAGGCGTCAACAAGGTCGTTATGGGCAGTGTACAGATCCTCCATTTTAGTCTCCAGATGCTGTATCCTGTCATCATGTAGTTGTACAGTATCATGAAGTGGAGAGAACATAGTAGCAAGCTCATTAAATAAAGTACTCTTCATGGAAAGCAGCATTTTTTTCATGGAGGACTCTGAGATAGCCTGATCAGTGGCTGGGAATGCATCAATGGGGATGCCTGGCTGAGCCTGAAGTAAAGCCTGGTAAGCCGCAGTGTGAACTCCAGAGGGGGCTTCCCCTTCATGTCTGCGGTACTTTGTTTTAGTGGGGCTACTAGTGGTAGGTGAGGAGGGCGGAGAGGTCACTGCCAGTGTACCCTGGGGGGGTCCGAGGTCCCCTGCAGATAATAGAGAGGCAGAAAGGGTACCTGAGGCAGAGCGCGGGAGGCCGGGGCCGGCGCCATCTTGTCTTCCCCTGTGTGGAGCCGCCGGGTAAAAGTCTGTGAGTCGCTGCGGCGGCTTGGTCTGCTTCCGCCGCTTGGACATGTCTGAGACCGCTCGGCGGGTGTTCCGGGATGCCGCAGTTGAAGTGGGGAGAGATAGTCCGTCGCTGTGAGCCGCTATGAGGTGAGGTGGCAGGGAGCTCTCACTCTAAGCGGCCATAAGCATCGCCGGCCGGACACGCCCCCTCGTTTCTGACCATTTTCACCTGGGCAGGGGGACGAGACAGGGATTCCCATTATCTCCGCTCTTATTTGCCTTAGCCATTAAACCCCTAGCGGCGCGTATTAGAGCCTAAGCTTCCATAGTAGGATTTAAGTATGGCCCCCTTCAGAAGAAGATTCTGCTCTACGTGGATGAAATGCTCTTGATGCTGGGTGACACAGGGAATTCCCTGCGGGATGTCATGGCCATTATTACGGAGTTTGGTCGCTTCTCCGGACTCACTATGAATTGGTCCAAGTCTGCACTTTTGCTGTTGGACAAGAACGTAGACCCGTCCCTGTGGTCCGCACCTTCAAATACTTGGGGGTGGTGGTCTCTGCGGATCCGATTCAATATAGTCAACTTAATATAAGCCCCCTCCTAGCAAAATTCCGGGATAAAATCAAAATATGGAATAAACTCTGGCTTTCAGTGGCTGGCAGGGTGAATCTTGTTAAGATGGTCCTGATGCCGCAACTACTATACTTCCTCCACAACTCCCCAATAGTGATTACACTGAAAACATTTTGCGTTGTGAACACGTTATTTCGGTCTCTCATATGGGAAGGAACGGCGGCGAGGATACGCTTGGAACAAATGTAGAAACCTCGCGATGGGGGAGGACTTGCAATGCTCTCCCCAATCCGTGGTTATATTATTTGGCCTCTCAACTGCAGCATCTGGTGGGAGCGATATCTGGGACACAGAGTGGCCCCGGGTTAGCAGTCATGCAGCAGTTTACTGGTGCCTGTGGAGTGTCAGAGGGGTTAGAGGTGCAGCTTTTTGCCAAATCTAATAAGTGTTATCCTACAGTACCTATAGACTCCTTCAAAAAGTGTGGGATAAATCTAAACAGCTACAACAGGTCTCAGGATACACCACTTATAGCCCGATATGGCGTAATCGCACATACCCTGAATTGTATAAGTTGGACCAAGCTGGCAGGTGGTGCTCCTTCGTGGTGAATCATTTAAAACATATACTGGTGAGAGGTTCTTTGTTGTCTTTTGAGCAACTACAGGGCCGCTTCTCGATACCTGGGAATATGCTGTTCTATTATATGCAACTGCAACATGCTGTGTGGGCTCAGACCACCCTGGGCCAACTACACATGTCTTCCACCCCAGTATTTTCCCTTATGCAGCAATTCACCGATACTAAGGGGTTTATATCTAGCTGCTATGCTTTGTTACTAGGAACATACTTGGAGAAATATTCTAGCAAGACGTTTGAACAATGGTACACGGATGTGGGGAAGATCCTGGACGAGCAGTGGGAAGAAGCCTTAGATTTGATACGCATCTGTTCTCTTAATGTGTCCCACCAGGTATCCCAGCTCCTTAGAGTTCATCACACACCACTGAGGCTCCACACCATGGGTTTTCGCCTCGACAATCTCTGTAGTAGATGTCAGAGAGAAGAGGGGGATTTGATCCACTTAATGTGAAGATGTCCGAAGTTACACCAATACTGGTCGAGTGTGACATCCGCTATTAACAGGGTGCTGGGAGTACAGATCCAGAGGGAGCCCAGGCACTGCCTTTTGGGTATACTAGAACATGTAGTGGAAGATAGATTTATACGGGAGGCCGCTACCCAAGCCCTGTTTCAAGCCCGCTTACTTATCTTACGACACTGGACAGCGCAGGAACCTCCAACATATAGGATGTGGTTGGAGCAGCTTGGTGCCACTCTCCATGTGGAAAAGATTATTTACCAACACAGGGGTTCTCCTCTAAAGTTTTCTAAGCTTTGGGGTGTCTGGTTGAACTCTCCGGGTATGGCCCCTACTGACCTGATTATGGAGCGGTTGTTGATTTCATTCTCCTGGGCGCCTCAAGGGACCATATCACTTGATTGGGGCAAGATGGGAGGGGGACAGGAATTTCCAGTTGGGTGAAGAATGGCATTGCTGTTCGGAATCTGTTATTGCACTTGGATGCATGGCTGAGATTTGCACTGTTTTGAATTACCTGATTGAGTGTATTGCCTGTATATTTACCTGTTGTTTTTGTGTGTGTTTTCTCAATAAACTTTTCTCTGATTAAAAAAAAAAAAAAAAATGTAACTGACTTTTTGATAAACATCAGCAATTTGATCTGGGTACATAATCCTCATTTGCAACCTAAAACAATTTCAAAGAAACAATATTACAGCTCAGAGACCAGATCTGGGCTTTAGTGTATATCTAAAACCAAAACTTTTTTTTTTTTAATTTTAAAGTAGGGAAAGGTTAAAACCCCTCTCAGGTGTTTATTGCTGTAAGAGACGTTCAGCTGGACCCAAACAGGCATGGGCGCGCATGCCCAGGCACATTACTGGGTGTACAGAAAGAAATGTGCGTATGCGCGTACACAAATGTGTGCACGCATTGGCGCCAAACATCCTATTTAAGCTGAGAAATGACAGGAGCCCATTGCTGAGTGGTCTTTCAGCTTGTTCCTGTTTACCTGTGCCCTGACCTGCTTCTGGATTACTTGTACTGACCCGGCTTACCCTTGACTCTCCTTTAGATTCCTGTCTGTCTACCTGTGACTCCGGCCTGTGATTGACCTTGCTCCTGTTTTATGCCTTTGTACCTCGCTGCCATATTGTGTACTGACACTGCTTCCGTCTCACGTTCTTGTACCCGCGCTGCCCGGCTATTGACGATTCCTTGGCTTGTGTTCCGGCTTCGCTCCTGCCTTCTCATCCAGGATCACAGAGTTCCAGTTCCAGGTGCTCATCCGGTGATCCACAGCCATCAGTCTCCTGTCAAGGCACCACATGTTATACCGGCCCTCGTGCCACTCTGTGCCCTACACCGCCTGTCATCTCTACTAGGGGTGTTGGACAGGAGGTGCAAGAGAAGCCCCCTCTACAGCTCGATCTCCACTAGGTACGTGATAGTACCACTCAGCCAGATGTCGGAGACCGAGAGAGGGGCTTTGCCTCTAGAGACATTATGTCAGCAACTTGCCTCGCTTACCCAAGCAGTCAAATCCCTGCAAGAGGGCTACTTCCAGCTAGAGGGTTGCATCTAGTCCATGGCCTCCACCTCAGCAACCCCTGCACCTGCAGCAGTCCCTGGGCCCTCCTTGCCTGAACGGGCCCTATCTGCACCTGCAGTGGTTATGCCACCACCGGAACCTGCCCCGGAACGATTTTCGGGTGACTGGCACAAGTTCCGGACTTTCAGGAACTCTTGTGAGCTATACTTTGCCCTGCAACCATGGACTTTCTCACTTGAATCCACCAAGGTAGGGTTTGCGATCTCTCTGCTTCTCGAGGAACTACAATCCTGGGCCCATCGTCTCCTGGAACAAATTAATGCAGTCCTGAACACAATCGCATCATTCTTCGAAGCAATGGCGCTACTTTATGACGATCCCCAGCGATCTGTTACAGCTGAAGCAACCCTACATGCACTACAGCAAGGCCGCCGCCCTGCCGAAGACTATGTCGCAGAGTTCCATACTGTAGGTGGGCCTCCAATACAGGCTGGAATGATGCAGCCTTACAGCATCAATTCCGTCTCGGCCTATCGGAAGGCCTTAAAGACGAACTTGCCAGAGTGGGTACGTCTGGTTCCCTTGACAAGCTCATTGGTCTCGCTATCCAGCTTGATCGCAGGCTCAGGGAGAGGAGAGCGGAAAGAGCCGGTAGTGCCAGTCCTACCTGGATGTTGCCACAAGTCCCGTCACCTCTGGCATTTCCTCCATCTACCACTTCCCCAGCAGAGCAGCCTCCCTCCGGGGTGGAACCCATGCACCCGGGGCTCTTACGCTCCCCACTGACCATTGAGAAGAGATTACGAAGACGTCGGAATAACTTATGCCTCTATTGTGGGGAAGCAGGACATTACCTTCAGAACTGCCCTGTGAGGCCTAGTAAGTCTCAGTCTGCTCTCTCTTCTTACCTCGCTAACTGTTCTAGGAGAGACTGATCCACTCACATTACTCTACCTCTCTCACTACAGATTCTCGCAAAGAACATCCAAGTTCCAGTCATCATTGACTCCGGCGCTTGCAGCTGCTTCATGAACAGTGACTTTGCTCAGCGTCATCAAATTCCCCTGCAAGCAAAGACCCGTCAGCTATCTATCCATCTAGCTGACGGATCCTATCTTAAGTCTGGGCCTATAACCCAAGAAACCTGTCAACTACTGGCTATATCTAATAACGGCCACAGAGAATACTTATGTCTGGACATTATCCCATCTCCTCTGTTTCCTATTATTCTGGGCATCCCATGGTTACAAGCACACAACCCTCGGATAAACTGGAGATCAGGAGAAGTGGTATTTCCATCTGCCTATTGCCAACAATACTGCTTCCAGCCCAGTCCTGTGAAACCTGTACCCCTTCTGGGTCTACAACCTGATCTCTCTGTATCACAGCGTGTGCCTTCTGGATATCATGAGTTCTTGGAAGTCTTCGATAAAAAGAAAGCAGACATCTTGCCCCCCCCCCACCATCCTTATGACTGCCCAATAGAACTTTTACCAGGTGCTGAGATACTGTACCTTTTGGTCATATCTTCCCTCTTTCCGAACTGGAACTTGAAGCACTACGCCTCTACGTTGATGAAAATTTGGAAAAAGGCTTCATCCGGCCCTCTACGTTCCCCGCAGGGGCTGGTATCTTCTTTGTTGAGAAGAAAGATCATTCTCTACGCCCCTGTGTCGATTATCGGGATTTAACTACTTCCCGCCCGCACTATAGCCGAAAGACGGCTACAGCGCGGGCTCTAATTTCCGGGAGGCCGTCTTTAAACGGACACAGCCAACCACAGATCGTGAAGTGAGCTGCCACCTAGATAAAGGAAAGTCTGTGGATGTGGTGTACCTGGACTTTGCAAAGGCCTTTGACACCGTTCCCCACAAACGCTTACTGTACAAACTAAGGAAGGTAGGTATGGACCATAAGGTGAGTACCTGGACAGAGAACTGGCTCCAGGGGAGAGTCCAGAGGGTGATGATAAATGGGGAGTACTCGGATTGGGCGGGTGTGGAAAGTGGGGTCCCCCAGGGTTCTGGCCTTGGACCAATCCTGTTTAGTTTATTCATAAATGATCTAGAGGAGGGAATATCGAGTACAATCTCAGTATTTGCAGATGATACTAAACTAAGCATGCCAATATCTTCTATGCAGGATGTGGAAACCTTGCAAGCGGACCTGAACAAAATAACGGGGTGGGCAACTACATGGCAGATGAGGTTTAATGTTGAAAAATGTAAAGTAATGCACTTGGGGGCCAGAAACCAGAAAGCAAGCTACTCACTAGGGGGGGAACCTCTGGGTGAATCTAGGATGGAAAAGGACTTGGGGGTACTGGTAGACAACAGGCTTGGCAGTGGCATGCAATGCCAAGCCGCTGCAAGCAATGCCAACAGAATACTGGGATGTATAAAAAAGGGGATTCACTCCAGAAATAAAGAGATTATTCTCCCACTCTACAAGACTCTGGTCCGGCCACATCTGGAGTATGCTGTCCAGTTCTGGGCACCGGTTCTCAGGAAGGATGTGCTGGAACTGGAAAGAGTCCAGAGAAGGGCAACAAAAATAATTAGGGGAATGGAGGACATCAGCTATGAGGAAAGGCTACAAGCACTGAACCTATTCTCTCTGGAGAAGAGACGATTGAGGGGGGATATGATATTAATGTACAAATACTGTACTGGCGACCCTAGCATAAGGAACAAACTATTCAGAGAAAGGAGATACAATAAGACATGTGGCCACTCGCTAAAACTAGAGGAAAGGCGGTTTAACCTTAAAGTGTGTAAGGGGTTCTTCACTGTAAGAGCGGTAAGGATGTGGAATTCTCTTCCACAAGCAGTCGTATCAGCAGGGAGCATTGATAGTTTCAAAAAACTATTAGATGGGCACCTTAGAGACCACAACATACAGGGGTATACAATGTAAGGTTAAAAGCAAACACACACACACATCATAGGTTGAACTGGATGGACTGATGTCTTTTTTCAACCTCACTAACTACTGTATGTAACTATGTGGTGAATGGCCAATCACAGCGGCCATTTACCACGTGATCGGACTGTAAACATATGAGATCATCTCTCATCACCAGCTCTCTTCCTCACATAGAGACTGCAGTGTGAGGAAGAGGAGAGCCGATCACCGGGAAGGGGACACAGAGGAATGTAATCAGGGCACTGATCACCAGTGCCCTGATTACAGAAGAGGGGAAAAAAATGCCATAACTGCCCACAGTGCCGCCATCAGTGCCCCCCATCAGTGCCCATAGTGCTGCCAGTCAGTGCCCATCAGTGCCTGCTCATCTAGGCACTGATGGGCACTGACTAGCATCACTATGGGCACTGAGTGTGGGACCTGATGGTGCTGCCCATCAGTGCCACCCGTCAGTATCCATCAGTGCCACCTGTCAGTGTCCATCAGTGCCACCCATCAGTGTCCATCAGTGCCGCCTCTCAGTGCCCATCAGTGCCGCCTCTCAGTGCCGCCTCTCAGTGCCCAGCAGTGCCACCTCTCAGTGACTAGCAGTGCCACCTATCAGTGCTCATCAGTGCCACCTATCAGTGCTCATCAGTGCCGCCTATCAGTGCCACCTATCAGTGCTCATCAGTGCGGCATATTAGTACCTCCTCATCAGTGCCACCTCATCAGTGCCCATAAGTGCCACCTCATCAGTGCCCATAAGTGCCACCTCATCAGTGCCCATCAGTGCAGCCTATGAGTGCCCATCAGTGCTGCCTCATCAGCGCACATAAGTGAAGGAGAAAAATGTATTTATTTTCAAAATTTACTCACAGAAAATAAGAAAAACTTTTTTTTTTTTAATTTTTGGCCTTTTTTCTTTTTTTTGTAAGAAATAAAAAAGCCAGAGGTGATTAAATACCACCAAAAGAAAGCTCTATTTGTGTGAAAAAAATGATAAAAATTTAATATGGGTATAGTGTAGCATGGCCGCGCAATTGTCATTCAAAGTGTGAGAGCGCTGAAAGCTGAAAATTGGCCTGGGCAGGAAAGGGGTATAAGTGCCCAGTAGGCAAGTGGTTAAACAAAATCACTGTTAAAAACAGATATCCTTTGCCTCTAGTTCCCAAACTTTTTCAATGTTTCAGGGCAGCCACAGTATTCACAAAACTTGACTTACGAGGAGCATACAATCTAGTACGGATCCGCGAAAGCGACGAATGGAAGACCGCCTTTTGCACAAGATTCGGCCACTTTGAGTACCTTGTCATGCCCTTTGGATTGTGCAATGCTCCAGCCACCTTTCAGCATTTTGTAAATAATATTTTCAGAGCCTTTCTTGATCTGTTCATGATTGATTACCTTGACGACATTATTATCTTTTCAGGATCCATCGAACTGCACCATGAACATGTCAAAAAGGTCTTAGGCCACCTAAAAGACCATGGATTGTACGCAAAGGCAGAGAAATGTGAATTTGAAAGAGAAACAATGCAATTCTTGGGACTTGTCATTTCTACCTCTGGGGTCTCCATGGATCCCCAGAAGGTTAAATCTATCCTCGAATGGCCCAATCCCACAGACAGGAGGAGCCCGCAAAGATTCATTGGATTTGCCAACTTTTACCGCAAGTTTATTAAGAATTTCTCTGCCATTATCCTTCCAGTCACCCAGCTAACAAAGCAAAGTACTCATTTTCGATGGACACCGGCAGCACAAGCTGCATTTGACCAGTTAAAAACCCTATTCAACACAACACCTATTGTACGACATCCAAACCCTGCATTACCATATGTTCTTGAAGTGGATGCCTCAGAAAATGACGTAGGTGCCATCCTGTCACAGCGTCAAGGCACAAAGTACCTTCTTCATCCTGTTGCCTTTTCCAGGAAACTCAGCTCGGCAGAAAAGAACTATGACGTGGGGGACCGGGAACTGCTTGCTATAAAGATTGCCCTAGAGGAATGGCGCTACCTGTTAGAAGGGGCAACCCATCCTATCCTGATCTTTACCGATCATAAAAATCTAGAATACCTCAGGACTGCCAAACGACTAAAACCACGTCAAGCCAGGTTCGCACTGTTCTTTTCCCGCTTCACCTTTCATATTACCTACAGACCAGGTTCCAAGAATGGCAAGTCCGATGCGCTATCCCACATGTACCTGGAGGATGGAGAATGTCGCCACAATCCTGCATGCCCAAAGCTTCCTACTTCTGCAGCAGATCTGATTACTCAGCTGAAGCAGGCATGCATGAGGGATGTTCTACTACCAGGTATGTGTCTTCAAGAACAAGAGGGACTGTTTCTATTTAACCAAAAGGTGTTTGTACTCCCCGAGTCTATGTTCCGAAATCCTTGGCCTGTGTCATGATCATCCCTTGGCAGGGCACTTTGGGATAACCGATCGAACTTGTACAATGCTTCTTTTGGTGGCCTGGTGTGAGAACTGACTGCCGGGATTATGTCAAAACCTGTGGAATCTGCATCCAGAACAAGAATGACAAGACCAAATCTTGGGGTCTACTAAGGCCCTTGCCCATTCCCAAGAGGCCTTGGGAGAAGATCAGCATGGACTTTATTTTCGTGCTCCCTCCTTCTGATGGATTCGCTGCCATCTTTGTGGTTGTCGATAGATTAACCAAGATGGCCCATTTCATCCCTATGTCGGGAACCCCCTCAGCAATGGAAACTACCCGTACCTTCATCAAAGAAGTGGTTCGGCTTCACAGGGTACCCAGCAGCATCACCTCAGATCGGAGGGTACAATTTACCTCCAGGTTCTGGAGGGACCTCTGCAGAATATTAAAAATTGAAACCTGCTTTTCCTCAGCCTATCATCCACAAACGAATGGCCAAACAGAGCGAACAAACCAAACCCTGGAACAATATCTCTGGTGTTTTTCATCTTTTTCACAGGATTACTGGGCATCGCTTCTACCCCTGACGCAGTCCATTCGGCCACAGGACAAGCCCCATTTTTTGCAAATTGTGGGTACTTTCCAGCCTTTTTACCTGACGTGATGCCTGATTCCTTGGTTCCCGCAGTACAGGAAAGAGCAAAATTCCTTCAAACAAACAGAGTGTTGCAAGATGCCATTTCCAAAGCGCAGCAAGACAATAAAAAGTTTTTTTGACAGAAAGAGAAGAGGAGACCTAAACCTCAAACAAGTAGACAAGGTTTGGCTATCCACCACTAATCTAAAGTTGTCATGACCATCCAAGAAACTAGGGCCTAGATGTATCGGTCCATTCTCTATAAAGAAACAAATCAACCCAGTAGCTTATGAACTTTTTACTTACGGAAACATACAAGATTCATCCTGTCTTTCATGTATCCTTGCTAAAGCCTACAAGATTAAACCCATTCCCTGATTTTGAGTTGGATCCACCACCACCTGCAATAATCAAAGGCAATGAGGAATACGAAGTTGAGACAATTGGGGATTGTAGGAAGAGAGGAGGTACTGTCCAGTACTTGATTAAATGGAGGGTCTATGGCCCAGAGGATAATTCATGGGAACCAGAAACTAACCTTCATGCTAAAAGACTATAACAAGCATTTTTTCAGTCTCATCCTGAAAAGATGTTGCAGACGGGCATCCAGAGGTTGCCCATTGGCGGGGGCAATGTAAGAGACGTTCAGCTGGACCCAAACAGGCGTTGGCGCACATGCTCAGGCACATTACTGGGTGTACAGGAAGAAATGTGCGTATGCGCATGCGCGTACGCGAACGCGCACACGCATTGGCGCCAAATGGCCTATTTAAGCTTAGCAGTGACAGGAGCACATTGCTGAGTGGTCTTTCAGCTTGTTCCTGTTTACCTGTGCCCTGACCTGCTTCTGGATTATCTGTACTGACCTAGCTTATCCTTGACTCTCCTTTGGATTCCTGCCTGCCTACCTGTGACTCTGGCCTGTGATTGACCTTGCCCCTGTCTTATTCCGTTGTACCTCGCTGCTAGATTGTGTACCGACTTCAACTTGTATCCTGACACTGCTTCCATCTCACGTTCCTGTATCTGCTGCCCGGCTGTTGACGACTCCTTGGCTTGTGTTCCAGCTTCACACATGCCTTCTCATCCAGCATCACAGAGTTCCAGTTCCAGGTGCTCATTTGGTGATCCACAGCCATCAGTCTCCTGTCAAGGCACCACCTGCTATACCGGCCCTTGTGCCACTCTGTGCCCTACACCGCCTGTCATCTCTACCATGGGTGTTGTATAGGATGTGCAAGAGAAGCCCCTTCTACAGCTCGATCTCTACCAGGTACGTGATAATTGCTATCTGTGACCTTGCTAGGAAGATTGACTCACTGGGACAGAAGTGGGAAAAAAACAAAATATTTTGAACTAATAGCAGAACAGGTATAAAGGGGAAATTTTCCAGTGGAGACACTTGTTCATATGAAAAATGTCTAAGAAGGTATTCCTCTTACATAAAGGTAACTTCTCATACCTAAAATGCAACATAACACAAAATGAATATGTATTATAACCATGAAAAGTAACCCCTGACATTTAACTCCTAGCCTAGATACTGTATGTTTTTGTTCTTTGTCTGTAGCCCTGATGGTGAGACTTCCCATCATTTCCTGTCCTAACAGGAACTGAGTGTGAAATTATCCGGGGCACAGATGAAAACCTGAGAGAAGATCACTCTTCCATACCTTATCAAGAACAAAAAAATATGATTTTACTGGAGCTGTACGTTAATATTTTATGGTGTAAAAGATTTAGAGACCTATTGTACTAATTTGCATATAATAATCTTTTTCACAACTGAAACCAAAGCTCTGTTTGGAAGTTTTGCTTACTCACTGCACTCTGTACACAGATTTCCCTTTCTTTTTAAATTAATTATAATGGTTTTTATTGTTTTTTCTCTAAGGAATCCCATATGGGGAGAATGTTGTATCTTCGCCAGCCTGTATAAGTTGGACAATGGCTATTCAACAATGGTACAATGAAAAATTTAACCTGGAATGGGGAGTTGGAGCTATTGACAACAAAACAACAGCTCATTATACCCAGGTATGTGTCATTCCTTTCTTTGTCATTTCATGAAAAGTGTGTATTAAAATGGACTGCAAGTCCAAGAAAACAACTAAACACCTATATACGTGTATTACCTGCTTAACCTGTGAAAAAATTAATCATTTTGGATAGTAATTCATGGGATACACATAATCTCTCAGATACTTCAAGGCATGGCATTACTACTCCTTCCTCAATGGACATGAGTAACGATACTGATTCTCTGTCCAATGAACAAACAGGAGGTGGACCTTGGAATATAAAGATGTAGCACTGTTAAATATTTATTCCAAATTCATAATTCGGCACTTATTGGAATGATATTATATTCACAGCAAGCTTGCAAAATATATGTGATTTTATGATTAATCATAGTATTAAATATGTGTGAATGACCTTGATCCAGTGATTAACAATGGAGTTCTTCATCTGAGCTGAGACAGTAAAATGTCAGATAATTCTGGAGTATGTAGCTAGTTGGAAGATGACATATAAGGTATCTGCCGGGATAGTATGTCATGGGAGTCAAGAATAGGATCCATGTGTATACTAGGAATATACATATATTAGTTTAAATAATGTTAGTTAAGGACTAAAGTAATCCCAGTCATAATTAATCGTATTTGTATGTATTTACTTAAAGTTATACAAGTCATATAAGTTGGCTATATGTGTTACTTATTGTGTAAGATAAATGATGGTTATTTTACATGACATCAGCCACACTAGAAGTTACAAGAATATGGTGTTACATGTGGGCTTGTCAATCAAAGTAGTTCAAGACTAATCAGCTTTTTGGTCATATACATATTAGGAATTATGACTCTATGGGCTTAGTACCTCCTCTTGTATAGAATAACTGAAGCTAGCAGAAGTTATGATGCCATACAAGGCTTGGAGTATTGGAAGTTCATGACGTATACATGTAAGATAAATTGCCACACGATTCGGACACTCAAATCACACAGACTAGGACACACAGACACTCAGACTAGCGAAGATCACACACATTACTTTTTCTCTACACAAATCTATTCATAGACTTTTTTTACAACCTAAGCAGGTGTTTTGCTCTCTGAAACCTAGCAAACGTCATTTCCTGCTTCTTGCCAGACAAGAAAAGATTAACACGGAAGAAGGACTCACACAGAGGAACACACATGTCTATATTGCCATGAATTCAGGCTGAACACATTTTTCCATGCATTATTGTTTATATTCTTCATATTTTTACCTACACTGAACTGAACTGAACTGTCATACCTTTTACATTGTATTGTTGATGCCAAGTGTGTTTGAATAAAATCACACTTTGTTTTTAAAGTCAGTCTGGCTATCAATGCTAATCAAATTAAAACACCTAAAGAGATTAAAATATAGAGATATATTTTATATTTTACATTTGGCAAGCCAGCCATAGTCGTAATTGATCCCCAATCCCTGCCAAACGGGGGGAGACTTGCACGATTTCATGATTGCCATGTCTCGGGGAATCAACGATCAAAGAACCTAGACAGAAAAAGGCGTTTGATTCATCAGATGTGGACAAGACGTCCAGTGATTGAGCCGACTGAAGACGAGAAAATCTTCTGATCACGGTGAGTAAACAATTATGGAATTTATTGATGACTTAGCTAGAGAAAGCAAGCTAGCATTTAAAGATGTGTCTTTTTATCCAAATGACAGTCACTTATGGGAATATATGTACAATGAATGTTTACAGGCCAATACAAAGATTGACAAATCCAGGTTTATTATGAACAAGTTACGAAAAAAGATAAATAATGTGTTACAGTTAGTAAGAGTATTTAATAAGATGGTTATTACTATACCTGCCAAAAATGTTTGCACATTAAATCAGAAAGAGACTAACAATGTACAGAACACAGGAATACATGGAAATGTGTCCCAATATTCTTTTAACTGTCCAAACTGTGAGCTTCTTTGTAATTGCATAGAGGATCTTGAAAAACAAATAGATTCTAAAACAAATCTTTTGTTGAATGACAGTAGACAGATTGCTGTAATAACAACAGGTGACAAAAAGACTGAATGCAAGTCAAATGCTCAACCTTCATATATTCCTGAAAGTTCGGAAATTGAGAAAGTTGATGCTGATGACGAAACAGAGATTAAACATAAAACTTTATTATGTAGAACTGCAAAACTAAAATTGCAAATACATGACCAACTAATGAAAGTTTTAAATGATATCCCACCATATAATTTGAATTTTAATGTGTTTCACAACGCAGATGTATTTGAGTCGTACACTGACAGATACAATTTGAAAGATGAGCAACGTAATCATATATTTTACCTTTGGTTACCGGCACAGTATGCTCGACGGTTAACAAAGTCTCCTGTTACTGATGACCAAGGTCAGGAGAGACATAGTGACGCAATGGACAGATTGCAACAATTGTTACTATGCACGACTGGTGAAGAAGTACCATCCATAGAAATGTTAGAATTATTACAAACTACTGTAGACGAAGACCCGTTCGAATTTAAAATAAAATTTTGCAAAGCATATAAAATGATTTTGGGTGTAGACGATGACAACGACACTGGATTGATACATTCATTTGTGAAAAAGTTCAATTACCTTGACCCAACTTCATTAGCCATAGCACAGGAACGACAAAATTTGAACGATATAGTAAGTTTCATTGATAAAGTTAGGAGACAATTGAAAAAGAGCAATCTCACATATGAGGTAGCTATGATTCAATGTGACGACAATAGTCTGACTGGAGACATGTCAGATACTACAGATCTCAGCGAGAATGACGACGACAGCTGTAGGCAAGTGAGACAAGGAGAGTCTATCACATGTTTTTATTGTCATAAAGTTGGCCATATGAAAAAACATTGTTGTAAACTTAAGAGAGACTCACAAATAAACCTTCAAGACATGGAGAATGAAAAAGCAGCTTTTGAACAACCTGCTTTATTATGTCATGATATATTTTTGACTGAATTGCCTTATGCCACCGAAGTCAAACAGATCAGTAATTTAACTGTTCACAGCAGTTCAGACAACATGGCAAAAGGAGCTGTCACTGACAGAAATGGTTTATTGCCATTGCCAAAATTAGAATCACATCGACCTTCAATTTCTCTACCATTAGAATATGTTGCACCAAGTATATTGGATGAGAATGGTAGACCACATATACAAGGTTTGCTAAATGGTAAAAAAATGAATTTTCTCATTGATAGCGGAGCTGAGATTAGTCTAACCAGAGAAAACATACCTGTGAAACCAAATACCCCTATATGTCATATTATGGGTTTTAATAATACAAGTAATTCCACTGCTAGACAAATGTCTAATGTAACATTTGAAGTGCCCGGACAAGTTAAAACTAACATTGACATTTGGTTTTGTCACGGTGCAGAGAATATACTTGGCAGTGATGTAATCAACAAACAAAAGTGGGTGATTGATTTGGCTAATAAAAGTATTTGGAAAGATCCATCTAGGCCCAAATCAGTGCTAATTGATCCCTCTGTGTACAGTAATGTTGGTTCCATTACTGATATGTCCTCAGAACAAAAATGGCCTAATACTGATGGCAATTGTGCTTTAAAGGAAGTGGTACAACGTTTTCCATGTTTGTGGTCAAAGTTCAAAAATGACATAGGAACTTTGAAAAATACTGAACTGGATATTGAAGGAAAAGATCCAGAACCTCATAATCAGTATGAGTTACCACTAGAATCACTTGGTCCACTTTCTGCCATTATTCAAGAGTTTGAACAACTAGGAATTGTAAAGAAAGCACAATCAGTGGTAAATAATAGTATTTGGCCTATCAAAAAAACTGACAATTCATATTCTTTATCAGTTGACCTAACGACATTGAACAAACATGTCACAAATAATGTGGTCATTCCTGATAAATCTAACATAAAGTTACATTTGGATACCAAAGCTAAAGTGTTTTCGGTATTAGAAATCTCTAACAGTCATTTTTCAATCCCTTTAACTAAAAGTTGTCAATACAAACTTGCGTTCACATTCAACAAAGAGAGTTATACGTTCACTCGATTAATACCTGGCCTAGGTATTGGTGATGGTGTATTTCATGAAACTATAGCAAAAATATTGTCAAAATTTTCAAGGCCAGAATGTATTTTTCAGCATGTGGATACGATTCTGCTGAGTACTGAAAAAATTGATGAACATATTGCTCTTTTGTCTGAGTTGTTTACGTTGTTACAACTTGCAGGTCTAAAATTAAACACTGCAAAAGTTCAGCTGATGAAAAGTCAGGTGAAATACTTTCACATGCAAATTAGTCAAGGAAAGAGACAGTTGTTGCAAGAAACAATTAGAGATATTACTTCTATCCCGACTCCAACAACTCAAAAGGCATTGCATCAATTTTTGAATAAAATAAATAATTGTAGAGAATTTGTAAACAGTTTCGCAGAGAAAGCTAACCCACTATATAATCTTTTGAGGAATAAAGGTAATGTAGTTGACCAATGGGGTCCAAATGAGAAATATGCTTTTGAGGTGTTGATAAAAGACTTTCAAAATGCTCCAATGTTAAGTACAATTGAGGTTTGTTCTGAAGTACCTTTTGTTTTGAAAACTCATGTATCTGAAAATGCAATCTCAGTAAAGTTGTCTCAACTAAAAGATGGTAAGGAGAAAATAATTGCCTATTTCTCCAGAGTTTTATCATTTTTGGAAAAAAATTTTCAGTCAGATGTAAAGCAACTGCTAAGTGTTTACTATGCAATTAAAGCTACAGAGAGCATAGTGAAATCAAACAAGATAATTTTAGAGACATCTGATTGCTCACTAAAAGATATTTTTGAGAAAGATGGAGTATATCGAGAAATGTATCCTCAATGGATTAGAACATTTTCATCTAAAAACATTCAGATAGGTGTAACAAGACATTTTAAGGTAAGCACACAAGCACATGTTTATACAGCTGTATCTGAGAAGTCTGTACCTCGTGTTTCCAGCATAAGAGCTGAGAAAGGTATTGAGCCAGTACTTGTTACTGCAGAACAGTCTAACACTAGCATAAGTGCTTCAACACAGAAAACAGTTACGCATATTTCTAAATTTAAAGAGATGAGAACAAAGGCATAGTCCATTGTCATCTCTGGGGTGATACAAAACCTTTCTTTGTTTGTGAAAACAAGATTTTGTGTCATGACCAAAAGGAGATGTTGCGTTCTGTCACACCTAAACTTCACAGGATATTTATATTATAGTTTAGGACATCTTAGACAGAATGAGTACAGTACATTTCATACAGAAGTTTTTCTTGAAGAAACATATAAAGTATTTTTTCACATATAGTTTTACAAATTCATGAAACTTTTGTCCCATACTGTTTTAACATTTGTTGGAAAAAGAAAAAAAAAGGGTAAAAGAATAATGTAAATTGTTTATGCCAAAGCAATGATACTGCATTTCTTTTACAGAATGGTGTTTAAAACCAAATAAATATGGAGGATAATAAGCTCCTAAGAAGCACAAAGATAATATCAAGAAATTCAAAGTTGAAGAAGAGATCTTTTCGAGAAGAAGATTGGACGAACGATTTATACTTCATATTTATGACTGTTTTATCTTAAACACAAGGTTTTTCTAACCTAAGAGAACATTAAAGAAGAACATATTTCATAAACATTACATGAAGAAAGGATTCAGCAGAAGAAACTTTATCTATTACAGATAAAAATAAGGACTGAAACATTATTTTTTCACATATACATTTTTTGATTATCCAATTATTTTGAAACTAATGTTCATATTAAGTTAAGAGTATCATTATTATTATTTTTATTTTATTTTTCCTTATTCATATATTGAATATTTTTAGGTTAAAACTTCACTATCATTCTAGTAAATAGAACATCCTTTGTTAATAAGTTAAGAAAATATATCACTCTTAAAAAAGAAGAAAATTAGGAAGTTATGACAAGTATATTTCCAAAGAGCTAAAATACGATTTAGGCACAAATATGGAAATATAATATTACATAACGTAATTATTATTATTATTACCATTATTATTCATTATTTGATATCAATTATTATGTTATACATATTTAAAATTCTATATAATTATTTTAGGAATTTGAATAGATAGATCCAAGAGGAGCTAAAGTAAGGAGAAAAGAGTTTAGAAGGAGAATTATTTCTGGCTGGTTCAGTTCTGAAGAATATTGTGTTTGATCATTTGATACAAGGTTGTGTAAATGAGATATGAATGTTTTGTGTGGATTTATTATTTTGGTATGATTAATCATAATTCAGGGGGAATTGTTAAATATTTATTCCAAATTCATAATTCGGCACTTATTGGAATGATATTATATTCACAGCAAGCTTGCAAAATATATGTGATTTTATGATTAATCATAGTATTAAATATGTGTGAATGACCTTGATCCAGTGATTAACAATGGAGTTCTTCATCTGAGCTGAGACAGTAAAATGTCAGATAATTCTGGAGTATGTAGCTAGTTGGAAGATGACATATAAGGTATCTGCCGGGATAGTATGTCATGGGAGTCAAGAATAGGATCCATGTGTATACTAGGAATATACATATATTAGTTTAAATAATGTTAGTTAAGGACTAAAGTAATCCCAGTCATAATTAATCGTATTTGTATGTATTTACTTAAAGTTATACAAGTCATATAAGTTGGCTATATGTGTTACTTATTGTGTAAGATAAATGATGGTTATTTTACATGACATCAGCCACACTAGAAGTTACAAGAATATGGTGTTACATGTGGGCTTGTCAATCAAAGTAGTTCAAGACTAATCAGCTTTTTGGTCATATACATATTAGGAATTATGACTCTATGGGCTTAGTACCTCCTCTTGTATAGAATAACTGAAGCTAGCAGAAGTTATGATGCCATACAAGGCTTGGAGTATTGGAAGTTCATGACGTATACATGTAAGATAAATTGCCACACGATTCGGACACTCAAATCACACAGACTAGGACACACAGACACTCAGACTAGCGAAGATCACACACATTACTTTTTCTCTACACAAATCTATTCATAGACTTTTTTTACAACCTAAGCAGGTGTTTTGCTCTCTGAAACCTAGCAAACGTCATTTCCTGCTTCTTGCCAGACAAGAAAAGATTAACACGGAAGAAGGACTCACACAGAGGAACACACTTGTCTATATTGCCATGAATTCAGGCTGAACACATTTTTCCATGCATTATTGTTTATATTCTTCATATTTTTACCTACACTGAACTGAACTGAACTGTCATACCTTTTACATTGTATTGTTGATGCCAAGTGTGTTTGAATAAAATCACACTTTGTTTTTAAAGTCAGTCTGGCTATCAATGCTAATCAAATTGAAACGCCTAAAGAGATTAAAATATAGAGATATATTCTATATTTTACAAGCACCCTTCTAGTTAGGTGCTAGGCAAGCAGAATAGTTTTGGCTCTTTCTGTTTATCAGCAGAGCAACAGGCAAAATGTTTGTGCTCTCTGCTTCTCAGGGAGCATGATTTGGCAGTTAGGCCTTCTCAGTGTGCCCAGTGTGTATTAATTTGGTCTCAGGGAGTGTCCCCAGCAGCTCCAATGGGGAGGCAGGTTGGATGGTGGAGGAAACCTGGCCAATGATACACAAGCTTTTGTAACTGTCCCAGTAGGTTGGCACAGATAAGTGGTGTATCATGGGACAGGATATAAAAAGCTATGGGCACATGAGGCAGGGGTGGATGGAAAGCCAGGTCCCAGACGGAGGGTGGCGGCTGCCTCCTCTTCTGCAACAGGTGGTGATGGTCACAGGCAGTCAGCCTGGTGAGCCAGTGCATGTGAGGCTGAACCCAGATGTCCAGGAGAAGTTGACTGCAGGAGTTGGGGTGATAGTGTCCGTGAGTATAGAGGAACTTGCCCAGGGGTCTGCCCAGCAAGGGGACCACTCCAGAGTGTAGAGTAGAGTGTAGAGTCAGTGGATGGGTGTCAGCTAGTACAGAGAGAAAGGGGGTACTAGGGGAGTACCCTGAAGAAAAGTATCATAGCAACTCTTACTTTATCTTCATTCAAGTGGCAGGATGAAGCAGCGGACTTGCCACACTTTCAAGTTAGATGTCCTCAGCATTGTGAATAGTTACCAGTTGGAGTATCCCACTCATCCCTTCTCATATTCCAGTTCTAAATAAAACCACAAAAACAACAACCCCTGGACTGATCTTTGACTGAGCAAAGAACTTAAAGTGATAATTTTATGCAAACAGTTGCTATGGGTAACCCAGGGTAATCCAGAAAGTGTTATTTCAAGCAGCCCTCTAGGGGGCAGTGCTAAATTTGGGGGCTCGTCTGGGATATCGCCCTGGGTTACCAGAATGGTTGCAGATGGCAATGGCTGGAAAATTATGTACAGAACTGTCATTATTCCTCAAGAAATGTGTTTGAGTGCTCAAGCAGAGTGTGAGGCCCGATCTACAGGAGATAGGAGAGTGGGATGAAGAATCAACTTTACAGTAATGGTTGACAGTGGCAACAGATGGACTTTTGTTGGGACTGTAAGCTGTTTAGTCAATAAATGTGCAGGAGAGTCGGAAAAGAGAGTTGCATCAAGCTGTGAAAAAGGACTGTGTCTGCTTAACAGTGAGTGTTGCCAGTATGGACAGAGAAAATGAGGGCCTGGGCACATGGATCTGTGTGCCAGGGGCCATGTTTTTTGCCAGTGCTATACAGAAAAATGTTGACCAAGATAGTAGCCAGGAGGATGCTGTAGAGAAAAATGTTGACCATGCAATTAATGGCAGCGGGACACTTTTCCAAGACAGTATGCTGCTTATTGCCTGTACAAATGTTATGAAGAGAAATGTGGAATGCCTGACAGCAGGACAATTCTACTAAATAGCAAAGAGGGTCAGCTGGCCTGGAGACATGGAGGTGCAGCTGGGGCCCTAGTACAGACAAGGATGGTGGATGCGTGCGGATTAAAGAGCACAATACGCTTTACAGTGACTTCCATGCTAGCTGAGCTGAGATGGAGCGGCATTGAAGAGGTTACTGTACCGCGCAGAAAAGCGCACGCTGGAGAGATCTGCCCAGCAAGAGGAGTCACTGCCAAAGAGTCAGCTAATCTGGAGTCGTGTGCGAAGATGCCACTCATGTTCAACCAATCCGGAAAGAGGAAGGGAGCCCATAAATTTCTTCTGCTTTTGGGTGGAGCTGAGAGAGACACGTGTGTGGAGGAGCAAGATGGCGAGTGCCAGAGTGAGCTGGAACAAGGAGGCTATCCCATGTGTTGGCGGAGATCCTGCAGAGCAGACTGGAAAGCCAACTTCGACCCTGGGGGAAACAGGGGTGTGAATGGTGCCCAATGGAAGACTGGCATTGTGCACCGGAGGAGGCGTGGAACATTTGGGCCTGTATGTAGTCAGTGTCTGAATGTTACCATGCGGATGCTAGTGTGGGGCCAGTGCTGGCACTGCAGCAAACTGCTGCTGTGTGAAGAAGTGAACGGAGGTCGGCCCAGAAGACTGAGTGTGACATGGGAGACCGGGGTCACTCGTGCCCTGTCGGCTGCGGAATCGGGACTCTTTGTGGGCAGAGGGAGAGGAGGGCTCAGAGTGTTAATGGAACTGGGCTCTTTGCAATCTGCTAGTGCTACAGTGTGCAAAATGAAGGAGACCTGAACTTCCGAGTCAGTGTGCATGCAGGTAGTGAGGGCCAGGGAGTGGCCACCTGATGTACAGAAACCTGCAGTAGCAGAAACCAGGTGTAGCACACTACAGGTAGGTGCTAGGTAAATGTATAGTGGGCCTTGTCTGCCTAACAGCAGGGCTGTGATTTGTTAGATAGGGTGTCAGGGCTTCCAGATGTGCCTGCTGAAGGGAGAAGTATCCCCACTGGCTCCTGTGAGAGGCTTCTCATAGGGCAGTGTGGGAAGCCCAATCAGGGGACACATCCCAGCTTGTAACTACCCCAGAAGGCAGATTAGGCTGCAAAGGATTCTGGGAGTGGGTATAAGTTTGGGGGATGTGCGTGACAGGGTGTCTTTGGCGGGAGCAGAGTCCCAGGAAGGAGAGTGCAACTGTCTCTCCTCCTGTTTGAGGAAGGAGGATGTCTCGTGGTGTCGCCCGAGTGTCCAGAGAGTGCTGAGTTGAGCTGAGGGGATCCGGTGTGCCGAGAATCTATGGAGCGAGAGAGGGGTCCAGTCCCAGGAAAGCCTACACAGGTCGTGAGTAGGGATGGCCTTGCGGTTCGTGGTGAACTTTGCTCGTTCGCAGTCCGCCGATTTTGCGAACATATGGCATTGTTCGCGGCGGCCATATTAGTTTACATTGGGGAGAACTTTGACCCATGACACAGCCATCAGGTGAAACAGGACAGCCAATTGAGACATTTCAGCACATGGACATACCCCCTACCTTATAAATAGACCTGACCTGACGGCCATTTCACATTCTGCTTTTTGTCAGTGTAGGGAGAGGGTTGCTGTGTGCACCAGGGACAGATTGTCAGTGACATAAATCTCTCTGTTAAGGTCCACAAAAGTAATTTTAAGGACTGGTATTTGGTATAGGCATACTATTCTTTGGTGTGCAGTGCACTATATAGGGATGTAATACACTTATTATATACTTTCTGAAAACATGGGGAAAATTCTTGTGAAGGCAGCGCGGGTGATTTTTTGCTTGAAAATGCGTCTCTTGCACCGCGACTATGTCCGCTTTGCTATCTTGCACTTCCTTCCAGAGCGAGTGCCTTTTTGCTGGGTGATTAAGTCCATTGGCGTTAACTGTTAAGCATTTAATTGTCATGGAGGTTTATGTAAATGATATGGGACAAAGAGAAGTATTGGTGCTGTATAAAACATACCATGGATACACGCATATCCTAGAGCACATAGGCAGTCCAGGCAAAACAAGGCAGTCAGTGAGATCAGACGGAATGCAGGTGGGATCAGGGGATGACGGTCGGTAACCATAAAGGAGAGTACAACAAGGAAATGTAAGAAAGGTACCGTCTCAGCAGTCCGTGAACAGTCTATGCTGTTAAAAGAACAGTTGAGGGCCATAAAGAATGCAAGCATTCATAAGGCCAGGGACACTGAAAAATTGTAGAGGAGGATGATAAGTGAGCAGCCCTAATAGAGAGATCACTTGTGTTTGGCAGACCTCTTACGGGAGACCACATGCCAGGGTTCTTCCTGTATCATAGTTTGGGGTGAAGTGGTCATCCCCGCTGGTGGTGGAGGGAGGATGTTCCAAGTGTGAAGAGCCGCCAAACCCTCATCCAGGGTCCGGATTACAACCGTGGAGCCTGCGTTAGTGACAAGCAAAGTGGCTAGGTACCTCCATTTGTGGGGGATGTTGTTATTTCTCAGTGCTTTGGTGATTGTGGCTAGGTTGCGCCTGCATTGAAGGGTATGCCAGGACAGGTCCGGTAAAAGTTGAATGCTGGCATATTCAGCTGGCATAGTGGAGGGTGCACGTGTGGCCCTCATGATCTGGTCCTTAATGTGGTAAAAGTGGATCCGTAATAACACATCCCTGGGTATTTCTCCTGCTATGAAGGATGGCTTGGGGAGCCTGTGGATCCTATCTATCATGAGGTCTGAGGGTGAGGCAGAGGGTAGAAGAGTGCGGAAGAGAGTGAGAACATAAGGCTGTAGCTGGTCTGGAGAAACTGATTCAGGTATTCCTCTGATTTTTATGTTGTTCCTTCTGGAACGATCCTCCAAATCAGCCACTTTAGATTTCAACCATTGGATTTCATCTTTCTGGGAATTCACAGCTTCCACCATATCATTAAAGGAGGTAGCGTGGGTAGAGACAGCATGTTCCACACAGTCCACTCTGGTGCCCAGGGAGTGCAGTTCAGATTTGAATTGTGTTATGCAGGACATCATGTCTGAGTGCATGGAGGTTTTAAGAGTATACATCATGTCCTTTATCAGTGATACGGAGACAGGATTATCCCCAGAAGGGTATGCTGCAAAAGGGTCTGATGCACGCTGTGATGAAGCAAAAGGTGCAGAGGGAGAGTATAAGGCAGGCATACCTTGATAAGTGGAGGTTCCAGGAGGGGATGCCGCCCTAGGCTTGTTCTTGGCTGGGCTTCTTGAAGTAGGCGATAAAGGGGGTGAAGGAGGAGAAGCCGAGCCAGATGAGGTCCCACTGTCCGGGTTAGCTATAATCCTGGCTGCAGGAGGGAGCGGGTGCAGCTGAGGAGAAAGCAGGTGGCTGTTAGTGTTGTGGCGCCATGTTGGAGCATGCCTGGACCGGACTTGGAGAAGAAGTTCTCCAGCTTGTTCAGCTGTCCAGGAGTCTTCTTGCGGCGAGTCATCTCAGTCACGGGTGTTCGGCAAGGAGCCGGCAGCGGTGTCTTTAGGGCCGGTGCTGCGGTCAGTGTCCCTGATGGCTAGCGGAGCGGTGCTAAAAAGCTGCCATTCACTCCGCCGGAAGCCACGCCCCTCTTATTATATACTTTCTAATATAGAAAGCATACAGTATTATAGTGGATTTGTATTGTGCACTGTGCAGCATTGTGACTGGTGTGGTGAGCGTTTCTGCAGCAATACTACAACTACAAACAGTGACAAAAGCACTTTTAAAAAAGTATTATAACTGGTGTGATAGACCAGTGGACCCCTAATACCACAGATTGAAGTGGGGTGTTATCTGAGTATACTTTTATAAGTGTATTTGTATCCTGCAAAAATATTGTCTCTTTTGCAGCGTTAACTCTGCTGCACACAGTGCCAAACTTACCGGCCAAGTTTTTGTACAACTGGTGTGATAAACCAGTGGCCCCCCAATACCACATATTGAAGTGGGGTGTTATCTGAGTATACTTTTATAAGTGTATTTGTGTCCTGCAAAAATATTGCCTCTTTTGCTGCGTTAACTCTACTGCACACAGTGCCAAGCTTGCTGGCCAATTTTTTGTACAACTGGTGTGATAGACCAGTGGCCCCCAATACCACATATTGAAGTGGGGTGTTACCTGAGTATAATTTTATAAATGTATTTGTGTCCTGCAAAAATATTGCCTCTTTTGAGGCGTTAACTCTGCTGTACACAGTGCCAAACTTACTGGCCAATTTTTTGTACAAATGGTGTGATAGACCAGTGGCCCCCAACACCACATATTGAAGTGGGGTGTTATCTGAGTATACTTTTATAAGTGTATTTGTGTCCTGCAAAAATATTGCCTCTTTTGAGGCGTTAACTCTGCTGTACACAGTGCCAAACTTACTGGCCAATTTTTTGTACAAATGGTGTGATAGACCAGTGGCCCCCAACACCACATATTGAAGTGGGGTGTTATCTGAGTATACTTTTATAAGTGTATTTGTGTCCTGCAAAAATATTGTCTCTTTTGCTGTGTTAACTCTGCTGCACACAGTGCCAAACTTACTGGCAAATTTTTGTACAATTGGTGTGATAAACCAGTGCCCCCCCCCCAATACCACGTATTGAAGAGGGGTGTTATCTGAGTATACTTTTATAAGTGTATTTGTTTCCTGTAAAAATATTGCCTCTTTTGCTGCGTTAACTCAGCTACACACAGTGCCAAACTTAGTGGCCAATTTTTTGTACAACTGGAGTGATAAACCAGTGCCCCCCCCCCCCCCAATACCACAGATTTAAGGGAGGTGTTATCTAACAGTATACTTTTATAACAGTGTATTTTAGTCCTGCAAAAATTTGGCCTCTTTTGCTGTGTTAACTGTGCTACACACAGTGACAACAGTTACTGGCCAATTTTTTGTAGAACTGGCGTGATAGTCCAGTGGCCCCCCAAAACCACAGATTGAAGCGAGGTGTTATATACCTTCTTCCACATATACTGCGCTTCTCTAGAGACTTTTGTTACAGGGTAATTTAAAAAATGACAGGTAGAGGAAGAGGCAGGCCCTTATGCAGGGGTGGTAGGGGTAGGGCAGGAGCAGTAGGCCGGAGCCAAAGTGTGAAGTTTCAGAAGATGCGTTCGATTACGTCAAAGGATGCACCAGACTTGGTTGAGTGGCTCACTCAGCCTTCCTCTTCTGCACCCTCCTCATCCTCTCAATCTGCACCCTCTTCACTCTCTGCTCTGTGCACCCCCAAAGACACCACCACCACCACCACCATATACCCTCCGCTTGAGTCACTGGAATTATTTTCCGATCCACCACAAGACATTTGCGATGCGCAGCCATTCTTGGCATCGGATCAGGAAGAGGAGGTAGCAACAGCCACCACTCAGCAGTCTGATGACAGCACCCAGATCAGCCCAAGGAGGTTGGTCCCCACTGATGCTGCCTACTCCGAGATCTCTAATGTTAGTGGTGGGGAAGGTGACGTCGATGATGACGTGTTATTGGACCTCACGTGGGTGCCCACAAGAGAGGAAGAGGAGGGGGGTTTAGAGGGAGAGACGGACCAGTAGATAGGGAGGAGAAGCAGGCGGAAGTTACATTGCACAAGAGGGACAAAGCAGACTGCTAATGTATCAGGAGCGAGCCATCAACCATGTACGGTCACATCTGGCGCTCCCAGGATGCCGGCACATGGCTCCGCAGTGTGGGCTTTTTTCAATGTGTCCGCTGCTGACAACAGTGTTGTCATCTGCAGCCTTTGCAGTCAACACATAAGTCGCGGTAAGCCCAACACTCACCTAGGGACGACCGCTTTAAGAAGGCACCTGGACTCTCATCACCGAGCCAAGCGGGAGCAGCGCTGTCACAACCCACAAAGCCACACTCCAGGCTCTCACCATCCAGCCTCTTCTCCTACTCCTTCTGCTCTCTCCTCACAATTGTCCTCCACTCCACCTTCCATCCTGCCGTCCTCACGTTGTTCTGGAAAAAGGCAGGCTTCTGTGGCCCAAATGTTGGAGCGTAAAAAAATGATGACGCCAGATAACCCTCTTGCCCAACGGTTGACTGCTGGCTTGTCGGAACTGATAGCCCGCCAACACCTGACATATCAACTAGTGGACTTGGAGGCCTTTCAGAAATTTGTGGCCATTGGAAGACCACAATGGAAGGTCCCAGGCAGGAAATATTTCTCGCAGAAGGGCATTCCAGAGCTGTATGGCCATGTTCAGCAGCAAGTGAATGTATCTCTGGTACACAGTGTCGGTGCCAAGATACATCTGACCACAGACACATGGTCTAGAAAACACGGGCAGGGAAGGCATATAACTTTTACTGCCCAATGGGGGAACCTTCTGACGGCCGTCAAGCATGTAATCCGTGGCACCCATGTAGATTTGGTTTTACCACCATGGATTGCATGCAGCCCTGCCTCTTCTTCTCCTCCTACTCCATCCTCCCTCTCCTCCTCGGCTGACTCCTCCTTTTCCGCTGCTACCATCTCTTCCGCTGCGCCGCCCAAGATCCCCAGAACCTATTCCGCGTGCCAGGTGAGACAATTCCATGCTGTGCTGCGTCTGTTGTGCCTGGAAGCCAAGAGCCCCACTGGTCCTCCACTCCTTTCAGCTTTGCGTTCACAGGCAGATCAGTGGCTGACACCGCTCAATTTGACAGTTGGTAAAGTGGTGTGCAACAACGGTGCCAATCTGCTGAGCACGCTGAAACAGGGTAAAATTACACATGTGCCATGCATGGCACATGTCCTGAACTTGGTCGTGCAGCGATTCGTTGCCAAATACCCTGGGGTCCAGGACGTCTTGCGGGAGGCCAGGAAAATCTCGGGCCATTTCAGAAGATCTTACACAGCCAGACTTGCCTTGCTGACATTCAGCGACGACACAACCTGCCCATCAGGTGTCTTATTTGTGACTGCCCGACGCGATGGAACTCAACCTTGTTTATGCTTGATAGGCTGCTCCAGCAGAAACGTGCAGTTAACGACTACCTGTACGAACTCTGTGGCAGGACAGGTTCAGGGGGGGGGGGGGCTTGGTTTTTTTTCACCTCGCCAGTGGCTGCTCATGCGCGACGCATGCAGACTTATGCGGCCATTTGATGAGATCACCAAACTGGTCAGTCATGGCCAGGGCGCCATCAGTGACATCATACCTTACGCCTTCTTTCTGGAGCGTGCATTGCGTCGTGTGTCCGTGGATGGGAGGAGGAGAATAAGGACGACATTATCCTGGATGATGAGCTGGAGCCAGAAAACTACACCGCGTCCAGTTTAGTGCGAATGGGGGCCTTCATGCTCCAGTGTTTTAAGGGGGACCCCCCTATAAAAAGCAAAAAGGGCAAGGTCCAGTACTGGTTGGCAACGTACTTAGACCCCCGGTACAAACAAAAAATGGCGGAAACGTTACCACCATCACAGAGGGCAGTCAGAATGCAGCATTTCCAGGCCTTGCTTCGAGAAATGCTGCATTCTGCTTTTGCGTGCACTGGCAGAGGAATTTCCACTCACAGAGAAACAGTTGCGGGTAGCAATCCAACAGCACCTGCAAGAAGAGGGCTGTTTGAAGAAGTGTTGGTCACTTCAGATATGAGATCCTTCTTTCAGCTGACCCATCGATAGCTGTACTCCGGATCCAGCATAAGGGAAAGCCTAGACCCACTGGTGTCTGACTACATCGGGTTAACGGCCGATGTGGACGCTCTGAGGAGTGATGAACCCCTGGACTACTGGGTGGGCAGGTTTGACCTCTGGCCAGAGCTTGCACAATTTGCAATGGAACTGTTGGCTTGCCCCCCGTCCAGTGTCCTGTCCGAAAGGATGTTCAGCGCAGCAGGGGGGATCGTGACCGATAAGCGCCCTCGCCTAGCTCATTACAGTGTTGACTACCTCACATTTATAAAAATTAATGAGGCATGGATCTCTGAGGAATTCAACACATGTGACCAGTAGACCATGTTTGATTACAATTCCTCATGACAGGCCACAAATATCCGCCAGACCTTCATCCATCCACAACAATTCATCGTCCTTGTCGTCGGTAAATACATCGGCATAAAAGGAATCTCATATCCATTGAATTCCCAATTTTTGGGGCCTTTCATGGCCGACAATTATTTTTTCTGTCAATGCCTAATGTACCTCCAGCCACAGAATACAACGTTCTTAGCTGTCAGGAAAACCCACGTGGGCTCATTTTTAGGACATGTACTGGCCGCCACTTACTTCTGTATCCTGTGAATGCCTAATGTACCTTCAGCCACAGAATACAACGTTCTTAGCTGTCAGGTAAACGCATGTGGGCTAATTTTTAGGGCCTATACTGCCCGACACTTACTTCTGTATCCTGTGAATGCCTAATGTACCTTCAGCCACAGAATACAACGTTCTTGGCTGTCAGGTAAACCCATGTGGGCTAATTTTTGGGGCCTGGAATGGCCGACACTTACTTCTGTATCCTGTGAATGCCTAATGTACCTTCAGGCACAGAATACAATGTTCTTAGCTGTCAGGTAAACGCTTGTGGGCTAATTTTTAGGCCTGTACTGGCCGATACTTACTTCTTTATCCTGTGAATGCGTAATTTTTCAGACTGGAATTGAAAATCAATCGGTCTGTAAACTTTCTGCCAAATTGTAGAATGGATTCGGACCCATGTTACAGATCTGTGAATGGACACTATATGTATTTGACATGTATTTACCGGCTGCTGTCAGTTCTGGCTGATTTAGGGGGAAAAAAAAAAAATTTTGCTGTAAAAAAAAAAGGGCAACTTTTCCAATTGCAATACTTCTTTTATGACAGTGTCCATGTGGTGGGACTATTTTTTGTGCACAGCTAGTAAATATGTTGTGGCAGCAAATATGACCTAAAGGTTTTTAAAGTTCGCCTCCCTTTAAAGTCAATGGGGCCCGCCACGAACTTACGGTTCGCGGACATTTGAGAAAATTTGCAGCTAATGTTCGCGAACCGCCCCGGCCGATGTTCGTCCATCACTAGTCGTGAGTACTGCAGATTGCCCCTGGGGGTCTGCCTAGAGTCAGAGGGGACCACTCCGGGAGAGGTTCTGGGATCCAGTTTTAGCTAGCTGTAAAGGAGGTACCTGGGTTGAGGACCCTGAAGTTGTAAAGGAGGTACATAGTCAGTTGACCCTGAAGAGTTCAAGGTCAAAGAGGGCACCTGCAGTTTGGGCCCTGCATTGTACAGAGGGTGCCAGTTACAGTGACAGTTATACAGAGTTCTACAATATACTACCTCAAGCTGTGCCAGGCGGGGAAAGTATTCAGTGACTTGCATAACAGTGTCACGAGTTCTATGGTTCTCAGTCTTCGATCTACTGGACTATAAGTCAGGGATTCAACACTTCTTCTGCTATACAGAGTGTTCTCAGAGTCAGTGAGCGTTGGCTGGCGCATATGGGCATTTTCAAGATCAAAGTCCCAAATGTAATTAGTGCGAGCCTAAAGGAGTATCCCACTCATTCCCTTCTCCCATCCTCTTTAATTTACAATAAAAAACCCACAAACAATGATGCCGGAGTTGTCGCTGCTTCAGTTGTCACACCCAGGGACCCAGCTCACATGGGCTGGAGAGGGTTCCGGTACTAATGGCAGACCCACATCAGGACACAGACCTGGAAACCTTGCTACACAGGTCTGCTCCAACCAAGGCAGAGGGGAATAGATGGCCTGCGGTGACCAAGGCTGCAAGATTGAGCAGCGAGGAAGAGGCCGGGGTAATTGATGTGGGTTCTCCCAGTTTCCAACATCACTATGGATTCTTGGAGGAGGGAATGGATGTATGGAAAGCAGAGGAAGAAACTGAATGGGGATGGGGGTGGATGATCGGAGCAGTCCAGCCAGTCCAGGTGTGCCTGATGAGAAGACTAGGGATTCTGTGGTGCGTGGACAGTGCGCTAAGAATCTGGGGTTCTGTGGGGCCTACTCTAACCAGGTCCCAGATTTATTCTCACCTCGGAACTATGCCCAGACTCGGGACCAAAATGAGGCCTACCCCACACTCATCAAAAAGGAGGAGACCCTGTATTCCCCACCTGCGAGGGGTAACCGACAGGCCCTCCCCAGATTCTCCAGGATGCAGCGGCTGATGCAGCTGCCCTGAAGAAAAGTATCATAGCAACTCTTACCTTATCTTCATTCAAGTGGCAGGATGAAGCAGCGGCCTTGCCACACTCTCAAGTTAGATGTCCTCAGCATTGTTAATAGTTAACAGTTGGAGTATCCCACTCATCCCTTCTCCCATCCCAGTTCTAAATAAAACCACAAAAGCAACAACCTCTGGACTGATCTTTGACTGAGCCAGGAAGCTAAAGTGATACATTTCTGCAAACATTTGCTACGGGTAACTCAGGGAAATCCAGAAAGTGTTAAATCCAGCAGCCCTCTAGGGGGCAGTGCTACAAATTAATAATCAAGAATTATGTGTGTCACCTGCCTGGCTTTTCAATATGGAAAATGTGAGTAAGGGCTTGTGTTGATGGACTTTGAGCTGTGTTGATGGCTTGCTTGTCAGTTTAAGTGGCAGTTCACATATATGCGATGCGGGAACCCTGCAAATCCACTGCGGGTTCCCGCATCGCATTCAACTCACAGGCATTTCACACTGCCATATGCGAATATCTGGGGGTGTCAATACAGAGTTAACAACACCCCCAGATCAGTTCGCATATCACCGTGCGAACTGTCAATTCGGACATAAATCGGATCGCATAGGTATGAACACCCATGCGATCCGATTCTGGTGCAGACCCAAAAAAAAGGGTCCTGTGCGAGTTGTGTCCAAATGCGATGAAATTTCAGCCATACAATTTGTATGGCTGAATTTGCATCGCACAGACATTGCATGTGATTTTCAGAGCTTTCTGATATTTGAACCGGCACTAACACACATTCACAATCCATTAAAACATCCATTCAATCTGCATCTGACCTTCATCTGAGCTGCATTCAATCTCTTAAGGCTGCTTTTGTATTCTTGTAGACTTGTATACAGAAAAATAAAGTTTCAAAGCTCCCCTTTGCAAATTTTTTTTCGCATGCAAATAACACTTAAGGCCCGTACACACGTACCGATCGTCGGCATACAAACGTCGGTGGACGAAGGATCTGCCGATTGTACGCGTGTTAGTATGGTGCTTCCGACAGATGTCTGCGCACAATCCGCGGACAAAAGTCTTTCTTGCAAACATGAAAATTTTTGTATGCCGACACCAGAACGGACGATTGTTCGCCTGTCAGTACACAATTCGGCCGACACACAGCTACAAATCCCAACACGCATGATCAAACCAAATGAGTTCCCGGAAGAATTTTCTCTAGTAAACTCAACATTTTATTCAGAAAGAACTTTCGGCTCGCGGAAGTCCAAGAAATAGGTGAAATGCGGAGCACATGCTCATCTTGATAAATGTGAGAAGAAGGAAGATGCTGCTCATAATGCCATACTTTTCTAATAAAAAGGCATGTGTTCTGTTATGATGAAGATAATGTTTGTCTATTCTATCTGTTCTATCAAATTTTAGAATTAAATAATTTGAACTCTTCACCATTATTTTTGTATTTTCACACCAAAGATCTAACTATTGATATGACCCTTTATTCTTGTATGAATTAATGTCTAAAACATATTTTTCAGGTTATGCACAATATTAAACATGTTAACAAATTCTGATAGGCCATTTTTTATTTACATTTTCTTTATTTTTTGGATCTCAGCAAAAAAAAAAACAAAGCAAACATCAATACTTTCCGTATAATAAACTAAACATAAAAAAGGTCCATTTGGACAAAATTAAAATAGAAACTGGCAAACAGGGGTAAAATAAATAATAGGGGGTTACAAAAATTAAAGTTGCTGGTAACTGAAATCAGGTTGCCATGAGGGCAGGTTTGGATCCTGCTGGCCATATTGCCACTGGCCATGTGGCATTTGGCGAGGTGGTGGGTGTTGTGGAGGTGGAGGTGGAGGTGGAGGTGGAGGGCACGGGTGCTCCTGGCATGCATGGCTGTGCTCAGTAAGTATGCCGTTTTCAGCCTTTTGCAGCACATCCAGAATAATTTTTCTGGCATACTGACACTGCCTGAGGTCCACCTTATCTAAAATTTTTGCCGTCATGTTGCCGAAGGACTCATTGGCCTCCGGTTTCCGACGTAGGGCTATGGTGGCCTCCTGGATAAACTCGTCGGTGATGTCATCCACGTGCTTCCTCTTTTGCCTCCGTTTGGCAGGAGGAGGTGGTGGTGGAAAGAGTTCCACAGGCTCCTCAGGCTCCGCAGGCTCCCCAGGCTCCTGGCTGCAACCTGGCTCCTCCTCAGTGACACTTCCCTGTTGATGAAATGAACAATTGATTAGAATGTTATAGTGTATATAAAAATGCATGTTTGTTATATTATTGTGAACAAATAGCAGACTTTACATACAGTGGCGTATCTAGGGTCTCCAGTGCCCTTGTTGAGGAGCTGTATTTGGCAACAACCCCCCCCCCCCCCCAAGATCAATGTAAAACTGTAACCCACCCCCCCCCAAAAAAAATTTAAGGGCATTAAAAGTTTCTAATTTGCCCCTTGTTTGCCCAGTGTAGAGCTCTCTAGTGGGCAATCATTGTCTCAGGTGTGAAAAAGAAAGAGAGGGTTGAGAGATAGAGAGAGGGAGAGAAAGAGGGGGTGTGAGAGAGAGAGGAGGGGGTTGCAGAGAGAGAGGGGCCTGAACTTGCAGAGGGCTTGATGTAGGGCATTGAGGGTGAAGCAGTGCAGGGAAACAGGAATAAGGAAGCCACCTGCCTTGCTGACCCAGAGTGAGAGACCAGAGACATGGAAGCAAGGATGGATGGATCATTTGCAGGAGCTGTTAGTTTTGTATTAAAAAAGGTTGAGCCAGAGGAATGCTGAGGCTACAGCAGTGTTTGTTAGGACCAGAGGTGTGCTGGGGATGCAGCAGTGTTTGTAAGACCAGAGGTGTGCTGGGGATGCAGTGAGAGGCAGTCTCAGTCTCCTGGTCTTTTGGCTCAGCTGCTCTCAATGTTTTACACCTGCATGAAGCAGCTCTCAATGTTTTACACCTGCATGAATCTGCCTGCAAACTGGGGGTTCTGGGGTGTGCAGGCTGAGTGGATTGTTAAAATAAACAATAAAACAATGCCAATGTTTTTGTGACCCACCCCCCTTGGCCTGCGCCCCTGGCGGTTGCCTGTCATGCCAACCCCTTGCTATGCCCGTTTACATAAAGGGTCAATTATGGTTTAGCTTATAATTTTGTTACATGATTACATTTTAGCAGACAATATATTGTGAAATGCCATACCTGAGTAAAACTCTCCTCCAGGAAATCCTCATCCTGGCTTGGATCAACCGACACTGAGCCCTCTGCCGATGTAGAAGGCAGTGTTGAAATTGACGGCCTGGATTCCATGGTGTCTGCCAGGAATCGCATGTTATCATAGTACCACAGCCGTGGTACATATACATTCCGTGCACCTGCTCCAGACTGGGTGGACTCCTCTATTTTTTTTAACTCCCGCCTGTAGGCAGTGCGAATACTGTTTATTTTTTTGCGGATATAAGTAAAATTTGCCCCAGGACAGACGGGCTTGTAGAAGGCCACCAAATGTTCCATGGCCTGTTTTCTGAGTTTTCTATTTTTATAATCTGCGGACTTGACTTGCCACAAACACGGCAGTTGCCTGAATTCATCAATGAAACTGATGAGAAAGTTGTGGGTGGTGAAATTGTCCACCATATTGCAGGACAGTATATGCCTGCAAGACACAAAACAACACAAAACATATTAAAATAGCATGTATTTTGGCACATAATAAAGATATTCCTAATAAAAGCTGTATAGGGCCCAAAACACACACTTTCTATTAAAAGAGTCGTACCTTTGTTTGTGGGGAAAAGTCGTGATTCGCCGCTCGATCGTGCTCCAACTCTCGATATGTCCGCTAGCGAATCGTCGGCCGAACGATCTGGCGTCCTTTAAATACAGCGCAGGCGTCAACTCCTCCTCCAGTGGCGGGCTTGTGCAGGGGTGTGTACGTGCCGAAGATCAGGCCTACATGCGGCACTCACACCTGAGGCAGTGGAATAATCATTGTTTAATTACGAACCATGTCTCAACAATCTGGGAGCTCAATTAGTGGGGGCCGAAGTGATTGGGCCACCCGAAAATCAAGGGCTACACCCATGTCAAAGCCAGAAATGGTGGAGATGGTCTCCATTTTAGAAAAAATGGATTACGATGGAAAGTTGGCAAATTACGATCGGCCCAATGCCAGGAAAGATGGCATCATGGACAAGGTGGTGGCCTGTTTGGTCAAAAAATTCGGTGTCGAGCGATCGAAAGATCAGATTCGGAAACGGTGGTCTGACCTCAAACACCGTGAGCAGGATCAGCTTTCCCAAATCCATCGGATTTTGAAAAAAAGTAAGTTTTATTTTTTCTTTATTTTTTTAATCATGCAATATTTTTTTTCTAATTTGGTGTATGTTGTATTAACATGTCTAGATTATAATGTCTATGTAAAAAGTTAGATTACTCATTTTAGTTGTCATGTCGTGATTTGATCGATCTATTGTTGATGTTTTAGTATATGACATTAAAAGTCAGGAAGCCATAGTTAAAAATATATGTATTGTGTTGCAACGAACGTTCTTTCCTGCACGAATCTTCTCAGCAAACATTCCTATTAATCACAGATTATTATTCAAACCTTTAAATAGGAGAAAAACGTAAACTCCGTGCCAAACTATGGGAAAGGAGGAGGAGAGGTTTGGCAGCTCCATCGGCAGTTGTGGAAGAAGAGGAGGACATGGGCCCAGATGGTGGCACAGATTCCACTAAAGGTAATTGGTTCCTATGCACTGTCAAACATTAATGTACCATATTTTTCGTAGATAACCATGTACATGTCTTCATATTTGTTACTAAAAGAGCTATCAAGCAGGGCACCATGTCCTAACAAATGTACCTCTTGTGACTTTTATGATATGGCCAATGTTTTGTATTATGTAGATGAAGACATTATGCCTGAGGTGATTCTGGTGGAGCCTACAAGTGACCAGACACCAGAGCAACAAGAAGGTTGGTAGTCACAGATTTTTGTGTAGTGGGATCATAGAAATATGTGTATTTGCAATGATTGTTTAACCTTATATTCTTGTATTCCCTTACAAATTTACATTGCAGATGTTGCATCATGCCAGGATGTGGCATCCCCAGCCATGTCAGAACCCCGATCTCCTGGCAACTTGCCAAGCAGCATGGAAGCCACTTCCGAAACTGTGGAGGAACCAGGACCAAGTGTCCAAGAGCCAATTGTGTGCCCACGTAGGTTTTTTCAGAATGATTTTTATCAGTGTTATTTTTAGCCTCCAATTTACAACACTAGTTCCCTATGGGAGCCTCTTTATTTGAATGGAAGTCGCACCGTAAGTCGGATCAGGATGCTCTGACTTGCGGGGCCACTTGCGTTGTGAAGATTTTTGAGGGGGAACTACACCAAAAAATTGAAGAACCCACCGTGGGTGTCCCCCCAAGTTCACAACCAGGCCTTTTGTGTGTGGTATTGAGTTTGAGGGTATGCCCACAACAAAAAGACAGCGTGGGTTACCCCCAAAACCCCTACCAGACCCTTATACAAGCATGCAGCTTGTCAGGCCAGGAAAGAGAACGAGCAAGCGGACCAAACACCCCCTGGACCACAGCAGGACACATGCCCTCAACATGGGGGGGTTTTGTTGCTTTGGGCCAGGGGGCCTCTGCACCGCACACCCAAAAGCACCTTACTCCCATGTAGAGGAGGACAAGAGCCTCATCCCCACAACCCTGTCTGGTGGTTTTGGGGGGTCATGCGGCCAGGGGGTTCCTAGGACTTTGGAAGCAACCTTTAACAAAGGGTGGCCCCCAGATCCCAGACCCCAATCACTATGTGAATGGGTATGGGGTACATAGTACCCCTACACATTAACCACATAAATGGAAGTGTATGTGAATAACGACAGGAGACGTTTATGAAATGTTCTTAAAGATCTTCGTCCGGTCTTCTCCACTCTGCTCTTTGGATCTTCTCCTCTCCAGTCTTCTGCTGTCCAATCTTCTGCTCTTATGTTGTCTGCTCTTTTGCCCTAGGCTCTTCTTCTTCCTCCTGTCCTCCTCCAATGCTGTTGCCGTGCATTCTGCCCGTCTCTGGTCTCTGCATCTTAATATATATACATTACAACCATGCCCTCACAATGACGTCATCATGCGTTCACACCCCTAATGAATATATAGTAAGCTCAGGAGACCGGCAGAATCATCAGCAACAGCATTGGAGGAGGTCAGGAGGAAGATGAAGAGTAGGGTTGAGCGGACACCTAGATGTCCGTGTTCGACGGGTTCGGCCGAACTTTAAAAAAAAGTCCGGGTCCGTGTCCCGGACTTTTACCGAACTTTTCCCGGACACCGAACCCCATTGAAGTCAATGGGGACCCGAACTTTAAGGCACTAAAATGGCTCTAAAACACCAAAGGAAAGGGCTAGAGTGCTGCAAATGGCAGCAAAACGTAATTAAGAGCATGGCAAGTGCTCTGCAAACAAATGTGGATAGGGAAATAACTTAAAACAACAAAAAAAAACAGAAAAATAAAACAATGTTCTTCTTCATCTCTGAAGGACGAGGCCCATATGGAGTAGGAGGGAGGTTGAGGTGGTGGTGGATGTGGCGGTGACATAGGCGTGCGCACAGGGTGTGCTGGGTGTGCCTGGGCACACCCTAATCACCTAGGGCACATAGCATTGCCAGTGAGGAGATGGGAAAGATCTCCCTGGGACCTGCTCTGCTCTATTTCTCCTTGCCTACAGGTACATGGCCCCGATACATTACTCTCCCTGCTGGCAAACACATGCATGTGTATTTCAACTTTGGGGTGCACACCTTAATGCAATAGGCTGCGCACACCTATGGGCGGTGTAGGTGGAAGCGGCGGTGGAGGAGGACCAGGGCCGGATTAACAGCATCATGGGCTTGGTGCTGAGGATTTTGAAGGGCCTTAAGGGCCGTGCCTTGCCATGCACCCAGAGGAGGAAGGGTGCAGCCATGCATGCCTAATTCAACATGGGATGCTGTCTCTGAAGCCCATAAACACATCCATGCATCGCCAACTGTCCCTCCTTGTCCGGCCTTCACGCTGTGTGGGGAGGTTCTGAGGGTGCTGCCTGGGGAAGCGAGCATAGAAGCCAGACTTCTGTGTTTACAAGTGACAGAAGAGCGGTAACAGTGAATATGGCCAACCCGGGGCCTATATAAAAGGTAGGGGCCTGGAGCTGCAGCTCCAATAGCCCCTACATTAATCTGGCCCTGAGGAGGAGGACGAGGTAGCCAACACTGCTTCTTTTCAAAAATTTTAAATGAGGGTACACCCCAAAAGAGTGAGAAAGAGCAAAAATGGAACAATGGGTGGGTAAGGTCGGTATCCATTGCTATTCTGCATAAGGTACGGAAAAGTCCCGTGGGATCCATGCCTGGTTCATTTTAATGAACGTGAGCTTGTCCACATTGTCTCTGGACAGGCGGCTGCGCTTGTCTGTTATAACGCCCCCAGCCGTGCTAAATACCCGTTCAGATAATACACTGGCTGCAGGGCACGCCAGCACCTCCAAGGCGTAAAGGGCAAGCTCAGGCCATGTGCCCAATTTGGAGACCCAGAAGTTGAAGGGGGCAGACCCGTCATTCACTACATGTAGGCGTGTGCACACATACTGCTCCACCATGTTGGTAAAATGCTGCCTCCTGCTAAGACGTTCCATCTGAGCTGCTGGTGCTGCTGTTTGTTGTGGCGTGCTGACAAAGCTTTTCCACATTTCGGCCATGCTAACCCTGCCTTCTGAGGTGCTGGCGGTGCCCTGGTTGCGTTGGCGACCTCCTCCTCCTCCTCCTCTGCCTTGTGCTTCCACTGTGGCCCCGCTGTCAGATGGGAATGCCAGCAGCATGGCGTCTACCAGCGTGCGCTTGTACTCGCGCATCTTGCGATCGCGCTCCAGTGAGTGAATTAAGGACGGTACGTTGTCCTTGTAACGGGGATCCAGCAGCGTGGCCACCCAGTAATCAGCACAAGTTAGAATGTGGGCAACTCGGCGGTCGTTGTGGAGACACTGCAGCATGTAATCGCTCATGTGTGCCAGGCTGCCCAGAGGCAACGAAAGGCTGTCCTCTGTGGGAGGTGTATCGTCCGTGTCCTCTGTATCCCCCCAGCCACGCACCAGTGATGGCCATGAGCTGGCCTGGGTGCCACCCTGCTGTGAACATGGTTCCATCTCCTCCTCCAGCTCCTCCTCCTCCTCATCCTCCTCATCCTCCAGAACTGTGCCCCTGCTGGACAATTGCGTCCCTGGCGTTTGCGTGTGCAGGAACCCACCCTCGGAGCCCCTTGCGAATGACTGCCCTGAAAGCCTTGGAAATGTTACCTCTTCATCCTCCTCCTCCTCCTCATCCTGTGCCACATCCTCTTCCATCATCGCCCAAATTGTTTTTTCAAGGAGGCATAGAAGTGGGATAGTTAAGCTGAGAACGGCGTCATTGCCACTGGCCATGTTGGTGGAGTACTCAAAACAGCGCAACAAGGCACACAGGTCTCGCATGGAGGCCCAGTTATTGGTGGTGAAGTGGTGCTGTTCCGCAGAGCGACTCACGCGTGCGTGCTGCAGCTGAAACTCCCCTATGGCCTGCTGCTGCTCGCACAGTCTTTCCAGCATGTGCAAGGTGGAGTTCCACCTTGTGGGCACGTCACATATGAGGCGGTGAGCGGGAAGGCCGAAGTTACGCTGCAGCGCTGCCAGGCGAGCAGCAGCAGGGTGAGAACGCCGAAAGTGCGCACAAACGGCCCGCACTTTCTGCAGCAGCTCTGACATATCGGGGTAGTTTTTAAGGAACCTCTGCACCACCAAATTCAGCACATGCGCCAGGCAAGGGATGTGCGTCAAACCGGCTAGGCCCAGAGCTGCTATGAGATTTCGCCCGTTATCGCACACCACCAGGCCGGGCTTGAGGCTCGCTGGCAGCAACCACTCATTTGTCTGCTGTTCCATGCTCCTCCACAACTCCTGCGCGGTGTGTGGTTTGTCCCCCAAACAGGCAAGTTGTAAAACTGCCTGCTGTCGTTTACCCCTGGCCGTGCTGAAGTTGGTGGTGAAGGTGTTACGCTGTCCGGATGAGGAGGCGGTAGAGGATGAGGAAGCGGAGTAGGAGGAGTTAGGAACAGGAGGCAAACTGAAGCGCCCTGCAATCCTCGGTGGTGGAAGGACATGCGCCAAATTGCTATCCGCCTCAGGCCCATCCGCCACTGCATTTACCCAGTGTGCCGTTAGGGAGATATAACGCCCCTGACCGTGCTTACTGGTCCACGTATCCGTAGTTAGGTGGACCTTGGCACAGATGGCGTTGCGCAGTGCACACCTGATATTTTCCCCCACTTGGTTGTGCAGGGAAGGGATGGCTTGCCTGGAAAAGTAGTGGCGGCTGGGCACGACGTACTGTGGGACAGCCACCGACATAAGGTTTTTAAAACTGTGCGTCTCCACCAGACGGAATGACAGCATTTCAAAGGCCAATAATTTTGAAATGCTGGCATTCAGGGCCAGGGATCGCGGGTGGGTAGGGGGGTACTTCCTCTTCCTCTCAAGTGTTTGGGAGATGGAAAGCTGAACGCTTCCACGGGACATTGTGGAGATGGTTGTTGGTGACCCAGGTGGTGGTGTTGCTGACAGATCGTCTGTTTGCGGGGTGGCAGGTGCCGGTATCACTACAGATGTGGCTGGAGCGGCCGAGACTGCAGCAGAAGAGGAAGCAGGATGAGCCAGAGACGTTTCTTGGTTTTGAAGGTGTGTACTCCACTGCAGCTCGTGCTTTGCACTTAGATGCCTGATCATGCAGGTTGTGCTCAGGTTGAGAAGGTTTATGCCTCGCTTCAAGCTCTGATTGCACAGGGTGCAAACCACTCGTGTCCTGTCATCAGCACATTTTCTAAAGAACTTCCACGCTAGAGAACTCCTTTGAGCTGACTTTGGTGCGCTCGTTCCCTTGCTGCGTTGGGCAGTAGCGGGCGTAGTGTCTAGGGCACGGCCGCTCCGCTTCTGCACCCTGCTCCCTCTTCTGCTGTGCTGGTGGCTCTGTGCGACCACCGCCTCTTCCTCCAAACTACTCAGGTCACCTGCATGACGTTCATTCCATGTGGGGTCGAGGACCTCATCGTCCTCCACATCATCTTCCACCCAGTCTTCACCCCTGCCCTCCTTGTCGGTCTCCACAATGCTGAACGCCGCAGCAGTTGGCACCTGCGTTTCGTCATCATCGGAGACGTGCTGCGATGATCCTTGCATGTACTCATCTTGAGAAATAAGTGGTTGGGCATCGCTGCACTCAATCTCTTCCACTTCTGGGGCAGGGCTAGGTGGATGGCCCTGGGAAACCCTGCTGACAGAGTCCTCAAAAAGAATAAGAGACTGCTGTATGGCTTGGGGCTCAGACTGCTGGCCTGATTTGCAAGGGGGTGAGGTGAAAGACGGTTGGACATTGGCTGCAGGTGCCAACTCTGACCTTTCTGCAGTAGACTGGGTGGGAGACAATGTGAAGGAACTGGAGGCACTGTCAGCAGCAAACCAATCTACTATCGCCTCAACTTGTTCTGGCCTCATCACTTCTAGGGGCGTTTGATGCCCTACCAAATACTGATGCAGGTTCTGTCGCCTACTCACACTTGAGGAAGGTGTTTCACTTGTGCGTGTAGCTGGCACAGATCGACCACGTCCTCTCCTTGCAACAGGAGCTCTACCAGCAGCACCACGACCCAGGCCACGGCCCTTATTTGACGGTCTCCTCATATTTCTGTAATTTAAGATCTTGCCCTAGAAAGGTTTTTATTGAATAGCGGAATAGGAAATATGATCCAAAAAAGTGTATGTATCTCGCACGTACAAAACCACACTAGGCCCCAATTACTATTGTTTCTACCCCTAAAAGGATGGATGAGGAGTAGGAGGAGTATGGAACAGACAGCACCCTCAAATCTTCAGAAGTATGAGATGAACCCCAAAAACTTGGAAAGGTGGATCTCACACGTACCGACACAGACTATCCCGCAATTCAATTGATCCTCAAAGGTTTTTATTGAATAGCGGAATAGGAAATATGATCAAAAAAAGTGTATGTATCTCGCACGTACACAACCACACTAGGCCCCAATTACTATTGTTTGTACCCCTAAAAGGATGGATGAGGAGTAGGAGGAGTATGGAACAGGCAGCACCCTCAAATCTTCAGAAGTATGAGATGAACCCCAAAAACTTGGAAAGGTGGATCTCTCTCACACGTACCAACACAGACTATCCCCCAATTTAACTGATCCCCAAAGGTTTTTGATTAAATAGCGGAATAGAAAATATGATCCAAAAAAAGTGTATGTATATCACACGTACACAACCACACTAGGCCCCAATTACTATTGTTTGTACCCCTAAAAGGCTAGGAGTAGGGGGAGTATGGAACAGGCAGCACCCTCAAACCTTCAGAAGTATGAGATGAACCCCAACAACTTGGAAAGGTGGATCTCTCTCACACGTACCAACACAGACTATCCCCCAATTTAACTGATCCCCAAAGGTTTTTGATTAAATAGCGGAATAGAAAATATGATCCAAAAAAAGTGTATGTATATCACACGTACACAACCACACTGGGCCCCAATTACTATTGTTTGTACCCCTAAAAGGCTAGATGAGGAGTAGGGGGAGTATGGAACAGGCAGCACCCTCAAACCTTCAGAAGTATGAGATGAACCCCAACAACTTGGAAAGGTGGATCTCTCTCACACGTACCAACACAGACTATCCCCCAATTTAACTGATCCCCAAAGGTTTTTGATTAAATAGCGGAATAGAAAATATGATCCAAAAAAAGTGTATGTATATCACACGTACACAACCACACTAGGCCCCAATTACTATTGTTTGTACCCCTAAAAGGCTAGGAGTAGGGGGAGTATGGAACAGGCAGCACCCTCAAACCTTCAGAAGTATGAGATGAACCCCAACAACTTGGAAAGGTGGATCTCTCTCACACGTACCAACACAGACTATCCCCCAATTTAACTGATCCCCAAAGGTTTTTGATTAAATAGCGGAATAGAAAATATGATCCAAAAAAAGTGTATGTATATCACACGTACACAACCACACTAGGCCCCAATTACTATTGTTTGTACCCCTAAAAGGCTAGATGAGGAGTAGGGGGGGTATGGAACAGGCAGCACCCTCAAACCTTCAGAAGTATGAGATGAACCCCAACAACTTGGAAAGGTGGATCTCTCTCACACGTACCAACACAGACTATCCCCCAATTTAACTGATCCCCAAAGGTTTTTGATTAAATAGCGGAATAGAAAATATGATCCAAAAAAAGTGTATGTATATCACACGTACACAACCACACTAGGCCCCAATTACTATTGTTTGTACCCCTAAAAGGCTAGATGAGGAGTAGGGGGGGTATGGAACAGGCAGCACCCTCAAACCTTCAGAAATATGAGATGAACCCCAACAACTTGGAAAGGTGGATCTCTCTCACACGTACCAACACAGACTATCCCCCAATTTAACTGATCCCCAAAGGTTTTTGATTAAATAGCGGAATAGAAAATATGATCCAAAAAAAGTGTATGTATATCACACGTACACAACCACACTGGGCCCCAATTACTATTGTTTGTACCCCTAAAAGGCTAGATGAGGAGTAGGGGGAGTATGGAACAGGCAGCACCATCAAACCTTCAGAAGTATGAGATGAACCCCAACAACTTGGAAAGGTGGATCTCTCTCACACGTACCAACACAGACTATCCCCCAATTTAACTGATCCCCAAAGGTTTTTGATTAAATAGCGGAATAGAAAATATGATCCAAAAAAAGTGTATGTATATCACACGTACACAACCACACTAGGCCCCAATTACTATTGTTTGTACCCCTAAAAGGCTAGGAGTAGGGGGAGTATGGAACAGGCAGCACCCTCAAACCTTTAGAAGTATGAGATGAACCCCAACAACTTGGAAAGGTGGATCTCTCTCACACGTACCAACACAGACTATCCCCCAATTTAACTGATCCCCAAAGGTTTTTGATTAAATAGCGGAATAGAAAATATGATCCAAAAAAAGTGTATGTATATCACACGTACACAACCACACTAGGCCCCAATTACTATTGTTTGTACCCCTAAAAGGCTAGGAGTAGGGGGAGTATGGAACAGGCAGCACCCTCAGACCTTCAGAAGTATGAGATGAACCCCAACAACTTGGAAAGGTGGATCTCTCTCACACGTACCAACACAGACTATCCCCCAATTTAACTGATCCCCAAAGGTTTTTGATTAAATAGCGGAATAGAAAATATGATCCAAAAAAAGTGTATGTATATCACACGTACACAACCACACTAGGCCCCAATTACTATTGTTTGTACCCCTAAAAGGCTAGGAGTAGGGGGAGTATGGAACAGGCAGCACCCTCAAACCTTCAGAAGTATGAGATGAACCCCAACAACTTGGAAAGGTGGATCTCTCTCACACGTACCAACACAGACTATCCCCCAATTTAACTGATCCCCAAAGGTTTTTGATTAAATAGCGGAATAGAAAATATGATCCAAAAAAAGTGTATGTATATCACACGTACACAACCACACTGGGCCCCAATTACTATTGTTTGTACCCCTAAAAGGCTAGATGAGGAGTAGGGGGAGTATGGAACAGGCAGCACCCTCAAACCTTCAGAAGTATGAGATGAACCCCAACAACTTGGAAAGGTGGATCTCTCTCACACGTACCAACACAGACTATCCCCCAATTTAACTGATCCCCAAAGGTTTTTGATTAAATAGCGGAATAGAAAATATGATCCAAAAAAAGTGTATGTATATCACACGTACACAACCACACTAGGCCCCAATTACTATTGTTTGTACCCCTAAAAGGCTAGGAGTAGGGGGAGTATGGAACAGGCAGCACCCTCAAACCTTCAGAAGTATGAGATGAACCCCAACAACTTGGAAAGGTGGATCTCTCTCACACGTACCAACACAGACTATCCCCCAATTTAACTGATCCCCAAAGGTTTTTGATTAAATAGCGGAATAGAAAATATGATCCAAAAAAAGTGTATGTATATCACACGTACACAACCACACTAGGCCCCAATTACTATTGTTTGTACCCCTAAAAGGCTAGATGAGGAGTAGGGGGGGTATGGAACAGGCAGCACCCTCAAACCTTCAGAAGTATGAGATGAACCCCAACAACTTGGAAAGGTGGATCTCTCTCACACGTACCAACACAGACTATCCCCCAATTTAACTGATCCCCAAAGGTTTTTGATTAAATAGCGGAATAGAAAATATGATCCAAAAAAAGTGTATGTATATCACACGTACACAACCACACTAGGCCCCAATTACTATTGTTTGTACCCCTAAAAGGCTAGATGAGGAGTAGGGGGGGTATGGAACAGGCAGCACCCTCAAACCTTCAGAAGTATGAGATGAACCCCAACAACTTGGAAAGGTGGATCTCTCTCACACGTACCAACACAGACTATCCCCCAATTTAACTGATCCCCAAAGGTTTTTGATTAAATAGCGGAATAGAAAATATGATCCAAAAAAAGTGTATGTATATCACACGTACACAACCACACTAGGCCCCAATTACTATTGTTTGTACCCCTAAAAGGCTAGATGAGGAGTAGGGGGGGTATGGAACAGGCAGCACCCTCAAACCTTCAGAAGTATGAGATGAACCCCAACAACTTGGAAAGGTGGATCTCTCTCACACGTACCAACACAGACTATCCCCCAATTTAACTGATCCCCAAAGGTTTTTGATTAAATAGCGGAATAGAAAATATGATCCAAAAAAGTGTATGTATATCACACGTACACAACCACACTAGGCCCCAATTACTATTGTTTGTACCCCTAAAAGGCTAGGAGTAGGGGGAGTATGGAACAGGCAGCACCCTCAAACCTTCAGAAGTATGAGATGAACCCCAACAACTTGGAAAGGTGGATCTCTCTCACACGTACCAACACAGACTATCCCCCAATTTAACTGATCCCCAAAGGTTTTTGATTAAATAGCGGAATAGAAAATATGATCCAAAAAAAGTGTATGTATATCACACGTACACAACCACACTAGGCCCCAATTACTATTGTTTGTACCCCTAAAAGGCTAGGAGTAGGGGGAGTATGGAACAGGCAGCACCCTCAAACCTTCAGAAGTATGAGATGAACCCCAACAACTTGGAAAGGTGGATCTCTCTCACACGTACCAACACAGACTATCCCCCAATTTAACTGATCCCCAAAGGTTTTTGATTAAATAGCGGAATAGAAAATATGATCCAAAAAAAGTGTATGTATATCACACGTACACAACCACACTAGGCCCCAATTACTATTGTTTGTACCCCTAAAAGGCTAGATGAGGAGTAGGGGGAGTATGGAACAGGCAGCACCCTCAAATCTTCAGAAGTATGAGATTGTGTTCACTGTACCCCACAAAGATTGAGTTCACTGCACCCCACAATGATTGTGTTCACTGCACCCCACAAAGATTGTGTTCACTGCACCTCACAAAGATTGTGTTCACTGTACCCCCCAAAGATTGTGTTCACTGCACCCCACAAAGATTCTGTTCACTGTACCCCACAAAGATTGTGTTCACTGCACCCTAAAAGGATGTTGTTCACTGCACCCCACAAAGATTGTGTTCACTGCACCCTAAAAGGATGTTGTTCACTGCACCCCAAAAAGATTGTGTTCACTGTACCCCCCCAAAGATTGTGTTCACTGCACCCCACAAAGATTGTGTTCACTGCACCCCAAAAAGATTGTGTTCACTGTACCCCCCAAAGATTGTGTTCACTGCACCCCAAAAAGATTGTGTTCACTGTACCCCCCAAAGATTGTGTTCACTGCACCCCACAAAGATTCTGTTCACTGTACCCCACAAAGATTGTGTTCACTGCACCCCAAAAAGATTGTGTTCACTGTACCCCCCCAAAGATTGTGTTCACTGCACCCCACAAAGATTCTGTTCACTGCACCCCACAAAGGATTTTGTTCACTGCACCCCAAAAAGATTGTGTTCACTGCACCCCAAAAAGGATTTTGATCACTGCACCCCAAAAAGGATGTTGTTCACTGCACCCCAAAAATTATTTTGTTCACTCCACCCCAAAAAGATTGTGTTCACTGCACCCCACAAAGATTGTGTTCACTGCACCCCAAAAAGATTGTGTTCACTGTACCCCCCAAAGATTGTGTTCACTGCACCCCACAAAGATTCTGTTCACTGTACCCCACAAAGATTGTGTTCACTGCACCCCAAAAAGATTGTGTTCACTGCACCCCAAAAAGGATGTTGTTCACTGCACCCCAAAAAGGATGTTGTTCACTCCACCCCAAAAAGATTGTGTTCACTGCACCCCACAAAGATTGTGTTCACTGCACCCCAAAAAGATTGTGTTCACTGCACCCCAAAAATGATTTTGTTCACTGCACCCCAAAAAGGATTTTGTTCACTGCACCCCAAAAAGGATGTTGTTCACTCCACCCCAAAAAGATTGTGTTCACTGCACCCCAAAAAGATTGTGTTCACTGCACCCCACAAAGGATTTTGTTCACTGCACCCCAAAAAGATTGTGTTCACTGCACCCCAAAAAGGATGTTGTTCACTGCACCCCAAAAAGGATTTTGTTCACTGCACCCCAAAAAGATTGTGTTCACTGCACCCCACAAAGGATTTTGTTCACTGCACCCCACAAAGATTGTGTTCACTGCACACCAAAAAGGATTGTGTTCACTGCACCCCAAAAAGATTTTGTTCACTGCACCCCAAAAAGATTGTGTTCACTGCAGCCCAAAAAGATTGTGTTCACTGCAGCCCAAAAAGATTGTGTTCACTGCAGCCCAAAAAGATTGTGTTCACTGCAGCTCACACACAGAAAAATGGATGTGGATCACTGACACCTGCCTATCTCCAATCCCACACCACACAGCAATATCGATTGTAGTTTGTAGAACACAGTTTCCCTAAAATTCAGCAGACTCTGTCCCTAACAGGATTGAGAAGAGATCGTAGATCAGGATTGAGTGCAGATTCACCCCACCCCCCACACAGCAATATCGATTGTAGTTTGTAGAAGACACTGACCCTATAATTCAGCAGACTCTATCCCTAAAATGCCTACAACTCGCCCTGCCTAAACACTCCGACCTGTCCCTCAATTCTATCCGGACACAAATGTTTTTTTCCTGCCTATCTTTCCCTAATCAGCAGCCAGCACATTGATGTGTGCTCTGTCCCTTAGCTAAGCAGCAGAATGACGCTGCTGCGGCGGCTGCCTCGAACTTATAAAGACTTGGTCACATGCTTCAGACGGCCAATCACAGCTACTAAGACATTTGCAGGCATGGCTGGGATGGCTTAAGGCACACCAGTTAAACGATTGTTGATTGGCTGTTGAAAGCCCGCCATGAAAAGAGCGCCAAAGCATGCAAAACCCGGAAATAAAACGACCGAACACGGATTTTTACCCGAACATACAGTAAAGTGTCCGTGTCCGTGTTCGGGTAAAAAAAATCCAATTATTCGGTACGAACACGAATAATACAGTCCGTGTTCGCTCAACACTAATGAAGAGCCTAGGGCAAAAGAGCATAAGAACAGGGTAGGTATTAACTCGAGAGGAATTTAAAGATTACCTGCACACCAAATGTTTCTATATTATGACCTCATGTAGGTGATTCACATTGACTCCGTTGTATTTTATTTTCCAGATCATGTATTACATAGTTGCACATTGGCCAAATTGACCCGTGAGGCTCTTCAATGCTGCTCAGACCTCGAGCAAATAAAAGAGACTGCAACGGCATTGCAAGGAAAGATGCGTGATTTTGTGGACATGCTTGCCAAATTTTAAAAAAAATTATTTTAAAATTTTTTACTGTTTGTTTTGGGATGTTCCCATTTTTATATAATATTTTATGCCAGTTTTATGACACTCAGATGTTAAAGAGTGTACCCAAGTTTGGGAAAAGCACTTTCCAACACCCTAACCCTAACCCTAACCCTAACCCTAACCCTAACCCTGTGAATGTTTGATACTAAAACATTTTTACATTCAACAATGTGTGTTCTATTCTTTATTAGACTTTCGTTGGGGGGTCGAGGTCTAAAGCTGTGTAAAGAAGCACTAAATGTATGATGGCTGTCCTATTCACATATTTACATGTTAATGAAAGCATTTGGGACACTGCCATATGCAAGTTGCTGGAGGTGTCAATGAAATGTTAAAGATACCCCCAGTTTTAACGCATATCACAGTGCGATCTGACATTTCACACAGGATCGGATCACACAAGTTTGAACGACTGTGCGATCCTATCCTGATGCGGCTGAATAAATGCATCATGTGCGACTTTTGTGCGAGTGCAGTGCAAATTGAGCCATACAAACTGTATAGCTGATTTTCGCATGAACATCTGATCGCATGTAATAAAGGAGCAGTGCGCTACGATATTACATGCCATCAGATGTGCAGTGTGAATTGAGACATACACTTTGTATGGCTACATTCGCACTGAACACGCATACAAGTCGCACATGACCCTTTATTTCTGATGTATCTGGATTGGATCGCACAGTGCTTAACACTTGTGGAATACAATCCTGTGGAAAAAGTAAGTGGCGGGTCACCCTTATGCAATGCTGGAAGGCTGCAAAGTCGCAGACTTCCCGCATCGCATAAGTGTGACTCAACACTCAAGGTACTAGCAGTCCTAGGATTCAATATGGCATTGATATTGCCAGTAGCAATCAGTGTAGGGAGATCAGTGTAATCTATAGTGTATTGCTTGTTCGTTGCTCTAGTTCACTTTCCATTACCTATATATATATAACACTTTGAGATGAACAATGATCAAGTTTCACATAACACTGACATATCCTAACATTGGTGGGCAGTGAGAAGGATGTCATAAATGAACACAACATAACAGGTGTAGGTACTTTGTTAATACCCTAATGTATTATCTGAAATATATAGTATGGGCAACTTCTGGACAATGAACACCAATATAAGGTGACATTAGATGAACCTTGGGTGTGACCTAGTTCTCAATGTGACAGGGTTTGTGTACATTTTGTGGGGTGCAGAAGGCCCTTGTATTTACACCACTGGCTAAAAAATAACACATGGCCATCATCACTTTGGATCAGCTGGTGAGAGACTACAGTCAAGAAACACACTGATGAATGTATTAACCCTTCCAAAGTCACACATATATAACACATGATTAACCCAAATAATTGTGTTTGGCATATGTGCCCAAATGATTATAATCCACAATACAGAATCATTGCAATTTTTGTTTAATGTGTTGAAAAATAATATATCTCTGACATTTATCTTGTGTGTCCAATCTTTAACAAGATTAATGTGTTTGTGACAGTGATTGCTGCCAGGACACAGCTCCTCTCCCCACGAAATAGTCCAGATATTCCTGGCGGATCTGACGGGCCCTGTGTGATGCCAATGCTGACCGTCCAACTTCCATTGACGGCATGGACTCCACTTGGTTAGAAGGTTGGGCCTCTCCACTTGTACCTGGCATAGCAGGGTCAGTATCCAGTTGCTGCAATACATAATTTTGTGCATTCCTGCGTAGGAAGTTGTGCAAAATGCAGCAACACAAGACCACATTATCCACTTTGTACAGTGCCAGGTTTATGGACGTCAGGAATATCCGGAACCGGTTGGCCATTATCCCGAAGGCATTCTCCACAACTCTGCGAGCTCTGGACAACCGGTAGTTGTAAATCCTTTGGTCTGGGGTGAGGTTCCTCTGAGGGTAGGGCTTCATGAGATGCTCCCCAAGCGCAAAAGCCTCATCTGCGATAAACACAAAGCTCATACCCTCAACAGTTTGCTCCCTGGATGGCAGGTTCAGAGTGCCGTTCTTTAGACGACGAGCGAACTCCGTCTGATCAATAACTCCCCCATCCGAATTGCGGCCATTTTTGCCAATATCCAAAAAAATAAACTCATAGTTTGCATTAACTATGGCTAGCATGACTATACTAAAAAAACCTTTATAATTATAATAAAATGTGCCGGAATTCGGAGGGGGGACAATGCGGACGTGCTTCCCATCAATAGCACCCCCACAATTGGGAAAATTCCACTTCTCCAGAAATTGATCAGAAATCTCCAGCCATTGCTCTGCGTTTGAAGGAAACTGTGGGGAAAAAATAAAAAAAAATAAAAAAAATAAAATTAGTGCTTGAGCACATCACATTATTAATTACACACACAGTTGTCTGTTAAATGCTTATGCAACTTGCTAAAAAAATATACAACAGGAAGGCAAAGGTTTGGATATGGGGATGTAACATCTACATACATTTATTTTCAACCTCCTATTGTTCTTATATTGTAAAGGGCCATACACACTAGAAGATTCTCTGAAGACTTTTTCGTGCAGATTTACCTTTTCTATGTAGTGCAAGGGCCTACCAGATTGCATAGGATTTGAAAGTGTTTGTTGGACCTCATATTATTTGGTTTTGGTAAATCGGAAGGATAAATTGTTCTGACAATCTTCTAGTGTGTATGGCCCATTATACTCACCAGCTAGAGCTGAGATTTACAAACTACGGCCCTCCAGCTGTTGCAGAACTACACATCCCATGAGGCCTTGTAATTCTCTGACATTCACAGACATGACTAGGCATGATGGAAATTGAAGTTCGTGAACAACTGGTGGGCCATAGTTTGAAGACCTCTGAACTTGAGCTTTGGTATATGCTGACTTTGAGATTTAGCATGTGGGTGGGGGATGGGTAAGTAAAACTGGGCATTTATACATCAATAAGGGCTTGTGGTCAGTGAAGGTTTTAACATCATTACATAAACATACAGAATCATAGGTGGGAATGGATGGACTGATGTATTTTAGATAAATCATTAACTAGGTACTAAAACATTGGCCAAGGAATAATTGTTTGAGGGAAAGCAATAAAATGACCCAAATTCAAAATACTGTTAACAGGCAATGCGTTTAGGGACACATAGGAGAGAATGGTGGGGTGGTTAGTGGGTAATTTTACAAATGGTTAAAGATAATCTACATCTTTACTACTATGTGCATGCGGACAGAGGGTAGTTTACAAATAATGGCCTGTATCAATTGCTGTACATCCAAAAACATCATAATTCTGGTGAAACTAGTAATACATGTAATGTAATGTAAAAAATCAAACATACCTTGATATAGTCCTTCTGCAAGACCTTGATGATGGCAGAGCAGGTCTCAGGGATGATGATACCAAGTGTTTGGGGGGAGATGCCTGTGGTGAACTTCAGATCCTGCAGGCTTCTCCCTGTTGCAAGATACCTCAACGTCGCAATTAACCTTTGCTCAGGAGTAATTGCAAGCCGCATACAAGTATCCTGCTTCAGAATATAGGGGGACACCAGGGCAAGAAGACGGTAAAAGATGGGATCCGTCATCCTCAAATAATTCCTGAAGTCATCAGGATTATTTTCCTGGAGCTCCCTCAGCAAGGACATATGAGAAAATTGATCACGGTTAAGCAACCAATTTTTCGTCCAGGAGGTCCGCTTCTTCTTCCTATTGCTCGTACGTCGTCTCAGAGCCAAAACTCCAACACTAACGACAGCAACGGACGAATTCACGGTCGCCATAATAAATTCTCGAACGATGTCTCGGAAAATAGCGAAATGTCGTCAACCAAACAAATGCTACCGAAATCAGCGCGAGATGCCCAGAAGGGTCACGGCCAAACACTCACTTCCTCTTTTGTAGCGGCGAACGTGCGTGGAACGTAGTGACGTCATTTTCTGTCGGAAGACAAATGTCCTGGGCAAGTTTAGAGCACTTTTCAACAGACAAACAACAAACACACCAGCCGCGAACATTTGTAGGACGTTCTGTCGGCCGACGATCGGTACGTGTGTACGGGGCTTCACCCTACCAAAATATGTTCAAAGAATCGTAGACCTAACTGCAATTGAGCACCTTCTAAACAAAACGAGTGAACCCAACCACACAACTTCTATTCTTCAAGAGCTGCTGAGAAGGAGGACCCTATTTGGGAAGGTCTTCTAGGAAGATCATTTTCCACTGAAGAATGGAGAAAATCCTTTATATTCACCCAAACTTGGTTGAAATAGGTTGCTCTAGAGCAGTGATGGCGAACCTTGGCACCGCAGATGTTTTGGAACTACATTTCTCATAATGCTCAACTACACTGCAGAGTGCATGAGCACCATGGGAAATGTAGTTCCAGAACATCTGGGCTGCCAAGATTCGCCATCACTGCTCTAGAGTATCTGCCAAGTAAGTGTATTTATAATATTTCGCACCTCACACTTAGGTTTTATACATCCTTTTGGAAATGGCAGCCATATTGAATATTACCTGCCAAAAAAGTGTCCCACACCACTAGTTAACTAAGAATCCTGGCAGGCCCATCAAGTAGGTATCTGCCTTGATATAGATTCGTGTAAACCTTATGACAAGAGGTCATAAAACCTAATTAAATCATAGTTACCATCATTATTAAACACTGGCATTTATACGTTATTCCACCACTGGCTTGAACCTGTGTCTCTATAACAGTCAATAGCTTCAAAAACCCTTAGATTACAGCCATAACAGTAACCAAGGTCCTACCACCAGGAAAAACCCTTCGCACTCATCTGATACCCTATAAAACCCAAATATACAACCTTTGTAGCACTTATAGTTTATAATGAGTCATACATTTTTGTTAAAAAAACAAAGAAACCGCGCTCTTACATCATAAAATACATATCAACTGTAGCACCCTCCTAATTAGGTGCTAGGTTCAAAGCATTTTATGCTCCATCTGCTTATCAGGGGAGCCTGATCTATTAGGTTGCCTGTTGCATGTTCCCAGGTGTGATTCACTGGGTCTAAGGAAGTGTACCCACTGCATCCAATAGGGGAGCCTGTTGGACAGTGGATGAAACCTAGCCAGTGACACATTGGCTTTTGTGAGAGTCCCAGTGGGAGGGAACTCTTGCAGTGCATCCTGGAATTGCTCATAAAAGCTGGAGGGACATGTGACAGGGTGTCTTTGGCGGGAAGCAGACTCCCAGGAGGAGGCTGATGGCTGTCTCTCTTCCTGTTGCATGAGGAAGAGAGACAGCCATCAGCCTCCTCCTGGGAGTCTGATGGCGGTCGGCCTAGTGAACCAAGTGTGGAGCTGAGCTGCAGAGGATCCTGTAAAACTGACAGTGAAGCTGCCGGCAGAGTCTTCTGGAAAAAACAGTGTTGGTGAGTTCCAGGGGACTTGCCAAAGGGTCTGCCCAGGAAAGGGGACCACTCCAGTATAGTCAGAGGATAAAGGGTCAGCCCACACAGTGTGTCAGAGTAAAGGGGTGCCATGTAGAACCTGCAAGACTCGGGAAAAAGGGCGTGCCAAGTAGGACCCTGAAGAGTGATTCACAGTACAGTACAATTTGTTTAATTCTACTTCACTATGGTGGCAAGGTGAAGCAGCGGCCTTGCCGCATCCAGCTATTATCAGAAGTCCCAGCAATTGTGCATAGTTTGTTCAGTTGGAGTATCCCACTCATCCCTTCTCCTATCCCAGTTCTCAAATGATACCACAAAAAAAAAAAAAAAAAACCCTGGACTGTTTTCTGACTGAGCCAAGAACTTAGAATATACTGCATTGTCAATTTGTTTCTATGGGTAACCCAGGGGAATCTGTAACCAGCAGCTCCCAAGGGAGTAGTGCTACACACTATAGGGAATAAACAATAGTGAATAGACAAATAAATAATACATGTTCATATAAATGTAAAAAAAATACATAAAAATTGTGAAGTCTATATATATAATCCCACACGTAAATAGCATCCTTAGTGAATATAGGAAAGGTTCCTCTCCACCAGCATGCAGATGCACTATACACTCACCAGACTTAATTGGCCCCCTATTACAGGGAGTCTAATTGCTCATATGGTAAAATCCAAGATGTCACCGGTTTGCGCTCCACCTGCGTTCCAGCAAAAATATTAATCCCGAAATATTGGAAATCAAAGAAAATACCAACAATGAAGGATTGCTTTAGGGAAGTAGATAGTATTAGATTAATGAAAGAATTAATAACCTGCAAAATGACTCTTGGCCAAAATTTCATAGAATTTGGAGAAGCTGGCTTGAGTTTAAACAATCCTCAGTTTATATAAGTTGTATCGGTAATGAGAATATTTTACAAGAGGTGTGTGTGTGTTTGTCAAGATGGAGGAAATTTTATAAAGAAGGTATAAGGATGATAGGATGATGGAGAATTGTTGGGCCACGCCCTGCCTGACTGTGTCTCTACCCTTTGCTCATCCTCTTTTTTTTGGGGAGGCGATGGACAAGGAAACAAAGTAAGTTAGGGTGAAGTCAGAGTGGCAGTTGTAGGCAGTTACCTCTGGACCTACCCCATAATCAACAAAAAATACTTCAAGATTTTTTTGGTATTTTATGATTTTCCACTGTTAATTTATTGTTTTATTTTTAGTGAAGTCACTGGTTGGAGATCTAGCTGGGTGAATAGGGACTGATAGGTAGAAACAGGGAGGTAGCTATATATGGGCCCTCCTGGTACTCCCCTCTCAACTACTATAAATTGTTTGCACATTTTTTTTGAGTTGGGTTTTTTTTTTTTGTGTTCACTTAGATACTGTAGTATAATGTAATTAGTTTGAATATATGGGAAAGAGGGATTGGGGGGAATGACAAAGGAACATGGTAAGTTAGGGTGGAATCAGGGTGGCAGCTATAGGCAGTTACCCCTGGGCCTAACTCTTAATCAACAACAAATATTTCAAACATTTTTTTTTGTATTTTATGTTTTTTTACTGTTAAATTATTGGGGTGTTTAAATTTTTAGTGAGGTCACTGGTTGGAGATCTAGGGGGGTGAATGGGGGCTGACTAATAGGTAGAACCAGGGAGGTAGCCATATATAGGTCCTTTTGGTACTACCCTCTTAACTATTATAAATCGTTTGCACGTCTTTTTTTGGTTGTTTTTTGTTTTCTGTTCTCTTCCTTAGGGGTGGGGGCTGGGGGTTTGATGGAAAAGCTAGGTGGACTTTTGAATGTGAGGAGGAAGACTGGAAAAGGTACCCATGTTTTGAAGAGAAGGGTTTGTATTTTTTTTTTCTTTCTTTTTTTTTTTTTTTGAGATATACGCTCGTAATTATTTGTATATCGTGGGGTATTTAAAATGTTTTTTTCTTGTGCATATTTGAGGAATACTACCTGTGATTTTGATTGTTTTGTCCTCCTATGTTTTCTTTTTCAATAATTTATTAAAAAAGAGTTTAAAATAAAATTATTGTAATCTGAAGGAAGGGGCACACTGATATCCTGGATATTGCAGGAGGCAAATCAAATTCAGATACGTACACTGAATTGAAAAATACATTTATCAATCTAATAATGAATCGGGAGCAGCATTACTGTGTCTTTTTTAATCTACTTGGAATTCAGCCTTAGCACAGCTAGAATAAACTTACTTGAGTGAATCAGTGTTGAAAAAAAAAAAAAAAAATTTAATTTTTTTTTTTTTTTTGCATTATTTGTATGCAGATTTGTCTACTTTGCAGTGAAAAACTAAATTCATGAGCCAGGGTCAACTGGATTTCTACAATTCTCTTTACATCAGACAAATCTAAATTCCAAAATTCATGACAATCAAAAAGTGAGGGTTCTGCCATTCTACTGATTTGATAATTGCCTTTTACTTTCACAGATGGTGACAGGTCGTACATCTGAAATGGGCTGTGCTATGAATAAATGTATTGTCAATGGAACAGAAGAAGCTTTTTTTGTCTGTCAGTATTACCCTGCGTGAGTATTACCTCTAAATGCTATTTAACTAAACTTTATCTGAGCACTAAAAACTAAAAATGCTATTTAAATTATTTTTAATATTCAAAGCAAAATCACCCATCCTTCCATGTTTCTATGGTTTATTTTGTTGAGAAATCACTTTAAATAAACACCCCCTCAGCATTTTTAGCCATGGCCATCTTGAGTAAGGACAGATGATTCATGTAGAATTTGCTTCCATCTGCCCTTAGCTCCTTCCTGCAGGCAGGAGGGTGTGCTTAGCTGGGAAAACTCCTCCTCTAGGTGAAAGAAAAAATGCCCATGAGGACTCCTGGGGTGTATGACATCATTTTGACCTGGGCCAGAAATCAGAAAGCAACTTAAGATATGTAAAAAAAGAAAAAAAAAAAAAAAAGAAAGGTTAATACAAGACAATATTGTATTTCTTATCTACCGTATTTAATGCTAGCAGTATAAGGATTAAAAATAGGTAATGTTGATTGAGAGAGTTTAGTTCTACGTAACCTGCTTCCAACACATAACCTGTAGGGATGAGTTTTGAGTTCGAGTTGAACGTAAGTTCAACTCGAACATCGGAATTCGTGTGTTCGCTGAACACACAAACAAATGGTGCCGTTCCTGGGAAGTTCACCCGCCGGCGCATCTGAAAAATAGAAAAAAAAAACAAAAGAAGCTCTAGCCTCTTGAGACGCCACTGTCATAATGTGCTGCTGGAGCTGTGACAGCTCTTTTATAGGAAAGGGGCGAGGACACCGCCCTTTCTGACGACGTCAATAATTTATTCACTGCACCTGAGCAGTGCATTATGGGGCGCTCCTGACGTCAGATTCCTATAAAAAGAGCTGTCAAACTCAAACAGCTCATTACACGGAAGGCGTCTTGAGACGCAGGAGATTCTTTTTTTTTTTTCTATTTTTTGGGTGCGACGGTCGTGATTGACGATGGATTTACATCGGGGGACACTATTTTTTTATTTTTTAATAAAGGACTTGTCAAAAACTGGCTTTTGTCTTTATTTTTGTTCACGTTTATGGTGAATGGGTAGGGGTACGATGCACCCGATATCCATTCACATAGGGGACGGGATCTGGGGGCCCCCTTGTTAAAGTGGCAAGTGGCCTGTTATGGTTCAGGAGGGGGGACGAGCGAGCTAGGCTGTTTGCTCGGCTAAGGGTCTGGTATGGATTTTGGGGGGACCCCATGCCCTTTATTTTTTTTCTCTTTTGGCGTGGGGTTTTGCCTTAAAATCCGTACCAGACCCAAAGGGCCTGGTATGGACTGAGGAGGAGACCCAACGCCATGTTTTTCTTGTCATTTTATCTGTATTGCCGGGAGCCAACAATACATGTTTAAATGACATTTTTTCCTTTAGAAATGTCAGTATTGCTGCAGCAGGCCAGCAACATCGCACACATGCGCCACTTTACAGGCACAGTAAGGGGACCCCCAGGCACGATGTTTAAAGGAATTTTTCATTTTTATTGTTTCACTTTAGGCATCATTAAAATCACTGCTCCTGTAAAATTGTTTATAAAAAAAATTGCATTGGTACTTGTTCCCCAGGGCAGTACCCAGAACCCCATAAACTTTTTTTTGGGCAATAACTTGCATTTAAGCCTTTAAAGTGAGGACTTTTGGTTTTTCATGTTTGAGTCCCATAGACTTTAATAGAGTTCGCATGTTCAAACAACTTTCCCCTGTTCGCAGTGTTCTGGTGCGAACCGAACCGGGGGGAGGGGGGTCCAGCTCATCACTAATAACCTGTTTATAAGGGCTTATCTCCAGGAACACTGGTCACAGAAGGTCTTCTTTCTTTGGCTCTGTAGTGCAGGAGGGTGGTCCAGTTTGCAATGCTCATGTCACTTCCTGGCCATGTTGAAGCTGTCCATCAGCATAAGCATCTAGCACAAGGTCCTGAAGCCTGCAGGAGTAAGGTCACTCAAAGGGTGGACACAAGACTGGATGAGGAGGTGCTTTGGTGATCACATAACAGTGGATTCACATTGATTGGGTTCAGGAGCAAGGAATAGGTTGTGAGTTTGGTATCAAATTAGGTATAGAGTTGGGCTTTCATTTCCCCCACCCTGAGGATACATCAATACTTATCCAAAACTGTTAGTTCTATGACAGCTAGCCTCTCCCAATTAGCATGGTTGCAGATCATGTGATCACTGTGACAGCCAATCCTAGTGATCACATGACTTTATTTACAAAAAGCCAGACCAAGACCCCTCAACATAGAGGGCCACTTTGACAGAGGCAGGTCACAGATATTACAGTAGTATGCAGACTGTGATAAAACAGAATAATGGAAAGTTTAAAAATATAAAAGATATTAGGTTAAAGTGGATGTAAAGTCAGAAGGTTTTTTATCTTAACCACTGCTGGACCGGAAGATTTACCCCCTTAATGACCAGGCCATTTTTTGCGATATGGCACTGCGTTACTTAATTTTAACTGACAATTGCGCGATCGTACAATGCTGTACCCAAATAAAATCGATGTCCTTTTTTTACCACAAATAGAGCTTTCTTTTGGTGGTATTTGATCACCTCTGCGATTTTTATTTTTTGTGCTATAAACAAAAAAAAGAGTGACAATTCTAAAAAAAAACAATATTTTTTACTTTCTGCTATAAAACATTCCCAATAATAAAAAAAAAAATTAAAAATCACATGTTTTCATCATTTTAGGCCAATATATGTTCTACTACATATTTTTGGTAAAAAAATCCCAATAAGAGTATATTGATTGGTTTGCGCAAAAGTTTTTATGTCTACAAACTAGGGAAAAGATTTATGTAATTTTTATTTATTAAATACTTTTTACTAGTAATGGCGGTGATCAGCAATTTTTAGCGGGACTGCGACATTGCAGCAGACGGATTGGACACCTAACCGACATTTTTGACACTTTTGAGGGGACCAGTGACATTACTACAGTAATTAGTGCTAAAAATATGTGCTGTTACTGTAATAATGGCACTGGCAGGGAAGGGGTTAACGCCAGGGGCGATCAAAGGATTAAATATGTCCATTGGTGGTGCTTTCTAACTGTGTGGGGGGTGGGCTTGCTAAGTGTGTGGGGGATGGGCTTGTTGGATGAACACATAGACCTGTGTTTCTAAATATTTCTTGTTCATTACTGACAGAACAGCAGTCTGCCGTGTTTACAATGGCAGACCGACGTTCTGTCTCCACAGGGAGCGATAGCGAGTGCCCGAAGGACATCGCGGCCACGTGACCCACTGATTGGCTCTCCCAGTGGTCAATCGGCACGTGTGCACGCCCCCACTAGTGGTCCCGCGAAGCGACATACAGGTACGTTGTTTTGCGGGACAGAGCTGACCTGCCGCAGTATAAGTACGGTTGCTGGTCGGCAAGTGGTTAATGCATTCTATGCATTAGGATAAAAAACCTTCTGTGTGCAGCAGCCCCCCTCAGCCCCCCTGATATCTACCTGATCCCATCTCGGTCCAGCGATGTTGCAGGACAGTCTCAGCTGCCTGGGACTCTCCCTCCTTATTGGCTGAGACGGCAGCGTGGTGCCATCGTCTCCTACTGCTGTCAATCAAAGTCAGTGAGTTAATGAGGAGAGAGAGGGGGTGGGCCAAACCACAGCTCTGAGTCCTGATGGAACTACTGCACAGCGCCGATTTACTCCCTTTCATTACCAGACCAGTTTCAGCTGCACATTCATGTGCTACTGTACATACAGTAAATTACATTTATGTCATTTTTTCATGTAAATAGAGCTTTCTTTTGGTGGTATTTGATCACCACTGCATTTTTTATTTGTTGCACTATAAACAAAAAAAGGCCAACAGTTTAAAAAAAAAAAAAAAAAGTTTTTTTTTTACTTTCTGCTATAAAATAGATCAAATAAAAAAAAAAAAAAAAAAAAAATTGAAATTCTCTATCGTCCATTGACAGACACAGCCTCATCTTCATGAGCTGTGTGGGTTATGCTGCCACCTGCAGAAGTAGTCTAGGCAGTATGTTAGTACAAAGCTTTTACATATACACGCCCACAGGGCTGTCCCTCCAGACATAACCCTCACAGACACAGCCCAGCACATCAGTTTGTTTCTGCCTAGAGAAGGAGTAGGACCAAGGTTTTCCCGCTGGGACCTCAGTCTCAGATTTTGTATTCTTTTTTTATTTTATTTCTCTTTATTTACTTGCTAACTAGTGTTCAGGAAAGAGTTTCCTGGTGATCTACAAGCAACAATGCCGGTTGGGGCTTCGCACTGGATAATCTAGATCCTTATGGTTCCCCCAGCCTGGCCTACGAGTGTGAGCAGGTTATAGTCCCTCCCGCACTAGGCCTAGCCACGATGGTGCCCTTTTTCTGGATGGGGATAAGCCTGTGAGTGGATGCCTCGCCGTGACATGACGACCTGGAATGCCCTGAGTCGCAGCGTACCCCTCGGCTGGCAGCACCCCCACTTCAGGTGGGAGGCAGTCTGCCAGAGCAGAGCCCCCCAGTCCATGGTATGGTGAGTAAATGTGCCCTCCTTGCCCTGCTGGTATTGGGGGGATGTGGGCCCTTTCCTGGGGATAACGGGATTTGTGCCTCTTGAAAGATCCCCCTGGCCTGCCTGGTGCCCGGTCTGTGTGTCTTACCCTCCCCCCTTCCCTGTTCCTGCAGGGGGCTATGAGTCTGGAGCGCCTGGCACCCTGGGGGGGGTGGCATGGTACCTTGGGCTTGCTGGTTCCTGTTGTGGATCCTGAGGCCTTCATAGTGTCGGTCCCTGGCCGCTTGGCTCGTGGGGGCAATGTCGTTTTTTTCCCCATAGACTTGTATGGGGCAACCATTTTCCCTGAGCTTTCTATTGCTTCTGTATGGGCAACCATGTTTGTGTGGCCTTTGGGCTGCACTGAGCAGCGTGACCTTTCCTTAAGGCAGATCACTTACAACCTGTTCATGGTGCCCAGAAATGAGGGCAAGGTGCGTCCAATTCTGGATCACAAGGCTCTGAACCGCTTTGTGCGGGTGCAGAAGTTTTGAATGGAGTCCATTCGGTCAGTGGTGGCATCATTGATCCAGGGAGATTTTCTTGCCTTCATCAATCTCAAAGATGCGTATCTCCACGTCCCCATTTTCGAGGGACACCAGCGATTCCTCTGCTTTGCGGTGGCAGAGGAGCACTTTCAATTTGTGGCATTACCCTTTGGTCTTGCCTCGGCTCCTAAAGTATTTACCAAGGTCCTGGCTCCTGTGCTGGCCTTTGTACGTTGGTGAGGTATCTCATTTGTGGGATATCTGGACGATCTCCTGTTGCGAGCAGTTTTCCACTCAGAGCTGTTGGGAAACATCTCTATCATGATTCAGACCCTTCAAGAATTCGAGTGGACGATCAATTAAAAAAAATCTGCTCTGACGCCATCAGTACGGGTCACTTATCTGGGGCTGACCCTCGACTCTTCACTGGCGTGGGTCTTTCTCCCCCTGGACAAACTTTAGAAGCTGCAAAAAGCAGTCAGGTTGCTGATAGAGACCAATCAGTCCTCCATGCAGGCTTGCATGAGGGCCCTGGGTCTGATGGTTTCGATCTTCGAAGCAGTCGGGTTTGCTCAGTCTCATTCGAGACCTTTTCAAAACGAGATTCTGGTGAAATGGAACAGAGATCCTCAGTCATTGGACCAGAAGATTTGCTTGAGCCATCTTACAAAGTCTTTCTTGGTGGCTCCAGTCACCTGCCCTGTGCCAGGGCAGGTCCTTCCTGTCGGTGTTCTGGATGGTGGTCACCACGGACGCCAGCCTGTCAGGCTTGGGTGGAGTGCTGGGGAAGCTCTGTACCCAGGAAGAGTTTTCTTTGCCGATCAATATTCTGGAGCTCAGAGCGATCAAGCTCTGCCTGCTTCACTGGACCAGTCGGCTCTGCAGCTCTCTGGTTCGGATACAGTCGGACAATGCCACGGCCGTGGCTTACATCAATCATCAAGGGGGCACCAAGAGTGTTCTAGTGGCCAAGGATGTGGCCAAGATTCTGGTTTGGGCGGAACACAATGTTCCAGCTCTTTCCACAGTCCACATTCCGGGTGTGGTGATTTGGCAAGCGGATTACTTGATTTATCAGGTGTTGGATCAAGGGGAATGATCCTTTCATCCAGCCTACACATCCCATGGAAATTGCCTTGCACTCTCTGGATGTGGTTCGGGGCGATAAGGGTTTATCTGACAGTTACTGAGCCCTTTAGAAAATCCTACTCTCTCTTTGTCCTTACGGACGGTCCTTGCAAAGGTTTGGCTGCGTCCGCTCCGATTGGTCGTACAAATTTGTAAGGCAGCGATTTGGTCGTCTGTGCACATCTTTACCAAATTTTACAAGGTGGATTTGCTGACTTCGTCGATGCCTCTTTTGGCCGCAAGGTTTTGCAGGCTGCTATTTCATAAGAGAATTTTTTTTCTTATTCTCTTAGGGGTCTTTTACCTGAGTGAGCTCATGTTGTTTTGGTTGAGCTTCATGTTACCCAGTTGGCTAGGTTTAGCCTTTGGAGTTACGTTACTTTCTGGTTGTGTTTTTTTCCCACCCCTCATGCCTATACTGCTTTGGGACGTCCCACACAGCTCATGAAGATGAGGCTGTGTCTGTCAATGGACAATATTTTTCTTCACTGCTTGCAACTAAACTGATGTGCGGGGCTGTGTCTGTGAGGGTTATGTCTGGAGGTACAGCCCCGTGGGTGTGCATATCTAAAAGCTTTGTACTAACGTACTGCTTAGACTACTCCTGCAGGTGGCAGCATAACCCACACAGCTCATGAAGATGAGGCTGCATCTGTCAATGGACATCAGACAAAAAGATTTTATGGTAAGATCTTACAAAAATCGTATTTTCTTCATAAATTTAGGCCAATATGTATTCTGCTACATATTTTTGGTAAAAAAAAAAAAAAATATCCCAATAAACGTATATTGATTAGCTCATCCATGCTAATGAGAATGCTGCAGCTGGGGCATGGCTTGCAGGCAAGATGGCCGGCCGCATGTGATCGAAGCTCTGCGGCCTCCACTCGAGCTCCATCCATGTGGTGCATCTTGATACTCACCTTGATCTGGACCTCCATGCGAGTATCACGGCAGTTTGCGATACATACCGGGCAATATGAGCAAGGAGACAAGTAGGGAATGTTCCGCTATGGAAACAGAACGTTTGAAGGAGTTTGTGCGGACCGCGAAGCAGGAAGTAGGTTGGAGCCCGCCAAACACACGGAGTGGAGGAAGCAGCAGCAATACACAGAGCAACATGCCGGCGGAGAAACCAGCAAAACTTTCACTTGAACAAGTACATTCTCAACTTATGGCTGCTATAACTGCAAGTAATACTATACTGACTGGAAAAATGGAGGAAATTAGAATGGATATTGGTTTAGTACGCCATGATCTGCAGGCTGTGAGAGAGCGGATGGCAGAGGCTGAAAAAAGGATATCCTCAATAGAGGACAATTATACTCCAGTGCCAAATCGTATATTAGCAGCTGAAAAGCAAGTAACATACCTTAATCAAAAAGTTGATGACCTAGAAAATAGGTTAATATGCAATAATATCAGATTTGTGGGCTTACCGGAGAGGGCTGAGGGGAAGAATCCTGGAGATTTTGTGGAGACATGGATTAAAACCCTATTTCCTGATACTATTTTCTCCACAGCATTTGCAGTAGAAAGAGCCCATAGAATTCCTGCAAAACCACCAGCCCCCGGAGCCCCCGGAGCCCCTGCAAGACCTTTACTTGCACAATATTTGAATTGTAAAGATCGGATCTTATACTACGGAAAGCAAGACAAAAGGGTACTATTCAATATGAAAACACACAAGTGTTTTTTTTTTTCCTGATTTTTCAATAGATCTACAAAAAATTGAGAGCTACCTTCTTTGAAGTTAAAAAAAAAATTAAGAGAACGACACATTATTTATTCCATGGCATACCCTGCGAGGATGAGGGTGGAGGAAGATGGGAAAATATATTTATTCAATACTCCGGAGAGTGTACAAGAATGGCTTTGTTCGAAAGGAACTATAAAGTGAAAGGAAAGAAGAATTTTGCCATTTTCCCCTTTTTTTTCCCCTGTAATGGAAATTCTTTTTTTGCCTGGTGAAGGATACAAGGAAAAAAGAAGCATGTAGATGATGGAATGACGAGGTGGGGGGAGTGAAGGGACTGGGAGTCAAGGAACTATGGCTTTTTTTTTTTTTTGTGCGTTTTTTTTTTTTGCGGGGTTCCTCTCCCCCTCCCTCCCTCCTACCACCATTGGTAATTCTTTGAGCCATTTTTTTTCTGGCTTAGCAAAACTCTTTTTATATTATTCCTTAGAAAAAAGGTGAAATTTTTCTGAGAATAAGGTGGGAGCTTGAGTGGAGGCCGCAGCTATATTGTCCTTGCATGCAAATGATTGTATGCTCATGCAATGTCCCATTGTTTTTTTTTTTTTTTTTTGGAGTAAGGCCTATTGATCAAACTTTTGGTATATGTGCATTTAAAAAAAAAAAAAAAAAAAAAATTTGATAATTTTGTTTGTAATCTTTTTTTATTTTTTCTTTCTTTCTTTTTCATATTTTTTCTTGTTACTTTTGAAGGTTGCTGTGTCCTGGTGTGCCCAACTGACCTCAATAATTATATTGGTATAAAATATAAGGAGTACATTGCTATGGGGTATTATTATGAGAAATGTCATAGATAGACGGTTAGATATATGGGATCCCTTTTGGGAAGTGAACCTACAGCTATATATATAAAAAAAAAAGCCTCTAAGATGACTACACAATGTAAGTTCCTATCATGGAATGTTAGGGGTCTGGGGACTCCCCAGAAGAGATCCCTGGTAATTACAAATATATTACAAACTAAAGCACAAATTATATGCCTGCAAGAGACACATATGATCCCAGATACAAAAACCAATTGTGTAAACCCTGGATTCAATGGTCAATACACTCAAGCTATTCAACATATGCAAGGGGGGTTTCACTGCTTGTCCATAGGTCGGTACCGTGGAAGGGCTTTCAAAAAAAGGTAGATCCTGAAGGGCAATATGTATTTATACGAGGTCAAGTGTATGATATACCATTTGTTATTTTAGGTGTATATATAATCCACCACCTGCTACATTAAGTGTAATTAAAGGAGCTATGCTATTTGCAAGTTTATATCCAGAGGCATTAGTGCTATGCCTGGGAGACTTTAATCTTTTGTGGGACCCGCTGGTGGACAGGCTTGGACCCCCCCTAAAAAAAACTTGAAAACCACTTATGTTTTGTGAGTTAGGGGAAGAATTTGGATGGAGAGATCTGTGGCGAATGCTTAATCCCCGGACCAGGGCTTATTCCTGGGCCATCCCAGGAAGGGGATGTCTGTCAAGAATAGATCTGGCGCTGGGAAATGATAAAATTATTTCTGATCACTCACCACTCCTGGTAAATATAGCAATAGGAATTGAGGGACTGAAGCAAAAGTGGAAATTTCAGCCATATTGGTTATCACAGATTGGAACACATGATCGTATATCTGAACAATTGCAGATATTTTTAGAAACACATGGATCCCAAAGAGATTTGGTCTTTTGGGATACCTTGAAAGCATATCTACGGGGGGCACTTAGATCAACAATATCATATATTAAAAGAGCCACCAGGCAGGAAACGGAAGATCTAGAAGAGCAATGTAGAGATACAGAAGCTGCGTTTTTGAAAACATCAACTGAAATAAATAGGGAAAAATGGGAAATTACAATGAGAAAATATACTACACATATAGCAGCAATAGCTAAATATAAACAATTTGAATATCAACAGAAGTACTTTGAACAAGGGAATACTTCAAGTCGTCATTTAGCACATATGGCTAAGCAACAAAGTACAAGTTTAGTTATAAGTAATATACAGCGCCCTGACGGGGAATGCGTAAAGGATGTGGTGGGTATTATGTCATGCTTTTACTCATTTTATACTGATATGTATGCCACCTCTCTTACGTATAATGCAGATGAAATTTCAACTTATCTGAGTGAAATACACTTTCCAACCCTAACGACTGAGCAGGTTAAATCATTAGAGGAAAATCCAAGCGAGGAAGAAGTAAGAAGAGCAATAACAAGTTTAGCAACAGGAAAGGCTTCAGGACCTGATGGAATGCCGTTAGAAACATATAGTAAATACGTGGATATTCTTGCCCCAGTGCTAGTTCAAGTATTTGATGCAGCTTTCAGGGTAAAAAGACTTCCTGGATCCATGTATTTAGCTACAGTAGTACTAATTCCAAAACCAGATAAAAACTTAACAGATTGTGCCACATACCGACCCATATCATTATTAAATACAGACTACAAAATTCTTGCAAAAATGTTTGCCCATAGATTAAACAATGTAATACTTAATATTATACATCCAGATCAAACTGGATTTATGCCAGGAAAATCCACATCTATAAATCTTCGAAGAACACAACTTATAGCTCAGCTTAGAGATCAATTACCAGACTCAAGTGTCTTGGCCTCTCTTGATCACCACTTTTATTTTCAGTAGCCACTGAATCTTTGGCACTTCGACTTCGGCAAACTTCTTCTGTACGGGGCATTACATTGGCAGAAAGGATAGACATAGTGGGATTATATGCTGATGATCTTGTTTTATATTTAAATGATGCACATGGATCATTGGAAACAGCTATGCATATAATAGAACTATTTGGTTCTCATTCAGGCCTTAAAATTAATTGGCAAATATCCTCCCTTATGCCATTGCAACCACAACTACTCACACTAAGCAAGGATTCAAATTTAGTGTCACAAGGTAGTGTCCTCTTTCAAATACCAGGAAATAAATATTACAAGATTACGACAAGCAACTTTACAGGCTAACCTTAAACCACTCATGATAACAATTAAAACTAAATTAAATAATTGGGCTAAATTATCACTTTCAGTTGCAGGGAGAATAAATGTAATCAGGATGGTCCTATTACCGAAATGTTTATACATTTTTTCACATATGTTTGTTATAGTCCCTAAAACTATTAAAAAAAAAAATAGATGCCCTATTTACCACATTTATTTGGGGGAAGAAATAGAATAAAGTTAACCACCCTTCAGAGAGCTAAAACAGAAGCAGGTATGGCACTTCCTAATATATACAGATACTATCTCGCTGGACAACTTAAACATCTTACAGGATGGATAGTACCAGTAACACCACAGATGGTAGAATCACACCTAGCTCATGTTTTACAAATCGATAATTTACTTATAGCCCTAGAAGCACCTTTGAATAAATTAAAATATAAGCAAATACCAATGTTAACATTAGCTCGTACAATATGGAGAGAGGCAAAACGTATAGAGGGAAACACACAAATAAACATGGATCTCCCATTATGGCAAAACAATGTTTAATCAACTGAAACAATTGGTAGGTAGAGTATCAGTTTTGGGAACAAAAAGGGATATCAGTCCTTGCAGACGTATATGACATAACACATATGTACTCTTTTTCAGATATACAAAGGAAATATGATATACCACATACCTCATTATATAGATACTTACAGTTGCGACATGCATTACAAGCACAATTTGGAGTCTTGGGACCTGGGATCTCTAGATATCCAATGATTGGTATTCTTAGGTTTCCGGGCCCTAAAGGATTAATCTATAAAATATATGCACATTTAACCAGGGTCAATTCAGGAATGAATCCCTTGGCAATAAGAACAAAATGGCAGGAAATAATTCCCAATTTAACTGACGAAGATTGGGAAGAAGCTTGCTCTTCCCATTTATATGTATCGCCAGCAGCAAACAATAGGTTAATACAACTATATATGCTACATCAATCATATCTCCCTCCAAGTAGACTTTATGCAATGCATAGCATTGCATCTCCTAAATGCTTGAGATGCAGTGCTAAGCAGGCAGACTTTATACATACCTGTATTATGTGGTTTTGTCCAGTGATATCAAGATTCTGGCAGGAAATAATTCAAATATTATCCTTTGTCTTGAATATGCCTGTACCTTTGACCCCAGAAACCTGTTTGCTGGGTATACTAGATGAAATAACATGGTCTAGATATCACAAGATAATGCTTAGAGAGAAGCTGTTTATGGCAAGGAAAACAGTCACAGTTAAGTGGATTCAAGTGAAGCCTCCTGCTGTTAAGAACTGGATAAGAGCGGTAAATCAGATTTTACCATTTGAAAAAGTATTGTATATGCATAGAGGATGCTCAACGAAATATTATAAAATTTGGGATAATTGGTGTCAATCAACATTAACCAATGGTTGAATATAAGGAGATAACCAAGAAGATATAGAGGGATGCACATAGTATGATGAGGTAACAAATCTATGATTGTAATGGAGTAAGGGATTGGGTCACACCAGGACGTCGATCGATTAAGTTAAATGGATATACATTAGCATAAAGAGATTATGAATACTAAGTAAACAGATAATTATTTGGATATTTGTATAATTTTTTATTATTTAATATTGTTTTGTCCTTTTGTTGAAAGGACATTTGGAATGTCCCTTTTTATGCACATATTGAAATAAAACGAATTAAAAAAAAAAAGGTATATTGATTGGTTTGCACAAAGGTTGTCTACAAACTTTGGGATATATACTGGATTTTTTTATTTATTTATTTATTTTTCATACTAGTAATGGTGGTGATCAGCAACCTATAGTGGGACTGTGATATTGCGACAGACAATCAGACACTAGCTGACTATTTTGACACTTTGTAGGAACCAGTTACACTAATACAGTGATCAGTGCTAAAAATATGCACTATACTTCCGGTTCCGGCGCTCATGAGAGAGGAGTGAGCCTCCGCAGCCCCGCTTCACCCGCCGCTGAATAGTTTAAAATTACGGGGACCGAGGCCGCCCGGAGCGCGCTTACCTCCGCATCCCTCCTCCCACACACCAGGGGCTCTGGATGGACAAATTTGTGGAGCGCCAGCGCCCGCCATCTTCGATCGGCACGGAGCGGCCCGACACAGCCAGTTTACCTCACGCTGTCTCCAACATGGCCGCGGCGGCTACCACACAGCGGGAGGGGGAGGCGAGTGACTCCCTCTCTCTCTCACAATCTGCTCCTCAACTCCCAGGTCTCCATATGCCTGCCCAGACTGCGGAAAACACCCAGGCTGACCAGCAGTACCTGAAGATGGCAGAGGCAGTGGCACAGATCTTGTCCCCCACGATTAAGGCAGCTATTGAGACGGCCATCTCACAGAGCCTGTCACAGCTGCAAAAGGAGCTGACCTCCCACAGGCATCAAATCCAGGAAGCTGAGCTGAGGATTGCATCCCTGGAGGAAGAGACCCTGCTCAATAGCAGGGATATTAACAACCAGGATAGAGCACTTCAGGCATTGCAGGATAAAATTGAGGACTTGGAGAACCGCTCCAGACGGAATAATCTCAGAATCATTGGGGTGCCTGAAGCGGTTCAGGGGGCAGAGCTTCTCACTCTCTGCACAGACACTGTTCCCCGAGCCCTGGGTCTGCCATCCCCCTGCATTGTGGAGAGGGCACACCGGGTAGGGGCCCCAAATGAATCCAAGAAAAACCCGCGGCCCATCATCGCCCGTTACCTGAACTATGCGGACAAGAACACCATCTTACTGGCATTCAGGAAACAAAGACCCTTACAAATCAAAGGCTGTTCTATTCTACTCTTCGCAGATTACTCCGCCGAAGTGTCCAGACGGCGCAAGGCGTTTGCTCAAGTTTGCTCCTCCCTTTTTCAACAGCAAATGCGTTTTACCTTAGCGTACCCCGCTATTCTTCACGTTACCACACCTGGGGGTGAACGCCTGTCTTTCCATACGCCGTCTGACGCGGAGCACTTTCTTTCTTCACTATCCACTCCGATGGAAGAATCCTCATCTCAATCCAGAAGAGAGTCTCTGGTTCGCAAGGCCCAATTGACACCCGATAAGGAACCACCCAAAAAGGGCAAATATGGCCACTCCGCCGTCCGCAGATCCCTCCTGTGAACTTTGACGGCCGAGTTCCCAGTGGTCCATTTTCTCAGATACTGACGTTCTGGTAGCCCTACCATTTCTGTACGACAAACAAGTTTACAGGTGTCTGGGTGGAATCCTTTGCCTATTTCGCTGTTTTACTTTTATTTTATTTTCTCTTTCCAGGTATCGCATTTATCCTTAGGCCTGGTGTTTTTTGTCTTGTTATAGAGTTGGCTCATATACTTGTTATTTGCTTGCCTACAGTTTGTTGCTCATTCCTAGTCCTTAGAGGGATGTTAGTAGTTTTACCCTGGGTCCATGTACTGAGCATACAGTGCATGGAATCTTCGCTCCTCGGAGCGTACTCATCCCCTACTGCCCGTCACCACAGGCATATGGGTGTGGGGCAACGCCTGCACACTTCCTCTCCCTGAGAAAAAAGCGAAGCCTCATGATTGGTTTCCCCTTTTCTGTAAGACCTGCATCACACCTTACCACTGACCTCCTCTGCCAGGGTTACGCCACGCCCTGGCACAGGCTCCTGTTCCTTATCTTTTCTTCTCCTGTCTTATTCCTACAACAATTGTCCTATCATGTCCCCCCTTCCATGAGTGTCCTTGCTGACGGTAATATCTTTGAGTTACAAAACCCTATCAACTCTCCTCCATGGCCACCCTGAAGGTTGTATCATGGAACGTGAAGGGCCTTCGCTCGCCAAATAAACGCATGATGATATTGCGCCATCTCAGGCGTTTGAGGGCGGATGTCGCTCTCCTCCAGGAGACTCACCTGGGGGAGGGAGACATGCGTTTCTTGCAGAAACTCTGGGTTGGGGAAGCGATATGCTCCCCTGCCTCGGGTCGCAAGGCTGGAGTAGCCATCCTGTTGAATAAGAAGATCCCCTATGACATCCTAGACACTAGCAGGGATGATGCTGGTAGACGACTGTCTTTATTGCTCAAACTTCCTACTCGCACAGTACGGATCTCAAATATATATGCCCCGACACCCTCTTCCACTATCTTTAACAGTGACACCGCGACATGGTTGCTTCAGGACCCCACTCCCTTTCATATAATAGGTGGCGACTTTAATGATGTCATGAACATATCAGTTGACCGACAGCAAAGGAGGACGAGGTCTCACGGTCCACGCCCAGCTCTCCACGCCAGGGCAACCCCCCTGCACTCCATGATATCTGCCCTACACTTGGTTGACGCGTGGCGTCTTAGCCACCCCACAGATCACGACTACTCCTTTTATTCCCCACCCCAGGACTCCATGGCCAGGCTAGACTATCTATTCATCACCCCGGAACTTATCAGATTCGTTGATAGCACGGACATACATGATATTGCAATATCGGACCACTCCCCGATATCCCTTTCCATCTCATTAGCAGCTGCCACACCTCCCACGGGAACTTGGAGATTCCCAGTGTTTCTCACACACAATAAAGACTTCCAAAATCACGTGCAATCCTCCTGGCGGGACTATGCTACCCTCAATCAGGAGCATTCCACCGACCCTATCCTTTTCTGGGAAGCGGGCAAGGCGGTCCTGCGAGGACATATTATGTCATATGTTTCTACATATAGGAAAGCTCTTGCTAAACATTACCTAGAGGCGAGCGAAAAGTTACACCGAGCCCAATCCCGTCTCACCACATCGCACTCCCCTGAGCTCAGGGATGAGTGGTACGAGGCTAAAAAGAACTTCGACCATTGGGCAAACAAAATCGAGGAATCTAAACGTTCCCGATTTATGGCATCCTTTTACCGCTTCGGGAATAAACCCGGAAAACTACTTTCCAGATTGGTCAAAGGTCCCTACAAACCCACGCACATACTGACACTCAGGAACGAGTCGGGACAGCTTACACATTCTCCTACTGACATTAGCGGTATTCTGGAAAAATACTATAGCACTTTGTATAGCAAAGACCAGGTAAATCTTGAGGCTGCCAAAAATTTTCTGGACACTGTCCCTCTCCCCTCACTTACAGAAGCCCAATTGCTAGAAATCAATGCACCAATAAGCTCGGAGGACATAGCTCACACCATATCTCATATGGCATCTCAAAAAGCGCCGGGCCCAGACGGTTACTTTGACGGAATTTTTCAAAACTTTTAAGGATACCCTCCTACCCACTCTCACTACACTGTATAACAATATGTGGCAAAATGGTACTTATCTACCCACGGGCTCTCAGGCTTACATCAAACTACTATCCAAAAAGGGCAAGGACCCCACTCAACCAGGCTCCTATCGGCCAATATCCCTTTTAAACATTGATGCTAAAATTCTATCAAAAATAATAGCTTCCAGAATAGCACAGGTTCTTCCCACACTCATTCACCCCTCCCAAGCTGGCTTCGTCAGGGGGAGGTCGGCCACTGCAAATATCCGCAAGGTCTTGGCGGTCCTTGCACATGCTAAAGCTAACCCTACTAGTCACTCTGCCATAGTGACTTTAGACGCCGAGAAGGCATTCGATAATGTTAATTTGGACTGGCTCTTCCTGACCCTGGCGAAATTTGGGTTTTCCGGCAAGATAACTGACTTCTTAAAAGCTGTCTATGCTTCCCCCTCAGCGCGTATCTTCACGTCTTTAGGCATATCAAACCCGATTACATTATACAAGGGCACACGTCAGGGCTGTCCCCTTTCCCCCTTATTGTTTAACATGGCCATAGAGCCCCTTTCCAGGTACTTGTTGACCTCGAACACAATCCACGGTGTCCCGCTAGGTCAAACGGAGCTCAAAACTGTACTTTTTGCAGATGATCTGCTTATATTCACATCTCAACCTAGTACTGACCTCCCAGCGTTATGTTCGCTGTTAAAGGAATTCAGACTATTGTCGGGGTTAAAAATTAATTTCGATAAAAGTGAAGTCCTCCCACTAACGCAACCAGTCATAGACCACTGGGATCACTCCCTCCCTTTCCCTTTGAACCACCATCACATCACCTACCTGGGCATCAAGATTGGCCGACATACCTCTTCACTTTACCAACTGAACTATGTCCCACTTTTGGCAAAAATTATTAAAGAATTGGAATTGTGGATGACTCTGCCCCTTTCGTTCTTTGGAAGGTGCCACCTGGTCAAAATGATTAGTTTCCCACGTCTGCTTTACCCCCTCCAAACCCTCCCTCTCCTCCTTAAACATAAAGATATTAATACTCTAAACAAAGCCATTATGGCCTTCCTCTGGAATAAGAGGAGATCAAGGATATCCATTGCCAAACTGCACCTTCCGAAGAACGAGGGGGGAGCTGGCTTACCCAATATTAGGCTGTATAACTTGTCTTGCCTCTTACGCTATGGTCTGGATTGGATCACCAAATCCTCAAATTATTCCAACTACCACATTGAAACTCAACTAGCCTACCCATGGGACCTTCCTGGAGTGCTCCATAGCACCTTTACAGCATTGCCCGTACACCTTCAACGACACGTACTCTTTCGAGACACTATGATAGCATGGAGGGAAATACGGAAACGTTTGGGAGTTCCCTCAACCATCTCTAAACACCTGCCTCTTCATGGCAATCCATTATTTCCACAATTTATGGAATATGCTTCGTTCCGACTCTGGGAACAGAATGGACTAACGCTGGCTCATTCCTTGGTTAGACCCTCGGATCTCTCTATAAAACCATACACGGAACTTGCAGGGGAATATAAACTGCCCCCATCACATCTGCTATACTACCACCAGGCAATAGCCTATGTTAAATCTTGTTCACCCAGCCCAGCTAAAAGTTTCCAAAAATCAGTCTTAGATGATTTCATCAAGAACAAAAGTTACAACATTTCCGTCCTATATGATCAACTACTTGTAAACTCAAATAAAATCTCCACGGAAACTATGTTCGATAAATGGGGTGCAGTCTTCCCCCTGGAGGATATTGCGCCTAAAATACTGCAAGGTTACCTACGGCTTAGAAAGACTGTGCTAATGGAGACATGGAGAGAGACCCAATTCAAACTGATTCACAGAGCCTTTGTTCCTGCTCTATATACCAATGACCCGAGAACTCCTGCAATCTGCCCTCAGTGCGGTGGAGAGAGACCGACGTTGGCCCACAGATTCTGGCATTGCCCCACTATTTCTTGTTTCTGGGACCAGGTGATGACTTTTATACAGGAGGTTCTGGGAATCCAGCTGGAAAAATCCCCTCACTTGTTCTTGTTTGGCTACGAAGAGATATCACAGTCCTCTAATCCTCCAAATCGGAAAGGTAAACGGCTACCCCCTTGGACCCATTTATGCACCTTAGCAGCCAAAAAAGCAATTCTAAAGACTTGGACTTCCAACACTCCCCCGTCGATTTCCATGGTTTGCAATGATCTTAAAGCACTTCTTCACATGGAAAAAGGAAATCTGGACACTGACAAATTCTCGTCAATGGAAACGTTTTTCTCCAGATGGCGCTCTTTCCTGCTATACACCTTTCGAGCAGATGAATTGAAAGATTTGATGGTCCCCTTCCAATTCACGGAATGGTATTTAAAGGCCTCCATATCAAATACATTAGGCGGGCTGAAAATTTAAAGGCAACACCCTTCATGTTCCCTCCTTCACAGGACCTAGCTCATCACCTACGGGTGACTCCTTCAAGCTGGATCTCATGGATACCCCTATTTCCTCCCCCCCCCCCAACTATAAAACATACTGTTATAATGCGAATAGACTATGTGTGTAGCTCAGCCAGTAAGAGTCACTTTTCTGTACTTAGCTGTTGTTTTCTTTACATAATTGACGTTCTCCTCACGTCCCATGCGAGAGTGTCAATCTCTTTACCTATTCCTACTCCCTCCAAATCCCCCCTCTCACAGTGTCTTTCAGGTTACGTTTACTGTTACCCCTGAATATAACATGTGTGATACTGTTATTATAAAATATAAAATGCAGGAACTCTCTGTCTGCATACATGATTGTTACTGTTTCAAGAATTTTGCTTGTTATTTGTATGCAAAACAGACCTTGTGATTGTTTCCTATGTTCACTAATAATAAAAATATATTTAAAAAAAAAAAAAAAATATATGCACTGTTACTATACTAATGACACTGGCTGGGAAGGCGATAAACATCTAGGGCGAAATAAAGGGTTAAATGTGTGCCTAGTCAGTGTTTTTTGTATTGTGTGGATTTTTTTTCCCTGTCAGAATTGAGCTCTGCAGCTGATCAGCTTTTGCTGTGACAAATGACAGCAGAAGCGGCGAGCTGCACCCTATCTAGAAGTGCAAACTCATGTATATAAAAGTGATTCTGCGCAGCGTGGCCACCCTGTAACAGTAAATCTACGATGGAGTGGTCGGCAAGTGGTCAAGAATGCTTTCAGAAATAGAAGTGTTAATAGTTTATTTTATCAATTAACAAAAAGGAAAGTAGATAAACAGAATAGAAATCCAAATCAAATTAATATTTGGTGTGACCACCCTTTGCCTTCAAACCAGCATCAATTCTTCTAGGCACACTTGCTCACATTTTTTTCAGGCACTCGGCAGGTAGGTTGATCCCAAACATCTTGGAGAACTAACCATGGATCTTCTGTGGATGTAGGCTACCTCAAATCCTTGTGGCTTATTTTGTATTCCAGGCAGACTTGATGAGGTTGAGATCAGGGCTCTGTGGGGGCCAAACCATTACTTCTTTTTACTAAAGATAGTTCTTAATGACATTGTCTGAATGTTTGGGGTCATTGTCCTGCTGCAGATTAAATTTGGTGCCAATTACATGCCTTTGTGATGGTATGGCATGATGAATAAGTATCTGCCTGTATTGTTCAGCATTGAGGACACCATTGATCCTCACTGTACATGTGCAATTTGCTTTGGTCCGAATATAAATTCTGACAAATTTTTGGCTATTCGGATGTATCCAAATCTCTCAAATTTAGTTGAGATTCGTTTAATTTCGTTTCGTATATACGTTTTCTCGCGAATTCCAAATTTTCGGAACGATTCAAATTTGGATCAGTAGAAAAAGTTTATAAAAATCTGGAAGCCCCCTTTAAAAAGGGGGCCCCCAGATATCAGCCACCCTTATGCAAAATATGTGTAAAAATTTAAGCGAATACAGACACTACATGAGTTTTTGACAATTCCTTTATCAAAAAAATGAAAAATAAAACACAATGCCCCCTAATGTAGAGCCATTGTCAATCATAACGCCAACTGCACCACTGGACTCAAAAAAGAAAGAAAAAAGAAGAACCTCCGGCCTCATCAAAGGCTCCTGCCCATCTGCCTGCTCCTCCTCTTGACATTTCTTAAATAATTAAGGTGCAGAGTCACCCGATAATGATATCGGGTGACCCTGCCCCCTGATGACGTCAATGACCCAGCATGCCTCAGTCATATAACATCACAAGAAGGCAGGGCATCCCAGTGACATTGCTGTGTGGCCCCGCCCTTAAGTATTTGAGAAATGTCAGATGGAGGAGGAGTAGGCAGACGGGCGGGAGCCTTCCCTGAGGCCAGAGGCTTTTTCTTTTTTTTTCTTTTTTCAGGTCTGCCGATGCGGCGAGTGTCATGATGACGATGGATCTAGATTGGGGGACATTGTTTATTATTTTTCATTTTTTAATACATTTATTTTCAAAGACTTGTGTAGTGTCTTTATTTACTTTTTACACTTTTTTGGTGAATAGGTAAGAGTACTATGCACCCCATATTCATTTACACATGTTAAAGAGGGCTTCCAGATTCCGATAAGCCCCCATCCGCAGACTCCCACAACCACTGCCCAGGGTTGTGGGGAAGAGGCCCTTGTCCCCATCAACATGGGCACAGGGTTCTTTGGGGTGGGGGCAGAGCTCCCCATCCCAAAGCACCCTCCCATTTTGAGGGCATGTGGCCTTTTATGGTTCAGGAGGAGGGGGCGCTCGCTCGTCCCCTCCCTTTCCTGATCTTTCAGGCTGCATATATGGATTTTGGGGGGGCTCCATACTTTTTTCTTTGGTGTGGGGTTCCCCTTAACCTCCATACCAGACCCAAGGGCCTGGTATGAATTGAGGGGGGGGCCCCACACTGTTTTTTTTTTCTGAATATTCTATTGCCGGCATTCTTTTGTTTACATTTCAGCTCTCATCGAAGAAGCCCGCTACGAGCTGATGAGTCGTCAGTTGTTAAGGATACGGCGGCCTGTTTCCTGCTCCCTAACAATCAGCTATTTTTCACATAGGAATCTATTAGTTTGATCATTTTTCGACCGATCTGAATTAGAATCATTCCAAAAATTTTAAATTTGTTAGAAAATCAATAAATGAAACTAAACGAAAGTTAGACCTCTTACACACGATACGCCTGTTTGTTTTTTATAATCTTTATTTTTCTTTAAGCCTGACTGCTTGTGTAGGCCCTTGACTGCTTAGGGAGCACTGCTGCTTCAGAGGACAATTGAGCTGAAGAGGACATGGAGGAAGAAGAGGAGGTGGTGGAGTAGCCAGATATGGCAGAACCAGCACCAGCTTTTTGGAGGCGTGGTGGCAAAACAAGCTGCAACACTGAACCCTGTCCTGCATCCTTCCCAGCTGCCAGCAGAATTACCCAGTGCGCCGTGAAAGAAATGTAATGTCCCTGTCCATGCCTGCTGGACCAAGAGTCAGCAATAATGTGCACCTTCCTGCTGACCTCTCTGTCCAAAAATGCCAAAACACTACCTTCCACATGAGGGTAGATAGCCGGAATGGCCTTACGCGAAAAGAAAAGCATTTTTGGTACCTGCCATTGTGGTACAGCACATTCCACAAATTTGTGAAAGGGAGCAGAGTCTACCAGATGAAAAGGCAGCAATTGTAATGCTAGCAATTTGGCCAAGCTAGCATTCAGATGCTGAGCATGTGGATGGCTGTGACAGTATTTCTTTCTACAGTTCAGCAACTGGGCTAGTGAAATTTGCCTGCTGCTCAAATCAAGCGGTGGTGTACTAGTGCTAACAGATTGGGTGCAAGTCTCTATGGCACTCATTGCTATACCATCATCCCTCTCAATGCAGGTATTTGAGAAGACATGAGGTATAGGGTTAGAGATCCCAAATGAGGACCAAGGTGCAGTATGCTTGTTTTGATCTTGTGGCTATTTCAGGTGCTGTTGCCAATGGACTGCATGCTAGGTCATCATATGCCTTGCCAAGCATGTGGTGCCCAAGCAGCTGGTGTTTTGGCCACGCTTGATCCGCTTCAGACAGATGTTGCAAACAGCAACGCTGCAGTCTACTGCATATGTGCTGAAAAAAGCCCACACTAATGAACTTTTGGGAGTCCGCGGGGAGTTTGCAGCACCCTGCACCGGTGGAGCTCTGTGCTGTGATGCAATAGTTTGGCTACTCCTATGGCAGCCCCTGGAGCACATCCTGCCTCATTTAAGTTGTGCCTCCTCCTCCCCCTCCCCCTCCCTTTCCTCCTCTATCCTGTCAGGCACCCAAGTACAGTCAGTGACCTCATTATCCCCTCCCTCCTCGTCACTGGAGCAAACTTGGCAGTATGCTGCAGCTGTGGGAACATGATTCCTAGTTTTATTGTCCTCCATTGTCACCCCCTCTCTCTAGGCTCACGTTATTCCCTTCATCAACCTGGGAACCAACATCACATCTTTCAAATTGCTGCGCAACCTCCAGCAGCATGTCACTGACACTATGATAGAATAGTTCAGGTGACTCCTCTATGCATGATGGTGGGGCGACAGAAGGAGTAGCTGTGGAGAAGGAGCCTGTGGAATGGGCTGCTTTGGCAGCTGCGGTGGAAGGCAAACTACTGTGAGCATGGGTGTCTGAGGACGAGGAGGATGAGGACGGCTTATTTATCCACTCCACCAACTCTTCCACATGTTGTGGCTCAATAACACGAGCAGCACCGGAAATAAAGGACGGGTGTGCCCTGCCTGCAGAGGATGCACCATGTCGACTGTGACCACCACTTTTAACTGTGGACACAGAGCCTGCTTGCCCTCTTTTCATGGCCTGTGAGCACCTGCCTCTCCTTGTCGGCCTTTCGGACATGATGTGGATAGAGATCAATATAGGGTATACGCAAGTGACCGATAGATACTCAATAACCTGATATGATCTACTCAATAGCCCTATATATAGATAGAGATCAGATCAATATAGGTTATACGCAAGTGACCGATAGATACTCAATGACCTGATATGATCTACTCAATAGCCCTATATGTAGGTAAAGGTCAGATCAATATAGGGTATTCGCAAGTGACCGATAGATACTCAATGACCTGATATGATCTACTCAATAGCCCTATATATAGATAGAGATCAGATCAATATAGGGTATATGCAAGTGACCGATAGATACTCAATGACCTGATATGATCTAATCAATAGCCCCATATATAGATAAAGGTCAGATCAACATAAGGTATACGCAAGTAACCGATAGATACTCAATGGCCTGATATCTAATCTATTGCCCTATATATAGATAGAGATCAGATCAATATAGGGTATATGCAAGTAACCGATAGATACTCAATGACCTGATATGATCTAATCAATAGCCCTATATATAGAGATCAGATCAATATAGGGTATACGCAAGTGACCCGATAAATACTCAATGACCTGATATGTAGGGATGATCGAACTTTTGAAAAGTTCGGTTCGGCCAGAACATCCAAACTTCCCGAAAGTTCGGCCCGGATTTCAGAACCCCATTGAAATCAATGGGACCCGAACTTCGGTAATCAAAAAACACAATTTTTAAGCCCTAAAACCCAATAAATGCCCCTAAAAAGTCCCTAGGGTTCTGGGTCATGCCCCATTAACTATTAATCACACAAAAAAAAGTTCTTAAAAATTGTCATTTTTGATAAAAAAGCCAATTATTGAAAAATTAAAAAAAAAAAAGAGAGATTTTTTGATTTTTACTTTGGATTTCGTATCTGGGGGGTCTAAAAAGTGTACATGTGAAGTTTCAGCTCTGTAGCATGTCCAGACCATAAAAAAAAAGATTGTTTGTATTAGAACACTTTCAGCTCAGGGGGTTGGCTTCTCTTCTCGGTTTTCACACCTTGCCGGTTTAATAGCAGGCATTTTTTTGGGTTCTTTGCAGTCAGGAAAAACATCTGAACTTGTGTATAGTGGTACTGTGCACAAGTTCAGATGTTTTGCCTGCCTCCAAAACCCCCCAAAAAATGCCAGCAAAAACACACCTGGGCATTTTTTTTTTTGACGCTAGCGTTTTTTTTGGCATTTTTTGGGGTTCTTTTGAGGCAGGCAAAACATCTGAACTTGTGTATAGTGGTATATATACACACATAATTATATGTATATAGACACCTAGCCATATATAGGTGTGATAGTAGCAGAAATATATTACTGTATATGATTTCATTAGCGCAAGCATATATTTCTGCTACTATCACACCTATATATGTCTAGGTGTGTGTATATAAATATATGTATGTGTGTATATACACCACTATACACAAGTTCAGATGTTTTGCCTGCCTCCAAAACCCCCCCAAAAATGCCAGCAAAAACACACCTGGACATTTATTTTTTTTTGAAGCTAGCGTTTTTTTGGCATTTTTTTGGGTTCTTTTGAGGCAGGCAAAACATCTGAACTTGTGTATAGTGGTATATATACACACATAATTATATGTATATAGACACCTAGCCATATATAGGTGTGATAATAGCAGAAATATATTACTGTAAATGATTTCATTAGCGCAAGCATATATTTCTGCTACTATCACACCTATATATGTCTAGGTGTGTATATAAATATATGTATGTGTGTATATACACCACTATACACAAGTTCAGATGTTTTGCCTGCCTCCAAAACCCCCCAAAAATGCCAGCAAAAACACACCTGGGCATTTTTTTTTTTTGACGCTAGCGTTTTTTTTGGCATTTTTTTGGGGTTCTTTTGAGGCAGACAAAACATCTGTACTTGTGTATAGTGGTATATATACACACATAATTATATGTATATAGACACCTAGCCATATATAGGTGTGATAGTAGCAGAAATATATTACTGTAAATGATTTCATTAGCGCAAGCATATATTTCTGATACTATCACACCTATATATGTCTAGGGGTATATATACAGACATATATGTGTATATATACCCCCTATACACATGTTCAGATGTCATGTCAGAGTCTTGTAGAGTGGGAGAATAATCTCTTTATTTCTGGAGTGAATCCCCTTTTTTATACATGCCAATATTCTGCTGGCTTTGCTTGCAGCAGCTTGGTATTGCATGCCACTGCCAAGCCTGTTATCTACTAGGACCCCAGGTCCTTTTCCATCTTAGATTCACCCAGAGGTTTCCCCTCTAGCAAGTAGCTTGCTTTCCTGTTTCTGATGCCCAAGTGCATTACTTTACATTTTTCAACATTAAACCTCATCTGCCATATAGTTGCCCACCCCATTATTTTGTTCAGGTCTGCTTGTAAGGTTTCCACATCCTGCATAGAAGTTATTGCCCTGCTTTAGTATCATCTGCAAATTCTGAGATTGTGCTAGATATCCCCTCCTTTAGATCATTTATGAATAGAGTTGAGCGGACACCTGGATGTCCGTGTTCGGTGGGTTCGGCCGAACTTGAAAAAAAAGTCTGGGTCCGTGTCCCGGACTTTTTCCGAACTTTACCCGGACACCGAACCCCATTGAAGTCAATGGGGACCCGAACTTTCAGGCACTAAAATGGCTCTAAAACACCAATGGAAAGGGCTAGAGTGCTGCAAATGGCAGCAAAACATAGTTACGAGCATGGCAAGTGCTCTGCAAACAAATGTGGATAGGGAAATAACTTAAAACAACAATAAAAAAACAGAAAAATAAAACAATGTTCTTCATCTGTGAAGGACGAGGCCCATATGGAGTAGGAGGGAGGTTGAGGTGGTGGTGGATGTGGCGGTGTCATAGGCGTGCGCACAGGGTGTGCCGGGTGTGCCTGGGCACACCCTAATCACCTAGGGCACATTAGCATTATCGCTCTGTTTGCCAGTGAGATGGGAAAGATCTCCCTCGGACCTGCTCTGCCATAAGAGAAGTGCCACACACTTCTATTTCACATTGCCAGCAGGGAGAGTAACGTACCGGGGCCATATACATGTAGGCAAACACATGCATGTGTATTTAAACTTTGGGGTGCACACCCTAATGCAATAGGCTGCGCACACCTATGGGCGGTGTAGGTGGAAGCGGCGGTGGAGGAGGATGAGGTAGCCAACACTGCTTTTTTTCAGCCATTTTAAATGAGGGTACACCCCAAAAGAGTGAGAAAGATCAAAAATAGAACAATGGCTGGGTAAGGTCGGTATCCATCTCTATTCTGCACAAGGTACGGAAAAGTCCCGTGGGATCCATGCCTGGTTCATTTTAATGAACGTGAGCTTGTCCACATTGTCTCTGGACAGGCGGCTGCGCTTGTCTGTGATAACGCCCCCAGCCGTGCTAAATACACGTTCAGATAATACACTGGCTGCAGGGCATGCCAGCACCTCCAAGGCGTAAAGGGCAAGCTCAGGCCATGTGCCCAATTTGGAGCCCTAGAAGTTTAAGGGGGCAGACCCGTCATTCACTACATGTAGGCATGTGCACACATACTGCTCCACCATGTTGGTGAAATGCTGCCTCCTGCTAAGACGTTCCATATGAGCTGCTGGTGCTGCTGTTTGTTGTGGCGTGCTGACAAAGCTTTTCCACATTTCGGCCATGCTAACCCTGCCTTCTGAGGTGCTGGCGGTGCCCTGGTAGCATTGGCGACCTCTTCCTCCTCCTCTGCCTTGGCCTTGTGCTTCCACTGTGGCCCCGCTGTCAGGTGGGAATGCCAGCAGCATCGCCTCTACCAGCGTGCGCTTGTACTCGCGCATCTTGCAATCGCGCTCCAGTGAGTGAATTAAGAACGGTACATTGTCCTTGTAACGGGGATCCAGCAGCGTGGCCACCCAGTAATCAGCACAAGTTAGAATGTGGGCAACTCAGCGATCGTTGTGGAGACACTGCAGCATGTAATCGCTCATGTGTGCCAGGCTGCCCAGAGGCAACGAAAGGCTGTCCTCTGTGGGAGGTGTATCGTCTGTGTCCTCTATATCCCCCCAGCCACGCACCAGTGATGGCCATGAGCTGGCCTGGGTGCCACCCTGCTGTGAACATGGTTCCATCTCCTCCTCCATCTCCTCCTCCTCATCCTCCTCATCCTCCAGAACTGTGCCCCTGCTGGACAATTGTGTCCCTGGCGTTTGTGGGTGCAGGAACCCACCCTCGGAGCCACTTGCGAATGACTGCCCTGAAAGCCTTGGAAATGTTACCTCTTCATCCTTCTTCTCCTCCTCATCCTGTGCCACATCCTCTTCCATCATTGCCGAATCGTTTTTTGAAGGAGGCATAGAAGTGGGATAGTTAAGCTGACAACGGCGTCATCGGTACTGGCCATGTTGGTGGAGTACTCAAAACAGCGCAACAAGGCACACAGGTCTCGCAAGGAGGCCCAGTTATTGGTGGTGAAGTGGTGCTGTTCCGCAGAGCGACTCACGCGTGCGTGCTGCAGCTGAAACTCTACTATGGCCTGCTGCTGCTCGCACGGTCTTTCCAGCATGTGCAAGGTGGAGTTCCACCTTGTGGGCACGTCACATATGAGGCGGTGAGCGGGAAGGCCGAAGTTACGCTGCAGCGCTGACAGGCGAGCAACAGCAGGGTGAGAACGCTGAAAGTGCGCACAGACGGCCCGCACTTTCTGCAGCAGCTCTGACATATCGGGGTAATTTTTAAGGAAATTTTCTGCACCACCAAATTCAGCACATGCGCCAGGCAAGGGATGTGCGTCAAACCGGCTAGGCCCAGAGCTGCTATGAGATTTCGCCCGTTATCGCACACCACCAGGCCGGGCTTGAGGCTCTCTGGCAGCAACCACTCATTTGTCTGCTGTTCCATGCTCCTCCACAACTCCTGCTCGGTGTGTGGTTTTTCCCCCAAACAGGCAAGTTTTAAAACTGCCTGCTGTCGTTTACCCCTGGCTGTGCTGAAGTTGGTGGGGAAGGTGTTACGCTGACCGGATGAGGAGGCGGTAGAGGATGAGGAAGCGGAGTAGGAGGAGTTAGGAACAGGAGGCAAACTGAAGCGCCCTGCAATCCTCGGTCGTGGAAGGACATGCGCCAAATTGCTATCCGCCTCAGGCCCAGCCGCCACTGCATTTACCCAGTGTGCCGTTAGGGAGATATAACGCCCCTGACTGTGCTTACTGGTCCACGTATCGGTAGTTAGGTGGACCTTGGCACAGATGGCGTTCACAGTTTATGCCTCGCTTCAGGCTCTGATTGCACAGGGTGCAAACCACTCGTGTCCTGTCATCAGCACATTTTCTGAAGAACTTCCCCGTTAGAGAACTCCTTTGAGCTGGCTTTGGTGCGCTCGGTCCCTTGCTGCGTTGGGCAGTAGCAGGCATAGTGTCTAGGGCACGGCCGCTCCGCTTCTGCACCCTGCTCCCTCTTCTGCTGTGCTGGTGGCTCTGTGTGACCACCGCCTCTTCCTCCAAACTACTCAGGTCACCTGCATGACCTTCATTCCATGTGGGGTCGAGGACCTCATCGTCTTCACCCCTGCCCTCCTTGTCGGTCTCCACAATTCTGAGTGCCGCAGCAGTTGGCACCTGCGTTTCGTCATCATCGGAGACGTGCTGCGATGGTCCTTCCATATACTCATCTTGAGAAATAAGTGGTTGGGCATCGCTGCATTCAATCTCTTCCACTTCTGGGGCAGGGCTAGGTGGATGGCCCTGGGAAACCCTGCTGACAGAGTCATCAAAAAGAAGAAGAGACTGCTGCATGACTTGGGGCTCAGACTGCTTGGCTGATTTGCAAGGGGGTGAGGTGAAAGACGGTTGGACATTGGCTGCAGGTGCCAACTCTGACCTTTCTGCAGTAGACTGGGTGGGAGACAATGTGAAGGAACTGGAGGCACTGTCAGCAACCCAACCTACTATCGCCTGTACTTCTTCTGGCCTCATCACTTCTAGAGGCGCATGATGCCCTACCAAATACTGCTGCAGGTTCTGTCGCCTACTCACACTTGAGGAATGTGTTTCACTTGTGCGTGTAGCTGGCACAGATCGACCACGTCCTCTCCTTGCAACAGGAGCTCTACCAGCAGCACCACGACCCAGGCCACGGCCCCTATTTGACGGTCTCCTCATATTTCTGTAATTTATGATCTTGCCCTAGAAAGGTGTTTATTGAATAGCGGAACAAAACAACAACAGTATCGCACGGGTGTATCTCACAGTCAAATATGCAAACTAAGCCGCAATTTAATTTTTTTTACCCCAAAAGGGTGTATATTGAATAGCGGAATAGAAAAAAGGATATAAAACGGTGTATCTCACACGTACAAACACAGACTAGGCCCCCCGATTACAATTTTTTGTACCCTAAAGGGAGGATGAGGAAGAGGAGTAGGAGGAGTTGGGAACAGGAGGCAAACTTAAGCGCCCTGCAATCCTTGGCGGTGCAAGGAGATGCGCCAAACAAATGTAAAAGGTGTATCTCACATGTACCGATACAGACTATGCCGTAATTTTATTTTTTACACTCAAACAGGGTGTATATTGAATAGCGGAATAGAAAAAAATTTACAAAACGGATTATCTCACACGTACAAACACAGACTAGGCCCTGATTACAATTTTTTGTACCCTAAAGGGAGGATGAGGAAGAGGAGTAGGAGGAGTTCGGAACAGGAGGCAAACTGAAGCGCCCTGCAATCCTTGGCGGTGGAAGGAGATGCGCCAAACAAATTTAAAAAGGTGTATCTCACACGTACCGATACAGAATATGCCGTAATTTAATTTTTTACACTCATACAGGATGTATATTGAATAGCGGAATAGAAAACATTTTACAAAACGGTGTATCTCACACGTACAAACACAGACTGGGCCCCGATTCCAATTTTTTGTACCCTAAAGGCGGGATGAGGATGAGGAGTAGGAGGAGGTCGGAACAGGAGGCAAACTGAAGCACCCTGCAATCCTCAACGGTGGAAGATGCGCCCCAAAAGATTGGAAGGTGTATCTCACACGTACCGATACAGACTATGCCGCAATTTAATTCTTTTTACCTCAAAGGGTGTATATTGAATAGCGGAATAGAAAATTTTTTATAAAACGGTGTATCTCACACGTACAAACACAGACTAGGTCCCGATTACAATTTTTTGTACCCTAAAGGCAGGATGAGGATGAGGAGTAGGAGGAGGTCGGAACAGGAGGCAAACTGAACACCCTGCAATCTTCGGCCGTGGAAGGAGATGCGCCAAACAAATTTAAAAAGGTGTATCTCACATGTACCGATACAGACTATGCCATAATTTATTTTTTTACACTGAAACAGGGTGTATATTGAATAGCGGAATAGAAAAAATTTTACAAAACGGTGTAACACAGACTAGGCCCCGATTACAATTTTTTGTACCCTAAAGGCAGGATGAGGGTGAGGAGTAGGTGGAGGTCGGAACAGGAGGCAAACTGAAGCACCCTGCAATCCTCGGCGGTGGAAGATGTGCCCCAAAAGATTGGAAGGAGTATCTCACACGTACCGATACAGACTATGCCGCAATTTAATTCTTTTTACCCCAAAGGGTGTAGATTGAATAGCGGAATAGAAAAAAAATTACAAAACGGTGTATCTCACACGTACAAACACAGACTAGGCCCCAATGACAATTTTTTGTACCCTAAAGGCAGGATGAGGAGTAGGAGGAGGTCGGAACAGGAGGCAAACTGAAGCACCCTGCAATCCTCGGCGGTGGAAGATGTGCCCCAAAAGATTGGAAGGTCTATCTCACACGTACCGATACAGACTATGCCGCAAATTAATTCTTTTTACCCCAAAGGGTGTAGATTGAATAGCAGAATAGAAATTTTTTTATAAAACGGTGTATCTCACACGTACAAACACAGACTAGGCCCCGATTACAATTTTTTGTACCCTAAAGGCAGGATGAGGATGAGGAGTAGGAGGAATTCGGAACAGGCAGGAGGCAAACTGAAGCACCCTGCAATCCTCGGCGGTATAAGATGCGCCCCAAAAATTGGAAAGGTGTATCTCACACGTACCGATACAGACTATCCCGCAATTTAATTATTTTTACCCCAAGGGTGTAGATTGAATAGCGGAATAGAAAATATGATATCAAAAGGTGTATCTATCTCACACGCACAGACCCAGACTAGGCCCCGATTACTATTTTTTGTACCCTAAAGGCAGGATGAGGAGTAGGAGGAGTTCTGAACAGGCAGGAGGCAAACTGAAGCACCCTGCAATCCTTGGCGGTATGAGATGCACCCCAAAAATTGGAAAGGTGTATCTCACACGTACCGATACAGACTATCCCGCAATTTAATTATTTTTACCCCAAGGGTGTAGATTGAATAGCGGAATAGAAAATATGATATCAAAAGGTGTATCTATCTCATACGTACAGACCCAGACTAGGCCCCGATTACTATTTTTTGTACCCCAAAGGCAGGATGAGGAGTAGGAGGAGTTCGGAACAGGCAGGAGGCAAACTGAAGCACCCTGCAATCCTCTGCGGTATGAGATGCGCTCCAAAAATTGGAAAGGTGTATCTCACACGTACCGATACAGACTATCCCGCAATTTAATTCTTTTTACCCCAAGGGTGTAGATTGAATAGCGAAATAGAAAATATGATATCAAAAGGTGTATCTATCTCACACGTACAGACCCAGACTAGGCCCCGATTACTATTTTTTGTACCCCAAAGGCAGGATGAGGAGTAGGAAGAGTTCGGAACAGGCAGGAGGCAAACTGAAGCACCCTGCAATCCTCGGCGGTATGAGATGCGCCCCAAAAATTGGAAAGATATATCTCACATGTACCGATACAGACTATCCCACAATTTAATTCTTTTTACCCCAAGGGTGTAGATTGAATAGCGGAATAGAAAATATGATATCAAAAGGTGTATCTATCTCACACGTACAGACCCAGACTAGGCCCGATTACTATTTTTTGTACCCCACAGGCAGGATGAGGAGTAGGAGGAGTTCGGAACAGGCAGGAGGCAAACTGAAGCACCCTGCAATCCTCTGCGGTATGAGATGCGCTCCAAAAATTGGAAAGGTGTATCTCACACGTACCGATACAGACTATCCCGCAATTTAATTCTTTTTACCCCAAGGGTGTAGATTGAATAGCGGAATAGAAAATATGATATCAAAAGGTGTATCTATCTCACACGTACAGACCCAGACTAGGCCCCGATTACTATTTTTTGTACCCCAAAGGCAGGATGAGGAGTAGGAAGAGTTCGGAACAGGCAGGAGGCAAACTGAAGCACCCTGCAATCCTCGGCGGTATGAGATGCGCCCCAAAAATTGGAAAGATATATCTCACATGTACCGATACAGACTATCCCACAATTTAATTCTTTTTACCCCAAGGGTGTAGATTGAATAGCGGAATAGAAAATATGATATCAAAAGGTGTATCTATCTCACACGTACAGACCCAGACTAGGCCCGATTACTATTTTTTGTACCCCACAGGCAGGATGAGGAGTAGGAGGAGTTCGGAACAGGCAGGAGGCAAACTGAAGCACCCTGCAATCCTCGGCGGTATGAGATGCGCCCCAAAAATTGGAAAGGTGTATCTCACACATTTCAATACAGACTATCCCGCAATTTAATTAATTTTACCCCAAGGGTGTAGATTGAATAGCGGAATAGAAAATATGATAACAAAAGGTGTATCTATCTCACACGTACAGACTCAGACTAGGCCCCGATTACTATTTTTTGTACCCCAAAGGCAGGATGAGGAGTAGGAGGAGTTCGGAACAGGCAGGAGGCAAACTGAAGCACCCTGCAATCCTCTGCGGTATGAGATGTGCCCCAAAAATTGGAAAGGTGGATCTCACACGTACCGATACAGACTATCCCGCAATTTAATTATTTTTACCCCAAGGGTGTAGATTGAATAGCGGAATAGAAAATATGATATCAAAAGGTGTATCTATCTCACACGCACAGACCCAGACTAGGCCCCGATTACTATTTTTTGTACCCTAAAGGCAGGATGAGGAGTAGGAGGAGTTCTGAACAGGCAGGAGGCAAACTGAAGCACCCTGCAATCCTTGGCGGAATGAGATGCACCCCAAAAATTGGAAAGGTGTATCTCACACGTACCGATACAGACTATCCCGCAATTTAATTATTTTTACCCCAAGGGTGTAGATTGAATAGCGGAATAGAAAATATGATATCAAAAGGTGTATCTATCTCACACGTACAGACCCAGACTAGGCCCCGATTACTATTTTTTGTACCCCAAAGGCAGGATGAGGAGTAGGAGGAGTTCGGAACAGGCAGGAGGCAAACTGAAGCACCCTGCAATCCTCTGCGGTATGAGATGTGCCCCAAAAATTGGAAAGGTGGATCTCACACGTACCGATACAGACTATCCCGCAATTTAATTATTTTTACCCCAAGGGTGTAGATTGAATAGCGGAATAGAAAATATGATATCAAAAGGTGTATCTATCTCACACGCACAGACCCAGACTAGGCCCCGATTACTATTTTTTGTACCCTAAAGGCAGGATGAGGAGTAGGAGGAGTTCTGAACAGGCAGGAGGCAAACTGAAGCACCCTGCAATCCTTGGCGGAATGAGATGCACCCCAAAAATTGGAAAGGTGTATCTCACACGTACCGATACAGACTATCCCGCAATTTAATTATTTTTACCCCAAGGGTGTAGATTGAATAGCGGAATAGAAAATATGATATCAAAAGGTGTATCTATCTCACACGTACAGACCCAGACTAGGCCCCGATTACTATTTTTTGTACCCCAAAGGCAGGATGAGGAGTAGGAGGAGTTCGGAACAGGCAGGAGGCAAACTGAAGCACCCTGCAATCCTCTGCGGTATGAGATGCGCCCCAAAAATTGGAAAGGTGTATCTCACACGTACCGATACAGACTATCCCGCAATTTAATTCTTTTTACCCCAAGGGTGTAGATTGAATAGCGGAATAGAAAATATTATATCAAAAGGTGTATCTATCTCACACGTACAGACCCAGACTAGGCCCCGATTACTATTTTTTGTACCCCAAAGGCAGGATGAGGAGTAGGAGGAGTTCGGAACAGGCAGGAGGCAAACTGAAGCACCCTGCAATCCTCGGCGGTATGAGATGCGCCCCAAAAATTGGAAAGATGTATCTCACATGTACCGATACAGACTATCCCACAATTTAATTCTTTTTACCCCAAGGGTGTAGATTGAATAGCGGAATAGAAAATATGATATCAAAAGGTGTATCTATCTCACACGTACAGACCCAGACTAGGCCCGATTACTATTTTTTGTACCCCAAAGGCAGGATGAGGAGTAGGAGGAGTTCTGAACAGGCAGGAGGCAAACTGAAGCACCCTGCAATCCTCGGCGGTATGAGATGTGCCCCAAAAATTGGAAAGGTGTATCTCACACATTTCGATACAGACTATCCCGCAATTTAATTCTTTTTACCCCAAGGGTGTAGATTGAATAGCGGAATAGAAAATATGATATCAAAAGGTGTATCTATCTCACACGTACAGACTCAGACTAGGCCCCGATTACTATTTTTTGTACCCCAAAGGCAGGATGAGGAGTAGGAGGAGTTCGGAACAGGCAGGAGGCAAACTGAAGCACCCTGCAATCCTCGGCGGTATGAGATGTGCCCCAAAAATTGGAAAGGTGTATCTCACACGTACCGATACAGACTATCCCGCAATTTAATTATTTTTACCCCAAGGGTGTAGATTGAATAGCGGAATAGAAAATATGATATCAAAAGGTGTATCTATCTCACACTTACAGACCCAGACTAGGCCCCGATTACTATTTTTTGTACCCTAAATGCAGGATGAGGAGTAGGAGGAGTTCGGAACAGGCAGGAGGCAAACTGAAGCACCCTGCAATCCTCGGCGGTATAAGATGCGCCCCAAAAATTGGAAAGGTGTATCTTACACGTACCGATACAGATTATCCCGCAATTTAATTCTTTTTACCCCAAAGGGTGTAGATTGAATAGCAGAATAGAAAATATGATATAAAATTGGTAATTTTTCAATAGCACATGTGAACACAGCAGTGTCTTATGTCAGTCAGCTCTGCTGCAGGCTATGAAGGGAAAAAAAAAAAAAAGAAAATTCCCCTTTAAGTTTGTAATTTTTAAATAGATTAGTACAGACTATGCCACAATTTAATTTTTTTAACCCAAAAGGGTGTATATTGCATAGTGGAATAGGAAAAAGTGTATAAAATGTAAAATCACTCAATAATAGCACATGTGAACACAGTAGTGTCTTATCACAGTCAGCACTAAAGCAAAAACGCTGCACACAACTGACTGATAAAAATAGATTTTTTTTCTCCCTCCTCCTCAGCGGGCAAAAAGATTGTGTTCACTGCACCACCCCACACACAGCAAAATCGATGTAGAACACTGACCCTGCCTATTCTCCAGCCTCGCCCTAATATTCTCGATAAGATCTTTCACTGGCACTGCACAACCAACCCCCCACACAGCAAAATCGATGTAGAACACTGACCCTGCCTTTTCTCCAGCCTCGCCCTAAAATGCCCTAATAACTCGCCCTGCCTGCACTCCGACCTGACCCTGCATTCTTTTCGGACACAATACAATTTTTCACTGTCTGTCCCTAATCAGCAGCCAACACGTATGAAGTGTGCTCTCTCCCTAAACTACAGCAGAATAAAGCAGCGGGCTGGGGCTCTTGAACTTGGTCACATGCTTCAGATGGCCAATCACAGCTACTAATACATTAGTAGGCATGGCTGGGATGGCTTAAGGCACACCAGTTAAACGCTTGTTGATTGGCTGTTGAAAGCCCGCCATTAAAAGCGCGCCATTACATACAAACACGGAAATAAAATGACCGAACACGGATTTTAAACCCAAACATACAGTAAAGTTTTCGGGTCCGTGTTCGGGTAACAAAAATCCAATTATTCGGTACGAACACGAATAATACAGTCTGTGTTCGCTCAACACTATTTATGAATAAATTAAACAGGATTGGTCCCACATCCAGGGCAGCCATCAGAAATTTTTGGGCTGTCAGCGAAATGAATCATTGCTGTGCTGCTGACATTTTCAAATTATGTAAGGGAAGCGGGCCCCGGGCCCCTCTGGAAGCTCAGACCCCTTACACCTATACTACCTGTACCCCCCTGATGGCAGCCCTGCCCACATCCACAGGCCTTGCTTTATCTAGATGGCAATTCACTTCATCGTAGAAAGTTAATTGGTGAATTGTGAATTGGTCTGGCAAGAACGATTTTTCATGAATTCATGCTGATTACTACTAATAATACTGTTTTCATTACTAAAGTTTTGTATATAGTCCCTTACCACTTGCCTACAGTGCACTTTCACCCCCTTCCTGCCCTGGCCAATTTTCAGCTTTCAGCACTCTCACACTTTGAATGACAATTGCGCAGTCATGCTATACTGTACCCATAGGAAATTTTTATCATTTTTTTCACACAAATAGAGCTTACTTTTCATGGTATTTATTCACCTCTGGGTTTTTTATTTCTTACAAAAAAAAAAAGAAAAAAGACAAAATTTTGAAAAAAAAAAATGTTTTTCTTATTTTCTGTGTAAATTTTGAAAAATAAATAACATTTTCTCCTTCACTGATGTGCGCTGATGAGGTGGCACTGAGGAGGAGCCGCTGATCGGCTCTCCTCGCCTCACACACTGACAGCGTGAGCCGTGGAGAACCGAATAACGGCACTTCCTCATTTACATGTGACCGGCTGTGATTGGACACGGCCGATCACATGGGTAAAGAGTCACGTCATTGACTCTTTACCAAGATCAGGATCGCGCTGTGTCCTAGCAACACAGCACAGTCACAATCGCTGCTACACGCGCCCCCGGGGCGCGCAAGAGAGGCTGTTTTGGTGCACCTTCATATGACGGCGTCCCAGGATAATAGCTACACCCCTCCGCTGTCATCTGACGGTGGGCGGGTAGTAAGTGGTTCATATCCCCTCCAAAATCTTGCAGACTACTGATGTTAGGCTGACAGGTCTATAGTTACCCGGGATATATCTCTGCCCTTTTTTATTCCAAATGTTTTTTATTGAAAGTTTTCAACATCAAACAACAGAAAACAATAAAACAATAAATACGGTCGCAGCCGCACAATAACTTGTAAAATGAGTAATAGAGAACAGAGCAGCTACAACAGACAATAATGTGTCATGAGCTAGAAAAGGTGGTCAATGCATATAGTATTCGTACATTGTGCAACTAGGTGTATTATACAATCATCAGGGTCTGAACAGGTGTAGTATCACCAAAGTCGGGTAAGACGACATCATCAGAGAAGTAAGTCAGGAACTCCAGAGGGTGGGGGGGGAAGAGGCTAGGTGAAGATATTGTTTAGGGGGGGGATCCCTGTTGGAGGCAGCGAAGGGGAGAGGGTCACCCCCGTACCACCTCCACCAAGGGTCCCAGATGGTTTGAAAGGAGCTGAATGATGAGGATCTTAACGCCAGTAGACGTTCATATTGGCAGTTCAAATGGACCTGCGTAACAACCTCCGAAGGGTTGGGGGGCGAGGGGGTGCGCCAGTGACGTGCTATAGTGAGAGAGGAGGCCAGAAAAATGTGGGCAACCAATGTCCGACACGGCGTTGAGAAGACATCTATTCCCAGAAGTAGCAGGGCAAGGGCAGGGTCAGGCTTCACACTCACGGTAGTGATGCGAGCAATAATTGAAAATACTTTCTTCCAGAAGCTGGTGAGTGATTTGCAAGACCAGAACGTATGGAGGATGGTCCCAGGTGCCCCACAGTCTCTCCAGCAGAGCGGAGATAGTGAGGGGTAGAAGCGGGATAGTACAGTGGGGGTCCTATACCACCTTGTTAGTAATTTTTGGAAAGTCTCCCAGTGGTTAATGCAATGCGATGAGGAATAGGCTTGTCTTAAAGCCGAGGCCCATTGGTGGAGAGAGAATTCTCTAGAGAGGTCGGACTCCCAAGCCTTCATAAGGGGGGGTCTTGGATAATTGGGTTTTGTTGTTAAGCAAGGAATAAAAGAGGGTGATGCCTTTAGTATGAGGTTTAGGGTTCGATATGTGGTTCCAAGCATTGAAATCTAGTTTGAGGGTTGGAGGGGGGTTTTTGAGGAGAAAGGACGAGATACGAGCGTAGGAATAGAGGGCCTTTTTCGGAAGACTGTGTTGGGCAGACAAGGTCTCAAAGGACATCAGAGTGGCTCCTGAATAGAGCTGGTCAATCCATAAAATGTCAGCTGACTGAAACATGGTAAGGGAAATATGGGGAATTAGAGATTCCAATACCCTTTGGGGAAGCCTGATTTTGATATTGTCAACATTGTTCACAGAGTGGGAGAGTAGACATCTCCACGCTTGGACTGAGGCTCGTGTGGGAGGGGAGAGGTTAGTGAGGGAGAGTGGTTTCCAAGAGTCCGCCAATAGCAGAAGGGAGAGATCAGATGTATGCGAGCAGGCGGCTTCCAGGGAGACCCAGCAGGAGGGGCCTTGATTGTCAAACCAGCGGGGAAGTTGAGCTAAAATGGAGGCTAGATAATAGTCTCCTATGTCGGGCAAACCTAGGCCCCCCGCCCGCCTATGAAGTGTAAGGTATTTGAGGGCACATCTGGCTTTCTTCCCTTGCCACAGAAAGCGTCTCATGCAAACTGACAATTTGTTGATTTGGTGAGAGGACAGGGGGAGAGGGAGCGTCCTGAAGAGGTAAAGGATTTTAGGTAGAAGGAGCATTTTGAACGTGGCAACCCTGCCCACCCACGAGATCTCGTGTTTGGCCAGGGCCGCCAGGTCCTTAGCGAGTTGGAGGAGAAGGTGGTTAAGGTTTAGAGAGGACATCTTGGAAATAGTGGGGGCTAGGGATATGCCCAGATAGGTTATGCTTTGATCTGTCCAGGGGTAGGGAAGGGAGGAGGTTAGATGCGATTTAGCGTGGGAGCTGACGCCTAGGTCAAGAATGACTGATTTAGAAAAATTTACCTTGTAGAAAGAGACAGCACTAAAGTCTTGGAGGAGCTGGTGAGCAAAGGGAAGGGATATAATGGGGTTCGAGAGGGAGAGAATGATATCATCCGCAAATAAATTGATGGTGTGGGATTGGTGGCGTAAATTAAAACCTGCGTGATGTGATCTAATTGCTTCAGCTAAGGGTTCTATGGCGAGGTTGAAAATAGATAGTGAGAGGGGTCAGCCTTGACGGGTACCATTCGTTATCTCGAACAATTTAGAGAGCATACCATTGGTCAGAACCTTGGCAGAAGGGCACGAGTACAGCGCCAAAATGGAGGACAGAATTTGTCCCTGGAAACCAAATTTGCGCAAGGTCGCCTCGAGATAGCCCCAATGGACTCGGTCGAACGCCTTCTCCGCGTCTATAGAAAGAAGCAGAGATGGCGTCCGACTAGTTTTTGCGTGGTGAATGAGGTTAATCATACGACGGGTGGCGTCAGAGGGTTGTCGACCAAGCATAAAGCCAGATTGGTCTAGGGCAATGAGGGAAGGGAGCACCTGGTGAAGTCTATTGGCCAATAGTTTGGCGTAAATTTTCACGTCCACATTTAGGAGTGATATGGGGCGAAAGTTTGAAGGGGTGTCTGGGGGCTTGCCGGGTTTAGGGATATTGACCACATGGGCTAGGAGCATTTCTTTGGGGAAAGAGCTACTGGAAGCCACCGATTTGAAGACCTCTAGGAGGTGGGGGGACAGAAGGGGGAGGTAGGTTTTGAAGTATTCCGAGGACAGTCCATCAGGGCCTGGGGACTTGCCGTTAGGCAAAGATCTGACCACCTTGGAAATCTCTTCCTCAATAAAGAGGAGATTCAGAGAATCTAGTTGGGTTGCTGAGAGGGAGGGCAAACGGAGTTTGGAGAGGAAAGTGGCGATGTTTGTTTTCGGTGGGTTGAGGTGTGGATGCACATGAAGATAAGTTATACAGGGAACTATAATAGTCTGAGAATGCGTCAGCTATAGCTTGAGGGTTAGTAAGGGTAGCACTGGTATGGGGGTGGACCAGGGAGGAGATTTTGGATTTGGACCTACGGGCCTTGAGGCGATTGGCTAGCAGTTGCTAGCCCGCCTTGTTGTTATTGGCGTAGTAATCCAGTTTTAATTTACGCATGTAGGTGTCATGTTGGGAGGACAGGAGTTCTCTGAGGGAGTGTCGGAGAGTAGCTATCTCATCCGTTAGGGTTGGGGAAGGGGAGGTTATATTCTGGGCATCTAAAGTTCGGATATCCGCAAGTATTTTGTCCAATTTCAGGCGGAAGGATTTACGGAGTTGGGCGTTAAGCTTGAGGAGGACTCCCCTGATGAAGGCTTTGTGGGCACACCAATGGTTAAACACATTGGTATCTGAGGAGGAGTTAAATGAGAAATATTGTTGAAGCTGTTGGGAGATCAGGTGTTGGGTGTTAGGATCGTGGAAAAGGGACGCGTTACATCTCCACACTCTCGCCGTGGCGTAGGAATTGCCTTCTTCCAGAAGGAGGGATATCGGGGCGTGATCAGACCACACGATATCATGAATAGAGGCCTCGGAAACCCTCTGCAGGAGAGACTTGTCTACTAAAAAGAAGTCTAGGCGAGAGTAGGAGTTGTGACACGGGTAGTAGTACGTGTAAGACCTGTCGGTAGAGTGCAAACAACGCCAAGCATCGTACAGGACTCCAGCAGGGCCGCCAAGGAGGGGGCACCTCCGCTGCGAGGGGAGGACGTGTCAAGGCTTGGATTAACTGGAGCATTCAAATCCCCACATACAACCAGGTTGCCATATCTAAAGCGTGACACTTTTTTCAAAAGTGTGCGGAGAAATTTAACCTGTTTAGAATTGGGTGCATACACAGATACAATGGTAAGCGGAAGGTTGTTAATAATACATTTAAGAATAATATACCGACCATCAGGATCAATCAAGGAGTCCGTAAGGGAGAAGGTGACAGTATCTCGTATGGCGATCAGCACTCCTCTTTTCTTTTCACTGGCCGAAGCTTGGAAGACGTGAGGGAAGGCCGGATGTGAGCATTTTGGGGAGGCATGAATGTTAAAATGAGTCTCCTGGGCTGTGAGGACATCTGCTTTTAGGTGTAAAGCCTCTTGCCACAGTGATCTTCTCTTAGCCGGGTGGTTGAGGCCCCGGGCATTAATTGACACAAACTTCACACCCATAGCATGGGGGTAGGAGGTGGGTCAGAGTATCGTCGTTGGACTGAGAAGTAAGGGAGGTGGGGAGGAGGAGTCCTGAAGAGCATATACAGGGTGTACCCCGCTGGAATGATGAGCGTCCAGGGAAGAGGCAAGGAAGAGAATAGAGGCTCGTAAATTAGCATCCAGGTGGTAGGGACGGAAACAGTTCAGTGTTCCATAGTAGAGGAGGAGTGCACAGTTAGCATGAGAAGTAGATCAAAGCAACGCTGGACCATAAGAGCACTAGAGACCTTGTGAAAAAACCAGGTCAAAAATAAAAGCACAAAAGTCACAACAACAAAAAAAAGAAAAAAGCAGAAGGTAAAAAGGTGGCCATGGGGTGGCCAGAGCAGTTAACACTGCACGGTGGAGGGGGTAACGGGTACATCTGGGAGTACCCGCTGTACGCTCAGGGAACTAGGGGATGAGATGCACTGAGAGAGGCCCCCTTAGCTCCCTTGTTTCTCTTGGAGGACCGCTGGTAGGAGACCGTTTGCCACTCCTGGCGCAGGTGAGCTGGAGGTGAGGAGGCGGCCATGTTGTGCCCATCAGGATCATGATCAACAGGCAAGATTTTCCAGGTTTTAAGGAGAAACAGTCCTTCTTCCATGGTGGTAACAAAATGATTAGAGCCTTCACGAGAGATTTCTAGCTTAGCCGGGTATTTCCAGCGGTATATCAGCTTGTGGTTGTGCAAGGCCTTCGTAATGGGAGAGAGGTTGCGGCGTCTTTGGAGGGTGTATTGGGATAGATCCGGGAGAACTTGGAGGTTGGCAGCCTGGGGTGGAAGGTCTTTCTTTTGGCGGAAGGCCGAGAGAAGGTCCTCTTTAACTTGAAAAAAATGGATGCGGAGTAGCACATCACGGGGAGTTTCTTTGGGCAGGAAAGAGGGTTTGGGGATCCTATGAATCCTATCAATGGTTAGATCAGCATTAGTAAGAGACGGAAGAACTGCCAGGAATAGATCTTTGGCAAAGTGGGGGAGTTGTTGCGGCAGGACTTCTTCTGGGATTTCTCGGATCTTCAGGTTGTTCCTGCGAGATCTATCCTCTAAATCTGCTATTTTTGCCTGCATAGAGGAGATAATCTCATGATGTGAGGAGTGTGAGTCCACAAGGGAGTTGAATGAGGAGGTAACTTCACCCATTTGGAGTTCAATCTGGTTGACCCTTTCTCCCAAATGAGCAATGTCTGCTCTGCATTCTCTCAGGCAAGATTGGGTATCGGCATGTAGAAGTTGTTTGGGTTGATCTCTGGAGAGTTTTTAGTTGTGTTTTGCCTCCGTCCCTTAGAATCTGGTGTGGGGTGTTGGTTGGTTTCTCAGGCCAAGAGGGTGGGACTTTTACGGGCAAGTGAAGGATACACAGTTGTTTGTAAAATAAATGGTTGCAATTTATTGCAGATACAATTGTATATTCAATAAAGAAAATTTTAAAGACATTCGTGGTGATGTAAGGTGTTTGGGTTACAGACCCAAAGTGCGTAGAAGAAATGCTAAGTTGGAAAAAGAGTTTCCGTGACAATGGTGCAATATATGTGACTTTATTTTGATGAAAGAAACTCTGTTTCTCCAGGCTGGGTTGCTTGGATGCTTCACAGAGAGTTCATCAAAAAGGTTGACCCGACGCGTTTCGGCTAACAGAGTAGCCTTTGTCAAGGGTTTTTTGTCACCAAGTCTGTAGAGATAGTGACGGGTTTAATTATCATCAATGTATGTTATGTATGGAATTAGTAATGAAAGAAAACATTTTTAAAGTACATACATTAGACCTGTTTTGGTGATTTTTTGTTCAGAGCTTAGAAGATCCGCAGCGAGAATCAAAGGTGAGCAACCTGCAGGTGTGGTGAGTGATAAATGTCAGGAGATATTAAAATGAAAGGATTTTAAGAAAAAACTAACATTATCGGTGGCATCGACTTACTAAATATTGGTTGGTCTGTTTGTATCTGGATTGGCAGATGAGATTGTCGGCAAACAATACATATATATATAGAAATATATATTTTCTCTCTCTGGACGTCCTTATATAGTGACCAATCTGTTGGTGTATAATATATATATAAGGTATTGGTATCCCAAAAGTTTGAAGGTGTATGTGAAAGGAAATAATTTGCATTACTTACAGGGTATATTGTAAGCTCACGGTTTCTGGACAGCTCAAGGTAATTTAAAAGGTATTTTTGCACGGGTGCAACTGTCCTCAAAGTCCGCTTGTGTTTGGGTACTGTGCGGTATCTAAAAGCTGGAATACATGTGGCTAGTTTTGTTAAAGTTTGGAAAAAACACAGGCAAGTAAAGCCGAATGTTGTGCTTTTATTGGGAAGTGATGGTTTAAGCAATGAAGGGTAACACTTACAGTTGTTTTTGCTTTTGCTGCAGGTTGCGTCCGCTCTGTCTCCTCATTCCCTCGGTGTGAGGGTGATGTGAGGAGACGCTGATTCCCCGGCCTTTTTAAAGCCAGTTGCGCGTGCGCATTGTGCGCCGCACGTACCAGGCTTCTTGTGCGAGTGACGTCATAGCCCTGTTGTGCGCACGCGCCAGCGGGGTGCGTGCGCATCGGGAGACTGATCGCACATTATTGGCCGCCGACACGGGAGGAAGGAACCAAGATCCCGGGAGAGGGGAGTCTTTTGGAAGATGGTATATTCCAAGGTGCCTAGTTTAACCCCTGGCTTGCCCAGGGGCTTTCCGTGCCGGGTGCGTTCTTCATAGTTGAGAAAAATCATCAGAGGTCAATCAATTATATCGAAAATATATTATGATATAAAATATACAGTAAACAATACAAAGTATAAATTTATTTATGTGATCATGTAATCTTTAGTTTTAACAGCAGAAGTAAAAAGAAAGGAAAAAAGGGGGGGAACTCATTGTACCCTGGAGAACAAAAAGCAGGGGGTTTGGAGGTCATATGGGAAGGGAAGGGGGGGGGGGAAGGAAAGGGGGGGGGGAGGAAAGGGGGGGGAGGAAAGGGGGAGGGATTAGGGGGTGGGGTGTGTATTTTGTCAGTTTTTTAAAATAGATTTTTTATACATGGGTAGATTTGTGTCTAATTTATATTTTGGGGGGGGGGTTTGTGGGGGGTGGTTTTTTGTTTTAGTCAGTTTTTCCTGATACAAAGCCTTCTAAGAAGGGGCGATAGCTTGCTATCTCGTTTAGGCCTGGGGGTATGGTGGCTTTTAGACGTTGTATCCACCGTAGTTCTATTTGGAGGAGGCGTTTGTTCCAATCTCCCCCTCTACGTGGGATGTGGATTCTGTCTAGAGCTATAAAGTTTATTTTGGGCATTTTGTAGCCATGTTGGTACGCTACGTGTCTTCCTAGTGGGAGGTCAGGATTGCATAGTTCCATGTTATTTACATGTTTTCCAATTCTTTTTCCCATTTCTTGTTTGGTTTTCCCAACGTAGTATGCTCCGCATTCGCATCTCATCAGATAAATTACTCCCTTGGTCTTGCAGTTTGCAAAATGTTTTGGTATGAATTTTTCTGGTCCTGGAGAGATCCCCCTGCGGATGGATCGGGATGCTGAGCCGGTGGACGGCGTCCCGCAGCGGCGCCATCATAGCTCCTGCCACGCTGCATGGGGGGGGAAGAAGGCCGACAATTTTTTCACCGGCGGGGGATCCAGGCAGCGCCTTCGCATCTCCGGGAGCGGCGGCGAGTGCAGCGAAGCTCGTGCGGTCAGTTTCGGCTGACTAGCGGGAGCTGGAGGCTTGATGTGCGTGGATGTATCCCTGAGCGGAGCGGAGCTCTACAGCTATGCGGCCATGTTCGCCGGCGGTCACCACGCCCCCTCTACTCGGCCCTTTTTTTAAATATTGGTACCATATTTTCCAATCAGCTGGCACCATTCCCATCTGTAGACTATCCGTAAAGATCAAGAATAATGGTCTGGTTATCACCTGGCTGAGTTCTTTAGGAACCCTCGGGTGCAAGCCATCCGGTCCCAGTGATTTATTTATGTTAAGTTTCTCTAGTTTAGTTCTAAGTCTATCTTCTGTTAACCATGGGGGTACTTCCTGAGGTGTATTATTTAATTTAGCATGACAAGCTGGGTTAGTGTAGCCCCCCAATTATTTTCTGAAGACTGAAGAGAAGAAATTATTTAGCACTTTAGCCTTCTCACTGTCCTCTGTGACCAGATTCCCTTCATTGTCTTTTATGGGGGCAATGTGTTCTGGTCTCACTTTCTTAGGATTTATATGAAGTGTAAAATTGTAGCGCTTAAAGATAATAAAAAGTCCATATAATTAAAAGGAAAAGTCCTTTAAGATCAATAAAACAGTAGATAGTCACATGTGGATTAAAAATGGCATTCACCAGCTCTCCCTCAGAAGACCACGTGACATGAAAGTTCAGATGTTTTGCCTGCCTCCAAAGAACCCCAAAAAATGCCCAAAAAAATGCCTGCTACTAAACTGGCAAGGTGTGAAAAGCGAGAAGCCAACAACCTGTTCTATAATTGCACTAATACAAACAATCCTTTTTTTTTTATGGTTCTGGACATGCTACAGAACTGAAACTTCACAGGTACACCTTTTAGACCCCCCAGACAAAAAATCACACAAAAAAAGTTCTTAAAAATTGTCATTTTTGATAGAGAGCCAATTATTGAAAAAAAAATGTAAAAAATTTAAAAATTAAAAAAAAAAAAAAATTCTTTGGATTTAGTATCTGGGGGGGGGGGTCTAAAAGTGTACCTGTGAAGTTTCAGCTCTGTAGCATGTCCAGAACCAGAAAAAAAGATCATATAGGTGTAAAAAGGAGGGTCCCACCATCCCTGCTATACTGAAAAATTATCTTTTTTTTTCTGGACATGCTACAGAGCTGAAACTTCACAGGTGTATTTATAGGTAAATCAGCCTTTGGTACTGTCACAAATAAAGTTTGGTGAAAAAAAGGCTGATTTACCTATAAATACGCCCACTTGTGAAGCAGTCTCCCCTTTGGCCTACAGATGTGAGCACATGGCTTGCTGCCGCCATGTTTGTTTGATGATGAAATGACCATCAAGGCTGAACTATGACAACACGGTGCTGTAAGGGTCAAATGCTGGGAAATTAGAGGTTTACAGGGGAATTTCAGCATATGAGATACGGTTGACCACGGATACCTGCTGGGAGCAAGTCTTATGCCTGTGGATATCTGTTTACGTATACCGCTTATAAGATTGGGAGATCTGGTAAGGGTATTTAAGATACCTCTCTTGGTGATGGTTTCATGTCACGTGGTCTTCCGAGGGAGAGCTGGTAAATGCCATTTTTAATCCACATGTGGCTATCTACTGTTTTATTGATCTTAAAGGACTTTTCCTTTTAATTATATGGACTTTTTATTATCTTTAAGCGCTACAATTTTACAATTTTTATGCTATATGATTATTTCAGGATCTTTTTGTGTAGCTGCTTTTTATGCTTTTTATGTAATTTATTCAATTATCTGCAACATTTGATTGTTCGCTTAGTGGTGCATAGCGCAGCTGTTTTATACTGTTCTTACTATTTATATACTTAAAGAATTTCTTGTTTTTTTTTTTTACTCTCTTCCGCTATATGTCTCTCGTGTTCTATTTTAGCCGCCTTGATTTCGCCTTTAAATTTCTTATTGCACTCTTTGTACTGTTGGAATGCTGCCAATGACCCCTCAGCCTTGTATTTTTTGAATGCCTTTTCTTTAGTAATATTAATCTTAATATGCCTTTTTATGTTGGAGTTTAGCCACCCAGGATTTATTTTTGCTCTTTTAAATTTATTCCCCTTTGGAATGCACTGTCCAATCCCTTTGTTTAGTATGTTCTTGAAGCACTCCCATTTTTCATTTGTGTTCTTTGTTCCCAGGGTTCTATTCCATTTTCTAACAAATAGCGCAGTTTTGGGAAGTTGGCTCTTTTGAATATCAGTGTCCTTATATTACCGTTGTGTTTCCTATTACTATGATTAATACTGAAACTAATTGACCTATGGTCACTGTTTCCTAAGTTGCCCTGTATTTCTATATCCATGATCAGATCTGTATTGTTTCTAATCAATAGGTCTAGTACCGCATTGTTTCTTGTTGGTGCATTCATCATCTGACCCATGGAATTTTCCTGAAAAACATTTAGGTACTGCCGAGCCTTGGATGAATACACGGTTCTTTCTGCCCAGTCTATATATGGATAAATAAAATCCCCCATTATAATTACATTTCCCATCCTTGCTGCCATTCCAATATGTGAAAGGAGGTCTGCCTCCCCCTCCTCCCTCTGGTTTGGGGGCCTATAGCATACGCCCAATATTACTTTGCCCATAGTGCCTTCCTTTTGAAGTTCTACCCATAGGGATTCTACCTCCTCCTTAGCTCCATTATTAATATCGTCCCTCCTATTTACCTGTACACTATTCTTAATATACAGACATACCCCTCCCCCTTTTTTACCTTCTCTATCTCTGCGATAAAGGGGATACCCCTAAATGGTCGCCAGCCAACCATGAGAGCTGTCAAACCAAGTCTCTGAAATCCCCACAAAATCTAAGTCCTCCTCATACATCAGCAGCTCCAGCTCTCCCATCTTGTTCACCAGGCTTCTAGCATTGGTATACAAACCTCGTAATTTTGTCCGGTTGCATACTATATCCTCGTTTGAGGTTGTTTTTAGGCTGCTCTTGCGATCTCTTCCCATACCCACCTTGGGTTTAGGAACTCTGAACACCCTACCGCTAATGTCCCCATTTTTGCCCGCTGAAGCTTGCTCCAAACTGGCTAATTCTGCATCTGTACCCTCCCCCCATCACCTAGTTTAAAAGCCCCTCTTACTTGTTGGCCATCTTCTCACCCTGTACGCTTGCACCGTCCTCATTTAGGTGCAATCCGTCCCTACTAAAGAGCAGGTAGTCGATTGAGAAGTCGGCCTAGTTCTCCAGGAACCCGAAACCCTCTTTACTACACCAGCTCCTCAGCCACTTGTTTACTTCCCTAATCTCCCGCTGCCTCCCTGGTGTGGCTCGAGGTACAGGTAGTATTTCTGAAAATACTACCTTGGAGGTCCTTCTCCTCAATTTAGCTCCTAAGTCCCTGAAATTGTTTTTAAGGACTCTCCATCTCCCTCTAACTTTGTCATTGGTACCCGCATGTACCATGACAGCTGGGTCTTCCCTTGCCCCACCCAATAATCTGTCCACCAGATCCATGATGTGCCGAACTCGAGCACCCAGTAAACAGCAAACAGTTTGGCACTTACGGTCTTTTTGACAGATTGCCCTCTCTGTTCTTCTAATAATTGAGTTCCCTACCACCAGAACCTGTCTTTCCTTACCTTTTGCCTTGTTTCTGCCCTCACTGAAGCAGTTCAACCCCTGGCAGCTGGGGGTGTCGCTCTGCTCCAGCAATGCTGGTCCCTTATTGGTTTCCCCAACAGCACCCAACAGGGCATGTTTATTGGGATACTCCAGCCCAGGACTGGCCTCCTTGCCTCGTTCCCTTCTAACCTTCCTGTCTCCCAACTACTCTGCTCTGATGCCTGCACCCTTGTCTCTCCACCCGCCTCTGTGCTGGCCCCTGCCGGCACCTGACGGGTATGTTCCCAGCTCCCCTTCAGTATCGAGCTTCTTCTCAGTGTTGCCAGTTGCTTCCCTAGATTCAGGACCTGAGCTTTCAGGGAAGCAACATGCTTACATTTTGTGCAGCTGTATTCGCCCTTGATCGCCTGATTGAGGAAAGCATACATGCCACAAGATGTACACCGAGTCACATCTCCACACCTGCCAGGCATTGTACCAACTAATCTAATCTAATGGGGATTGGGAAATTTAACTCTGTCCTGTGTAGCTGTTTTCTAGCTTCCTGACTCTAATGTCTCAGCACACAGTTGCTCTCAACACTAGGTTACTCGCAACACCAGGTACTCTCTGCACCACTCAGGTACTTTCAATACTCACCAACTCTCAGGTACTCTCCTACACTTAGGTACTCTCCAACACTCAGGTAACACTCAGGTACTCACCAACACTCAGGTAACACTCGGGTGCTCTCCAACGCTCGGGTACTCTCCAACACTTGGGTACTCTCCAACTCTCAGGTACTCTCCAACACTCAGATATTCACCAACACCCTGGTACTTTCAATACTTAGGTACTCATACACTCAGGTACTCTCACTACACTACACCCTCAGTCAGTCTTCAGTCACAGTCTTTACTTACCTAGTCTGTGTCACTGTGGTCCTGCACAGCCGCCCCTGTAACCTGACACTCACACTTGTAGGGCTTGACGGTGAATCCTTCACCCACAGACCGTCAGTCTCCTACTCTGCTCCCACCGCCTTTACTGTCATACTCCCTCACTCCCCCACACAGTACTTCCACTTACCCACCGCCCTCGGTCAGCCCATCATCTGGATCTCTCGGTCCCACCACAGGGTCTCCTGCCATCACTCCCCCAATCACCTGCTGCCGCTGGAGCCTCTCCCGGTCGCCTGATCTCCACCAACCCCTGAGGAAACTGAAATACCAGTTTCCTCCAAATTAAATAAGCACCCTGGAGACCCTCAGTCTGCCTAGTTGAGAATCGTGGGTGACAAAAAAACCCTTTTAATACCAAGACAGGGCACTGTACTGTCACAATATTTATTTAAATATATATATTGCATTGTATTGGATATGGGATCAGTGACAGGGGACAAAATTCCTCACATCACACCTGTTTTTTCTCTTCTCTTCTCTTCTCTTCTCTTCTCTTCTCTTCTCTTCTCTTCTCTTCTCTTCTCTTCCTACAGTCTCCACTTCTTTGGTAGAGAAACAGGGGAAAATATATTTTACATCAATGGCCAGTCGGGTGCTTTTATCACACCTTCTTAAACTGGGCATTGGTATTTACACGAATAGCCGCTTTTCACAGTGCTGCTTCTCATCATAGCTTCATAAACTGTTTTACAGGGAAGATAAGCTGTGATAATCCTTATATCAGCTTATCTCCTTGTAATAAACAAACACCTCAAAGGTTTCAGTAAGTCAAACAGAGCCTGATGGAAGATGGCCTACTCATGTGCTGTCTCTATAGCTGACCCATGACACTCGTGGAATTCTTTATGATGTATTAAATGTTTATTTTGTGAAACAAAGATTGTATAATCCACACAAAAATATGTTTTGGTTTTGTAGAGGCAACCGGCCAAGTTCGCTGTACCAACCATATGATGAAGGGAAACCTTGCAGTCAGTGCCGCACAGCTTGTGATGAAAGTGGAAAGCTTTGTCGTAAGTACTGAGCTGAACAACTTAATCTTATTTCCTTGCCACCCAGTCCTGGCATGCCTTTAACTTGGCTATTATAGCCCGGGACAGGACGGTCCACCCAAACATGACCACTGTTATGGGCTGTCACAATGGTCACCATGAGCAGGAACCAGTCCCACCAGCTCTTGATCATTACTATAGACAGAGAGATGTGTTTGAAAGCTTGGTCATTGTGCTGGGACCATTTAGTAGGTGTTCTCTCAGCAGAGAAACCTCAACTGGCCATGGATGCATATGTGTGCCATGTGGGCGGTAAAGTCCACCCTCTTTGCCATCGCTTATATGTGTTACGTGGATAGCAAGGAGTTAAAGGAGGCTGTGAAAAAAAAAAATACAAAAGTTTAACTGGATAGAGTGGGAGAATGATTACAACTCCTGTTTATTTTAACTAGAGAAAAGGGGACAGCTACCGCAGGCGTGCCATAATCCGAAGGAAGCAGACAGAAGGAAAGGTCTAGCAACGTTGACCTGAAATGCGGACTGTAAGGGCACATCATCAGATAGACAATAGACTAGATATTAAAAATAAGTATTTTATTAAATATTTTAAAAAAACAAACAAACAAATATTGTTAAAACCGAGGGAAAACACCCTCAATAGGAATTCATAGTACTCAAAAATTCAATAGAGCCATTATATTAGTGTACAGTACATATATGATACAAAATTACTAGGCTGGAGATTAGCCTGAGTAAAGGTCAACGCGTTTCACAGCGAGCTTCATCAGGACCACAGACGGGTAGAAATATTTTTAATACAGAAAAGACATAACAGCAATTAGTGACATTAGATAACATGAAAAAAGCATAATTTCAAAATGCAACAGTGTATGACAATTGTAAGTATTCAAATGGAACAACCTCGTTAAACGGTACAAAGATGTATATGACTCATGGCAAGCATGGGGAGTAGGGTCCTCGCACACCCATATAAGATACTGAATCATAAAATGGTGTATATAGAGTAAATAAACATAGACCAAATTGGTCTGCACAAAATGGCAGACAGTTTGTTAGGTATAAATGGCATAGTAATTTCCAAAAAAATCGCAGTACCGGATAAGGGAAGGTGGCAATCCAGGCATGTGTGTATGTAGAGATACTCTAGGGTTCACATAAACACAATAATATATAATTAATAATTCAGGGCCAACTATGGCATGTTCAACAGGTACTATAGTGTTTGAGTTTACAAATAGAGTATTTACCTCATATTTAATAAAGGGTAATCAAGACCAAGAAAAAGCTGGTTTATCACATCAAAACACCAAACGGCAATTGGAGGGGTCCAGCATGTGCAGGGTTATTGGAGAGAAAGACCATAGAGAGTGTGTTTATCTTTAAAAGAGACCCAGAGGAGTCTAAGTATGCAGATATAGTGTTATACTAGTGTCGATTAATGCCAAGTAATCTACAAGAGCATATGGCAGAGCGTTTGCAGATAATCACTCAAACTTACCCAAAAGAGTAACAGTGTGTATGGGACAAAAATGTATTGCATGTAGCTCAGCAACAGTACAGAGATTTAGAGTTGGCAGGTATAAAAGTACTGCTAAACATCACTCAGGGCAGAGGCGATTTAGGTAGAAAATAGGCCCACATAAAGAAAAAATCATCACTTGTTGCTATAGAAGCATGCAGGTATCCCAGTCCTATAAGGGCATAAGCAGAAAAACCAAGGAGTGGGTAAGAAGGAATGAAAACCAAGGATGAATAAAGAGTGCTGGCGATAACCCCAAAAGGGTCTGGTATGGTATAATGAGGAGAAACGTACCTGTACACGCATAGCTATGCCCGCTCACCGTCCCGCTAATAGGCAACGTGTGCGAGCACCCTAAATACCCCCGTCACACCGGCCGCTAATCGGCGCTGGTGATCCGAATCGGCCCGTGACGTCAGGAGGCTGCGTCACGTCGGGTCGGTGTGTGCGTTCCAAGGTTGGAGGCGCACATAACCGGATGTGCGGCTACCCTAAGGAAGTGACGAGCTCTCGCAAAACCCAAGAGGGATGGATCATTGCGTTCAAGTCTAGTTTATAGTATCTCTACAAACACACATGCCCGGATTGCCACCTTCCCTTATCCTGTACTGCGATCTTTAGGTAATTATTATGCCATTTATATCTAACATACTGTCTGTCATTTTGTGCAGACCAATTTGGTCTATGTTTATTTACTCTATATACACCATTTTATGATTCAGTATCTTATATGGGTGTGCAAGGACCCTACTCCCACGCTTGTCATGAGCCATATACATCTTTGTACCGTTTAAAGAGGTTGGTCCATTTGAATACTTACAATTGTCATACACTGTTGCATTTTTAAATTATGCTTTTGTCATGTTATCTAATGTCACTAATTCCTGTTATGTCTTTTCTATATTAAGAATATTTCTACCCGTATGTGGTCCTGATGAAGCTCGCCCTGAAACGCGTTGACCTTTTCTCAGACTAATCTCCAGCCGAGTAATTTTGTATCATATATGTACTGTACCATGATATAATGGCTCTATTCCATTTTTGAGTACTATGAATTCCTATTGAGGGTGTTTTCCCTCGGTTTTAACAATATTTGTTTGATTTCTTTTAAAATAATTAATACAATTCTTATTTTTAATATCTGGTCTATTGTGTATCTGATGATGTGTCCTTAAAGTCTGCATTTCAGGTCAGCATTGCTAGACCTTTCATCCTGTCTGTTTATTTTAGTGGAATACATTTTTATTGAGTTTTATAAAAGGAACAAGTCAAATTGTACAAACAGTTGAGCAGTCACGCAATATAAGAAAACTGATAGATCAACAAATGTCATACAAAGTCACCAATACAAGTTACATCGCTGTTATACGTAGTTAAAGAAAGAAATTAGTGGGGCCACTCTACATACCTTAAGAAACATTAATGACATAGCATAAGAGAAAAAACACTTCACAACAGTAGAGTCAAAGCAATAGTGCACTCTAGTGGACAGTTTAGGGAAGTCAATATTCATGTACCACGTGTATAGTCCTGCCAGGGTTTCCAAAATTGGCCTATCTTGTGTACAGAACCCTCCTTGGAGGCCATAATATGTTCGTACATGTAGACTTCTTTAAGAAGTCTAATAACTTTATTAAGTTCAGGAACTTCAGCAGATTTCCATTTCCTCTGTCTGTTTATTTTAACTGTTATCTTAGGTTCTGTTGGAGGAATTGCCTGCGGTGTTTAGGCAATAGTTATGTCATTGACCAGAACACTTTGGGAGCATTTTCTCACAAAATTTGTGATACTAAGCTTTCCCAGGATCTTGCCTGAAGGCCTGTGAAATTTCCTAGGCCACACAGGCGGAGGCCAAAGAGTAAAAACAATATGTTTTTTCTCCTACTGTGTGAATGTTTGATATGTTTTTAACGTCATTTTTGCAAGGGGGCAAAGATCTAAGGAACAAGTCAACCTTGCATTTTGCACTTAACTCAATATTTTTATTTTTGTGACATAGTTCTTTTAAAAAGATTAAAAACTGTTTTTTAAACCATTTTTCATAATTTAAAAAAAGAAAGAGTCGTACAATGAATATGAGATAAAACAGTATGCATCAGATAATAACCGTAAACTGTCAGTAGGGAAAGAAAAAAAATAAAATAAAACAAAAAATACAAAAAACGAGCAGTGCGAGTTTACATAGAGTCACTTGACTTGTCGGCTTTGGAAAATGAAAATTCCATCTGAAAATGGGTATTTAGTATATGGATATCATCTGTTATTGAGGGAGGATGTAGAGATTTCCATTGCCTCACAAGCGCCAAGTGGGCAACTATTAGGATATAGATTACCAACACCATGTAGGAAGAGCCAATCCCAACATGAAATCCAGAGGAGTCATAGTATAGGGGACCGGGCTAAGAGAGGTAATAAGCTTTGAGACTTCCATCCAATAATCCTTATGACGGGGCAGTCCCACCAAAAGTGCAGCCGCAGTTTCATCAGCATTTCAGCGAGCCATTAGGTTGTATGGCAGCAAGCCTGGTTGGAGTAGAGTACCATTTGTGGAACAACTTTTTTAGAGCTTCCCAGTGTGTGAAACACTATGACAGTCATAGTGGTAGTCATTGCCAGGACAAGGTTATTTGGTGCCCAAGGCAAATATGCCTAACTCCCCCCCCCCCCCCCCCCCCAAGTGCACTGAAGCATATGTAACATTCTATCATGTAGTAAATTATGGGGTAACAATGATGTAAAATGTAATGCCATGGCATCAGTGTGAGGAAAAAAATGCCCCTGTGCTGGTGATGTCACTGTAAGGTTAAAACGCTCCTGCATTGTGGTGCCACCAAATGGAAAATGTCCGTACATCAGTGATGTCACTGGAAGGACAAATGCACTTGTGCCACTGCGAGGAAAGAATGTTCCTGTGTTAATATTGTTAGTCTGAAGAGGACTGGTGAGATGAAGGGTAACAGGGGCTGGGAGGGTGGGGCTTTGCAGGTTCATTTGTCTAAGAGGCCCTCATTCAGACAGCTAAAAATCTGTGTGCCCCTTTCCCCACCACATGACATAGCAGATGTCTGCAACTCCATTCTCATTGGCTTACCTTTAAAAAGACTATCCCCCTTCAGTCCATCATGAATGCTACTGCCAGGCTTATCCATCTTGCAAACCGCTCTGTGTCTGCTACCCCTCTTTGCCAATCCCTCCATTGGCTGCCACTCAATCAAAGAATTAAATTCAAGTTACTAACCATAACTTACAAAGCCATCCATAACTTGGCGCCCAGCTACATCACTAATCTGGTCTCAAAATACGAACCAACTCATTCTCTTCATTCCTCCCAGGACCTCCTGCTCTCTAGGTCCCTTGTAACCACTTCCCATGCTCGCCTCCAGGACTTCTCCCGAGCTTCTCCCATCCTCTGGAATGCTCTAACCCCATTTGTCTGACTATCTCCTACTTTGTCTTCTTTCAAACAATCCCTGAAAACACATCTCTTCAGAGAAACCTATCTGGCAACTACCTAACAACTATACTTTTGTTTTCTCCATCAGCCCATCCCCCACAGTTATTACCTCTTGTATCTCTTGACTGTCCCTCTTAGACTATAAACTTGTACCCTCAAGTTGTAAAGCGCTGCGTAAACTGTCGGCACTATATATATACTATATAATAATAATAGCAGATCTGTACATCAATCATTACATAATATTTCCTATTACCTAAACTGGTCCACACTACCTCTTTGGATAGGTATAGTGCATGGTAGAGAACGTGATACTGCAATAGTGATGGACGAACATTGGCCGGGGTGGTTCACGAACGTCAGCTGCAAATTTTCTCAAAAGTCCGCGAACCACAAGTTTGCGGCGGGCCCAATTGACTTTAATGGGAAGCAAACTTTAAAAACCTTTAGGTCATATTTTCTGCCACAAAAGACGTACTATCTGTGCACAAATAGTCCCAGCATATGGACAATGTCATAACAGAAGTATTGCAATTGGAAAAGTTGCCCTAAATTTTTTTTTTTTTTTACAGCAAATCAGCCAGAACTGACAGCAGCCGGTAAATACATGTCTAATACATATAGGATCCATTTACACATCTGTAAAATGTGTCTGCATCCATTCCACAATTTGGCGGAACCTTTACAGACCCATTGTTTTTCATTTCCAGTCTGAAAAAGTAGGCATTCACAGGATAAAGAAGTAAGTGTCGGCCATTCCAGGCCCCAAAAATTAGCCCACATGCGTTTACCTGACAGCTAAGAATGTAGTATTCTGTGGCTGAAGGTACATTAGGCATTCACAGGATACAGAAGTAAGTGTCGGCCAGTATTGGCCCCAAAAATTTGCCCACATGGGTTTACCTGACAGCTAAGAGTGTAGTATTCTGTGGCTGAAGGTGCATTAGGCATTCACAGGATACAGAAGTAAGTGTCGGCCATAAAAGGCCCCAAAAATTAGCCCACATGCGTTTACCTGACAGCTAAGAACGTAGTACTCTGTGGCTGAAGGTACATTAGGCATTCACAGGATACAGAAGTAAATGTCGGCCAGTATAGGCCCCAAAAATTAGCCCACATGGGTTTACCTGACAGCTAAGAACGTAGTATTTGGTGGCTGGAGGTACATTAGGCATTCACAGGTAACAGAAGTAAGTGTCGGCCATGAAAGGCCACAAAAATTAGCCCACATGGGTTTAACTGACAGCTAAGAACATAGTATTTGATGGCTAGAGGTACATTAGGCATTCACAGTATACAGAAGTAAGTGTCGGCCTGTATAGGCCCCAAAAATTAGCCCACAGGGGTTTAACTGACAGCTAAGAACATAGTATTTGATGGCTGGAGGTACATTAGGCATTCACACAGGATACAGAAGTAAGTGTCGGCCGGTATAGGTACCAAAAATAAGCCCACATGGGTTTGACTGACAGCTAAGAACGTAGTATTTGATGGCTAGAGGTACATTAGGCATTCACACAGAATACAGAAGTGTCGACCTGTATAGGCCCCAAAAATTAGCCCACATGGGTTTAACTGACAGCTAAGAACGTAGTATTTGATGGCTAGAGGTACATTAGACATTCACAGTATACAGAAGTAAGTGTCGGGAGGGGCGTGGCGTAGGGCGCTGAAGATGGACGCTTAGATCCACAGCTCCGCTCAGTCAGCCGAGACATCAGCGCTCAGCAGCTCACACAGCGGGTGTACTTACCCCCATTGCATTCCTGCCACCTCCGGGAAGCATGAAGGGGAAGAAGGGCTCCTCTCAGACCACCCGGATGGACGGATTCCTCATCTCGTCCGCCGCCGGCCTCCGCCGCCGGCCTCCGCCACCAGCGGGCGGGAGAGCCGCAACATGCTGCCGAGACAGGTAGCAAATCCAGACAGTGGCAACTCATCCGGCTCCTCTACTCCCCCCCGCCATCTGCTAGGAGTCCTGCTAAACAGAAGCCTTGATGGGGCTCCCTGCCACCGGACTCTGCTCATCCATGCGGGATGGATCAATCAGCGATCCCTTCTCCCCACAGGGTGGTTTCGGCCCTGCCTCCAATAGATCCCTTCGCAGCATTTCCCGCTGGGGATCAGCCTGTTTTAGCCTCATTGCTTAAGGATATGCTCCACTCCCTGTGGTCCTCCATCCACTCGGATGTGGTTCAAGGCCTTGCCCAGACTAAGAAGGAAGTTCAGCATCTAGAAACAAGGGTGGATGTTGTGGAATCATCTATAGAAAAATGCACCTTGCCACTTAACACCATGGTTACTGCTCACAATGGACATGCTGAGGACATCGCTTGGTTGAAGGATAAAGTGGCCGACCTCGAGGACAGGTCACGTCGGAACAAATTGAAGCTGAGGGGGATCCCGGAGTCAGTTCAACCCCAACACCTGAGACAGGTAGCGACTGACCTTTTTTCCGCTTTGGTTCCCTCCCTCTCAGCCTCTGAGTTGGAGATTGACCGGATCCATAGGATTCCTAATCCAGGCTTCATAGCCCCCGATCTACCCAGAGATGTCCTCCTCCGGGTACACTTTTTTCAAGCGAAGGAGAAGGTCCTCCAAGCTGCCCGACAACTTCATACAATGCCTGGCGATTTCCCCAACGTCCAAATTTTCCCAGATTTGTGTAGGCACACACTCCAAAAATGAAGGAATCTTTCTACAATTACTAAAGCTCTCCGCAACCACTGTATACCTCATAAATGGAAGCATCCAGCCCTGCTCACCATTACACATCAGAACTTCACTGTCACCATTTCTTCGCTGGAAGAGGGTATGTCTCTGCTACATAAATGGGGAATCATTCCGGATCACTCTTTCACTCCTGCGGCCTCCTCACCCCTACCTAACTCCTCTGGGGACTGGCATGTCGTATCCCGTAAGCGATCCAACGCCAGACACTCGTCTCCCAGTGGTGAGCACGCAACCCCGCTTGCATTGCCTCTGTCCCAGGCCTAGTTAGTGTCTGTGACCTATATGGCCCCTGCTTTCTTGTTGCAGGCTTCGCCTGCCCCTGGACTCTTTTTTACTTTTTACCCAGCGCTTTGCGCATTTTTTGACTGTCTCCCCCTACCTGCTGCTCCAGTGTCTCCTCTCATTTCCTGATGTTGCCTGTTGCTGAACGCATGTTTTCTGCATTCCTGTTATCTACAACGCACGTCCAGTTGCCTCAAGTTTGTCTTCTAAAGCCACCATGACCATCAAATTTCTTTCCATGAATGTTAATGGCCTCAACCATCCGGCCAAGAGGTTCTCCCTGTGGACAGAAATGTGCAACAGCAAAGCTGACGTTGTTTCTATTCAAGAGACCCACTTTAAGCTTGGTAGCCAGCCGAACTTCTCCCACAAGAACTTTCCTGCTCTGTTCTTTTCTAGTGCCCCCGAGAAGAAGAGGGGAGTGATGATTGCGATCAGGGACACTGTTGCATTCCAGCTCCGTAGCCTCACCCAGGACCCAGATGGAAGATTTCTTATTCTTCATGGTGACTTTAATTCCACTCCCCTGACCCTTGTTGTGGTCTATGCCCCGAACTGCCACCAGAAACGTTTCCTCCATAGACTTCTGCAGAGGGCCACCTCGGATGTTTATGGTAACTTGGTAATTTGTGGTGACCTGAATACGGTGGTCGACCTTGAGCTTGACGCTTCGGTGCCTGCTCGTGGCCGACAGCTCTCCCTCCACTCTCTTTTGTTAAGGGAACAGCTCTATGATGTCTTGCATTGCCAACATGGCTCAGAAAGGGATTACTCCTACTACTCCCCCAGACACTGTTCCTATTCGCGTATTGATATCTTCTTGACTGACCTTCCTTTACTGGGCAAAAGTCTCATCTTCTGCCACTAGAAACATCACCTGGTCAGACAATGCAGCTGTTGAAATGGTGTTGTGTTGGAGGAGACGTGTTGGCCCCAGGGAACGGACGTCGGTCTGGAGGTGTAATGTTAAAGTGTTGCAAGATCCCTCATCTGGTAAATTTATTAAGGACCAACTGTCAGATTATTTTGATTTTAATACACCCTCAGTCTCAGATCCTTGGATATTGTGGGTTGCGCACAAAGCGTTCATTCGCGGTGTCTGCATCCAGCAGTCTGCTAGGATGAGGAAGGCTTACAATAAGACGCTCACCACTCTCCTGTCAGACATCAGAGATCTTGAAGCCGCCCACAAGATCTCTCCTTCACAGGCTGTGCTCTCACAACTTTTACAAAATAGAGATTCCCTGAAATCCCATCTAAAGACACGCTATGACCGTCACCTCAAAACTCTTAAACTTAAATATTACGCCCATGCTAACAGAGCTGGTAAAACCTTAGCCATTAGAATTAAACAACGGCGGGTCACCTCACGTATCTCCTATCTATCCCACAAATCTACCAATGCCAGGCTGTCACAACCTCGCGACATAGCAAATGAGTTTGCGGACTTTTATAGCTCCCTGTATAATCTAGCCCAAGACCCTAACACTGTTCATCCTACCCCGGAACTTGTTCACCAGTTTTTGGACAAGCTCCGACTGCCCACTTTGACTGAACCCCATCTAAATTCCCTATCCTCTCCTTTCACAACAGAGGGAGTCTCCAAGGCCATCCATACGCTTCCCACTGGTAAATCCCCCGGACCCGATGGTCTTTGTAACGAATATTATAAACTCCACGACTCTCTCCTCAGCCCTACACGTTTTCAACAAGGCGGCGCAAACGGGGTGTTTCCTCACCGAGGTGCTGACCACGTACATATCCACCATCCCCAAGCCGGGCAAAGACCCAAGCTCACCGGCCAACTACCGACCTATATCCCTCCTCAATAGTGATGTCAAAATATATGCCAAGATCTTGGCTGCCCGCCTCCAACCTATCCTCCCCCACTTGATTAAACATGACCAGATGGGCTTTATGCCCGGGCGTCAGACGTCTGATGCCACCAGGAGGATCATCAACCTGGTCCACTTGGCTGAGACGACTCGAACGCCTTCTCTGCTCCTCACTTTGGATGCAGAGAAGTCGTTCGACAGAGTCAACTGGCTATTCATGCGACTGACACTGGAGAGATTTGGATTCTCTGGCGTGCCCCTTTCCTCCATACTTGCATTGTATTCCTGCCCCTCTGCTCAGGTACTCGCCTCAGGTACGACTTCTGTACCGTTTAACATCACTAATGGCACCCGCCAGGGGTGTCCTCTCTCTCCCTTGATCTTCAACCTGATGATTGAGCCCCTGGTGGAGGCCATTAGGTCAGATAGCGGGGTGGTGGGACTTCGGGTTGGCGACATGTCTCACAAGGTAAGCCTTTTCGCAGACGATATTGTGGTGATTCTCACGAAACCTTTACAGTCCCTACCGGCAGTCCATCGTATACTCGTTGACTTTGGTGCTGTCTCATACCACAAAGTTAACACGACTAAATCGTTAGCACTTAATCTTGGGATTGACAAATGCACATTGGTGTTTCTTAAATCTGCATATACCTATCCCTGGACTGACGATCACATTCCTTACTTAAGTGTAAATATAACCTCCCGTGTCTCATCTCTCCTCTCAGCGAATGTAGACAACCTCCTTAAAAAAACTACCAAAGAGATGGCCTCCATTGCTAAGGTTGAACTCTCTTGGAGTGGTAGGATGGCGGCGTACAAGCTGACGATATTGCCCCAAATACTGAACCTTTTTAGAGCAGTACCCCTGACTATCCACACGAAAAACTTAAATGCATTGACGAGTGGTATGCGTAAATTTATTTGGTGTGGAATGAGAGCTTGTGTAGCCACCTCCACCTTGACACAACCCAAATGCTTGGGGGGGGGGGGGGCGAAACTACCCAACATTTCTCTATACTATTGGTCTACAAGGCTGGATCAGCTCAGGTCTTGGTTTCTTGACTCTTCTGACCTCCCCTGGACGCAGATTGAACGACATTTAGCACCAACTCGCAGCCTGCGCCAGTTCCTTCTGGGCGACCTTTGAATTCCCTGGAACTTCTCCAGGATCTCTCCACCTATGCAGGCCTCCCTCCTGGCGTGGTGTAGACTCGGGGTCGCACAGGGGGAACAGGCTGGGCGTTTTTCATATGACTCAGCTTCCCTGCCATTGGCTGTCCTGGAAGCCCACCTACCATCCCTCAACTTATTACACCTGACACCGTGGGGTCTATCCACGCTCTCCCAATTCTACTTGACAGGTACTCTCTGTTCTCCAGCATCATTGATGCAGACGTTTAATATCCCTGCCACCTCGACCTTCACTATCCTTCGTATACACAGCTTCCTATCTAAACACCCCATGACATCTAGGCCCTTTCCCCAAAGGGCGTGGGAATACTTGCACAGTGTTAACAAAACAGGCAAGGGTATATCTCTCTTCTACGAGTGCCTCTTGAGGGGCCTGCAACTCCTCAAGTCCATTCCTATGTTGAGATGGGAGAGAGATCTTGCATGCACATATACCCTCGAACAGTGGTCCCGGGCTCTTATATCTACATACCAGTACTCCCATTGTACTTCCCACTGGGAGCAAATGCTCAAGATCACTAATAGGTGGTACTACACTCCCCTTAGGCTTTCGAAGATATTCCCCGCTGTCTCTGACCAGTGTTGGAGGGAGTGTGGTGGCACAGGCACGTTAGCCCATGTCCTTTGGGAGTGCCCATCACTGACGAGTTATTGGTCCAGGATATTCCGCTGCATTGCGGAATCTACAGGCATCCTCCACCCTCCTAGGAAGGCTATGGCCTTACTGAATATTGGTATTGATGACTATCCTAAATGTTTTAGGCAAATGATCACACATATCCTACTGGCTTCCAGGATGTTGATACTCCATAAATGAAGATCACTGGAGATCCCTAGTTTCACTGAAGTTATTAAGACCGTGAATGAGAACTACCTCTGTGAGCGGTCGTTGGTGGTCAATGCCCTCACACTTTCTAAATTTGAAGAAGCATGGCAATATTTCCCCCTTGACATAGTCACTTCAGTTCCCTCGTGGGCTTCTGGCAGGGCAGGGGGGGGGTGGTGCTCCTTCTTGTGGTGATTATGTTACCATTTGGGGGCCAAGGGGTGAGGGCGCTGTCCCCTTCCACCTCCGGCATGCCTCGGGGGTGCTGACATAGTAGATTCCCCCCATGCCTTCCCGCTCATTCACCTCAATGTGGTACCATATATTTTAACTCTGTATCTCTTGGTCTTTGGTTATGCTTGAACATTGTAAGAAGGACATTGCATTCAGTGTACTTATTTTGTGTTATGGAGCAGCTCTTCCCTGCCCCCTCCCCCCTTCAGTTTATCCCCCCCCCCCCCTCCCCATCCCTTCTTGTTGGATACCAATGTTGAATTTGATCTTTCATCTGTATTATGCTGACATTCCTTTCTCTCTGTTTGTACAATTAGCCCACACTGATTTAACTGACAGCTAAGAACGTAGTATTTGATGGCTGGAGGTACATTAGGCATTCACACAGGATACAGAAGTAAGTGTCGGCCTGTATAGGCCCCAAAAATTAGCCCACACGGGTTTAACTGACAGCTAAGAACATAGTATTTGATGGCTGGAGGTACATTAGGCATTCACACATGATACAGAAGTAAGTGTCGGCCTGTATAGGCCCCAAAAATTAGCCTACATGGTTTCAACTGACAGGTAAGAACGTAGTGTTTGATCGCTGGAGGTACATTAGGCATTCACACAGGATACAGAAGTAAGTGTCGGCCTGTTTAGGCCCCAAAAATTAGCCCACATGGGTTTAACTGACAGCTAAGAACGTAGTATTTGATGGCTAGAGGTACATTAGGCATTCACAGTATACAGGAGTAAGTGTCGGGCTGTATAGGCCCCAAAAATTAGCCATTCAATGGACATGAAATGCCTTTTATGCCGCTGTATGTAGCGAAGCCAAGGACCAGGAATTGCTGTGGGTGGATGGCGGTCTGGCGGATATTTGTGGCCTGGCATGAGGAATTTCAATGAAACATTGTCTACTGGTCACATATGTTGAATTCCTCAGAGATCCATGCCTTATTCATTTTTATAAATGTGAGGTAGTCTACACTGTCATGAGCTAGGCGAGTGCGCTTATCGGTCACAATCCCCCCTGCTGCGCTGAATGTCCTTTCGGACAGGACACTGGACGGGGGGCAAGCCAACAGTTCCATTGCAAATTTTGCAAGCTCTGACCAGAGGTCAAGCCTGCCCACCCAGTAGTCCAGAGGTTTATCACTCCTCAAAGCATCCACATCAGCCATTAACCCAATGTAGTCGGACACCTGTCGGACACCTTTTTTATGCTCCAAAATTTGGGCCACAGAAGCCTGCCTTTTTCCAGAACAACGTGACGACGGCATCATGGAAGGTGGAGTGGAGGACAACTGTTTAGAGAGAGGAGAAGGAGAAGAGGCTGGACGGTGAGAGCCTGGAGTGTGGCTTTGTGGGTTCTGACTGTGTTGCTCCCACTGGGCTCGGTGATGGGATTTCAGGTGCCTTCTTAAGGCGGTTGTCCCTAGGTGAGTGTTGGGCTTACCGCGACGTATGCGTTGACTGCAAAGGCTGCAGATGGCAACACTGTTGTCAGCAACGGACACATTAAAAAAAGCCCACACTGCGGAGCCATGTGCAGGAGTCCTGGGAGCACCAGATGTGACTGTACATGGTTGATGGCTCACTCCTGATACATTTGAAGTCTGCTTTGTACCTCTTGTATAGGCCCCAAAAATTATCCCACACAGGTTTAACTGACAGCTAAGAATGTAGTATTTGATGGCTAGAGGTACATTAGGCATTCACAGTATAAAGAAGTAAGTGTCGGCCTGTATAGGCCCCAAAAATTAGCCCACACGGGTTTAACTGATAGCTAGAACGTAGTATTTGTTGCCTAGAGGTACATTAGGCATTCACACAGGATACAGAAGTAAGTGTCGGCCGGTATAGGCCCCAAAAATTAGCCCACATGGGTTTAACTGACAGCTAAGAACGTAGTATTTGATCGCTGGTGGTACATTAGGCATTCACACAGGATACAGAAGTACCATATTTATCGACGTATAACACGTGCCGGCGTATAACACGCACCCCAATATTTGGAGAGAAATTTCAGGAAAAAAGCTTAAATTTAAAATAAACAGCTTTGAACTCAGAACATTTTTTTTTTAAATCAAAAGGATATCTCACCAGTGCCCATGAATGCATCCTCATCAGCAGTGTCCATGTATGCAGCCCACCAGCAGTGTCCATAATGCAGCCCACCAGCAGTGTCCATAATGCAGCCCACCAGCAGTGTCCATAATGCAACCCACAAGCAGTGTCTATAATGCAGCCCACCAGCAGTGTCCATAATGCAGCCCACCAGCAGTGTCCATAATGCAGCCCACCAGCAGTGTCCATAATGCAGCCCATCAGCAGTGTCTATAATGCAGCCCACCAGCAGTGTCTATAATGCAGCCCATCAGCAGTGTCTATAATGCAGCCCACCAGCAGTGTCTATAATGCAGCCCATCAGCAGTGTCTATAATGCAGCCCACCAGCAGTGCCCATGCAGCCCACCAGCAGTGTCCATGCAGCCCACCAGCAGTGTCCATGCAGCCTCGCAAGCGCAATGTCCAAATATGCAGCCTCGCAAGCGCCATTGGAACTGACCATATTTGTTTTTAAAAAGGCCGGGAAGGAGCGCCGAGAGCAGAAGGGGCGGGCCGGGCCGAGGAGAAGGAAGGACTAGCTGTCTGTCATTAGAGTAGAAGGGGGCGGGCCAGGCCGAGGAGAAGGAAGAACGAGCGAGCGCAGTCATCGGAAGTCCCGCCTCCTCTGCCGAGATGTGTGACGTCTGTCATAGGCGGGACTTCCGATGACTGCGCTCGCTTCTTCTCCCTTCTCCTCGGCCCGGCCCGCCCCCTTCTGCTCTTATGACAGTTCGTCCTTCCTTCTCCTCGGCCCGGCCCGCCCCTTCTGCTCTCGGCAATGCTTCCTGGCCATTTTTTTTTTTAAGATCGGCGTATAACACGCACTGCTGCTTTTTCCTCCATTTTTAGGAGGAAAAAGTGTGTGTTATACGCCGATAAATACGGTAAGTGTCGGCCTGTATAGGCCCCAAAAATTAGCCCACATGGGTTTAACTGACAGCTAAGAATGTAGTATTTGATGGCTGGGGGTACATTAGGCATTCACAGTATACAGAAGTATGTGTCGGCCTGTAGAGGCCCCAAAAATTAGCCATTGAATGGACATGAAATGCCTTTTATGCCGCTGTATGTAGCGAAGCCAAGGACCAGGAATTGCTGTGGGTGGATGGCGGTCTGTCGGATATTTGTGGCCTGGCATGAGGAATTTCAATGAAACATGGTCTACTAATCACATGTGTTGAATTCCTCAGAGATCCATGCCTCATTCATTTTTATAAATGTGAGGTAGTCTACACTGTCATGAGCTAGGCGAGTGTGCTTATCGGTCACGATCCCCCCTGCTGCGCTGAACTTCCTTTCGGACAGGACACTGGACGGGGGCAAGCCAACAGTTCCATTGCAAATTTTGCAAGCTCTGGCCAGAGGTCAAGCCTGCCCACCCAGTAGTCCAGGGGTTCATCACTCCTCAGAGCGTCCACATCGGCCATTAACCCTGGAGTGTGGCTTTGTGGGTTCTAATGGTGTTGCTCCCACTGGGCTCGGTGATGGGATTTCAGGTGCCTTCTTAAGGCGGTTGTCCCTAGGTGAGTGTTGGGCTTACCGCGACTTATGTGTTGACTGCAAAGGCTGCAGATGGCAACACTGTTGTCAGCAACGGACACATTAAAAAAAGCCCACACTGCGGAGCCATGTGCCGGAGTCCTGGGAGCGCCAGATGTGACTGTACATGGTTGATTGCTCGCTCCTGATACATTTGCAGTCTGCTTTGTACCTCTTGTGCAATGCAAGTTCTGCCTGCCTCTCCTCCCTATCTGCTGGTCCGTCAGTCCGCCAGTTCTACAAATAATTGGCCAGTAGCTGTTGTCACTGTGTGTAGCACAGTTAACACAGCAAAAGAGGCCAAATGTTTGCAGGACTAAAATACAATCTTAGAAAAGTATACTGTTAAATAACACCTCACTTCAATCTGTGGTATTGGGGGGCCACAGGTTTATCACACCAGTTCTACAAATAATTGACAAGTAACTGTTGTCACTGTGTGCACAGTTAACACAGCAGAAGAGGCCAAATGTTTGCAGGACTTTAATACAATCTTAGAAAAGTATACTGTTAAATAACAGCTCACTTCCTTCTGTGGTATTGGGGGGCCACAGGTTTATCACACCAGTTCTACAAATAATTGGCCAGTAACTGTTGTCACTGTGTGTGGCACAGTTAACACAGCAAAAGAGGCCAAATTTTTGCAGGACTAAAATACAATCTTAGAAAACTACACTGTTAAATAACACCCCACTTCAATATGTGGTATTGGGGGGCCACTGGTCTACCACACCAGTTGTTCAAAAAATTGGCCAGTGAGTTTGGCACTGTGTTTACCAGACTTAACTCAGCAAAAGAGGCAATACTGTTGCAGGACACAAATACAGTTGTAAAAGTATACTCAGATAACACCCCGCTTCAATCTGTGGTATTGTGGGGGGGGGGGGCACAGGTTTATTATAACAGTTCTACAAATAATTTGCCAGTAACTGTTGTCACTCTGTGTAGCACAGTTAACACAGCAAGAGAGGCCACATTTTTGCAGGACTAGAATACACTCTTAGAAAAGGATACTGTTAAATAACACCCCACTTCAATATGTGGTATTGGGGGGCCACTGGTCTATCACACCATTTGTTCAAAAAATTGACCAGTGAGTTTGGCACTGTGTGTACCAGACTTAGCTCAGCAAAAGAGCCAATATTGTTGCAGGACACAAATACATTTGTAAAAGTATACTCAGATAACACCCCACTTCAATATGTGGTATGGGGGGAGGGCACTGATCTATCACACCAGTTGTTCAAAAAATTGGCCAGGGAGTTTGGCACTGTGTGTATCAGAGTTAACCATGAAAAAGAGGCAATATTGTTGCAGGACACAAATACACGTATGAAAGTATATTCAGATAACACCCCACTTCAATCTGTGGTATTGGGGGGCCACTGGTTTATTACAACAGTTCTACAAATAATTGGCCAGTAACTGTTGTCACTGTGTGTAGCACAGTTAACACAGCAAAAGAGGCCAAATTTTTGCAGGACTAAAATACAATCTTAGAAAATAACACCCCACTTCAATATGTGGTATTGGGGGGCCACTGGTCTATCACACCAGTTCTACAAATAATTGGCCAGTAACTGTTGTCACTGTGTGTGGCACAGTTAACACAGCAAAAGAGGCCAAATTTTTGCAGGACTAAAATACAATCTTAGAAAACTACACTGTTAAATAACACCCCACTTCAATATGTGGTATTGGGGGGCCACTGGTCTACCACACCAGTTGTTCAAAAAATTGGCCAGTGAGTTTGGCACTGTGTTTACCAGACTTAACTCAGCAAAAGAGGCAATATTGTTGCAGGACACAAATACAGTTGTAAAAGTATACTCAGATAACACCCCGCTTCAATCTGTGGTATGGGGGGGGGGGGCACAGGTTTATTATAACAGTTCTACAAATAATTGGCCAGTAACTGTTGTCACTCTGTATAGCACAGTTAACACAGCAAGAGAGGCCACATTTTTGCAGGACTAAAATACACTCTTGGAAAATTATACTGTTAAATAACACCCCACTTCAATATGTGGTATTGGGGGGCCACTGGTCTATCACACCAGTTGTTCAAAAAATTGGCCAGTGAGTTTGGCACTGTGTGTACCAGACTTAACTCAGCAAAAGAGGCAATATTGTTGCAGGACACAAATACACTTGTAAAAGTATACTCAGATAACACCCCACTTCAATATGTGGTATTGGGGGGCCACTGGTCTATCACACAGGTTGTTCAAAAAATTGACCAGGGAGTTTGGCACTGTGTGTATCAGAGTTAACCCAGCAAAAGAGGCAATATTGTTGCAGGACACAAATACAGTTGTAAAAGTATACTCAGATAACACCCCGCTTCAATCTGTGGTATTGGGGGGCCACAGGTTTTTTTACACCAGTTCTACAAATAATTGGCCAGTAACTGTTGTCACTGTGTCTAGCACAGTTAACACAGCAAGAGAGGCCAAATTTTTTGCAGGACTAAAATACACTGCAAAGCATCGCATTACATTTATACTCAGACACCTGCCATCTCAGTGACAATAAATAGTGACATAAGGTTCATTATAAGGAACCTAATCATTTTTTTCCCAGCAGGTGAAAGTCAATGGTCCTTATACACTTAAGGACCGCAAGATTTTACCGCCTTAATGACCAGGCAATTTTTTGAAAATTGACACTGCGTTATTTTACCTGACAATTGCGCGGTCGTGCGACACTGTACCCAAATCTGATTGATGTATTCCCCCCCCCCCCACAAATATAACTTTCTTTTGGTGGTATTTGATCACCTCTGTAAAGTTTTTTTTTTTTGTGCTATAAACAAAAAAAGAGCGACAATTGTGAAAAAAAAAAAACAATATTTTTTAATGTCTGCTATAAAACATTCCCAATAAAAAAAAAATTAAAAAATCTAATTTCTTCATAATTTTAGGCCATTATGTATTCTGCTACATATTTTTTGGTAAATAAATCCCAATAAGTGTATATTGATTGGTTTGCGCAAAAGTTATCGCGTCTACAAACTATGGGAAAGATTTATGTCATTTTTATTTATTTATTTATTTTTTTACTAATAATGGCGGCGATCAGCGATTTTTAGCACCACTGCGACATTGCGGTAGACTGGATTGGACACCTGACACTTTTAGGGGGGGACCAGTGACATTACTACAGTTATCAGTGCTAAAAATATGCACTGTCACTGTACTGACACTGGCAGGGAAGGGATTAACACCAAGGGTTAAATGTGTGCCTGGGGGGTGCTTTCTAACTATGTGGGGGATTTACTTACTGGATGAACACAGAGACCTGTCTTCTTAAATAGCAGGAACACAAGATCCCTGTGTTCATTAATGACAGAACAGCAGGGTGCTGGGTTTACTTTGGCAGAATGTCGTTCTGTCTCCATGGGGAGCGATCATGGGTGCCTGACGGACATCTCGTCTGCCGGACCCGCTAATTTGCTCCCCCTCTAGCCAATTGGCACGTGCCCCCCACTAAATGCTACACAAAACTACACACAAGTATATTGTTTTGTGTAACAGAGGCGACCTGCCGCCGTATAACTATGGCAGCTGGTCGACATGTGGTTAAAAAAAAAAACATTTCAACACAAATATATATGCTGCTATATAATCATTAAGACAACAGATGCACTACATCTATAACAAAAGTAGGTAACCCCCCCCCCCCCTTCAAAAACAAAAAATGTCCACAAATGTTGGGGGATGAAGTTCCCCTTTAAATAACCCTATTCCCTAAAAGATTACTACTATCTTTTCAATAATGAATGAATCAGTGTCCAGTTGTAAAAATAAAGTCTAAGACCTCTAACTTTCCTTACCTAAATATTGCCTCTCCACTGTTTGTCCCTCCTTGCATTTTGAGAGAGCCTTCATTCTCCCCCTGTCCTCTGAGGCAGAGCAGCACTCTTTCCTAAATCTCCCGCCTCCAGTCACACCAGTTGCAGCATGGGGAGCACCCGAGCTCACGCATGATGTCACCAGTAAGTTCCACCCACCCTCACTTCCTCTTCCTCCACTCTCCAGGAGTTAAGTGTGTTGCTCAGCGAGTGCCTGTTCTGTCTGCTATCTCTCACCTTGTGACACCGCTGTTGGAGGGAGGAGAGAGTATAATCTTCTCTCCAACAGCTGGTGCATCTTTCGCCCTGTGCTCCGTTCTCCAGCTGCCTAGGATGGCAGTATGATTAATCCTTGCATGCCGACAGATGGACTAAGAATGGAGCACTGACAAGCTCCAAGCGCACCCTCCTCCACAAGACCACACAGCGCCCAGGGCACGTGTCCCTAAAGCCCCCCCCCCTGTACTGGCCCTTGTGATAGTGTACGAGCCAGGTGCCAATGCTTGATAGGAGGGGGATCATTAGTGAAAGCAGACCAATATTGGATCGATGAAGATAAAAAGTCATGAGGAGGAGTTCTAAACAGTTTATAAATATGATAGATTCCTCTGACGGCAGGTGTAGGTGTATCATAGAATTTCAGAAGGGAACATGGCGTTTAGTCTTCCTCAGACCACTGTGTTTTGGAAAAAAAAAAATGAATCTGGAGGTAGATATAAAAGGTCCTGGAGGATATGCCAAAAGTATGCCGGAGAAATGCAAAGGAATGTAATCCGGTAGTAGAGCACAGGTTTCCCATGCTGGTGATGCGGACCAGGTAGAGAGAAATGAGTCGGGTAATAGCAGATCTATGGATTTGAGAGGTAGCATGGACAGTACGGATAACAGTAGGCCTTTGTAATTTACAGGACAGTCTTCCATACTTGAAGTGAGGTCATTATAGTGTCCAGAGCTGGTTTAGAGCTAATCATAAAGGTGCTGAGCATGAGCAGTAACTTCAGGTTGACAGCTAGCACTGTAGTCTGTTTTCAGTTTTTTTCATGGTTGATGGCCCACCAGACTTTAATTTGGCCCAGGAGTACTGCACAGTAGTATGAGTGATTTTTGGGAGCTCCCAATCCACCATGTTGAGCAGGGAGGTGGGGATGGATCTCCTTATTCTAGGATGCTTATGATGACAAATGAACATGTTAAGTATCACCTGAAGTCTTCGCAGTTGAGTCGGTAAGAATGGTAGGAGATTAGTACGGAATATGTACAGAATATGTGGTAATACGTAAGTACATTTTTACCAGAGCGATTCTGCCCACCCAGGAGACGGAGATATGACTCAAGTCTTTAGATAACTGCAGAAGCTTTTCTACCAGGAATTTGAGGTTTGCACATAAAAGAGTATTGCTTGGGGATGTTAAACTGATTCTCAAGTAAGACAAAGAGGGGCTAGAGGACCATAAAAAAGGAGTTTGTGCAGAGATAATCTGTTTAGTTTAAGGTTCAAGGCCTACATTTAGCATAAAGCACTTATCGTGATTCGGTGATTGTAGAAAGAAACTGAGCTAAAATGGGCCAAAATACGATGGAGTTCAGGCAACGATAGTTTGGGTTTTGTCAGGGCTATTATACCATCCTTGGTGTATAAACCAATCTTATGTTCCTTATCTCTGTTCGCAACTCCCAAGACCAAAGGAGCTGAATAAATTGCTTCCGCTAGTGGCTCCATAACCATTGCGAAGTTTGGTGGGGAAAGTGGGCATCCCTGTTTTATGCCAGTTGTGATTATAAAGGGATCTGATAGGATACTCAAGGTGCATACACACACACACACACACATGCTTGGAGAAGAGTATAGCTGATAAAAATACCGCATAGAGGCCAAATTTTCAAACTACGCCCAGTAGACCCTGTTGAACACCTTCTCCGTGTTCAGTGAGAATAACAGAGTTTGACCGTGTTCCACCCATTGTATAAGATCGATGAAATGCCCAGTGGTCTGGGTGGATTATATGGGAAATAATTGTTGAGAGACGCTGGGCTAAAAGTTTTGCAAAAAGTTTAGTATCGGTATGCAATAGCGAAATTTGTCTGTAGTTTGCCGGACTGTCTGTTGATTTGCCCAACTTAGGCGAGGTAACCACTAGCACAAATGGTTACTGCCCCCACCTGTAACTGGTCCCTGCAGCAAGGAGCATTGAAAGGGCAACCTATATAATAAGACACAAAAAGATTCCAAGCTCTCCTTACCGACCGACCGGTCTGCAACCAACCAAATTGACCTGTCCAACAGTATGCGTTAAAAAGCAGGGATTTAGTTGCACACATTTGCAAAATGGTAACCACTAGGGCTTCTAATTATTAGGTAGGGATTTTACCTAAGGAATAGAATTGGAGTTTTAGATGTTTGACATAATAGTAAAATTTCCTCTTCAGGTGGTCACTTAGTTGGCACCTGTGTTTCCTAAGCTCTGGGGTGGAGGCAGAATTGGGGTTAGCTTTATTCGTCTGTTCTAAGGTTTGGATTCGGGTTAACAAGGAGACTATAGTGTAGGAATGGGCTTTCTGTTCCTGAGCACCAAGTTTTTTAAATAGATCCCGTAGAAAAGGTTTGTGTGGGTTCCATACCACGGCATGATCTGTAACAGACTGAAATAATTGTGAAGTAGTTCTTAATATCGGACTGGATTTGAGTTTCGTAAAGAGGATTAGTGAGAAGGGAAGTGTTTCCAGACAGTATGACATGGTGATTGGTTTTGGGTAAAAAGCATAATGGGAATATGTGCTTGATCTATCCATGTTATTAGGCCTATTTCCGAGTCTGAGATAGATTGTAGCTGGTGCTCATCGGTAAGGGATAAGTCAATCCGGAAGTAAGAATGCTGGGAGTGGGAATAAAAGGTATAGTCTCGCTCAAGGTCATGTAGACACCTCCATGGATCATATAAATCCTCATTTTTTAGCAAGGAAGAGAGGGCAGATTGTCTACGTTTCAATAGATTTATGGTGTCAAGTGAGGGGTCAATAATACCATTGAAATCTCTGCAAAATAAGAGGGGGGCACTTCTATATAGTGTCAATTAAGACATCAAGGATTTGTAAAATTTCTGTTGGGCCATGTTGGGTGCGAAGGGATTTCCTAGAATGAGAGGATGATTATTAAGTGTGGCTAAGGGAATTAGGTATCTGCCTTCTTCATCTCTCTTCAGGTGATGTAGGGTGAAGGCTGATGATGCACTGATGGCTATTATAGCACCACAGTGTTTTTGGGAGCGTTTGCATAAAAGCTGTGTGGTAACGCTTGTGTGTGCATGAGCGAGGTTGGGCACTGTGAAAGTGAGTCTCCTGAATAAAAAGGACATCTGAGTGCTGGGCGAGGGCTTCCCTCCAAAGAAGATTAGACTTGGATTGTATAAGGATTTCACTTGAAGGATCATATATTAGATTCTCTATACCAGACTACGAGACAAAGTGGATATAAAATGTACAAAATTTTATTAAACACAAGTAGAATTATAAATTCTTAGAGATGTGTTTTTGGTGATATGTTAATGAACATAGGAGTCAACAATAAAGAACAATGAAGTGTGCATAGCACACTATAACCTCAGAGGGTGGAAGGTAAAGTGTAATCGTCACCCGGGCTGGATCAATCTTAACATGGGACAACCTGTTGAGACAGATGTTTCGCCAATATCTGCTTTAGATGTTGGGTTCCGGGAGCTGGATGCAAATGGTGGGAAGCTCCTCTGAACCATGACAGGAGACGCAACGGGGAGTAGGCCCCAATTTGTTAGCAGTTTTTATCCATTCTTAGATGTGAGGATGGGTATGAGCTGTTGTTGGTAGAGGACTAACAATTTGGTTGGGAAGCCCCATCTATAGACAATTTTACGGTCTTGAAGGATTGAGGTAATTGGGGCAAAGGCTCTGTGCATCTCCATCGTGGCCGGAGACAGGTCTGCAAAAAGTGGGATGTTGGAGTAGGGTGCTGGAAGAGGTTTAGTGGACTTTGTGGCAGAAAGGATCTATTCCTTAATGTAAAAAATGATCTAAGCCAGGACATCCCTGGGGATGTCAGCAGGGAGGAGAGCAGGTTTCCTGTGAGCCCGGTCTATGATGATATCACAGGGGATTAGGCAAGGAAGCAGTGTGTCGAAAAGCTGCTGTAAAAAGGCGTTGAGTTCATTAGATTTCACTGATTTGGGTATAACCCTGAACTTAATGTTGTTATGCCTAGAGTGATCCTCTAAGTCTGCTATATTTAGTTTGATACAATGAATTTCCTCTACATGTGGTCCTGAGTGTCTAAGAGCTCATTATGTGCTTTAGTGTACTCCTCTTCCATGTCTGCGCTCCCTTCTAGATAATCTACCCTGTCATGGATCTGGAAAAAAGACATTTTCAATTCTTCGTGTAGATCCTTCTGCAGCGTAAGCAGCAAAGATGTGAGCATAACTTTAGAGACAGGGTTGTCAGTGGCACTGATAGAAGCCAGAGATGAGGTGCTTTCTAGACTGGATGTATTATTGGCAGAAACAGCCCAAAGTTGTTTTTTAGCTTGTAGCTCCTTACATAGAGAGTTAGCAGGGGATGTTGCCAGCCTTTTAGCTCTGTCAATTGTGAGTGGTGCAGGAGTGGTTCCAGAGGGCGGCAGGCTGTCCATATCCTCGAGAGCCAGTGATGTGCAGGAGACTCCAGGCTCCTGAGAGGGGTGCGAGGTGGGTGTTGCAAACAATGTTGGAGCCTGTCCCAGGGTCAGCGCCATCTTGAGCAGACTGCATGGGCGAATAGCTGTAGTAGTGGGTGAGGAGGCTTGTAACTCTTTTTAGACATGCCGAAGTGAGTCCCTGTCTCTTCCCCCATCTAGGAGAGAGAGCGGTGGTGATAATGTCGACATTGGGTTGCTGAAAGATCTGAGCTGTGGATCAGAGTTCAGGACTCAGGCAGCCACACCGATACACAGCTGGCTATGCCCCCCTCCCCCCCAAAAAAAAAAAAACGAATTAAAAAAAAATAACATTGACATGTTAAAGCTTATATGAAATTTTAAGGATTTTATGTCTACTTTATTGCTTAGATATATAAAAAAATTGATTTTATTTCCTGGAAAAGAATTGCACCTATGTAATATGGGACATGTACAGGACTTTTTTTTGGCACCACCAATGGCACTGGTCCTGAGCTCACCTTACCTATTCATCCCCAATCCACATTCTACTTCTAAACTCTCTTCTTAGCTCTGACCTCTGCACCCCCACAGCTGTGGCAGAGAGCTACAGAACCTAACTGTTTAAGAGAATGGGGCGATGGGGTGAGTAGAGGGGTTGTTGCAGAGATAAGCTGTGAAAGAAGGGTACAAAAATGAGCCGTGGACAGGTGTAAGCTATGGTAGGGGGTGCAGTGGTGAGCTATGGAAGAGCTATGGAAGAGGGGAAAGTGTGCAGAAGTGAGCTGCAATCAGGGGGTGCATATGTGAGATGTGGAAGGGGGAAATGTGTGGAGGTGAGCTTCATTCGAGGGTGCAGATGTGGGTTGCAGTAGGGGGGTGCAGAGGTGCATTGCAGATGAAGGGTGCGGAGGTGGATTCTGGACAGGGTATGCATAGGTGACTTGTGGACAGGGGTGCAGAGTTGAGCTTTGGACAAGGGTGCAGAGGTAAACTTTGGATAGGAGTTCAGTGGTGATTTTTGGCAAGTAGGGTGCAGGGGTAAGCTTTGGACAGGGATGCAGAGGTAAGCTTTGGACTGGGAAAACGGTGAGTTTTGGACAGTGGGGTACAGAGGTGAGCTGTGGATGAGGATTGCAGGGGTGAATAATTGCTGCTGTTTTTTTAAGGAGGAAAGTTTTTGTTGTGGGGGAAGATTTTTACTTGGTAGGGACAGCACAGCATACAGAGTTTAGCGGCCAGGAGTATTTAGTGCAACAGTTAGGATTTAGTAGCAAGGAATTTGGTTGGAGAGCTCTGTATTGGTGGGCTTGGGAAGAATCTAATGGCAGGTAATTTTTAGTTGAAAACTGGTCAGTGAAATATGCACTCCTAAAGCCTGCAATCTGTCCCTAACACATTACTGAACCCGGAACCCTGTGCCTAACACAATCCAGAAGAACCCTGCAATCTGTGTGTTACACACTCTTGATTTTGTTAGGGGACTTTAGCCACACCCACCCAATGACATGGCGCATACAATGTGTCTCATTGCTATACAACACCCCCCCAAGGGGGTGAGGGTGAATTCTTGAATCCATTCTCTGACAAAAAAAAGCCCTGGATATGTAAGATGCATGTTATCAAAACTATTTGTATATCCAATCTTATCTCTGCTGTACATAATAATTTACATGTTTAACACATATTATTTCCTTGCAGTGAACTCCTGCTCGCATGTAGACAAGCTTCGCAACTGTTTAGCAATTAAACAAGTGGGACTATGTGAACAATACAAGGAAATGTGTGAAGCGACTTGCCTATGTGAAAATAAAATAACATGATTGTTCTGCATATGACAGAGAAACTATGCTTTGCCTCAGACTTGGGTTTCTATATGAAAAAATGTTAGATATAAAAAAAATTAACTTTCAAGTAAAATTGTGATTTTCAAAATTATAAAGACAAAATAATGAGGGTACATCAAAAAATTTACAAACCAAATTTAATGAATATTTACAGAGAACTCCACAAATCAGACATTCAATCAGGTGTGATGGCACAAATTATAATTCTCCAAAGACTGGACAATAGGTATTTTTTTTATGTACGTATTACAGGGAATGAAAAAAAACAAAACAAATTCCTGACATGTCACACAATATGCAACAGCGTTATTTTTTAGAAATATATTAAAAAGTAGCCGTTAAAGTATTAACTTTTTAAATTCATATGGAGTGATAAAGAATTAATATAAAGTGGCTTTGGCTGTCATTTGTACCACATCCCCTCACTTTTCATTACAGTACAAAGAATAAAGATGCTTGGGACTTTTCAGGTGCTACTTAAAGTCACAAAGACATTTGTTTAATCATCCTCCACCTGGCCAATCACAGATGTAGCCAGCGCCAACTTCTGGCACTTGTGTGTGGCCTTGGGGCAGTGCAGCTGAGTCATCTGTGACCACTGTGTCCAGCTGGATAGAGCGTAGCACAGATTAGTGTACCAGGCTACTGTGATTGGCCCTGGTACCTTGTGATTGCTCTCACATGAAAAATAGTAAATGATGGTTGTCATTTATTGTATTGTAACTAACATTGGCTCAACCCTGGCTGACAGGTAAATGTAAGGCTCCATGTACACGGGACGCTGGAAATGGCCGTTTAGGAGCAGTTGGGCGTTTTTTTCAGAAGCCCCTGAACCCATCTACATTTTATCTTATCTGTCCATGTACACCAGGTCGTTTACAGTCATTTGCAGGCAGTTGCGTTCAGGGACTGTTTTTAGAACGCAATTATTTGCGTTCAAACGTGTGTTTCCCGACGTTTCAAACGCACAAACGCGTCCGAACGCGATGACCCGCGTTTAGCGTTCGCGTTTTTCCATTTTAAAGGGGAATAATTTTTTGACCTCTAGGAACGCTTCTAAACGCAAACGCCCGCAAACGCCGCTAAACGCGGGTACAAACGCGACCGAACGGACTTTTCAAACGTCCTAAAAATTCCAGCATTCAAAGGGACTTTTAACAACGTCCCGTGTACATGGAGCCTAAAGAAAAAAAAAGGCTGTTTAGGTTTTGTATGGATTTAAAGGTGGATCCCACGAAAAACAAAACGAAAACAAAAAAACATGGGGTCTCTGCCAAATTCCGTGCAAGACCTTTTGAGTCTATTATGAATTTTAATGGGAACCCCAAGCATAAAACAAGAAAAAAAGAGCTTGAGGTACCCCCTAAAAGGACCTCTTCCCCACAACCCTGGCACTGTGGTTGTGAGAGCCTGTGAATGGGGCCTTCCTGGAATATGGAAGCCCTCATTTACCGCCCCCCCCCCCCATGTGAATGAGTATGGGGTACACAGTACCCCTCCTCATTCACAAAAGGACAAAAATGGCAATAGTAAACTCATACACACACACACACACACACAGTTTTTGACCAGTCCTTTAACTGCATCCTGCCTGGGCTATAGACAAATGATGCCCGGGTGGGAGCTATTTCATTATGGTTGGATGTCAGCCGATGGCAGATCAGTGTACCGATCCGCTGCCAGTACCATGTTATTGCTGTGACTAATCACAGCAGATGACATGACACTTGTACACAATGGATCACTTCCATTTACTGTATGCCATTCATTATGTACATTTGTGTTGCAGTGATCACATGGTATGGACAGGGCCAATTACAGCCCTTCTGTACCATATGATTAGCTGTGGCCAGTCACAGCTAACCACAATAGTAAACACTGAATGAATGCATTTCATTCAGAAAAAAATGGTTGCTTATAACAGTGAAATTCACTGTTATAAGTGATCAGAGTGTGTACAAAAACAAAAATACTAATCACCTCCCCAAAGTAGTACAGTGTTACTATGGTAACATTGTAATTCTCTGGTCAGAGTATGCAAAAAAATATATAGTACATATCGTAAAAAAAGAAAAGAAAATGTAATAAAACAAGAACAAAAATATTTAAAATAATTTTTTTACATACTGTCACTAGTAGGGATGGGCTGAACACCCCCTGTTGGGTTCACAGCAGAACTCCTGAACAGGGGAAATGTTCTAACTTTTGGGGCCTGTGGGCAGAGGCTTATCGGAATCTTAAAGCCCCCTTTAATATGGGGGCTCCCAGATCCTGTCCCCCCTATGTGAATGGGTATCCAGTACATAGTACCCCTACCCATTCACTAAAAAAAATTCTATAAAGTAATAAACACAAGAGACAACTTTTTAACAAATCCTTTATTAAAAAAATAAATAATAAAATAGTGTCCCTCAATGTAAATCTATCGTCAATTACGCTGCCCGCCGGACCCAAAAAAACAGCATACACCAGTCTGTGATGTCAGAAGGGAGTGCATTGAAGGGGGGACCCTGGTATTGACTGGGAAGGTACCCCACGCCGTTTTTTTATTTTTTTTTATTTTTACTGGAACTTTTTTTTTATTGTTCAGTTGTAAGCGGTGAAACTAATTAACAGCTGATAACTGATTGGTTGTTACGGATGCTGCGGATGTCTTCCCGACCCCGCTTCTTACTCCTTAACAACGAGCTCACACTGTGCCCTAAATGGGCAAAACTTTGCCCAATCAGGGCGCCGAATGCACTGTGCAGCGCTCAGTGCATTGCAGGGTGTTCGTCGAGGCAAACATCTGGCGAATACCCTGCAAATGCTCGGGTCGATCCCAAAACCCATGCTCGGGCTGAACCGTACCCCCAAAATGTCCAAATTGGGCCCAAATAGCCATTCTCCCTTCCCGGTGTCATGTGACTTATTAGTGTTACAAGGTGTAAATAGGGAGCAGGTGTGTTAAGTTTTGTGCTATCCCTCTCACTTTCTCATACTGTTCACTGGAAGTTCAACATGACATCTTACGGCAAAGAACTCTCTGAGGATCTGAAAAAGAGAATTTTTGCTCTACATAAAGATGGCCTAAACTTTAGGAAGATTGCTAAGACCCTGAAACTGAGCTGCAGCAGGGTGGCCAAAACCATACAGTGGTTTAACAGGACAGGTTCCCCTCAGAACAGGCCTCACCATGGTCCACCAAAGAAGTTGAGTGTACGTGCTGAGTGTCATATTCAGAGGTTGTCTTTGGGAAATAGATGTATGAGTGCTGCCAGTATTGCTGCAGAGGTTAAAGGGGTGGGGTGGGGGGGGCATCCTGTCAGTGCTCAGGCCATACGCTGCACACTGCATCAAATTGGTCTCCATGGCTGTCATCCCAGAAGGAAGCCTCTTCTAAAGATGATGCACAAGAAAGCCCACAAACTGTTTGCTGAAGACAAGCAGACTAAGGACATGGATTACTGGAACCATGTCCTGTGGTCTGATGTGACCAAGATAAACCTATTTGGTTCAGATGGTGTCAAGCGTGTGTGGCAGCAACCAGGTGAGGAGTACAAAGACAAGTATGTCTTGCCTACGGTCAAGCGTGATGGGAGTGTCATGGTCTGGGGCTGCATGAGTGCTTCCAGCACTGGCAGGTTACAGTTCGTTGAGGGAACCATGGATGCCAACATTTACTGTGACATACTGAAGCAGAACATGATCCCATCCCTTCAGGGACTGGGCTTAGGCAATATTCCAACATTATAACGACCCCAAACACACTTCCAAGATGACCACTGCCTTGCTAAAGCTGAGGGTAAAGGTGATGGACTGGCCAAGCATGTCTCCAGACCTAAACCCTATTGAGCATCTGTGGGGTATCCTCAAGGTGGAGGAGTGCAAGGTCTCTAACATCCACCAACTCCATGATGTCATCATGCAGGAGTGGAAGAGGACACCAGTGGCAACCTGTGAAGCTCTGGTGAACTCCATGCCCAAGAGGGTTAAGGTAGTGCTGGAAAATAATAGTGGCCACACAAAATATTGACACTTTGGGCCCAATTTGTAAATTTTCATTTAGGGGTGTACTCACTTTTGTTGCCAGCGGTTTAGATATTAATGGCTGTGTGTTGAGTTATTTTGAGGGGACAGAAAATGTACACTGTTATACAAGCTGTACACTCACTACTTTACATTGTAGCAAAGTGTCATTTCTTCAGTGTTGTCACATGAAAAGATATAAAAAAATACAGAAATGTGAGGGGTGTACTCACTTTTGTGAGATACTGTATGTATTGAGTATGAGTCCAAGAGAAAAGAAACACATTTTTTTTTCTTTTGCTTTGTAAATATCACAAATTGTATTACTGTATATACTCGAGTATAAGCCGACCCGAGTATAAGCCGAGGCCCCTACTTTTACCACAAAAAGATGGGAAAAATCATTGACTCGAGTATAAGCCTAGGGTGAGAATGCAGGGCGGCGGGCATGGTACAGGAGAATGCAGGGTGACTGACATGGTGCAGGAGAATGCAGGGCGGCAGGCATGGTGCAGGAGAATGCAGGGCGGCAGGCATGGTGCAGAAGAATGCAGGGTACTGGCATGCTACAGGAGAATGCAGGGTACTGGCATGGTGCAGGAGAATGCAGGGTACTGGCATGGTGCAGGAGAATGCAGGGTACTGGCATGGTACAGGAGAATGCAGAGTACTGGCATGGTGCAGGAGAATGCAGGGTACTGGCATGGTGCAGGAGAATGCAGGGTACTGGCATGGTACAAGAGGATCCGGGGTTGTGGGCATACTACAGGAGATGCAGTGCTGTGGGCATGGTACAGGTGGACCATGCCCGCAGCACTGCATCCCTTGTAGTGTGCCCGCAGCCCTGCATAATGGCAGGTAGTGAAGCTGTTTCACTTACCTGTTCCAGAGGCGCCTTCATTTTAAAAATGGCGCCGCCCAGCGCCGACACGTCATTGCGCACGCGCCGCCGCCGTTTGTATAATTTCGGCTATTCCCGGCCTCTCCCGAGCGGCGGCGGCGCGTGCGCGGTGACAAGTATGCGATGGGCGGCGCCATTTTTAAAGCTTAAGCCCGTCGGAGCGGCCAGGGACTTTTTTTTTTTCCTTGACTCGAGTATAAGCCGAGGGGGACGTTTTCAGCACAAAAAATGTGCTGAAAAACTCGGCTTATACTCGAGTATATACGGTAAACATAATAAGTCATGAGCGAAACATGTAACTTAGTAACCTCCTGAAAATGCTACTTGTAATTCGGAATAAGTTGCCACAAACAAATGTCAGGACTTTTGACTTGTGTCCTCATTCTAGGTTACTCATTGGGAAAAAACTGAAGCTATTAGCTCAGTATAATAGTGAGGCAGCTGGCATTTTCAGAAGTCAAGGCCAGCAATAGCAGACATATTGTCTTTAATGAGTAAAATGTTATTTGCAAGAAAAGGCTAGAGTGTGCCATGGCTGCCACCAGGGATAGCATTTTCAGAAAAGAAAGCTCATCAATGACAGCCTGGTGGGTTCTTTTTAAGGTTGAATATATTTTTATTAAAATTACCAAATTTTTAGAAGGTGACAAAGACAGTCACTGGGTTCTTTTTAAAATGAATCTTACCGTGGTGCCTTTTGGATTGCATAGACTGCTTGCACAATTGTGAAACAGGAAAGTGTAGATAAGACTATAAAAAAATGAAATCTGTTAGTATAGTAGGCTCAATTCACAATATGGACACACCAGGATAATAATTCATTTTCAATGGCACCTAAAGGCAGGTGCGATTGTCACACGATAAATCATGCTGTAATTAAGGCAAACCGCATCATGCAAAGCTTGTTGCTCTAAAGAAGCTCCTGCTCCTTTTTAAGCGACAAGCTTTGCATGGTGCTGTTTGCTGCGATTGCAGTGCAATTTATCGTGCAACAATCGCAGCAGTATCGCACCCGCGTTTAGGTGCCATTGAAAATGAATGGCACCTGAACAAGCATGGTGTGATTTGTCAGTTTTGCAGAGTATTTTGAGATTGCGGGCAGAATTGCAGCGATTCTGCCCATGAACGCAAATGTCCAGGTGTGAATGGGGCCTTACAGTCACATGGCTAAAAAAAAAGGTCCATTTCTGTGACTCCAGTTTAGCTTTTAATGCTGTTTGTGTCCTCACAAAAGAAGAATTGTTTTCTCATCCTGTTCTGGATGGCCCTTGTCATCTGGATATGAAATGAGGGGAAATCTTTTGCCCATGTCTCCATAAAGAGGATGCCTTTCTGTTACGTCGAAGATCTGTCTAGTCACAGCTGATTTCTTAATCTTCAGATTATGGTGCAATAAATGTAAATTATTATTTTAAATCTGTTAAAATGTATTTGGATTCAAATGTTAAATATGTATGTAGTTCTTAAATTGACTCTAATACAACAATGGATGTTCAGAACAATATAATTTTTGATCTTTCCTGAATACAATAATAAAACAATTTGTATAAATGGACTTTCTTTAATTGTGGTTTATTGTTTTGGCAGCTGATGAAATATTACATTCCCTTTCCATTCATTGCCCTTTCCTATCCTCCTGCTATTGCAGGTTGGCAGCTGATAGTGGGGTCCTGCAGACTTAAAATAGTGCTGTGTAATAACAACATTGTGTATGTGTGTGCTTCGTTTGACCTCATTCACATGGGCATACTTAAGCATACATGCGTGTGGAGGGCCGGGTTTGCCCGGACAGAGTGCACAGGTGTTCGGTGTATATGCGTGTAGGCAGTCTCATTCATGCCTATTGGGAAACAGAGGGTTCATGGACACAGCCGCTGGTCCTAGATGGACATCCCTTCAGGTGTGGGTGTATGCCCCCGAAGGCACACCGTCTGCTGCTGTCAAATTGGAACCAGCAGCTATGCCGTGCAGAACTACATCCCAATAGACTTGAATGGGGCTGCCTGCACACGGATGCATTGAACACCTGTGCATCCCATGTGGGCAAAAACTGCCATTCACAAGAATGTGTGCTTAACCACTTCAGCCTCGGAAGGTTTTACCCCCTTAATGACCAGACCATTTTTTGCAATACGACACTGCATTACTTTAACTGTCAATTGCGCGATCGGTGCGATGCTGTACCCTAATAAAATTGATGTCCTTTTTTTCTCACAAATAGAGCTTTCTTTTGTTGATATTTGATCACCTCTGTGGTTTTTATTTTTTGCGCTCAAAACAAAAAAAAGAACGACAATTTAAAAAAAAAAAAAAAAAAAAATATATATATATATATATATATATATATTTTACTTTCTGCTATAGAACTAGATAATGGGGTACTTTGACGCAGTGGTGGGCTTGAGCACGATATGGCCATATGGTGGGACTAAACCTCCATTTTTATTTATGGATTGTCTCCATATTTGATAGTCATTTCTTTTGCATGGTTGCGCTATTCTTTTTAAATATACATGTTGCTTGGTCCATAGCTGCACCGGCTTTAGATATACATGTTCAGGGTTTGCTCCCCCAATTTTTTGCTTGTTTATTATGTATTCGGTCTGACCAGACTTATGTGGTTGAGCATCCCATCCCCCACACACACCTGTACTCTATTGGTGTCCTCTATCAAGTAGATATAGGAGGAGTCCCCTGCAGTGCATTAGCACACCTTCCCAGCAAGGAGTGTTGTCTCCAAGGGTAAGAGAGGCTGGATTCACCCCTTTTTTATGGATAGTGTAGGACCCACTGATAATGGGGTACTTTGACGCAGTGGTGGGCTTGAGCACGATATGGCCATATGGTGGGACTAAACCCCCATTTTTATTTATGGATTGTCTCCATATTTGATAGTCATTTCTTTTGCATGGTTGCGCTATTCTTTTTTAATATACATGTTGCTTGGTCCATAGCTGCACCGGCTTTAGATATACATGTTCAGGGTTTGCTCCCCCAATTTTTTGCTTGTTTAATATATATATATATATATATATATATATATATATATTTTACTTTCTGCTATAGAACATATCCCAAAAATTTTTAAAAAATCTAATCTTTTCATAAATTTAGGCCAATATGTATTCTGCTACATATTTTTGGTTAAAAAACAAAATCCTAATAAGCGTATATTGATTGGTTTGCATAAAAATTATAGTGTCTATAAACGATGGGATATTTTTATGGAATTTTTATTTAGTTATTTATTTTTTAATGGGAATAGCAGCAATCAGAGATTTTAAGCGGTACTGTGACATTGCGGCGGACAAATCAGACACCTAACTGACACTTTTTTGGGGGCCAGCGACACCACTACAGTGATCAGTGCTAAAAATATGCACTGTCCCTGAACTAATGACACTGGCAGGGAAGGGGGTTAACATCAGGGACAATCAAAGGGTTAAGTGTGTTCCTAGGGGGTGCTTGCTAAGTGTGTGGGGGTTGCTCTGACTGCTTAGCAGGAACACAAGATCTCCATCTTCTTCCCTCTCGGAACAGCGATCTGCCTTGTTTACATAGGCAGATTGCTGTTCTTCCTCTCTGGGGAACGATTGCGGGTGGTCGGCGGACATCGGGTCCTCTGGACCCGCTGATTGGCATCCCCTGTGTCCAATCAACACGTGATGGCACCTCCGGTGGCACGCTCACTGTGATTGTTGCAAAATAAAAAGTGAAATTACAGTAAATATAATGAGTTTTATTTATTGAGATAGAGAGAGAAACATGCAGCAACTAATCAAAGTTAATCATTTATGGATTGGCCTAGCTTAAAGTGGTTCTTTTACTTGCATTAACATTTCAAGTTTTTCTCTCACGGAAGTCATTAAAAAGCTTCGGATTTTATTTAAAAAAAATAAAAAAACATGTTATACTTACTCTGTGATAATGTCTTATATCTTACTCAATGGTTTTGCACAGACAAACCTTGATCATCCTCTTCTCAGGTCCCATGGTACAGCCACTCCATGCCCCCCACCCCCCCCCCAACTTGCTGAGTGCCCTCAAAGCAAGCCACTTACTTTGGGGGCAGTTGTGCATGCACACTCAAGCTAGCTCTGTGTGTCCATTGACACACAGAGCATGGCTTGCTTTTGCCCCCTCCTCCCTGGTTGTGTGTCACGCCCCTCAAACCTATGTCTTAGAATAAGAGGAAGGTGAAGCCTCCATCAATCAATATGTAATAACCAAACCCCCATTGTGTTAGCTGGTTAGTGGGCGATTAGAGGAGGGAGGGAGCTGGTTGTCATTTACCACTGTGTATAATTCACATGTGTGAATCTATAATCACATGGACTGATATGAAAAGGAGGAAACGCTCAGGGAAGAAAATACACTAAAAACTGAGCATGTGCAGAGCTGCAAACACTGCTCTGCAAAATCCCCAACTGCAGTGGGGACATGGACAGAAGGGGGGAGATAGAAAACTCTTACTGGTAGTTTTTTTTTGTATGATGTGGGTTTAATGACACTTTAAAGTCATTGTACCAGGAGTTGTTTTAAAAAAAATGTCTGTAAAATCCTGTTTGACATGGAGCAAGATGTCTTTATACCAGTGCTATGGTTGTCCTCTAGCAAATGTTATATGTGTGTGGGGTAATCTAAAGCTAGCAATTGGCTTGGTAACCAGCATGACACAGATAGTATGATGAAATAAGACACACTTCTTGGTTGAAATAGAGATGGTTTTTGGCTAATAGCCATTAGTCACTTCCAACTGGCCTTGTTCTGTAATGCTAAATTTTAAGAAATTTCTCTTCTTATCCAAGCAACCTTATCCGTTCTAATGAGAGTTGGGATATACCCCAGTATATATAGCGACACAGGTAACTCAATCAAACCCAATCACCATGTGCATCAAGAAAGAGACTGTAGGAACTTTGTTTTCTCTGTCTTTTTAACTAACCCTCCAGTCCTCTCAGAACACTTTGTCATGCAATAACTATATGTATTGTAGAGGCAATAATGCAAGGTGAAGAGCCCCAGTCCAAAGAAACACTGGATGCCATGATATGTGTGGACCAATTACCGTGTGAGTCAATAAAGAGACTGACTGTTCAAGAAAATAATGAAAGTTGTGAATATTTGTCAAACCATCCTGTTCTAATTACACAATCCAAGAACCATGGAGTCTGGGACATGTGTTAATCCTTTAATTTAGATGGGTGAAAGTGTAAATGGTTGTCCAATGATTAGGGTAGGGATATGAAACATTTCTCAATGCTCCTGGTAGCCAATTGCCATAAGAATGTCTACCTAGGATTTAAGTCACGTCAAAAAGCTGGAGAGAATCAGTTCTTTAGTTCACAGCAAGAAAGATGTTTCTTTCATTCAAAAGTAGAACATTTCATAATTGAAAAAGTATCTTATTAATCCATTTGAAGTATAAAATGTAAAGGTAATGTATAGTGGTTTTCCCCCATCTCTACTACCATGACCATGCTGCAACTTTTCTTTTTCTGTGGTTCAATGACTGAAATACGTACCAGAGCTGAATTAGCTGGAAGTTATCATGCCATAGAAGGCCTCATTTTGGATTTTTAGATCCACTTACCAGCGTGTCTTTGGAGTGTTTGAGGAAAATAGACTACTTGGGGGAACCCACGTAGAGAGCATTCAAACTGCATGTAGTATAGTGATTTTGTACTTATTTTCTTTGCTCAAGACCTAAAATATAAAAATGTTAAAAACAGTTATTTTAGAGTCAGGTTAATATAAAAATGCCACACAAGAATCTTGTGTGGTCTTCTCTAAATCCAGCAAGTGATGTTTTAGACTTCTTTTTTACATTTTTCTCCTTGGCTTTTTTGTTGTAAAAAGTCTGTTTGCAGAGCTCAATAACTCAAGCTGAAGTTTATACACATGCAAAGATCCATTAGACTGGTTATTCCTTGCTTTTTAGATGCCTCAATACAATATTTAATTAGACAAACAAAGGGGCTTTTGATGTTCTGTCTCTTTAGATAAATCACAGTCCTCTGAGACTCTTTTTCATGTTAAATATTTATAAAAAAAAAAAAAAAAAGAAAACAAAAAATATGTACTTAGTTAAGATTACAACATTAGTTTAAATACTCAAAAACCTAAAGAAAAATTCAATAAAATATTGGATAGTTTCACTTCACACAAAAAAAAAACCTCTTTAGGTATGCAGTACGGAAGGTGTTTACTTTATTATTGCGGGCAGAAAAATCTTATTATAGAAAGATACAGTGATTATGTTTATAAATTCATGGTTTACTTAATGTCAAAACTTTAAACTCGCTTCTACTCTATGAAATATCTTCTGAAAATTTCCAATCACATTCTTCTGGAAGGAATCGAATGGCAAAGCCATAAAAAGCAGATAAAATGCACTGAGTAGATTGTAATAAGGCATTAAATGGAAACACTCCATGGTCAAATAAGCAACACAATATGTTTGGCAGTTTGGTCATAAGCCATTAAATGGAGAAGCAAATGACAGTATATTTTTAAGGATTCAGCTAATCCGTACCCTAGTGCGATAGCAAACATTTTGGAGCCTGGGGGCGAACAGACAAAAACCTATTCCAACTGAGGTTTATGTTCAACAGAGTCGAAGACAATACAAAATGCAACATCTCCGCACATTGTCGTCATGCTAGTGCGCTTCTATTTAATAAAAATAAAACTTTAAGGAACTGTGCACTGAAAAGTCGGCTATAACATCTGACAATAAATATGGTCGTCTATATTAAAGAAGCACTCTATAATATTTAAACAAATATATTGTTACAAATGTATCCTCTATGCAGCCTTAAAGTAGAACTGTGCTAAGGACGTTTGAATATTTACATATTTTCAACAAGCAGTAAGTAAATTGCCCTTTACGTGAAAGAAAAGCCTAAGTCTAAATATTCTTGAAAAATGTTCCCTCTCTTTCCCCTCACATCCATCGAAATGCTGGCGTTGTCCAGAGGACCCAGCCACATTTATACATGTTTTTTGGGACTGTCCAGTCATTAAGCCCTTTTGGGTGAATGTCTCTAAGTGTATTTGTTCCATCACAACTGTTTTGTTGTCCTTATCAATGGATATCTGTATACTGGGTCTTGTTTTTTTTACTTTCCATGTCCAGAGCAATGTGAACTCTGTTGGGATTCTTACTGTTCTACGCTCATAAGTCTATTCTCCTTACATGGAAATCCCCTAAGGCTCCTACATCTCATTTCTGGAAGTCCATAGTTAATAAAAAGGTACCACTGTATAAATATATATATGTACCTAGAGGATGCCCTGATAAGTTTTCCAAGGTCTGGGATGCTTGGACTGCATCCAAGGAGACAGTGACTTACATTTCTATGTCCCCCTATCACTTCTGGTAGTGTTCCCTTGGGAGTGGTTATGGCTGTAGGATCAATACTCCTTGTATGTTATTTATGGTGCCTTCAGTGGAGCAAATTATTTGCCCTAGCTGATTGGTTGCCATTTCAAGTGTTTTTTTTTTTGTGTTAAGTTGTTTTGCTAGGTCATATTGTGTTTACTGTAATTAACCACTTGCCGATTGCCAGCCACAGATATACTGCGGCAGGCTGGCTCGGCTGCGCAAATCGCTGTACCCATATGTCGCTCCTCGGGAGCGAGCAACTTTCTGCTATATACCAGAAAGGGAAAAATATTGTTCTTTTTTCAGAATTGTCGCTCTTTTTTGGTTTCTAGCGCAAAAAAAAATTAATTGATCGAATACCACCAAAAGAAAGCTTTATCAATTTTATTTGGGTACAGCACGCAATTGTCTGTTAAGGTAACGCAGTGCCAAATCGCAAAAAATGGCCTGGTCATTAACCAGTTCTGGAGCGGAAGGATTTGCCCCCTTAATGACTAGGCCATTTTTTGTGATTCGGCACTGCGTAACTTTAATGGAAAATTGCGTGGTTGTACGACGATGTACCAAAATAAAATGGATGTCCTTTTTTCCCACAAATAGAGCTTTCTATTGGTGATATTTGATCAAATGTGCGATTTATTTTTTTTGCGCTATAAACAAAAAAAGAGCGACAATTCTGAAAAAACAAACAATATTTTCACATTCTACTATATAACATCCCCCCAAAAAAAAATGTAAAATCAAATTTTTTCATCCTTTTAGGCCAATTTGTATTCTGCTACATATTTTTTGGTGAAAAAAAAAAAATTGCAATAAGCATATTTTGATTGGCTTGCGCAAAAGTTATCACATCTACAAACTAGGGGAAAGATTTATGTAATTTTTATTTATTTATTTATTTATTTTTACTAGTAATGGCGGCGATCTGCGATTTTTTTTCTGCGACTGCGACATTGCTACGGACAGATCAGACCCCTAGCTGACATTTTTGACACTTTTGGGGGGACCAGTGACATTACTACAGTAATCAGTGCTAAAAAAAAAATATGCACTGTTACTGTAATAATGACACTGGCAGGAAAGGGGTTAACCTAGTGGGTGATCAAAGGGTTAAATGTAAGCCTAGGGGAGTGTTTACTAACTGTGGGGGGAGGGACTTGTGAAATCACCATAGAGACCTGTGATCCTATATAGAAGGATCACAGGTGCTCTGTGATCATTCCAGAGAGAAGAATGGTCAGCTGTGTTTAAAACAGCCAACCATCCTTCTCTCTCAGCGGGAAGCGATCCCAGGTGTCCGGCGGCAATCGGTGCCACCAGCCCTGTGCATTGGCATCCCCGCTGCTTAGTGGCTTGCCCCCTAGCACCACGCACGCAAACGACGTAGTCCTACTACGTCGGTTCACGCAGAAGGGGCTGCCTGCCCCAGTAAAACTGGGGCAGGCGGTCCGGAACTGGTTAAGGGGGTAAAACCTTCCTGTCCTTAAGTGGTTAAGCCTGGGTATGCCCAATAGGCTTTGTTTTCTATAACAAAACCTTTTGAAATTCATTACCATAATAATTTGCAAAAAAAAAAAAAAACGTTCCCTCTCCCTTCCTCTTACTTTTCCCAACCGCTCTAATCGGGCCGGTGGTAAATTTGAAGGGATTTACCACCACTTTAACACCAAACTACCACATACTTTATATGCTTACAGATGGCCTACCTTGTTTGTGCTCAGAACATGCGTTCCCAGTGCCCAATCACCAACAGTTTTCAATCACTGCTTATGAACAGGAGCTGGTGAGGCAGGTTCATAATAATATGATCACTGTGACAGCCAATCAGTGGCTGTCCTGGGACTAAGTGAGGATTTTGCTAGAAGGGGTGATTTAGAGGAGGGTTTGTACCAGTAGGGTGGATTTGTGCTAGTAGGGTTGATTGGGGGATTGGTGGTAGTAGGAGATTTTTTTTTTAGGGGGATTAGTGCTAGGAGGTGGGATTTGTGCTAGAAGAGGGGAATTTGGAGGGGGGGGGGGGATTTATACTCAGAAGGAAAATTTAGAGAGTAGAATATTTGTGCTAGGAAGGAGTATTTGGGGAGGGAGAGGATTTGAGCTGGGAGGAGGGATTTGTACTGGAAGAGGGTGATTTTTTTGTTTGGGGAGAAATTTGGCTTGAAAGGGGAATTTATGCTTAGTGGGTAAGAGTGTGAAGATTGGGCTCAATTTGTTTTGGAGGGGTAGGAGGGGATTTTTGCTGACACATAAAGGCCATACATTTGGGGGGCACCGTTTGGCATCTTCACCCTCGGCACTAGATGGCCTTGTCCCGGCACTGCAGCCAATCACAGTAATCACATGACTAGGAAGCACAGGTAATGTCTCTGGCGTTGAAAATGTTTAAAGGGCCCATTCCTGCCATTTCAAAAGGATTAAAGGATAATTAGAACATTCAAAAACAATGTAATCAAGACAAATACTGTATTTGTTATTAAAGGCTCGTACACACTATAAGAAAATCGGACGGAAATTGACGTCCAAAGAATTTTCGTACGATTTTCATATAGTGTGTACAGAACTTTCTACAGACGATTCTGAATTTTCGTACGAAAATTCTCGAAGGGACAAACTCCAAATTTTTTCTTGTACGGGAAAAATTTTCATTAAATGTGTACCATTTTCGTATGATTTTTGTACAAGAAAAATCAGAAGACTGCGCATTATAAGGAACAATAAACAACAAAACGAGAATTTTCGTACAAATTTTCTTAAGAATTTTCCTTCATCGGTTTCAATTTGCTGTGAAACAACGAGGAAAATAGGACAATCGTTCGCCCGATTTTCTTATAGTGTGTACCCCACATTAGTCTCAGAATAATTATTTCCTCAATAAGTAAGATTCAATATTGTAAATAATGGACATGCGTGCACTAGTAATTTTTTCACATAGTGGTTATTGTAATGATTTGCCTACAGGCTAGTACCTCCCTCACAAAAATTGCTCACTCACCTCTTTTGCGCTCCCCTCAAGAATTGAAAGCATATGTTGTAGGTATAGGCCTACTCGAACATTGAGTAGTTAAAGCTGTATTAAACCCCATTTTAAAAATGTGATACACTCACCGGCCACTTTATTAAGTACACCTGTTTAATTGCTTTGTAACACAAATTGGTAATCAGCCAATTACATGGCAGCAACTCAATGCATTTAGGCATTTAGGCAAAGATGACTTGTTGAAGTTCAAACTGAGCATCAGAATGGGGAAGAAAAGGGATTTAGGTGACTTTGAATGTGACATGGTTGTTGGTGCCAGAGGGGCTGGTCTGAGTATTTCAAAAATTGCTGATCTACTGGGATTTTCACACACAGCCATCTCTACGGTTTACAGAGAATGGTACGGAAAGGAGAAAATATCCAGTGAATGGACATGAGTGACTATACGCACAGGATTACCAAAATTGGACAATAGAAGATTGGAAAAACGTTGCCTGGTCTGATGAGTCTCGATTTTAGCTGTGACATTCAGATAGTAGGGTCAGAATTTGGCATTAACAACAACAAAAGCATGGATCCATCCTGCCTTGTATCAATGGTTCAGGCTGGTGGTGGTGGTGTAATGGTGCGGGAGATTATTTATTGGCACACTTTGGGCCCCTTGGTACCAATAGCATTGTTTAAACACCACATTCAAAAATGTAACAGCACCACAGGTATACTAATTCTCAATGAAAAAATGATCTGATGGATCGCTGATGCCCTAATTATTTGGTAGCCAATTAATAAATCAGGAAGAAATTTTGTAGCGAGCAATGCTGATCCACACACCAACTTTATGTGCTCAATCAACAATGTGCAAGACATAAACTAAAATACATAAACAATCACAAACATATATCATAAAAGTGCTAATGGGACATGATCTATATACAATGCCTTGGGCCAGGGGGCAAGAGGGAGATTGCCTCCCAGGCCACTCTGATTCCCCGTAGAAAGGCTGCACTGCTTCTGCCACAGACAGGCCTGGTGAAGAGAAGTAAAAAGTCCCCACCGCTGACCTACTGAGAGTGGGATGAAGACAAGGACAGAGTGCAGGCCTCCCCCCCAGCATGGATGGTGTAACCTTTGTTTGAGGAGAGGCCGGTTCCATGCCCCACTGGAGACTCTCCTCCCTAGGCAGCCCAGACTGAGCTGTCCCAGCTCCCCCCCAACTGCCCCCTGCTGGCCAGGTCAGGAACCCAGATTCGGCCGGTGAGTAGAGAGTACATGGAGCAGAGTTTCAGTCTGGAATGAGGGTCAGGAGGAGGCTGAGAAGAGGAAGAGTGGGGTCGAGTCACAAGTTGTACTTGCCCCCTGGGCCGAAAGTTGCCAGTCAGCCCCTGGCTTCACCCCTCTTAAGCCATAGTGTTTAATGCAGCTAAAGTAATAAAAAAAAGGGAAGAAGGCTTCCATCACGTAAATCGTAAACATTTTTTTTATTGAAATCACAAATATTCCACTTACATGTCATGAGTGTCCATCTGACACTAGGGTTAAATTGTAGCTTGTTCATCTCCGGTCTCTTCGTGGACTGGGAGTATGAATCAGCATGCGTGGTGATGTCAGCGTCCTTGCCCCGCCTAAGCGCCACGGCCTACCTGAGTATTGTTGCTGACCATGTCCATCCCTTTATGACTACAGTGTACCCATCTTCTGATGGCTCCTTCCAGCAGGATAATGCACCATGTCACAAAGCTCAAATCATCTCACCACTAGTTTCTTGAACATGACAATGAGGTCACTGTACTCCAATGGCCTCCACAGTCGCCAGATCTCAATCCAAAAGAGCACCTCCCCACTCTAGATGAATGAGCACAGGTGGCACAGCAGAAAGCAGCATTGTCAGTCTGGGGGGAGGGGAGTGTAAGATGTACTAGCAGAATTGGAACCACCAACAAATTGAAGCCAAACTCCACTTCATGTCTTTAAGTAGTTGCAGAAACATTTTTTTTCTCCTTTTGTGATAAAGGTTTTTCATGAATAAATAAAAGCTGATCAGTGGTGAATGGCTTGTCTCATACCCCTAAACGGATACAATCTGCAAGAGAGTTGTTCTTTTGAAAAACAACACACTTATTGGCTGGATCACCAGATGAAAATAGAAGAAATGAAGCTGGGAAAAGAAAATAAATGAAGCCATCACATCTAAGCAGGGTTGGATCCAGGGGTGTGCTGTGCTCTCCTGAAATTTTAGTTGTGCCCCCTTCCCCAGGTCTCTGGGAGTGCATCCACTGATCCATGAGCCAGTCTAATGCAGACAGTTGATGTATAGGGGCACTCTGATGGCGACAATTGAAAAAAGGGGACAAGGGGACACTCTAATGGGGATCCTGATGTAAACAGGCAATCTGGTGGGGACACCAGATGTAAGGGGGCACTCTGATGGGGATACTTGATGTAAAGGGGCTCTCAAATGGGGACACCAGATGTAAGGAGGCACTCTGATGGGGACACCAGATCTAAGAGGGCACTCTGATGGGGATACTTGATGTAAAGGGGCACTCCAATGGGGACACCAGATGTAAGGAGGCAGTCTGATGGGGACACACGATGTAAGGAGGCACTCTGATGGGGACACACGATGTAAGGAGGCACTCTGATGGGGACACACGATGTAAGAGGGCACTCTGATGGGGATAATTGATGTAAAGGGGTACTCAAATGGGGACACCAGATGTAAGGAGGCACTCTGATGGGGACACCAAATCTAAGGGGGCACACTGATGGGGATACTTGATGTAAAGGGGCACTCCAATGGGGACACCAGATGTAAGGAGGCTTGTCAAATCACTAGAACCAGGGATGGAGATGCGGCGTCCCGCGAACAATCCCAAGTAGCAAAGGATAATGAAGGCCGGCTATTTTCCAGGGGGCGTGTGGACGTTGCGTCTGGAGTCGCCAACGTTTCGTCTCAATAGACTTCGTCTGGGCGAAACGTTGACGACTCCAGACACAACGTCCACGCGCCCCCTGGAAAATAGCCGGCCTTCATTATCCTTTGCTACTTGGGATTGTTCGCGGGACGCCGCATCTCCATCCCTGGTTCTAGTGATTTGACAAGCCTATTTTATTCATGAGATAATGTGAGTAATATTTTTTAATAAAGTGGAATATTATTTTTTAAACGGGATTACGCTATGGGCTTCGCTTTCTTTTCTTCCCACATATTCATTTATGCTGGAGAAAAATATTAAGGAGCACGAACCCTACACTGATCTGCTACATGCTTCTTGAGAGGTGGTCTACTTGCATCGATTAAGCATTCATTTAACATCAGATTTTCAGCGGTCTTGATTAATAGCTGGGAGAGGCTGACTCATTAAGTTGAGCAGCCAAGGAAATCTGGTAAGCTGCTTATTATATCCCACCACCGAGGTGTTCCCTTCCTTCACATACCCTGGGTGTCACGGGTTGAATCACTTCTTGCAATATTGTGCACGTGGACTTATGATTTTATTTTATATCATTTATATTGGGACTCATTCATTTGGACACTCTTTTCTTTGTTATACACATCATTGTGATTAGTAGTTTTTTTCATCCATTTGGACACTATTTATTAATTGTGTGATCATCAATATTCTTAGCGCTACACTTTTATGTTTTCATTGTTAATTTGAGTCACTGTTGGTTGATTTTGTGTTGGCTGCTGACATATATTTATTAATTATTTATCATATTAGCGCGGAAATTTTTTCTATTTTTTATATTTTACTACTAGATATACCATGACCTAAAAAACTGAGAATTTTAGAAGCTCCCAGTTATGCTGATAAGCACAAGGCCTCATGCACACTGGATGTTTTGTGTAAAATGTAAAAAAGGTGTAGCGCCCAAACTAAGGAAAAAGTAATATAATGGGAATCAATTCTAAGCTGCATTGACACAAAATTTTAGTACAAAAAACAGTAATGTATTTTGACTATAAAAATTAGTCCAATAGTCCAAAATAAAATCAAGTAATAATCCAAAAGAATAAGAAAGCAATCTGCAACTAAGACCACCATTCCAGTGTACCAGATGTACAGCAGTAGTGTCCAAAAATGAGTAAACTGCTAACATCAAGTGAAATGCACTCTCACCGGACTAAATGAAACAAAAACAATGAATCCCCAGCTCAATTCACCAACCAGTATGCTAACCAATCGAAATAATCTGTCCAACAGTTTGCATTAAAAACAGGGGTTTAGTTAGCACACAATGCATGTGTAAGCTGCAGGTCCACTTCACGGCACCCTGTATTACCTGCAGTCCTAACTCCTAAAATCTATGAGAGTCTCCACAGTGGAAGCACATGCACTCTAATGGATAGATAGGGGGCAGGTGAGCCTGGAGGGAGCCCAAACCTCCTTAAAGGTACTTGGGGGCACAGTGGATGCCCAGCTCATAGCACAGTGGCAGCAAAGGCGTCCAGTATACATCAACAACAAACAAAATGGCCCCTGCCCCCACCTATAACTGGCCTTCATAGTAAAGAGCACATGGAAGGGCAATGCATGTGAAATAAAAACAATAAATTCCCAGCTCAATTCACCAACCAGTTTGCTAACCAATCAAATTAACCTGTCCAACAGTATGCGTTAAAAACGAGGGGTTTAGTTAGCACACTTTTTGTTTCACATGCATTGCCCTTTCATGTGCTATTTGCTATGAAGGCCAGTTATAGTTGGGGGCAGGGGCCATTTTGTTCATTCACCGGACTAAATGGCTGCCATTCCAGCAGCATGGAAGCGTTATTCATATATGAAGATCCCTCTGGAGGTGTCCCGGTAGATAAATCCTGCAGGCAGAAGTGGCCAGAATCCAGATAAGGATAAATAAGCTCACCCAGAGCCCAGGGAATCACAAAGTGTAGTAAGTTTCATTATATAGATAAAAGCCACATAAAAGCAAATCAAAAAATTACAAAAAAACTCACATATAAAGCTGCTGGAGAACCCGGAATCGCACAGCAGCGAGACGTCAGTGCCAAATATGCCACCCCAACACGTTTCATCCAAAGGGGTCTTGTTGTTTATATTGCACTGGATGTTTTGGTAAGTCTCCTAGACTACTTTTTTCCTGGCAAAAGAGTTTTGGCAAAAAAAAAAAAGCCTGACACTTATAAAGACATGAGTTTATAAGTGTCAGGCTTTTTTTTTTTTGCCAAAACTATTTTGCCAGGAAAAAAGTACCCCATGTGCAGGGCGAGTGACCCAGTCTACGATGCCTAGCATAGTCACCCACATGCTGGTACATGGAACATGAAACATGGCAGTAGCAATAGTGAATTAAAAGTAGGAACAACTATCTTTCAACTGAATTTTTTTTTTTCTATTAAAAACCAGAAACTATTGGACTTCTTGTACACTGGATGTTTCTTCTGCTGCTACTAGGGGAGTTTGGCATTTTTTTTACCTTCCTCTAAATGCCCCTGCATGTTAAGCTATGTATCTAAGCATGCCTATGTTTTTAGAGGCAGAAAAAAACACACAGCCCACGTCCAGGAACAGCAGAAATTTTTGACAGAGAAAATGCTTAACGCACCTAAACCCATCTAAACCCATCTAAACGCCTAAGTGTTAGGCATGCTTTGCACTTGAACATTAATTTCAATAGCAAGAATAAATTATTATTCTGACAAATGAAATGAATTAATGCCCAAGCGCTTGATGCACCTAAACACTTACTGCTGGGCTGGGGCAGCAGCTATCTCACTAACCAACATTTCAACCTGCTTACAAGCCAGCTACTACCCTAAACCTATGCAGGTAGAGTGGATCTGGCAGCTGGAATTGGATGCAGGGGACCCTGTTATGAGTATGATGTCAGAAAGGTACAGAATGTATAATGTATAAATAATTATGGGTACTTGATACCAGACCCCATAGCCCATTTTGTGCAATATCCTGCAGTGTTCCCTGATAATTGCTATAAGTCCCTATGGGTAGTTATGTGTGCAATGCTCTGCAGATTTCCAAACAGTGCTGGAAATTCCAGCAAAAAGTTCTCTGTGTAATATTCTAAAGAGTTCCCAAATCATCAAAGATATCAGCCCTCATATGAAGTTATGTGTGCAGCACTCTGCAGGGCTCCCTTGAGCAATGAAATGAGCATTCAACCAAAAAGTCAGCGCTGGCTTTTTGGTTGATTGCAAGTTCAAGCATCAGGGGGTGTTATTCATCAGCAGCTGGGGATTTTATGCATGCAAGGATTAGCGCAGGATTGGAGTATTTGTTTAATGTGAGCATGCTAGAGTCAGTCCTGTGGCATTTATGATTTTCATTTTACTATTACCTCTGCATTGTTTATGCTCCTTCCACTTTTTAGTGCAATGTGGCCCCACTTGTTACTCAATGTGGTGCATATTGTGTGCCACAATTAGTCCCTCCCACCATTCTGCCCCTACTCCGCCCCTATTCACAGGAATTATGATTTTGAACGACCTTATCAAAATCATTCAATACAAGAATTAGCTGTGCTCAGCAGACACAAGTGGATTATAGAGTCAGAAAGCTTTTCTTGCTGTTATAAACTCAAATTTGTCATGAAATGCTACTACTTCTGTTTATATTAGAAGAAAAAAAAAAAAGATATTTGGTGCTTAACTTTATACAACATTTTATTGAATCCTGTGGTGTCTTTGGTGTTGGAGTTTTCATTAAGATGTTCAAATGAATGCGATAATAAAAATCACCTTTAAAAATCTCACCATTAAATTGAACTTGCTGGGCCTCAACCTGCCCCTCTGTAATTGGATTTTGGACTTTTTAATTGGAAGACCTCAGTCAGTCCGTGACGGTTGCAGCACCTTGAGCACTATCACATTGAGCACGGGTGCCCCACAGGTCTGTGTGCTTAGCCCATTGCTTTTTACTCTGCTGACCCACGACTGTACTGTTAAGTTTAGCTCCAACCATACCATTAAGATTGCAGATGGCACAACTGTGCTGGATCTCATCAGCAAATGATGAAACCCTCTACAGAGAGAAAGTGGCACAACTGGTTAAATGCTGTAGTACAAACAATCTGTCCCTTAATGTAAGTAAAACAAAGGAAGTGGTGATAGATTTTAGGAGAAACTCTGTTGATCACCCCTCACTGACCATTGGCAGCTCGACTGTGGAGAGAGTCAGCAGCACTAAATTCCAGGGAGTGCATATCTCAGAGGATCTCACCTGGACAACCAACACCATGTCACTTACCAAGAAGGCACAACATTGCCTATACTTTCTCCGTTGCCTTAAAAGAGCCAGTCTACCTCCATCTATCCTTACTACATTCTCCTCCATCTATCCTTACTACATTCTGTAGGGGAATCATTGAGAGTGTGCTGACCAGCTTCATTATTATTTGGTATGGAAACTGCAGTTCTGATGACCGCAATACCCTGCAACGGATGGTAAAGACAGCTGAAAAGATCATTGGTGCCCCTCTCCGCTCTATTCTGGACATTTTCCATAAACAATGCTCTAGCAAACTGTAAAAAATATAAAATAAATATCCACCAAGTGATAAGTATAATATATCACCTGCTCACAAGTAAAATATGATGTATTAAATGAATCCAATTACAGACCTATCACGGCTACTTTTAAAATGCAACTATGTAAAATTACTAGAAGAAAGTCCCATAAATTAAACAAAAAACTAGTAATAGTAGCGCAGACAGTTCAAAGGGAATCCTCCACACAGAGAAAGCAGCAGTGTCCTTTTAAATTCCTATGCAGAGTCTCTTAAAATTCCTCTCCACAAATTGGGATCACCAGTGAATTTACGGGGTCACCACAGCACAAATCCTCCACCTTTGTGTCCACCTATATGTCTAGGTGTATATATACATATAAGTATGTGTGTATATATACCCGTATACACAAGTTCAGATGTTTTGCCTGCCTCCAAAAACCCCCAAAAAATGCCTGCAACAACACACCTGGGCGCTTTTTTTTTTTGGCGCTAGCGTTTTTTTGGCCATTTTTTTGGGTTCTTTGGAGGCAGGCAAAACATCTGAACTTGTGTATAGTGGTATATATACACACATACTTATATGTATATATACACCTAGACATATATAGGTGTGATAGTAGCAGAAATATATGCTTGCGCTAATGAAATCATTTACACTAATATGGCTCCGCTCCTATAACACCTATATATGTCTAAGTGTAAAATATATATAAGTATGTGTGTATATATACCACTATACACAAGTTCAGATGTTTTGCCTGCCTCCGAAAACCCCAAAAAAATGCCTGCAACAACACACCTGGGCGTTTTTTTTTTTTGGCGCTAGCATTTTTTGGGGCATTTTTTTGGGTTCTTTGGAGGCAGGCAAAACATCTGAACTTCTGTATAGTGGTATATATACACACACACTTATATGTATTTTACACTTAGACATATATAGGTGTGATAGGAGCGTAACTATATTGGTGTTAATTATTTCATTAGCGCAAGTAGTGTTTTCTGCTCCTTTCACACCAATATATGTCTAGGTGTATATATACATACATGGGTGTGTACATATATACCCCCTATACACATGTTCAGATGTCATGCCTGACTCCAAACATGTGCTCAAAAAATCCCTATAGACGCCTGCAGCCAAAAAGCAAGCTGACGGGTGAGAAGCCATATCCCTGCAGCGAAAGTGACTTCAGAGAAACTAGCTTTTCTCTATAGCGGTCACCCTGATATGGAAGGGTTTGGTCACCCTGCCATAGCAGTCAGTGTCAGTTCCCCCTACACTACACTACGGTCACCCTGGCACTTAACACTTTCCCTACAGAAACTGAATAATTAAAGCTAACTATAGTGTAAAAGAGCACCCTAACTACACTAGATATCCCTTTCCTCACACTAAAAATTGCTAAATGACACTTTGTAACAGAAGTCAGAGAACTGCTTCCATTCTCTTCCACGTCCCTGTATAACAATGCTAGGAATTTGGCGGGGGCTATCTTATATACTGGGGGGCGTATTCACTAATGATTGGTCTAGGGACCCCCTAGTCACTCCAATCACATTCCTAGCATTCTCCTGCCCCCTCAATTGGCTTTTGCTATTGGTTCTGGTCCAATCATGGGCTTTTAAAGCCCATTTCCTGTCCCATTGCATTTTGGTCGGTTCTGGTTGCCGAATTCCAAACTTTTTGGGCAAAAAGTTCTAAATTCGGCCGAACCTCGAACAGCCAATGTTCGGGTCGAACCGATGGTCGACCCGAACCGTTCGATCATCCCTACCCATCACTCCCACAGTCATTTTCAGCTCTTGCCATCAGGTAGAAGGTACCAGAATATCAAGACCTGGTCTGTCAAATTTCTCAACAGCTTTTTTTCCTAGGCTGTGAGAGCCCTTAACTCTACCCCCCCTCTAAAAACTCTTGCTAATGCACCAGACAATTCTTACAACAAGAAAAATGTAGTGTTTGGGCACTACACTATAAACCGTCTTGTATTGACTGCCCTGAAATATCCATCTTGCACAATCTCAGGTATAGTAATTATGTAGATTTTATATATAGCCATTTATTCACAGTACACGTACAGTTGTATATTTCCTAGATGTGTATCAGTTTATAATTTTTTACTTTTAAGTACTTTGCTGTGTTTTATTTTTGTATTTAGTAGGTTAGTATGTATTACAGTGGTGCTGTGAGACATGACATCTCGTTCTACTGTATGTCTTCACGTGTAGTGGAATGACAATAGAGTTTGACTTGACTTGACTTAAGATGAAAGAATAAAAATAAATGCAAACAATTAAACAGAAACTCCACTTTTATTCAAATAATTACAATGATATAACCACCTGTTTGTGGACACCTTGCCGTCACACCCTTATGATCTTGTTGGTCATCCAATACCAAATTATAGAAATGAATCCGGAGTTGCCACCTGTCCACCCCCACCCCTTCCTTGGTCTTATGGTCTCCACTCTGAAGTTGATGTGTTGAAAGCAGATAAAATGTTAAAGGCATATAAAATGAGCAAGCTTAAGGATCTGAGGATGATTTGTTATAGCTGCAAAGGGTTGGCCAACTCAATATTGAAACCTACGGAGTTAGACTGGGATGTCATTAAAGTTTATATAAATGTAAAGGCAAGTGTCACAATACTTTTGGTAATATAATGTATATCGTATATCTATATATATTTATTTATATTTATATACTGTATATGTATATATATATATATATATATATATATATATATATATATATATATATATATTTTTTTTTTTTATTTTTTTTTTATAGATTTAAAAGTTGCATTAGGATGTCCTATAAAACATTGATAAAGTCGAAAAACAGAAACATAGAAAAGTGACACTTTTTAGCCACTTCCATTCTACATGTACTCCAAAGGGGGCTGCATGAAATTTTCCCGATGGTGACAACAGTTGATCATGTCTTTATAATATATTTACAAAAAATGTGTATTCTTCTTTGAAAGCCCACGTGATAAGTCCTTAGCATAACTAGACGTGCAGAACGAAGATGTGTTTCGTTTTGTTTTTTTTATTCCTTATTTACATAAATTTGTTTATTTTAATTTGTTTCATTCATTTTCAGGATTTGTTTTGTTTATTCAAATGCAAATCAATTCTAATTTTTCTAATTCAAATTCAGAAAATTTGATCCGTTTCAAATTCAAATTTCATTTGAATTTAAATCAAATTCCATTTCAGTTCCATTCTAACTCAAATTTATTCAATTCGAAATTCAGATTTTGGAAGATGGTTACATTCTTTCTATTCCATAGTTTTTTCAATTCTATTCTTTTCTATACTATTCTTTTTTTTTTCTATTCTTTTCTTTTCTGTTATATTCTGTTTGTTTCTATTCAAGTTCAAATGTATTGTATTCGAAATTCGAACTTCAGAAGATGGTTATATTCTTTCTATTCTATTTTATAATGTTCTATTCTCTTATTTTATATTCCATTCTATTATATTCTTTTCTATTCTATTGTTTTATTCTATTCTATTCAAAATTCAAAATTCAGAAGATGGTTACATTCTTTCTATTTTTATTCTATTCTATTCTTTTTTATTATTTTATATTATATTCCTTTATTTTATAATCTATTTTATTCTATTATTTTAGTGATTGAGATTACTGTATATCTAGTTTAACCTTCTGTGCACATGGTGTTGCCTACCATATCTTGCATTTGACATGTATTACCAGTAGCCAGACCCACAATTACATCAGGATCCACCCAAATGCATGATTGGCAGCTGGCTCAGTTTCTCAGAGCACCACTGAGAGCCGGAGCCAGCAGCTCCTGTCCCCTCCACAGCCCAGCTCTAGTGAGCCGTGGAGGGGCAAAGTAGAGAGTCAGTGACTGACAATCATTTCTCTCAGCTCCGAGCGGACCAAGAACTGAGCGATCAGTGGTCATATGATTGCTCAGTTCTTTGGCTTACAGCCGGTGGGGGACATCCACAGAATCAAACTGATGCTCCAGTAGGGAGGTGAGCATAGATTTTTTGCATTTCCACACTTCTCCTTTAACCTTTATAAAATGAAAAAAAGTTTGTCTGGAGTCTTGCTCCAGAACCTACCAGAAATAGCTGTTAGGTTATAGGCCCACTGGTTGAAACCTGTGCTGTACAATGGTTGTGTCCATACCATACCAGAAATATAACTTCCTACTTCTCTGATTGCCTCGCCTCTTCTCTAACGGAGAAGGTACACAATTTAAATCTTTACACTTCACTTCACAAGTGGTAGTGAAGACCCCTTTGTGATTTTTACCAACAGGTAAGCTTATAAGGCTTACCTGTAGGTAAAATAAATATCTTCTAAACATGCACTGTTTGGAAGATATTCACACTTTTGTCAGCTGGTGACGTCTCTGGCGCATGGGCTCTGAAGGAACGGCATACCCGTGCTGTTCCTCATAGTGCAGTGCCGTGCCCATGCCTCCAGCAACAGGTGACAGTGCAGGGCTTCATTCTAAGGCACGTATTTCATAATGTGCTAGTATGCATTGCATATTAGCACATCATGGAATTGCTTTGCAGAGGATTCCCCCCCCCCCCCCAATGCCATGGTTTACTACCACTTTAACCTTTCATTCTAATGCAGTTTGTATTATGACATATACAAACTACATAGGGCAGCTCTACCACTCTACCAGCTTCTATTACTTTGAAAAGATGGCAATGTGACAACAAGGGACAGGAGCATGGAACTTTTTGTTTACATCACAATGCAGAATCCAAGTGTTGAGATCTTTAACACTTTAATAGAACAAAAAGCTTTTAACTCTAGTTTATAACACAATTATTTATATTAAACATTACTCCACCCCCCCCCCCCCCCCCCTCCCTGTGTATTTTTCTTAGCTCTTACCTTTTTTTCTGAGTTATCCCCAAAAACTACACTAACATACCCGTCAAATTTAGTGGTGTTCTGTAAGAATCCAACACTCTCCTGCTGCCCACTTGGTCCCGCGCTGCCATCCTCTCCAACATCATTGGAAGCCAGCTGGCTGCAAGAACCAGGAGAAGATAACTGAGGTCTTGATGATGCAAAGCAATGCCCACTCTGTAAAGTACCCCCAAGGCCTCCTTGGATGCATGACTTATGTATTATTATTATTATACAGAATATATAGTGCCAACAGTTTGTGCAGCGCTTTACAATAGAAAGGGAGACAGTACAGAAACAATACAATTCAATACAAGAGGTTTAGGAGGGCCCTGCTTCTGAGAGCTTACAATCTAATGGGGAGGAGCTGGTGGATTCTGCAGAAGATTTGGTTATTAGCTGAAGGCAGGATAGGCTTCCCTGAAGAAATGAGCCTTCTGGGATCGCCTAAAGTGGAATGAGTAGGAGATATCTGGAAAGATTGGGTAGTGAGTTCCAGAGAATTGGAGAGGCTCTGGAGAAGTCCTGAAGATGGGCATGGTTGGAGGAAACAAGGGAGCTAGAAAGCAGGAGTTCTTTGGAGCAGCAGAGAGGTCAGTTTGATTGATATTTGGAGGCAATAATGGTGATGTAGCTTAGGGCAGAGTTGTAAATGGCTTTGCAAGTTATTGTTCGTGTTTTGAATTTTACTGTATATGCTGGGCAATAGGAACCCACTGGAGGAATTGGCAGAGAGGGCTGGTGGACACTGAGCAGTTGGTAAGGTGAATGAGCCTGGCAGCAGCATCCATGATAGGCTGAAGAGGTAGGCCAATGAGGAGGGAGTTACAATAGTCAAGGAGAGAGATAACAAGGGAGTGAATAAGCTCCTTAGTGGTTTCAACGGTTAAAAAAGGGCACATTTTGGAGATGGTATGGAAGTGAAGTCTGCAAGATTTGGACAGCGATTGGATTTGGGGCTGAAAGGACAGGTCAGAGTCAAGGATTACACCTAGCACCCTGGCATGAGGGGAGGGACTGATGGTTTTATTATTAGCTGCCGGCAGTTAAACATTGTTGACCAATCTCTAAAGAACGGGGATGTGTTCCCCAAAAAAATAATAATACAAAAATGTAACTGTGAGAAAGAAGGTTGGGAGTGGAATGTCAGAAAGTGGGTGGGGAGGGTGGAAGTACGCTTTACCCTGACACAGAGCTTTGTTGGATTTTTAATCAAATAAAAAGTGCTTAAAAAGCTAAGCAGCAATTTTTATTTTTTCTGTATTAATGGGAACATGTAACAAATATAATGTCCAAATTTGGCTGCAAAAATGGATAATACACTTTAACTCATTTCCATAAAAAAAAAAACACCATAGTGTGTGGTAATACCTTCTGATCTGCAAACTTGCCGTGGACCCCTTGACAACAAAAAAGGGTTAAGTACCAGTTTATAATTGATTTATATATATATATATATTTTTTTTTGCAATCACCGCATGCCGAGTTATGAATTTCTTACCCGTCCTGAATTATTCAACGTACTGATACCTAGGGCGAAAAGTGGGCAGGAAAATAAAAACATAATTATCGCTGTAGCAAAGGTCAAAAGGACAATAATGTCATAAATTTGTAATGCACTTCACATTAAGGGTTGTTTGCAGCCTCCCCTTATGACATTACCTTGAATGGCGAGCGTTAAAAATACATTGCCAGCCAGTTAAGCACAAAAGCAAGCGCTAGAAGTGTTAATTTTTAAGCAAGTTTGACAAAGATTGAGTCTCCTATGACAAATACGATCAGCGAGACAGAATTCGGTGGCTGGGAAAAGTTTAAACATTAACAATTTCTGTCAGGCTGTTGACACTATCATGGTTGACATCTCCCCAGATACCGAGATGACTGCTGGCATTTGTCAACAATCCTGTCACCGGCGCAGCAATAAGGCCATGTCTCGAAGAGTGACAGTTCGGGTTTCGCACTCCCCTGAGCAATAGCCCAGGTGTTCTGAAGAACTGTGGGAAAACCCAACATTTTTCTGCATTGTCATTCATATATCGGAAAACACAGGAAGAAAATGAGCTGTCACCCCAATTCCCCGGATGCTCCGCTGCTTAGCATAACGCTGCCGCGCAGGCCAGGGTCCACTGGTCCTTCGGTCTGACAGATAATTAAGAAAGCAGCAACGTTTCCTAGGTGTCTATTGTTCGGAATTTGCATTTTAGCCAGAGGCGACCAGTAATAAAAAATATATATATATACAGGATGGGAAGATGGTAAGGAGCCAATTAGTCAGATGGATGGATCGTTGACTGACAGGTCTCTGGTATCACCACTTTATATTTCATGATACACTACACAGCTTTGCAATTTTTCTACAAGAACTAACTTTTTTTTTGTTGGCTTCTTGAAAAAGAAAGTCTATAGATAGGGCCATATAATTTTTTACATGGGTATTTTTTTTTCTTTGCCTTAAATAAACATATATCATGCCACTTGCAATTCTCATCAAAAAAACACAAACTCAATTTTGAGGCATTTAAATTCAACACAAATTTATGGATGTTTCAACACAAAGAAGTCTGAGAATGGCAGGACGAGGGTGCAACTAATTCACGTAGTAGAGAATATGCCAATGCTAAAGGTTTCCTTACTCTTTTTTTTTTGTGCTTTTGAAAAAGTGAAATATCGGTCTTGGATGTATGCGTTAAAGAACGCCACATTAAAATGTAACATTTTGTCTTCCATTAAGACATTTATGTTGACTTTAGTTCTCGGTGTCAGTAAGATTTAGCAAATTTGTGGGGTTACTTTATCATATTTGTCATGGGAGGGATGTCTATTTTTTATTGTGTTTTTTAAATAAATTCTTTAGTCAAGGCACTTTTTTTTATCATAGTTTGTTACTCAATTATGACTCTTTCTGTGCACACACAAAATAAATAAAAATAATAGTTAATGTAAAATCTCAGTGAAAAAAAAACACTTTTTTTGGTATTGGATATTTTAGATTGTCTATTTTTTATTGTATTTTTTAAATAAATTCTTTGGTCAAGGCAATTTTTTTTATCATAGTTTGTTATTAAATTATGACGCTTTCTGTGCATGCACAAAATAAATGAAAATAATAATTAATGTAAAATCTCAGTGAAAAAAACACTTTTTTGGTATTGGATATTTTAGATTGTCTATTTTTTATTGTATTTTTTAAATAAATTCTTTGGTCAAGGCACTTTTTTTTATCATAGTTTGTTATTGAATTATGACACTTTCTGTGCACACAAAATAAATAAAAATAATAATTAATGTAGAATCTCAGAGAAAAAAAACACTTTTTTGGTATTGGATATTTTTAGATTGTCTATTTTTTATTGTATTTTTAAAATAAATTCTTTAGTCAAGGCACTTTTTTTATTCAGAAATTGTTATTCAATTATGACCCTTTCTGTGCACGCACAAAATAAATAAAAATAATAATTAATGTAGAATCTCAGAAAAAAAAAAACACTTTTTTGGTATTGTATATTTTTAGATTGTCTTTTTTTATTGTATTTTTTAAATAAATTCCTTAGTCAAGGCACTTTTTTAAATCATAGTATGTTATTCAATTATGAATAAAAAAATAATAATAAATAATGTAGAATCTCAGTGAACAAAACACTTTTTTGGTATTGGACAGAATAAGAATATGGAAAGCCTAGAACCAATTTCTGTGTTTTTGTTGATGTCTGTTGGGGAGATTTCTTCTCACTTCATTTGACAATATTGTCACCAGGACAGCATGTGGTGGCAAATCTCTTCTACGGTGACACAACAGGAAAAAAAAAAACACTTTAGTAAAAAGGATTAGATCCAGAGCCAACTTGTCTATGCCTCGGTTGTAAAGTTACCCTCATGTCCCATCCTAATAATAACAACATCATCAGCAGGTTAAAAAGTCAGATTAAATCTCCCCAGCAGGTCCACAGACAGCAGCAGGAACCTGACAAGGTTCTAATACTATTGCACATTTAGGCTGAGCTCCAGGAAAAGAGTTATAGTTAGGTGGAAAAAAGACACATCCATCTAGTTCAACAAATAAAAACAAACAAAAAAATAAATAAATACAATAAATTAATTAAATAAATAGAAAACCACAATTTACTTAATCTTACAACTATAATACCTACAACTGATCCAGAGGAAGGCAAAAAAAAAAAAAAAGCATGGTCCAATTTGCTCCAGCAGGAAAAAAAGTTCCTTTCTGGTCCCCCAGAAGGTAATCGAATATTCCAAAAATCCATGGTGTTATTACCTATAGATGTTAGTATCCAATTTTTTTTTGTGGATTTAGGAATGCATCCATTTCCTTTTTAAAACAATCTAAAGAACTGGCCAGAACTAGTTTTTGAGAGTCTATTCCAAATTTTCACAGCTCTTACTGTGCAGAAGCCTTTCTGTATGCGAAGGTTAAATCTCTTTTCGTCCAGACGTAAAGAGTTCCACCTGGTCAATTAAAAACCTGAAATTGAATAACTCAACACGCGGTTAACTGTATGGACCGGTTATGTATTTATACATGTTGATCAGTGCTTTAAGTGGGCCGGTATGCACTGGTACTCAGTACCGCCACTTCCAAATATGGCTCTTGAGCATACCGCCACCTCTCCGTGCGCCTTAGCGTACCAGTACGCTCATTTTGGACATCTGCGCCCTCAATTGCCCCCCCCAATAATATTTCCCACTCCAGAGCCAGACCAGTCACCACCAGTGAGTCCCCCTGCTCCGGAGTCCCAGCCCAGGCCAGGCATGTACTCTGTGGGGACCCTGATGTGGGGGGGGGGGGGGAAATGTATAGGCTATAATAGAGTACGAGCACCTCTTTTGGGCCACTTAAAGCACTGATGTTGATGATAGCTTACCTTAACCTCTTCTCAGAGATAATACATTCAGTTTAGCCATTCATAGCTGAGCCCCTCTTAGCAGTTTGGTTGACATTCTTTGCACTTTCTCCACTTCTCCAATATCCTTTTTGTGAATTGGTGTCCAAAACTGAACTGCATATTCCAGGTGAGGTCTTACTAATGATTTGTACAGGGGGGAAATTATGTCTCCCTCTGTCTCTGGAGTCTATACCTCTAATAATACTACTAACTAAATGCATACACTATATTACCAAAAGTATTGGGACGACTGCCTTTACACTCACATGAACTTTAACAGCATTCCAGTCTTAGTCTGTAGGGTTCAATATTGAGTTGGCCCACCCTTTGCAGCTATAACAGCTTCAACTCTTCTGGGAAGGCTGTCCACAAAGTTTTGGGAGTGTGCCTATGAGAATGTTTGACCATTTTTCCAGAAGCGCATTTGTGAGGTTAGGCACTGATGTCGACGAGAAGGCTTGTCTCACAGTCTCCGTAGTAATTCATCCCAAAGGTGTTCTATCGGGTTGAGGTCAGGACAGTCAAATTCCTCCACTTCAAACTCGCTCATCCATGTCTTTATGGACCTTGCTTTGTGCACTGGTGTGCAGTCATGTTGGAACAGGAAGGGGCCATCCCCAAACTGTTTCCACAAAGTTGGGAGCATAAAATTGTCCAAAATGTTGGTATGCTGATGCCTTAAGAGTTCCCTTCACTGGAACTAAGGGGCCATACACACTATAAGATTTTCTGAAGACTTTTTCCTTTAGATTTACCAAAACCATATAATATGAGGTCAAACCTAAACACTTTCAATTTGTATGCAATCTGGCAGGCCCTTGCACTACATAGAAAAGGTAAATCTGAAGGAAAAAGTCTTCAGAAAATCTTATAGTGTGTATGGCCCTTAAGGGGCTAAGCCCAACGCCTGAAAAACAACCCCACACCATAAACCCCCCTTCACCAAATGATTTGGACAAATGCTCAAAGCAAGGTCCATGAAGACATGGATGAGTGCGTTTGGGCTGGAGGAATTTGACTGGCCTGCAATTCAACCTTTGGATGAATTAGAGAGCAGACTGCGAACAAGGCCTTCTCATCCACATCATCATTTTCACAAAAGAGCTTCAGGAAGAAAGGTCAAACATTCCCATAGACACACTCCTAAACCTTGCGGATAGCCTTCCCAGAAGAGTTGAAGCTGGTAGGTAGCTGGTAGTTGAAGGGTGGGCCAACTCAATATTGAACCCTACGGACTAAGACTGGGATGCCATTAAAATTCATGTGCGTGTAAAGGCTGGCATCCCAATACTTTTGGTAATATAGTGTATATTTTAGAAAAACAAGCTTATTTATTTATTTATTTATTTTTTTAATATACGTAGTACCCTCCAAGATGGGTGCTAGCATGAGTTAGATTTAGAGCCCATTCAGACTAGCGTGACTTATCAGGCGACTTGTCAGTAGTACAGTCCATTCAGTAGTACAGGACCCGTTCTAATAGGAGCGACACAAGTCGCTCCGACTTAGAAAAAGGGTCCTGTACTACTTTGGGGCGACCTGGGAGCTACTTGCATAGACTTCCATTATGTGAAGTCTCTGCAAGTTGCGCCGAAGTCGCGGTGCACAGCGGTGGACGCGACTTCACAGGTCGCCCCCCCCAAAGTCGTGTTGCGCTAGTCTGAATGGGCTCTTAGCCCTGGCTCACTGTGTGTGTTCAGTTGAGCTGGGTGTGTTTTGTTAGGTAATTTTAGCTTGCCTCGCTGTAACCAATGTGGAAGTAAGTAGAGTGTTAGGTAATATACTCTCTAAGCACACTGTGCTCATGGTCTTTTCCTCCTAAGGATCAGTCCAGCCTGGAGGGCTTGCTGCCCTATAGGGGAACTCTGCCATGTGCTTGCTGTTCTTGAGGCTTCAGGAGGGTGACTTGAGGGCCTGGATGCTGAAGCTACTGGGAGCTGACTGAGGGGCTGTCTGCTAAAGATCTGGTCTGGTATCACTGGAGGAAAGTGTTGCTTGGAAGTTGGAAGGAGGCAACCAACTTTCCCTATACATTTTTTTTTTTCAAATTCAATGTTTATTGAGGAGATAAAGGCATACAAGTCATCTATGGCAGTGAAGTGAGATACAGCCAAGTAACAAGAGAACAGCGTAACATGAGGCGGAAAGCATATAAACATAGCCGTATATGAGAAATGATAACATACAATGCATTAAGGTATGTCTCAGGACGGTAGGTTCCCAGACCAACCCACACTCCCTCCGGCATCTGTCACATGGCCGGCACACCGGAGTGCGGGGAGCATCCGACGGGGTCACCAATCCGAGAAACCACAAGAGGTCGTAGTGTCATGCATGCCTTACAAGAACGGGGGAATTTTCCAAAAAGAGAAAAGAGAGAAAAACATGAAAGAAAAAAGAGAACAGGTGAAGGAAGTACAGAGCAAAGAGCAGGAAGAGCTACTGCAGAAGGGGGGGGAAGACGGGAGGAGGGGAGGGGGAGAGGGAAGACAGGACAAACACATGAAGAGAGGACAAAAAAAAAAAAAAAAAGGGGGGGGGCAGGGGGGCGACTAGGGGAGAAGGCCATCCAGTGTGAGCGGATCAGCTAAGCGACAAGGTCCCGGTATTCCGTGGACGAGCTGAACTCATGCCAATAAAACCAACGCTTGAGGAACCCTTCCCTAGTGCCCCGTTCGGCCGCCACCAGGTCTTCCATCTCATTAATAAACGCAACTTTACGCAACCACATCGCCACGGTAGGAGGGCTTGTTTGCTTCCACAGGAGAGGAATACAGCTCTTTGCTGCTGTCAGCAGTATCGGCAAGATCGACTTCCGATAAGACGCCCTTGGGAAGCTGTGATGGTGAAGAAGGAATAGGGCTGGTTGCAAAGTAAGGGTATGATCTGTGAATTTTTGGATAATACGGAGGACCTCTGACCAAAAAGATTGCAATTTTTTGCAAGACCAAAAGATGTGGAGGAGAGAGCCTACCTCCATACCACATCGCCAGCAAAGATCCGAACAGGAGGGGAACATCTTGCGAAGTTTAACCGGGGTATAGTACCACCTGGTCAAGAGCTTATAACCCATCTCCTGGTATTTAGAGCATGTGGAGGTTTTGAAGGTGAAGAAAAGGATACGTTCCACCTGATAATCCGAAAGGGAAATGTCCAAATCACGCTCCCATCGAGAAATATAGGGGGGCCTGGAGGACTGTCCAGGGGATGTCACGATACGATACAGCAGGGAAATAGCATGGCGCACCGGAGCATCCGACGCACATAGTTCTTCAAATGGCGTGAGGCGTCTGGCAAAAGAGATCGCCGGCGGCAGCGATCGGAGAAAATGGGCAAGTTGTACCTTCTGCCAGAACGACAGGGCGGCAAACACGTCCCTCGATAGTAGCGCCTGGCGAGACATCCAACAGTCCCCGCTAAGAAAATGTCTGGCCTGGTAGACCCCGTTGGCCTGCATCCTGCGGAATGCCGGGTCATGGAGGCCCGGGGAGAAATCCGGGTTTCCCACGATCGGGAGCAAGGGGGACGGCAAAGACGCAACGATGCCCTCCTTACAGAGCTTACGGCCCAGTTGCAACGTGGCTCCAACAGTTGGGTGATCCAATACCTCCCTTGATAGGGGGGATGTTCCCCACAGTAGAGACTCCGGGGGAGGTCCCCCGCAAAGCTGTTCAATCCTCACCCACTGTTTCAAGGGGCCATGCAGATGCCAATCCAGAGTCCTGGCCAGATGGCATGCAGCAGAGTACATGATGGCGTCCGGGAAAGCCATACCGCCGCTGAGCTTGGGCATGCGAAGAAGTTTCAATGCCAACCGGGGGGGGCCTCGAGTCCACAGGAATTTACGAAAATTTACGAAATGCCCCATTCACTGCACGGAGGAAGGGCAATGGAATAAGTATCGGAAGGGCCTGAAGCACATAAAGCAAACGGGGCATGACAGTCATTTTAATAATGTTACAGCGCCCAAACCACGAAAACATGCCTTTCTGCCAGCCGTCCAGATCTTTCCGGATGCGGGCAAGAAGAGGAGGAAAGTTGCATTCGAAGATGCGTTTGGGGCAGTTAGGGAGGGATATGCCCAGGTATGTGATGTGGGAGGAGCTCCACTTGAATGGAAAATCGCCTTTGAGAAGCTGCGACATAGCGGGTGGCATCGCAACCGGGAGGGCCTCCGATTTCTGGAAATTGATTTTGTACGAGGACAGAGTTTCAAACGCCTTAAACTCCCGCATAAGATTCGGTAAAGAGATCAGCGGCCTAGTAAGGAAGAAGAGGAGATCATCCGCATAGGCCGCCACCTTAGGGGCGAACGACGCCGAAAGTGGCAGGCCCGTGACATCGGAGCTCGCTCTGATGGAGCGCAGGAAGGGCTCGAGAGTCAACACAAAAATCAGGGGAGAAAGAGGGCACCCCTGTCTCGTACCGTTCCTGATCTCTAACGGATCAGAGAGGAAGCCATTAACCTTAACACAAGCAGACGGGCGCGAATATATCGCCCTGATCCAGGCCATCATACGCTGTCCCAACCCCACATGCTCCAAGGTTTCCAGGAGGAAGAGCCAATTCACTCGATCGAACGCCTTTTCGGCGTCCGTCGAGAGAAGCAGCATTGGGGTCCCCCGGGAACAGGCCAGGTGAAGGATATCAATCGCTTTCGTGGTATTATCACGAGCCTCCCGAGAGGGTATGAAGCCTACCTGATCGTCATGTATCAACTGTGGGAGGAAGGGGGCTAGACGTGATGCTAAGATTTTCGTAAAAAGCTTCAGATCGATATTGAGGAGCGAGATAGGACGATAATTCTGGCAGAGAAGGGGGTCCTTGCCCTCCTTTGCTATTACCGTGATGTGAGCTCGGAGGGAGTCCAATGGAAAATCTGCACCCAGACCCGCCGCATTATAAGCAGCCAGGAAGTGAGGGGAGAGTACATCCGCAAAGCACTTATAGTATGAGAGCGAATAGCCGTCAGGCCCCGGGGCTTTGCCCCTTTGAGACCCCGCCATCGCGCAGGAAAGTTCGGTCGGCCGAAGCGGTTCGTCCAACTGCTCCAAGGCTGTCGTCGGGAGACACGGGAGGCCCGATGCGCGAATATATTCCTGAATACGTGTCCGAAGAGCATCCTGGGCAGAAGCCGTAGAGTCCGAGGATAGATTGTACAAGGAGGCATAATAGCGGCGAAACACCTCTGCTATACGCTCCGTAGCCTGGACCTTTTGTTGGGAGGGGGAAAGCACAGCAGGGATAAATGCCTGCGCCCTCTGTTGGCGAAGAGCATGTGCCAAGATCTTACCACATTTGTCCCCATGCTCGTAGAAGATACGTTTGCATTTGGATAGAGAGGCCTTCGCTTTAAAGAGGGTCAGAGATCGCAGTTGCTCACGGAGGACCGTCAGCTCCTGCAAGGTAGCCAGTGCTAAAGACCTCTTATGAGCAGCTTCCAGCCTACTGATGCGCGAGATAAGATCCTGCATTTGGCGGATCCTTTCTCTCTTGCGACGCGATCCGATTTTAATCAGAATTCCCCGCATGTAGCTTTTGTGGGCCTCCCACACCATCAAGGGGGGACTGTCCGGGAGGGCATTAGAAGCAAAGAACCCACCCAGTTCTAAGCGTAGCTCAGATAGGATGGAAGGGTCCTGCAAGAGACTGTCATTGAGCCGCCATTGCCATTGGCGTCGCTCTGGGGTCCTCAAATCCAGCTCAAGGACCACCGGAGCGTGGTCCGAGACCATGATGTTGCCTATTGAAGCCGACATCGTCCTGCTCAGCAGGGCCTGGGGCAACATAAAATAATCGATGCGCGAGTAGGAGTCATGTGGAGGCGAGTAGAAAGTGTAATCTCTGTCCGTCGGATGCATAGCTCGCCATACATCCACAAGCTGAAAAGCTTGAAAGGTCTTCTTAACGCGCCGTAACGCCGCATAGGAGTTGTGGGAGGTACCTCGGGAGGCATCTAGTTCTGGATCTAAGGCCAGATTAAAATCGCCGCCCAGCAGGACCTGTCCTTCCATGAAATCATGCAATTTAGAGGATATCCGTTCAAGGAACGACACCTGGTCAGAGTTGGGTAAGTATAAGTTTGCCAGGGTGACGAGCACCGAGCCAAGACGGCCTTTGACAAAGAGAGCTCGACCCGAGTCATCGGTCCATGAATCCAAAAAAGACCACGGAGTCCGGCCAGCGATCAGGATACTTACGCCTCTAGATTTCGATTCAGAGAAGCAGCCATGGTAGACCGTGGGAAATCGTCTGTTGCCCAGTTTAGGAATATTGGTAGATTTGAAATGGGTTTCCTGAAGGAAGCCAACGTGGGCCCGAAGGCGGTAGAGCTCGGTCAATACGATGGAGCGTTTTTCGGGGGTATTTAGCCCCTTGGCGTTCAGCGTGACCAGGCGGATGGGGTCAGCCCGAGGGATGGCCATCTCCCCACAAGGATCCTGAACAAACAGACAGACGAAAAAAAAATAAATAAATAAAAAAAAAAATAAAAAAAAAGGGGGGGGGGGGGAAGAAGGAAGAGTGGCGGGGACTACAAGAAGAAGAAACCGAGATCAGGGAGTAAAAGGCAGCTAGATGGGGAAACCGCCCGTGTAGAGCGGAAGAGTAAGGGCAAGGAATAGACCGGACGGAGTCCGGGAGGAAGAACAGGAGCAGAGAAAGTAGGTAGAGGAAAGAGAGCTGGAAGACACGAAGTTCGTGTGAACAGAAAGAGAGGGGGGAGAGCAACCGTGCGAGAGGTGCACAGGAGAACTAATCAACGTTCGCCCAGAGTTCCAGACCCACCACCCCGGATCAGGGAGGGGTGAAAGGAACCCCGCGGAAAACAAACCCTACGTGGGGTACGGGGAAGGTCACCACAGGCAGAGGAGGGTGACCGCTCCCCACCTACCCCAACACGGCCCATAGAGAACAAAGCATGTGATGTATAATGAGTGTCTATAAACAAGCATAATCACTAAATACCAAAGAGGGGGAAGGGAACAAGCTAGCCTCGGCCCGTGAAGGAGAGATAGGGGGAACGGGAGGGGGGGAGAGGGAGGGGAAGAAGAGGAAGGGGGAAGAGAAGAGAAGGAAGGAGGGGAGGGAAGAGAAGGAAGGAGGGGAGGGAAGAGAAGGAAGGAGGGGAGGGAAGAGAAGGGAGGAGGGGAGGGAAGAGGAGGGGAGGGAAGAGGAGGGGAGGGAAGAGGAGGGAGGAGAAGGGAGGGGGATAGGAAAATGAAAGGGGGGAGAGGGAGAGGGAGGAGGGGGAGAGGGGGGGGAGAAGGGGAGGGAGAGGGGGAGGGAGAGGGGGGGGAGAAGGGGGGGAAGGGGGGGGAGAAGGGGGGGGGAAGGGGGGGGGAGAGGGGGAGACGTGAGGGAGGGGAGGAAAGGGTAAAGGGAAACAGAGACTCTGCAAAATGTAGTACAGGCAATAAATGTCGCAGGCGACCCAACAGTTATAGGTTCCGCTGCTGCGCGATGCATGGGGGAGCAGAGCCCCCGGCCCTACGAGGGGTACCTCCGAAATGAGAACTGAAATGGAATGGAGGGCCTAGGCACATCACTGCACCCATGCACCGGAAGCAGGACCAGTCACCCCAACGGAAGCCACACAACACATCCCGGGCAACCGGGCTGCCCCCACCGGTATCTCCCGGGGCGGGCGCCCCCCGATTACCCAGATAAGGTCATAGCACCACCCCCCCCCCCACCAGGGACCGGCTATAGAAGCAGGGGGGCTCCGCCAGGTGGGGAACGGCCCGTTCCCTCCTCCACACGCCAGCCCTCAGAGAAATCCAGCAAGATCCCAGACACAGGAGCTGGGTGAAGGAGGCGGGGAGAGGCCGAAACAGGCATTGGGAAGCATAAAAACCATGCAAGGGCAGAGGCACAGGGCCCATAGCGGAGCAACCCCCCACCCCCGCCAGGTGAGCACAGAAGACGGGCCCCCACAGCAGTGTCTCTCCATCCTCAGGCTCGTGGCCTGCGGTCCTTCAGAACAGCTCCATGGTAGGAAGTCCGTGAGGAGGTCGATCCGCACATGCGGACCACCGATGATGATCGGGACAATCCTCGCAGGGCAACCAAAAGGTCAAAGCCATAGCAACATGCAATGAGGAAAGCAGCTACCGTTACCTGGACGAGCAATCAGCAGGGGCAATATAGATACAGATCCAAGGGCTGGGGGCTAAGTCACCAAGGGGGGGGTCGGCGCACATGGTGCGAAACACATGCAGGCAGGGGCACCCGCAGGCAGGAGGCAGGAGCGGGCAGTCTAGCAGGGCAGTCCACTAACGGTCAACAGCAGGATAATCACACCGGATCCCAGGAGGATGGACAGAGCAGGGGGGGCATTGCAGGGCAGGCAGCAGAGTCGGGGCTCGGGATCCGTTAGCGACAGCCATGAGAAGGAGTCAGCGGGAGGCAGCGGAGGAGGGAGAGGGAGAGGGAGGGCAAAGGCAGGAGGGATGGATGGAGCTATACTCACGGACCACAGGCTCAGGTCTCAGGAGCCGCTACGTCCGGGCCACGAAAGTCCTGCTGTGGTCTCCTGCTCCGGTGGCGTTGGCGCTGTCTGCGAGGCAATGTACGGACGGAGCCCCCGGGTCCCTGACGAGGATCACGGTCAGGGAGCAACGCCATCCAATCCGGGAGGGCGATTGGGGTCAGGTCCAGGAACTCGAACGCGGCCGGCAAGTCGGAGTGTCTTCGTAGGGTAAAGGAGGATCCGTGTCTACGCACCGTAAGCTGCAGGGGAAACCCCCAGCGGTAGGTGACCTCCGGGGCTCGGAGCCGCTCCAGAAGGGGCTTCAACATAGCCCTGCGCTGCAAAGTTCCACGGGCCACATCAGGGAAAATATGAATAGAGGCGCCATCAAACTCCACCGGACCCTTCGACCAAGCCTCCCGCAGGATCAACTCCTTAGTGGTATACCGGTGGAGACGGCATATCACGTCTCTAGGTCTGGCAGGATCATTCGAGCGGGCACCCAAGGCACGGTGGATCCGGTCGAACTCGAGGGTCACCGGCGGTTCAGGCGGCAGGATACGGGAAAGTATAGCCCTCGCTGTCTCCTCTAGGTCCTCGGTACCCGTCGCCTCTGGGATCCCCCGGAGCCGCAAGTTATTACGGCGGCTCCGGTTCTCCAAGTCCTCCATGCGAAGTTGGTGAGCAGCAAGGGCCTCTCCGTGGGATGTCTGGGTCTGCTCCAGGGCCGCCACCCTGGACTGAAGATCACTGACCGCCGATTCGCCCGCCGTCAGACGACCATCCAGCAGGGCCACCTCACCACCCAGTTGCTGGAAATCCCGCCGGTGCTGTTCCGCCACCTGGGCCACGATGGACTCCATGTCCGTTCTGGTGGGAAGGGCCCGGAGAAGAGTCCACAGCTCTGCGTTATCTCCAATCTGAACCACCTGCGGGGACAGGGGAGCAGGCACTGAGATAGAAGTCGCCATAGTGCCGGGTGGGGGCAGAGGCGAGGTGGCCTGTCCCGGGGAAGAAGCGGCCTGCGGTCCCAGGTCGCCACGCGGCGTTAGCTGTAGGGCCCTCGGCGGAGGACTGGCAGAGTCCGGGAAGAAAGCACGGATGGGGGTAGCCGATACAGTCCGTGAGGATGTGGAAGAAGCAGTCTTAGTTTTCCTCCTCTTGTGGACGCTCATAATAGCGATAGATAATAGTTAAAGGCCGAGAAGGGAGGCTGGAGAGCGGGAGCACCAAGAGAGAGCGTCCTCACACCGCCATGTCCAAGCCACGCCCCCCCTTCCCTATACATTTTGTGAGTACAGATTGCTGAGAGATTTTAGAGACTTTTGGGTTGCTGCCACCCCTCCTGTGCTAGAAGGTCAGCTGTGTGTTTGCGAAAGGGGACATTAACTGGTGTCCTTAGGAGCTTAGTTTATCTAATTCCTTGTGAAGGGACTCAACTAAAGAAACAAGTCTGCTTTTAACTGCAGTCCACGGCTTGCTATATGGAAAGACTTCTGCCTCAGCTTTTCAGAAAGTAGTTAATTGTTCTCAATCTGTATACAGCAGTTTATTTTCTTTTGAAGTATCCCACTCAATTCTCTCAACCCTATCTAAGTTCTCCAAAAATAAAAACAACATCCCTAGGCTGGTTATTGAGGAAATGTGGGGCTGAGATTGGGTGCCTAGCTGCGGGGTAATCCACTCGGGAAGAACCTAGGCAAAATTCCAGTGGCTCCTACAGCTGCACTCATTTCACTACTGCCCTGAGTGGGGTTTACACGATATTATGTGAGCGACGTTCTATCCTGCAGTAAGGGCTTCTGCAAACATAAAGTTTTTGTAACTTGAAGATAGCAATATTCTTGAGAATTGATTTGTACATATGGAATGCAGAAATAAAATCCATAATTTGGAACATTAAAAAAAAAAATTCACACATTCTATCTTTAACCACTTGCCGACCACTCACATGGAGCGTACTGCAGCAAAGTGGTTTGTTATCTTCCAGCGACGTAGACCTACGGGGACATCATCGGGGATCGAGTGAGGAGATCTCCCATGTGACGGGCAGGGCCAGATTACAGGATTCAGCATAGCTGAACCTGCGATCTGTGCCTGTGTCACACAGTCCCCTCCCCCCACACATGTCAGTAAGCACCAGGCATACATTAACCCCTTGATCACCAATAAAGTTAACCCCTTCCCTGCCAGTGTCATTATTACAGTAACAGTGCATATTTATAGCATTGATTACTGTAGTAATGTCACTGGTACCCCCAAAAGTGTCAGAAATGTCAGTTAGGGGTCCAATCTGTCCGCCGCAATGTTGCAGTCCTGCAAAAAAACAATTGCAGATCGCCGCCATTACTAGTAAAAAAAAAAACAATAAAAATGACATAAATTTCCCATAGTTAGTAGCTGCGATAACTTTTGCGCAAACTAATCAAAATACGCTTATTGCGATTTTTTTTTACCAAAAATATGTAGCAGAAAACAAATTGACCTAAAATGTTAAAAAATTTTGATTTTTACATTTTTTTTTGGGGGGGGGGGGGGGGAGGAATTTCATATAAAAAAAATTTGAAAAATATTGTTATTTTTTCAAAATTGTCGCTCATTTTTTGTTTATAGCGCAAAAAGTAAAAATTGCACAGGTGATCAAATACCACCAAAAGAAAGCTCTGTTTGTGGGGAAAAAAAGAACATACATATTTGGGTACAGCGTCGCACGGCCGTGTAATTGTCCGTTAAAGTAACACAGTGCCGAATCGCAAAATATGGCCTGGTCAGGAATGGGGTAAAATCTTCCGGTCTTAAAGCGGTTAAAAATACGCTCATTGAGAATTTTTTTGTCAAAGACATGTAGCTAAATACATTGTGGCCTAAATATATGACAAAAATTGAATATATTGGATATTTTTTAACTGTCAAAGTAAAAAAATATTGTTATTTTCTTCAAAATTGTCGCTTTCTTTTATTAATATCGCAAAAAATGAAAAACGCAGAGGTGATCAAATACCACCAAAAGAAAGCTCTGTTTGTGGGGAAAAAAAGGACCCAAATTTTGTTTGGGTACGGCGTTGCATGACCGCGCAATTGTCAGTTAAAGTCGCACAGTGCCAAGTTGCAAAAAGTGGCCTGGACGTAAAGCAGGAAAATCCTCCGGTCCTAAAGTGGTTAATGTTCCTGGTAGGTGGTATTAAATAACGAAAATTATGTCAAGCATTATGAAAAACCTGTTAACTTATTAAACTGTAAGTGTTGCTACATTATGTTTGTGGAATAAAATGTCCATTGTGCATAAGAATGAACGATCATATGAGGAAGGTTAAAAAGGAACCATGGTGTGCCTGGTCGCTTTAATAAGGTGAATGGTGGTGATCCTGCTAAATTTAAAGAAGCCTAACTCCACCTTGGGTAGCCCCCCCCCCCCCCCCATGGGAGGACACCCCCTACTTTTGAGTTTGTGAATATAAGCACCCATCAGCTTCACAGGCCGGTGGAGAGATCACCATGTCTTCAAAGATACACCCACCCTTGGGGGACGGGGTCATCTGCACCCATGCACATGGGGTTACCTCTCATGCGGTGCATGCTCATCAATGGCCAAGACTAGGTGGATAATGCTGTCATGTGAAGAATCCAACATTAAGGCACTTACCCAACTTAGAGATGAGCCTTCACACAGTGTACAGTAGTTAACAAATTCCCGACCATATAACTTTAATATACGGCGGCAAGGTGGCACTGCTGCGCCCAATCATGTACCTAGTACTTGATCCGACACTTCCAGGTTGGAGGCTCTCATGCGCACCGCTGGCGGCCCGCTCCTGCTGTGATTATAGAGCTGGAACTGATCTGCGGGTACTGCGCACTCGATGTCCCCCGGCACCCGCCAATCATCCAGCACAGAGGCAGAACAGCGATCTTCCTATTTAAATAAGGCAGATCGCTGTTCTATCAATAGAGAAGGCATGGATCCTGTGTTCCTGAAAAGCAGGGACATGGATCCAGGCCTTTCCCTAGTAAAAGCACCTCCCACACTGTAAAAAAAAACACTTGCTAGACATACAGTTAACCCTTTGATCGCCTCTGGTGTTAACCCCTTCCCAGCCACTGTCATTAGTACAGTGACAGTGCATATTTCTTAGCACTTATCACTGTATTTGTGTCACTGGTCCCCAAAAAGTGTCAAAAGTGTCAATTAGTGTCAGAATGTCTGCCTCAAAATTGCAGTCCTGCTATAGGTCACTGCTGATCACCATCATTGCTAGAAAATTAAATAAATAAATACAAATATCACATCGTTTGTAGACGCTATAACTTTTGTGCAAACCAATCCATGTACAGTACACTTAGTGGGATTTTTTTTTTTAACCAAAAATATGTAGCAGAATACATATTGGCCAACATTTATGAAGACATTTTTACATTTTTATTGGAAGTGTTTTATAGCAAAAAGTAAAAAATATATATATTCTTTTTAAATTGTCGGTCTAAAAAGCGCAAAAAAAAAAAAAAAAAAAAAAGCAGAGATAATCAAATACCACCAAAAGAAATCTCTATTTGTGGGGGGAGGACATAAATGAAATTTGTATACAGAGGCGCATGACCACGCAGTTGTCAGTTAAAGTAACGCAGTGCCGTATTGTAAAAAAATGACCTGGTCATGAAGGGGGGGGGGGGGGTAAATCTTCCGGAGGTCAAGTGGGTAATGTGCAGAGTTAATTTGAAAAGTGCTGTCCCATGTCACTACACACCGTAACTTGTATTTTGCATTAGGAGGGGTGTGCTGAGCCTACGCCACCAGTCCAGCGTACCTCTGTTACCTCACTCCCAGTAACAGACCCACAAAGCACCTAGCATGGACCTCATGCGTGCTCTATTTAACTCTTCCCTTACCGTACCTTTTTTAAAGTTTTGAAAGGATGGGAGCGCCACACCATCTTGTACAAACAATTAAAAGATTTTTATTTTGAAACAGCCAACACGATTCAGGGGGTCAGCACTCCCCCTATATCAGCGTCAAAAACAGGATGATGCAGGCAATTGGATTGGAAAAGCCTTTGAATTGGAAAGGCCTTTCCAATCCAAGTGCCTGCATCATCCTGTTTTTAGCCCTAATAGAAGGGGAGTGCTGAGCCCCTGAAACGTGAAGGCTGTTCCAAAATAAAAATCTTTTAAAAGTTTGTATAAGCTGTTGTGGCACTCCCATCCTTTCAAAACTTCAACGAACCCCTCTGGGGGTCCAGCAAGACCCCAAAGTTGCTGGTGAGCAGCCTCTAGGACCACAAACCACGTATCCTGTCAAAACATATCCGCAAAACGTTCAGCGCCACTACATCACAAAGATTGCACTTATCTTACCTTGTGACCAGGACATATATCTAAAGAACGTGGGTTTGGATCTGGCTGCCAGGGGAGGACTGGGAAGGGGAGCAGGGTGGCAATTGCCCCCCGGGCCGCCCTGATGCCGGGTAAAAAGGCCGAACTCAGAGCTGGATAAATATAGAGACCAGACACTGTATACAGCTGCCGGTTGCCGCTACACAATGTTATATTTACAGAAATGCAGCGGAGCGGTATGAGTGTGCAGAGTACGCTCCTGCATCCAGCTTGCACCCGATAGGAGCGTCCCATGCCCTGCCTGGCGTGGTGTCATGTATTTTTGTTAAACCTCCTTTGTTGCTATGAACATTGAATTATGTCACCACATTGCATCATGTTTGTCTTGCTTCATAACATCAATATCCGTTATAAAACCAGGTGGGCACGAATGGTGAGCAGATTGGATGGTTCAATGGGCCACTTAATTGAACTTGCCCACCAGGCCTAAGGCTGCCAGCACTCCCTTGCTGCTTGCCATTGGATAACAACCAAAATCATTGGGCTGCTCCTTTGCTTTTTGTGGTAAAAACACACCAAAACCTTGCGCTCCCACTATGCTGTTTGAATGGGGCCTGAAAGTCAAATCAGAGTGTTTGCACCTCCCCCCCTCCCTGAGCTTGAGCTGGAGTACAAAAACATTGGCAGCTGAATGTCTCCCTTCCATGTACTTGTAGAAAGCTGGCCCTACACTATGAAATTGTGTTGTACAATCTCTGTAGACTGTTTGTGTCTTTTTTTTTTTACGTTTTGAAGAGAGCAGTTTTAGGCTGCCATGGACTAGGTAAGTGAGAGATAATAAGCACATTGGGTTGGGCAGAAATGGGCTCCTATTTATTATAAAAAGTGAAATTCTGCCTGAAAAGGTGAACTTATCCTTTAAGACAGGGGTCTTCAAACTATGGCCCCCCAGTTGTTCGGGAACTACAATTCCCATCAAGCCTAGTCATGTCTGTGAATTTCATAGTTTTACAATGCCTCATGGGGTGTGTAGTTCTGCAACAGCTGGGGGCCGTAGTTTGAGGATCCATGCTTTAAGCAAGCTAGGAGACGGAGCCAAGAATGAAGGAACAGGAACTTGGCAATGACAGGATAACCAGGTACACACTGAGAACAGGTCTGACGAGAACAGGAATAAGGATAAGATAACCGAATCACACAGAACACACATTAGAGACAGGGATATGGAGATAAATCAGGGCCCTGGACACTCAATTTGGGGCCCTTTTGGCTGGAATACTGCAGGTTCTCTGACAAGACCCACTTCATAGAGTACACAACACTCTGCTCCTTTGTGTCTATCCTCCTGTCTTATTTAAAGGATTTAACAGCTAAACAGACTTTTTGCAAAAGGCAATGCAAAAATGCAAGAGATTAAATTGTATTACATTTGCAATACTGCATCATGAGAGAGAAAAAAAAAAAAACTTTTCCCTCTGGGTCATCTATGTACATTACAAGGATTTTAACAAACTTTGTTGCACATTCCTACTGTTTGTTATTCTGTGTGTCTAAATATTAAATATAAAATGTTGATAACAAATATTGTGCTTAATTAATTCATGTAAAGGTAATTTCAAGAAAATAGTGCTTAAATATTAATATAAATATACAAAGTGCATAAATTATCTTCTAAAAATAAAGTGCAAAGTTTTATACATTGTCAAAAGTAATTGGTGCTAAATTAATACAAATATAAAGTGCATACGTTTATACAGGTAATCTCAAAAATAAAGTGCAACAATTGCTTCATGCACAACCAAGTGCCACTTTTAACCACTTTACCACCGGAGGATTTTGCTGTCTTACGTCCAGGCAACTTTTTGCGATTCGGCTCTGCGCGACTTTAACTGACAATTGCGCAGTCATGCAATGCCGTACCCAAACAAAATGTATGTCCTTTTTTTCCCACAAACAGAGCTTTCTTTTGGTGGTATTTGATCACCTCTGTGCTTTTTCATTTTTTGCAATATTAATAAAAAAAAAGCGACAATTTTGAAAAAATAACAATATTTTTCTACTTTGACAGTAAAAAATATCCAATATATTCAATTTTTGTCATATATTTAGGCCAAAATGTATTTAGCTACATGTCTTTAACAAAAAAATTCTCAATGAGCATATTTTTAACCGCTTTAAGACCGGAAGATTTAACCCCATTCCTGACCAGGCCATATTTTCCGATTCGGGAATGTGTTATTTTAACGGACAATTGCGCGGTCGTGCGATGCTGTACCCAAATTAAATTTATGTCCTTTTTACCCCACAAATAGAGCTTTCTTTTGGTGGTATTTGATCACCTGTGCAATTTTTACTTTTTGCACTATAAACAAAAAAAGAGAGACAATTTTGAGAAAATAACAATATTTTTCATATTTTTTTTATAGGAAAATCCCCCCCCCCCCCCCCAAAAAAAAAAATGTAAAAATCTAAATTTTTTAACATTTTAGGCCAATTTTTTTCTGCTACATATTTTTGGTAAAAAAAAAAATCGCAATAAACGTATTTTAAATGGGTTGCGCAAAAGTTATCGCAGCTACTAACTATGGGAAATTTATGTCATTTTTATTGTTTTTTTTTAACTAGTAATGGTGGCGATCTGCAATTTTTTTTTGCGGGACTGTGACATTTTGGCGGACAGATCAGACTCTTGACTGACATTTTTGACACTTTTGGGGGTACCAGTGACATTACTACAGTAATCAGTGCTATAAATATGCACTGTTACTGTAAAAATGACACTGGCAGGGAAGGGGTTACTTTTATTGGGGATCAAGGGGTTAATGTATGCCTGTGCTTACTGACGTGTGTGGGGGGAGGGGACTGTGTGACACAGGCACAGATCGCAGGTTCAGCTATGCTGAATCCTGCAATCTGTCCCTGCCTGTCACTAAGCCCCCGTTCACACTGGAGCGACCTGTCAGGCGACCTGGTCGCCTGACAGGTCGCCGTAGGTCGCCTGGCATAGAGAAGCTGTGGACCCATTCTAATAGGAGCAACACAAGTCGCTCCGACTTAGAAAAAGGGTCCGGAGCTTCTTTGGGGCGACCCGGAGCGACCTGCATTGACTTCAATGTTATAAAGTCCGTGTCGGCGGCTCCGGGAAGTCGGATCGCCCCAGTGTGAACAGGGCCTTAGGAGATCCGCCCGCTTTGTTTACACAAGCGGGCGGATCTCCACACTCGATCCCCGATGATCGGGGAAGAGCGGCAGTGATCACCGCCACTCCTCCCCTGGCCCGACTCCCGCTGTGACTGAATACAGTGGGAGCAAGCCTCCGGCGGCGCGTGCATGCCTCCCACAAGGGGAGGTGTCCAGCGACTTAGGTCTACTGGACGCTGGACGATAACGAACCACTTTGCCGCAGTAGGCTCAATGTGAGCGGTCGGCAAGTGGTTAAAAAGTGATTTAGCGCCCAATATCTCTTTTTAAAAAATGTTTAAAATCGAACAAATAGTGTTTAATTCATAAAGTCCACCCAAACGATTTCCCCAAGTTATATGTGCTCCTATTACTAAAACTCTGTGCTCGGTGTTGCTTGTTCCACCACCTTGTGCAAAATTGGCAAATCACCAAATGCACTATAAGGACCTATCGTGCCTGTAGTATCCTTCTAGCTGGAAGGCAACTCCACCTATGGTAGCCAGAATCCCATACAGGGGGTTCATGATCCAGAGATAAATTCTCTCAAGAAAAAGTTACAAAGACTTCATTGCGCAATGCCCTTTATTAACCACTTTAGGACCGGAAGGATTTGCCCCCTTCCTGACCAGGCTATATTTTGCGATTCGGCACTGCGTTAATTTAACGGACAATTGCGCGGTCGTGCGATGCTGTACCCAAATAAAATTCATGACCTTATTTCCCCACAAATAGAGCTTTATTTTGGTGGTATTGGATCACCTGAGCGATTTTTATTTTTTGCGCTATAAACAAAAAAAGAGTGACAAACTCAGAATCCATATTTGAAGTGTCAGATGAAATAGGGGTAGGCGGGGGTCGCTTTCTTGCCCCCCATCCCTGACAGGCCACCTCCACCCGGGATACCAAAGACTCCAAAACTGCTGATAATGCATCAATCATAAGTGGGGCACTGGAGGGTCCTGCCACCTCGAGGGGATCAGGTGGTGATACATGTGTGGCAGGGTCCATGATTAATCCAAGACACTTGCCAGTAAACAAAAAATAATTGCAAAGAAAAAAACTTTTTTTTTTTGTAATCCCCCAGCGCAACAGCGCCCCTCAGTGTTACCTGCTTTGGACCCCACAGAGAGAGAGAGACCCCAAGGACTCACCACCTGATGCACAGAAGTTTCTATCAACCTGCTCTCAGCGCTGTCTCTTACAGACAGGAAGTCTTTTGGATAGTTTTCCCGGGTAAAGGAGGCGGCTCCGTCCCTTTCCACGCCTTCCGGCGCTTCCCATGCTACTCCTCGAGGTAGCTTGGTCATCTCCAAAATGGCCGCCCCCATGCCGGAGACACGAGGCTACGCCAAGATGGCGGCCCCGCGCGACCTGCAGGAGGATGGCGGCGGCCCCTGTGGAAAGATGGCAGCGGCCTGCAGAAGGCAAGCATCGGCCTGTGCGGCCTGCGGGAGGTGCCTGCGGGAGGATGGCGGCCTGCGGGAGAATGGCGGCCTGCGGGAGGCTGGTGGCGGCGGATGGCGGTAGTCCAGGCATTGCAACCTTATGTATCAGGTAGGATCATATCACCCTCATACATGCCCATCCTAACAGTAATGCCAGCCACTGACTTCAGTCATGGTCCTTTTACAGTGCCCACTCATACAGTGACTTCCGATAGTCAGCTCCCAAACCAAGCCTCCTGGTTTTAGTCACCAAATCACCCTCAAAAAGGGGGATCTGTGACACCTGTTATAGGATAGAGGGGGGACCCAGGATCATGAGGGTCCGATCATCCCAGGGAGGGGCCCGCGTCCACCCACAAACCCGTCAGGGGGAGAGGGGGAACATTTTACTCACCATACCGGAACAGGCAGGCGCCAACTCCTGACAGAACCCCTCTCCACCGAGGTGGGGGGGCTGTCGACCAATACGGACGCCGCGACTCAGTTTCCAACTGGTTGTCGGCGTCCCAGCGAGACGTTTAACTCGCAGGGTCAGTCCCCGTCCAGTGGGACTATGTCGCGGCCGACCCAGCATGGAGCTAGGGCCTGCACGCGCTCGTAGGCTGACTGGGGTGATCACTGGATCTCAACATCCAGCCCGTCGCCCAGCTCCAGCATCTTGCTTGAAGATCTCACAGGAACAACTGGAGAAAAAAGCTGCCTAAAAAAAAAATTTTCTAAAAAAAAATCTTGCTAGGACCAAAGATCCCAGCAAGGAACTTAGGTCCTTACTCCTGACTAGACAGAAAAAAACTAACATCCTGTAGCAGAGAGAGAGAGAGGATATACCCCTAAGGATATACCCCTAAGGTGTGGCCAGAACGTTTTCCTTCTGCCTAGTGTCCTACTCCTGTAGAGGGCAGTATAACCCAATTTGATATTAATCAAGAGGACTGCGTCTGTCAATGAGCGACAGAGAATTTTTTTTTTTATTATTTATATTTTTTTTTTAATTTTTTCAACAATTGGCTCTCTATCAAAAATGACAATTTTAAGAACTTTTGTTTGTGTGATTTCGTGTCTGGGGGGTCTTAAAGGTGTACCTGTGAAGTTTCAGCTCTGTAGCATGTCCAGAACCATAAAAAAGATCATATAGGTGTAAAAGGAGGGTACCACCATCCCTACTCTACTAAAAATGTTATTTTTTTATGGTTCTGGACATGCTACAGAGCTGAAACTTCACAGGTACCATTTTTAGACCCCCCAGATACTAAATCCAAAGAAATTTTTTTTAATTTTTTATTTTTTTTATTTTTCCAATAATTGGCTCTCTATCAAAAATGACAATTTTTAAGAACTTTTTTTTGTGTGATTAATAGTCCCTGGGGTACGACCCAGAACCCTATGCACTTTTTAGGGGCATTTATTGGGTTTTAGGGCTTCAAAATTGTGTTTTTTGATTACCGAAGTGCGGGTCCCATTGATTTCAATGGGGTTCTGAAATCCGGGCCGAACTTTCGGGAAGTTCGGATGTTCTGGCCGAACCGAACTTTTGAAAAGTTTTGATCATCCCTAGTGCTAATTAGTAGCAGCACCTCACTAATCACCCTCATTTATTATTTAAGTTTAAGGCCACTTTCACACGAGCGATCCGATCAGATCCGCCTGTCAGTTTTTTAGGCAGATCTGATCGGATCCTCCATGCATCCCTATGGGACAGCGGATGTCAGCGGTGACATGTCCGCTAACACCCGCTGCCATCCGCATCCGATCCTGTTTGCGGACAGATGGAAACTATATTTTACATCCGTCCTGGGGATCGGATGGGATCAGATGAGAGTGGACAGGCGGTCCGGTCCCATCCGATTCCCCCATAGAGATGCATGGGGCTCTGACACCTCCCTCTCCGCACACAGAGTGGAGAGGTAGCTGTCAACTTCCTGCTCAGTGGGGATCTGTGTTTACGATCCCCTGCTGAGCAGCACGGATCCGCCTATGGAGGCGGACCTTGTGAAAGGACCCTAATGCTTAAATTGAAGGCAGCTCTACACAGGGTTATCAAGCACAACTGAGGGATAGGTGCCATTTTATTTGATAATTCTGTGTGTTTGTGTCCATGTGGAAAGTGCATCTAATGAGAGTGGTTTCATAATTATGAATCAGCTGCTGCACCTGCAGGGCTCTGATGAGGAAAGTGGCAGGGTCTGTGCCCCTTTTAGACATGATTTCCTATTGGGAGTATGTCACCAAAAATTAAATTTTTGTTGCATGGGTGCCTGAAGTCTCACTTGTATCTTAGGCAGGCTTCTGGGAAAAACAGTATTCCTTTGGGCTTTGCAGGAGAAGGATGTTTTCAAGGGTGCTGTGATGGTTATTTGTGCGCCTCATAGCGTTCACATGTTTTACAGCAATGATATCTGGCAACACAGGTTTCTCTGAAAGCATTGTGTATAATTATTCACTAAATCATCAAAGATTTACATCTCAGGTGTCCTAGGAATTCTGGGGACCTTCCAGGGAATACTTCTGACCAACACCTCTGGCTGCAAACTGCTTTTCATCCATCAGCAATGCAATAAATGACCCCCTGAAGAAGACTGCAACTTCATTAGGTCGAAACGTGTCAGCAAACACATTACGTCTTGGTAGTGAATGTAACCATGTACATATTGTTTTTCTTTGTTATTGGATGCTATCTTAATACCGTAACCAGAGCTCATATTTTTATTGCACGTGGAACACGTTTTTAATGAATTGTCTAATAAAAACTTTATACTTTTATAAAAACATGTCTGATCAATGAACTGCTGCCAAAAAAAAAACCAGGGGGAATCTCTTCCTGCTTTTTCTTAGTAGAATTTGGGTTGTGCAGCCTCCTTAGCTCCTAGTGTGTTTTAACAATCACACAAGCAGGAAATTATGTTTCTGCTTAAACAATAAATACACTATATTGTATAGAGTTGAAGCTGTTATAGCTGCAAAGGGTGGGCCAATTCAATATTGAACCCTACGGACTAAGACTGGGATGCCAGTAAAGTTCATGTGTGTGTAAAGGCAGGCGTCCCAATACTTTTGACAATATAGCATATTTGTTTTAGTCCAAATTCATCAATAGAAAAAAGTGCAATTTGGTAATTAAAAGTTTATAAAAAGAAGAAGACTTTTTTTTGCACTTTTACAAGCTCTCTTTATTGATGAATCACGTATCTGTATGAGATTCGGCACTTCCGGGTCTGGGACGCACATGTCCGCTAGGACCTGCTGATCGTTCCCGAGAGAGGAAAAATGGTGATCTGTCAATATAAACAAGACAGGTTGCTGTTTTGTGACAAGGGAATATAGAGATTCTGTGTTTTTGCTAAGCAGGAACATGGATCTCTGTCTTCCCACAGTTAAAGCACCCCCACACAGTTAGCAAGCACTCCCTAAGAACACATTTAATCGTTTGATTGCCTCTGATGTTAACCCCTTTCCTGCAAGTGTCATTAGTACAGTGACAGTGCATATTTTTTAGCACTGATCACTGTATTGGTGTCACTGGTCCCCAAAACAGTGTCAAAAGTGTCACTTAGTGTCCGATTTGTTGAGCGCAAAGTCACTGATCCCCGCCATTACTAGTTACAGTATAAATAAATAAAAATTTCCATAAAAATATCCCATAGTTTGTAGAACTTATAACTTTTGCGAAAACCAATCAATATATCCTTATTGGGATACAGCATTCCCACAAGAGTTAAAGCTGTTATAGCTGCAAAGGGTGGGCCAGCTCAATATTGAACCCTACAAACCAAGACTGGGACTGGGATGCCATTAAAGATAATGTGCGTGTAAAGGCAGGTGTCCCAATACTTTTGGCAATATAGTGTATTTTTTAAGAGGTAAAGTGCAAAATCTGCTTAAAATATCTGAGCCTCCTTTCCTATACTAAATAGCAGCATGAAAATTAACCATTTGTCATCCTTCCACAGTGCATTTACTGGGAGTGGCCAGCAGCTGCAGGCTAAGCAACATACAGGTACGTTGCTAAGCACATGTGCACTCGGGCACCCAGAGGAGGACAGTGCTTGGCACTCAGCTATTTACAAGGTATAATGTAATCTCTATGACCAATCATATCAATCACACGACTGCTTATTATTGTGATGCTGTGATTGGCGCACAGCTATCACATGGTACCTTGACCAATCACAGTTCCTGTTCCGTGTGACTAGCTAAAGCCAATCACAGATCACAATAGTAATCAAGCTGTTATGATTGAAAGCCATTTATGGCAGTTAACCACTTAAGCCCCGGAAGATTTTACCCCCATTCCGACCAGGGGGTATTTTGCGATTCGGCACTGCTTGAATTTAACGGACAATTGCGCGGTCGTGCGACGCTCTACCTAAACGAATTTGACGTCCTTTTTTTCCCACAAACAGAGCTTTCTTTTGGTGGTATTTGATCACCTGTGCGATTTTTTGATCACGCGCTATAAACAAAAAAAGAGCGTCAATTTTGCAAAAATAGCAATATTTTTCACATTTTTTTATATGAAATTCCCCCCAAAAAAATGTAAAAATCAAAATTTTTAAAAATTTTCGGCCAATTTGTTTTATGCTACCTATGTTTGGTAAAAAAAAATCGCAAAAAGCGTATTTTGATTGGTTTGCGCAAAAGTTATCGCGTTTACTAACAAAGGGAAAGATTTTTGTCATTTTTGTTGTTTTTTTTTTTAACGCGTAATGGCGGCGATCTGCGATTTTTTTTGCGGTACTGCGACATTGCGGCGGACAGATCGGACCCTTGACTGACATTTTTGACACTTTTGGGGTTACCAGTGACATTTCTACAGTAATCAGTGCTATACATATGCACTGTTACTGTAAAAATACACTGGTAGTGAAGGGGTTAACTTTATTTGGAAGGGAGGGGCTGTGTGTGTCCCTAGGGGCGTGGTTTCTACTGTGATTGGCTGTGGCTCTAGCTGTAAGGACACTGATCAACGGATCTACATACTAGATCCGTTTTATCAGTGTCTTTGCAGCGAGGAGAATGACAGGCAGTTTGTTTACACAAGCTGCCTGACATTCTCCCTCTCCCCCGCCGATCGCCGAGTGGCCGGCGGACATCGGGTCCGCTGGTCACACGCGCGGGGGGGTCCGTGACCACGCGGGAGCGGGAGCGCGGGAGCGCGCCTCCGGGGGCGCGCGCTCGCTCCCTAGACCCTCACAAGCAAGCAACGTAGCCCTACGTTAGTTTGCCTGTGAGGGGCTGACCGCCGACGTAGATAGTCGTGCGGCGGTCGGCAAGTGGTTAAAACTATTTCCTATAGAAACATATATAAGGAAAAAAGTTATGTAGACTTACAGTTCCTCCACCTAGGCAATAATAATGCTGTTATCCTTCTAGCAGTGGTGGCCCATCCATTAGGGGCGCAGGGGCACCGCCCCCCTAATTCATGTGCCCTGCCCACCCAGTTGTACGACATTAGCAAATTAATATTTGCTAATGTCTTCCTGTTTCTCCTCAGGGCCAATCAGGAAGCAGGTGCTGAGTCCTGATTGGCTGGGAGGAGAAGAGACCGCCAAAACTCGGGAGGAGACGCAGGTGGAAAAGCTACCACCTGCATTTGGTAAGTTCAGGGGCTGGCGAGGGGCCTGACGGGCGATCAATTAAGCGATGGGGGAGGGGGGGTTATGTGGTTGGTTGGCTGGGGGGGGGGGGGGCGTGGGCCGCCCCTCCCAAGAAAATTGAGTACCAGCCTCCACTGCCTTCTAGTGAGAATGCTTGGTAGCTAAACTCTCACAAGAAGATGTAGGTATGGTGAGGTAAAGTGGCGCTGCCTAGTGAACTAAAATTACAATAAATGTGGTTGTTTTACGTGAAAAGGTGTTAATTAATAAGGTGTCTTTTAAAATATCAAGTTAAATAAATATGTTGATAAGAGTATATCTAAAATAGTAAAGTGCAAGTGTGCACAAAAAATAATATATATACTATATAATACTGGTTAAAATCCAAATTATGAAGATAAAAACAGTGGTTCTTATAGTAGAATTGAAAACATAGTGCTTTAACAATAATAAATACAAACAATTAAAAAGTGCTCGTGCAATGAACCAAAAACAAACAGTCCATCGATTTAGTAAATTGCTGAGTGAATCCGTGACTAAAATATATAAAGTTTCACCAATAAATATTCAAGTGAAAAAATAAAGTGTGTACCGTAATATAAAGTGCTTTATTAAATTTAAAATAAGTCAGGTACTCACATAAATAATCAAAACAGTAGGTAAACAAGCAGTTCCTCGCTAGCGGCCACTTCCGGGACGCCGTGCGGTTCAGCGGCCGGATCTGCGTTCACTAGGCAGCGCCACTTTACCTCACCATACCTACATACTTTGATATAGCCCCTGGGCCATATTTTGAGGTAGGCTGCAGCCTCTGCTAATTGCCCACAAGCGCGGATTCCCCTCTTTCCATCTCACAAGAAGATACTCCTGCACATGACTTGTATTCAGTTCATGACTTTGAGTTATGTCACAAGATTTGGGGTACTCAGAATTCCAGGGGATCTCGTAGAATGGATAGTGACATCACCCTCTGCAGTAGACAGGACAGTTCAGCATGTGGAAGGGACCCAAATATATAAAGAGGAGATTAATATGGAACGTAAAGGAAAGAAAATGTGAAAGTCACATGAAAAATTACTTTTACCTAAATGTCACAGCAATACCAAAAACTGTGCACCTACACTTACAGCATTGTTTCCATTTAATATTAATAATGCAAAGCCCAGAGACATCAAATCAAAGGTCACTCAGCTGCCAAAGGGAGTTGATAAAATCTCTCCTCTTGACAGAATATCTACAACAGAACATAATGATGTGCACCATTAATGTACAGGCCAGAAGCTACAAGGAGCCTCCCTAACAGCACATTGGGAAACCTATGCAGAAGTTTAGCATGACCAGAGTTATGATCTGGTGTGACACCAATGAATAATAAATCAATATAATGTGTTTATCAGATGTGGGAATGTGTTCCTTAGCATTGTTCCTAACCAGCCTTGCTGCATTTTGTGTTTTTGCTTTTTTTGCAGAGCATTGCAGAACTATTGCCCACTGCCTAAAGGGTATTGCCCCTCTGTACAAGCAGGCTATGTGGAAGCCACATGGACCTGGAAGATCCTACTAGAGTAAGGACTGGAGCAGATGAACACCTGGCCTCCTTTGTGGCATCTGCAAGCCAAAAAAAGTTATGTAATGCTCCTGGATGCTGAGATCAACACAACGAATACTAGCTAAGATGGTGTAGGAACCCCTGAAAGCTTTGGATATTCTGGCTCTATTTGTCTTCCTGTCCTATTAAGTTATATTGAAACATTGGTACTACTTTAATGTCTGGGCTTGCATTCAGTCTGCAAGAGAATGCCAATGTGAAATGCATGGGGACAAGGTAGTCCTAATGGGGAGATTCTCTTGGATTCTCTTTAGACCCTTTTAGATGAAGAGACTTAACAACATCAGAAAATGAATGAATTCCAATTTAGCAGATACTTGGGATTCTCTGTAATATAATGGCTGCATAGCAAGGGTGATCTCAATAATGGAAGTGCATCACTTAACATACAATGAATTATGTACATAACAGAAGACAAGATGATAATGTGAAAAACACCCTAAAAATCATAAGTAAAGTTGCTTGCATCAATATGATTCCAAATAAAAAATGTGAAAAATAGTCTGCTTGTAATTATTCAGTAATTGAACTAATAAATAATAATAATAATATTAATAATTGTGCACTTCCACCACTGTGCTCCATCCCTCCTTGTAACCAACACCAATTGTGCTCTTACCTGAACCTAATGACCTTACATACTCTGTAGGGTCAAATAATCTTTTGCCCTCCTCTGTGGACTATTTTACATCCTCGTGGATCCATTAGTGTGTTGCTATTTCTCTCTGCGATTTCCCTGAGGAAGTCACATGATTGAGTGACGAAACGTGTAGGGACTTGGCTGGATGAAGTCACAATGCACATAGTAAATTGTGGTTGGAGTTTACATTACTACATACAGTATCTCACAAAAGTGAGTACACCCCTCACATTTTTGTAAATGATTTATTATATATTTTCATGCGACGACACTGAAGAAATGAAACTTTGATACAATGTAAAGTAGTAAGTGTACAGCTTGTATAACAGTGTAAATTTGCTGTGCCCTCAAAATAACTCAACACACAGCCATTAATGTCTAAACTGCTGGCAACAAAAGCGAGTACGCCTCTAAGTGAAAATGTCCAAATTGGGCCCAAAGTGTCAATATTTTGTGTGGCCACCATTATTTTCCAGCACTGCCTTAACCCTCTTGGGCATAGAGTTCACCAGGGCTTCACAGGCTGCCACTGGAGTCCTCTTTCACTCCTCCATGATGACATCACGGACCTGGTGGATGTTAGAGACCTTGTACTCCTCCACCTTCCCTTTGAGGATGCCCCACAGATGCTCAATAGGGTTTAGGTCTGGAGACATGCTATGCCTGTCCATCACCTTTACCCATAGCTTCTTTAGCAAGGCATTGGTTGTCTTTGAGGTGTGTTTGGGGCCATTATCATGTTGGAATACTGCCCTGTGGCCCAGTCTCTGAAGGGAGGGGATCATGCTCTGCTTCAGTATGACAGAGTACATGTTGGCATTCATGGTTTCCCTCAAAGAACTGTAGCTCCCCAGTGCAGGGAGCACTCATGCAGCCCTGAACAATGACACTCCCACCAAAATTCTTGACTGTAGGCAAGATAAACGTGTCTTTGTACTCCTCACCTGGTTGCCGCCACACACGATTGTCACCATCTTAACCAAATAAGTTTATCTTGGTCTCATCAGACCACAGGACATGGTTCCAGTAATACATGTCCTTAGTCTGCTTGTCATCAGCATACTGTTTGCAGGCTTTCTAGTGCATTATCTTTAAAAGAGGCTTCCTTCTGGAATGACAGCCATGCAGACCAATTTGATGCAGTGTGTAGCGTATGGTCTGAGCATTGATAGGCTAACCCCCACCCCTTCAACTTCTGCAACAATGCTGGCAGCACTCATATGTCTATTTCCCAAAGACAACCTCTGGATATGATGCTGAGAACGTACACTCAACTTCTTTGGTCGACCATGATGAGGTCTGTTCTGAGTGGAACCTGTCCTGTTAAACCACTGTATAGTCATGGCCACCATGCTGCAGCTCAGTTTCAGGGTCTTGGAAATCTTCTTATAGCCTAGACCATCTTTATGTAGAGCAACAATTCTTTTTTTCAGATCCTCAGAGAGTTCTTTGCCATGAGGTGCCATGTTGAACTTCCTGTGACCAGTAAGAGACAGGGAGAGTGATAACACCAAATTTAACACGCCTGCTCCCCATTTACACCTGAGACCTTGTAACACTAATGAGTCATATGACTCCAGGGAGGGAAAATGGCTAATTAGGCCCAATTTGGACATTTTCACTTAGGAGTGTACTCACTTTTGTTGCCAGCAGTTTAGATATTAATGGCTTTGTGTTGAGTATTTTTGAGGGGACTGTGGGCCTGAGAGAGGAGGAGAGAAAATAGGGAAAACTGTAGAGCTGTTGCAGAGTGATGGGCCATACACACTATACAATTGTCTTAAGATTTTTTCCTTTAGATTTACCAAAACCATATAATATGAGGTCAAATCTAAACACTTTAAGTTTGTATGCAATCAGTCAGGCTCTTGCACTACATAGTTGAAGGTAAATGTAAAGGAAATCTAACAACAAAAGTTGTATAGTGTGCTGTTCATGATTCTCTAGGGAAAGAGCTACCGAATCAATCCAGTGCTGAGCATTGCCATATCCTGACACAAACTGCTGGACTGAGTAAGAAAAAGCCTGCCCACACAGGCATAACTACAACCTTTAGGGCCCCGGTGGAAGAAACCATGAAGGGCACCCCCTGACCTCTGGTCCTGGGTCCCTATCCCCCTGGCCCTGGGGCCCTTCACTCTCGTTGTGGGGTCCTTTATTACGATCCCACAATGGCCTCCTTCCTGCCATCTTAGGCCCCCCAAGGTAGCAGAAAATCAGGGTCTAGTTGTGACCCTTAGAGTTTGCCACTGTGTTTCCACCTGTATTTAGGTACTGCTATAAATGTTATAGATTTTACCGGCATGAAAGACCTGCACTCCCAGCATTCGAAAGACTTTTAAACAGGATTTACTGACAGGCTCAGTGAGCAGACCCTGAGCAGATCACCCATGATAGTGGTGCAGGAGGAGAGCTCTGACAGCAAGTGGCTCACACTGGGGACACTGATGGAGGATGGAAGGTCAGACTGGCAGCATTGGGCTAGCAGTGGCAAGGAGCGGTGGGGAGGGGCGTCAAGTCAGGCAGCTGTTTTCAGTACAAGCAGGGCCAGTGAATGAATTTTTGTCGACACAGGCAAAGGTGCATTTTTTGATTTTTGATGCCCTTCCACCTCCACCGTCCACGTGCCACCCCTCTCCCCTCAACAATGCAACCCCCCCACCCTCACTGTCTACAGCCACGCTGGGACCTCCTTCATATTGTGCCTGTATTTGTGATGGGGTGCAACATGAAGGATGTCTCTTCAAATCCCCCCTGGACAAATCCACTCCCACCCAATCCCCCTCTCAGAAAAAATCCTCTCCCCACTTCTAGCACAGGTCCTCTCCCTAAGGGCTTCCCTTCCAGCACAGGTGTCAACTTAATGACTCCCCAAATTCAGGTCACAAATGCAGTGTTTGCCTGCACCAGATTGTATGATTAGCACTACCGTGTGATCCAGTTGTTGTATGATTTTGTAACGTAGCACATGCACAGCTCTTGGTGCTGACTGACACAACTTCAGCCTAAATGAAAGGGATGAAATCGCACATCACCTGGAAAGCATGTGCATTGCACAGGAACACACAGCATGTTACTCTGTGATTTGTGGTGTAAACGGACCCTGAGTCCTGGAGCCCAGTGCCGAAAAAAGTTCAGGCACTTGGCTCCACTAATTTGCCTGATGGGGGCACTAGTGTAGGCATCTGGGGTGATTGCCCCATATTTCTAGTGAGGTGCCCAGGATCCCAGTCACCATGATTGTCCCCTCAATATCAGCCAACATCTCTTTGAAGAAAGGGGCAAGTTGTCAAAGAAGAACACTTGCAGTGATTGGGAGGGGGGGGGATAAGAGTATGCTGTATGTACTGGGGCACTTAGGGAGGAGAGAGGACTTGAATAAAAAAAACCCGACCCCCCCCCAGCACAAGTTCTCTCTTCTCCCAAAGTGCCCCCAGTACATAAAGCATACCCTTATCCCCCCCCCCAATCACTGCGAGTACTCTTTGACAACTTATCCCCTTCCCTGTGTCTCCTTCTCCTGCAAGTGCCGAGCATTCAGATTAAGTACAAACCTCAGATCAGCATGTCCCATCCCGTTGATGCTGTGTCCATTTTTCTTCCCCTTCTCCTCCTGTCTGTGACATCCAAGCCGAGGAGAAGGGGGAGGGGGCTTCAGTCCATGAGTTGGTGTGAGGCAGGAGGGGGGAGAAAGGGGGAGAGATGCAACTGCTGCCATACAGAGTAAGCAGCATGTGGGACCTGAAACACCCCACACAAGCTGCAAGCCAGTCACTGGACTCAAGTGCTGGAAGTAAGTACCAGCGGTGTTAGAGCGCACCCTCCTTGCGGCCGCTACATCAGATGCTGTACAGGAAATCTTTCCTGCTGTCTTAGGGTCCCCTTACAGTGGTGGAATGCCAGGTCCCAGTCTCAAGTGCGACTGTTGCAACCCTGGTAGATCCTCCACTGCCTGCAGTGTTATGTGTTCTGGTGCTAGTTTGAATCGCCAACCAGTAACACCAGTCACCACTGCCCAAGCCTGCTGCATGAGCAAGGGAGGTGTCCCATTGCTACAGTGTCCATCATCTTTCCCACCAGATAAAGAGCATCAAAAGGAGGCTCCTCCAACATCTTGGACAGTCGCCGAAAGAAATTTTAAGGGAGAGCACTGACAGCAGGAATACTGACATTGTTTTTACTGTTCACCTGCATAGAGTTTGTGTTTTTCAAGCTACTTCACACAACTGCCCTAGTGCTCTGTCTACTCTCTTCAGGGAGACCTTTTTCTTGGCAGAGAATCCTGGCACTCTCATCAGGGCAAGTACAACTTCAGCAACACTGATGCAGTCCTTCTTCCAGGCCTCTACTCACAGTGTCCCCATATACTTGGATGCCTCCTGTCCTTGATTTGGGCTCCAACTGCTTTGAGAAAATATGCCCCAGCTCCCACGGGGACCTTGTGGATTCCAGACAATAGGTAACCCAGTTCTTGGGACCTCAATAAACTCCTGACAATAGCCCCCCCCCCCCCAACTCCCACTAAGCTGGGACCTCAATGAACTCCTACAAGCTGCAGCTATTCTGCTCAGAAGGGCATTCAGAATGAGATCTTCATCTCCTGGACAAGAATCTTGCTGCTCTGGGCCTCAAACCATTTATGCCCTTCTCAGCCATCTACTGGGCACTACCCCCTCAAGGATTGACTGAGGTTGCCTAAATATTTAGGCTCAGAGTCTGCCTCTTCCAGCTCACTACATTCCAGAGTCCACTTGAAGGCAGAGAGAAGTAAGTGAGCCTACAGCCATTGAAACCCAGAACAGCCAAAAATAATCACACACTGGGGTTGATTTGCTAAAACTGGAGAGAGCAAAATCTGGTGCAGCTCTGCATAGAAACCAATCAGCTTGCATTTTTTTTTGTCAAAGCCTAATTGAAGAAGATGAAGTTAGAAGCTAATTGGCTACCATGCATAGCTGCGCAAGGATTTGCACTCTCTTAGGAAATTAACCCCACTGTTCCAATGTTTAAAGTAGAGACAAAAAATACTAAATGTACCTCTTTAACAACGTATTCTAGGAGGGTGCTACATATGCGTCCACCCCATATTGCTTATCCGATGGAACAGGGGTGTCAAACTCAATTTCTTTGCAGGCTGCATCAGCATTATGGTTTCCCTCAAAGGGCCGATTGTATCCATTAGACCAAATACATTTATCCTGGGGTTTTCTTCTCAGAGTATAGGTGCAGGACCATGCTCCACTAACTTCCAAATTTGAGGACAAGCTTCTAGGGTGTACCCCCTTCTTTGCACCCCAAAAGCTTGTTCCAAAATTTTGCATGTTAGCACAAATAAAAGAAAAGTATCATAGACAGTACTGAATTGTTCTTGTTGCAACTGTAATAATAGGGCTACAATTACTTCAAGCATGATAGAAGTCTCAGTCCTAGAAATTAACCAACTGGAATCCCTTTCAATGTGTGACAAGGATGCCCTGAATCAGAATGTAGAATACTATTATATCTAAAAAAACAATATTACTCCAGTTCACATGTCCAGTGTACCTCAAATTTAGCTTATTGTCAACAAAAATGTGTTGAGGGAGGCAAAGACCTCTACAAGCTAGACAATGGCACCCTGACTGTCATTAGGTATCGGGATGAAATCCTTGGACCCATTGTCAGAACCTACGCTCGGGCAGTGGTTCCTGGGTTCCTCCTGGTGCAGAACAATGCCTGGCCTCATGTTGCGAAGGTATGCAGCCAGTTCCTGGAGGATGAAGGAATTGATACTATTAAATAGCCCCCCGCACTCGCCTGACCTAAATCCAATAGAACACCTTTGGGACATTATCTTTTGGTTCATCTGACGTCACCAGGTTGCACCTCAGTCTGTTCTGGAGCTCAGTGATGCCCTGGTCCAGATCTGGGAGAAAAATACCCCAGGACACCATCCTTCGTCTCATTAGGAGCATGCCCTGGCATTGTCAGGTATGCATACAAGCATGTGGGGAATATACAAATTACTGAGTACCATTTTGAGTTGCTGCAATGACATTTCAGCAAAATGGACTAGCCTAATGCATAATTTTTTTAATTTGTTTTTTTTGGGTGTCTTTGAATTCAGCCCTCTGTAGGTTGATCATTTTCATTTCCATCAAACGATGTAGCATCCTTTCGATACTAACACATTACCCAGTCCATATCAGTATAGATATTTTCCCCATTGAGATCAGATGTGTTTTTAACCACTTAAGCCCCGGAGGATTTGGCTGCTAAAGGACCAGGGGTTTTTTTGCGATTTTTTACTGCGTGACTTTAACGGACAATTGCGCGGTCGTGCGACGCTGTACCTAAACGAATTTGACGTCCTTTTTTTCCCACAAACAGAGCTTTCTTTTGGTGGTATTTGATCACCTGTGCGATTTTTTGATCACGCGCTATAAACAAAAAAAGAGCGTAAATTTTGCAAAAATAACAATATTTTTCACATTTTTTTATATGAAATTCCCCAAAAAAAAAAGTAAAAATGAAAATTTTTTAACATTTTTCGGCCAATTTGTTTTATGCTACCTATGTTTGGTAAAAAAAATCGCAAAAAGCGTATTTTGATTGGTTTGCGCAAAAGTTATCGCGTTTACTAACAAAGAGAAAGATTTTTGTCATTTTTGGTGTTTTTTTTTTAACGCATAATGGCGGCGATCTGCGATTTTTTTTTCGGTACTGCGACATTGCGGCGGACAGATCGGACCCTTGACTGACATTTTTGACACTTTTGGGGTTACCAGTGACATTACTGCAGTAATCAGTGCTATACATATGCACTGTTACTGCAAAAATGACACTGGCAGGGAAGGGGTTAACTTTATTGGACAGGGAGGGGTTAAGTGTGTCCTAGGGGCGTGCTTTCTACTGTGTAGGGACATGGCTATTGGTGTAAAAGCAAAGATCAACCGTTCTACATAGTAGAACGGTCAGATCTTCACTTTTACACAGGGAGAACTGACAGGCAGCTTGTTTACACAAGCTGCTCTGTCTTTCTCCCTTCACAGGAGCGATCGTAGTGTGGCCGGCGGACATCGAGTCCGCCGGTCACACGCACTGACTTGCCTGTGAACGAGCCGCGGCGGGCGCGCGCCGCGGCGGGCGCGCGCCTCGGCGGGCGCGCGCCCGCCCGCGATAGGCTCGCAAGTCAGTGACAGGCGAGTGACGTACCGATACGTCACTCTGCCTGGCCGGGGCTGACCGCCGCAGTATATAGTCGTGCGGCGGTCGGCAACCGGTTAAAGTGTTCCTTTAACTTTTTTGATCAGTGTATATATATTAATACCTCAATAATAAATCTGTTGTGTGTGATACAGTACTTACTATAGAACGTACACCCCTTCCAAATGTAGATTGGATCTGTGAATATAAACTCAATACATCGCAAGTAACCCATGTGCAATTTTCCTTCCATACAAAACCCTCTAACTTGTTTAATAATGGTTTTGTAACAAGTAAGTAGCTTGGAAAGCAAGTAACCGATTGTAATTAATAATCAAACCATTGATTAATCTTCCCATTGAGAGAAGCAATTTCCGGCTACTATTGGTCTACCCTGCAAGGGATTTAATCCATTATGAGTTTTGGGCAAGTGGTGAAAGATTGGCATCACCGGATACTGGGGAATTAATATTTCTCCATCTTTTTGTGTGAATACTCCAAGGCTTACACCCTTATTTATCAAATCACTAAGAACCTTTTTAAATTTAACGGTGGTCTCCCTCCTAAGCTTCACATATATTTTTGTATTGGACAACTGTCTGAAAACTTTATTTTTTTACATCTTTGCATCCAGTACTACAAACCCAATTCCAAAAAGGTTGGGACACTGTACAAATTGTGAGTAAAAAAGGAATGGACTACTTTACAAATCTCATAAACTTATATTTTATTCACAATATAATATAGATAACATATCAAATGTTGAAAGTGAGACATTTTGAAATGTCATGCCAAATATTGGCTCATTTTGGATTTCATGAGAGCTACACATTCCAAAATAGTTGGGACAGGTAGCCGAAAAAGTTAAATGTACATATAAGGAACAGCTGGAGGACCAGTTTGCAACTTATTAGGTCAATTGGCAACATGATTGGGTATAAAAAGAGCCTCTCAGAGTGGCAGTGTCTCTCAGAAGTCAAGATGGGCAGAGGATCACCAATTCCCCCAATGCTGCGGCGAAAAATATCAGAAACAAGTTTCTCAGAGAAAAATTGCAAAGAGTTTGAAGTTATCATCATCTACAGTGCATAATATCATCCAAAGATTCAGAGAATCTGGAACAATCTCTGTGCGTAAGGGTCAAGGCCGGAAAACCATACTGGATGCCGTGATCTTCGCGGCCCTTATACGGCACTACATCACATACAGGAATGCTACTGTAATGGAAATCACAACATGGGCTCAGGAATACTTCCAGAAAACATTGTTGGTGAACACAATCCACCGTGCCATTCGCCGTTGCCGACTAAAACTCTAGAGGCCAAAAAAGAAGCCATATCTAAACATGATCCAGAAGCGCAGGCGTTTTTTTCTGGGCCAAGGCTCATTTAAAATGGACTGTGGCAAAGTGGAAATCTGTTCTGTGGTCAGACGAATCAAAATTTGAAGTTCTTTGTGGAAAACTGGGAGGCCATGTCATCCGGACTAAAGAGGACAAGAACAACCCAAGTTGTTCCCAGCGCTCAGTTCAGAAGCCTGCATCTCTGATGGTATGGGGTTGCATGAGTGCATGTGGCATGGGCAGCTTACACATCTGGAAAGGCACCATCAATGCTGAAAGGTATATCCAAGTTCTAGAACAACATATGCTTCCATCCAGACGTCCTCTTCCAGGGAAGACCTTGCATTTTCCAACATGACAATGGCAGACCACATACTGCATCAATTACAACATCATGGCTGCGTAGAAAAAGGATCTGGGTACTGAAATGGCCAGCCTGCAGTCCAGATCTTTCACTTTCACATTTGGCGCTTCATAAAGAGGAAGATGCGACAAAGAAGACCTAAGACAGTTGAGCAACTAAGCATTACAAAGAGTGTAATAAGAAATGTAAAAATGAAATCAGGGCGGCTAAAATAGAACACGAGAGACATATAGCGAAGGAGAGTAAAAAGAACCCCAAGAAGTTCTTTAAGTATATAAACAGTAAGAAAGCGAGGCCAGAACACATTGGCCCCATAAAAATGACAAAGGAAATATGGCCACTGAGGACAGAGAAAAGGCGGAAGTGTTAAATAATTTCTTCTCTTCAGTCTTCACAAAGGAATCGGGGGGCTACACGAACCTTGCTTGTAAGGCCGAACTAAACAACACACCTCAGGAAATACCGCCATGGCTAACAGAAGATAGCAAACAAAACTAAACTAGAGAAACTTAACATAAATAAATCACCGGGACCGGATGGCTTGCACCCGAGGGTTCTTAAAGAGCTCAGCCAGGTGATTGCCAGACCATTATTCTTGATCTTTAAGGATAGTTTACAGATGGGTAAGGTGCCAGCTGATTGGAAAAAAGCCAACGTGGTACCAATATTTAAAAAGGGGCCGAGATGTATCCCGGGTAACTATAGGCCGGTCAGCCTAACATCTGTAGTCTGCAAGATTTTGGAGGGGATGTTAAGGGACCACATACAAGACTTTAGTAATGAAAATGGTATTATTAGTAGTAATCAGCATGGATTCATGAAAAATCGTTCTTGCCAAACCAATCTATTAACCTTCTACGATGAAGTAAGCTGCCAACTAGATAAAGGAAAGCCTGTGGATGTGGTGTATCTGGACTTTGCAAAGGCCTTTGACACCGTTCCCCACAAACGCTTACTGTACAAACTAAGGAAGGTAGGTATGGACCATAAGGTGAGTACCTGGATAGAGAACTGGCTCCAGGGGAGAGTCCAGAGGGTGATGATTAATGGGGAGTACTCGTATTGGGCGGGTGTGGAAAGTGGGGTCCCCCAGGGTTCTGTCCTGGGACCAATCCTGTTTAATTTATTCATAAATGATCTAGAGGAGGGGATATCTAGTACAATCTCAGTATTTGCGGATGATACTAAACTAAGCAGGCCAATATCTTCTATGCAGGATGTGGAAACCTTACAAGCGGACCTGCGAATCTGGGCAACTACATGGCAGATGAGGTTTAATGTTGAAAAATGTAAAGTAATGCACTTGGGGGTCAGAAACCAGAAAGCAAGCTACTCACTAGGGGGGGAACCTCTGGGTGAATCTAAGATGGAAAAAGACTTGGGGGTACTGGTAGACAACAGGCTTGGCAGTGGCATGCAATGCCAAGGCGCTGCAAGCAAAGCCAACAGAATACTGGGATGTATAAAAAAGGGGATTCACTCCAGAAATAAAGAGATTATTCTCCCGCTCTACAAGACTCTGGTCCGGCCACATCTGGAGTATGCTGTCCAGTTCTGGGCACCGGTCCTCAGGAAGGATGTGCTGGAATTGGAAAGAGTCCAGAGAAGGGCAACAAAAATAATTAGGGGAATGGAGGACATCAGCTATGAGGAAAGACTACAAGCACTGAACCTATTCTCTCTGGAGAAGAGACGCTTGAGAGGGGGTATGATATCAATGTACAAATACTGTACTGGCGACCCTAGCATAAGGAACAAACTATTCAGAGAAAGGAGATACAACAAGACACGTGGCCACTCACTAAAACTAGAGGAAAGGCGGTTTAACCTTAAAATGCGTAAGGGGTTCTTCACTGTAAGAGCGGTAAAGATGTGGAATTCTCTTCCACAAGCATCAGTCGTATCAGCAGGGAGCATTGATAGTTTCAAAAAACTATTAGATGGGCACCTTAGAGACCACAACATACAGGGGTATACAATGTACAGTTAAAAGCAAACACACACACACCATAGGTTGAACTTGATGGACTGATGTCTTTTTTCAACCTCACTAACTATGTAACTATGTAACTATGTAACTAGAAGCCTATATTAGACAAGAATGGGACAACAGTCCTACTCCTAAACTTGAGCAACTTGTCTCCTCAGTCCCCAGACGTTTGCAGACTGTTATAAAAAGAAGAGGGGAGGCCACACAGTGGTAAACATGGCCTTGTCCCAACTTTTTTGAGGTGTGTTGACGCCATGAAATTTAAAATCAATTTATTTTTCCCTTAAAATTATACATTTTCTCAGTTTAAACATTTGATATGTCATCTATGTTGTATTCTGAAAAATATGTTGAAATTTGAAACTTCCGCATAATTGCTTTCTGTTTTTATTCACAATTTGTACAGTGTCCCAACTTTTTTGGAATCGGGTTTGTACTATAACTTCACCTATATCATAATTCTCATTCTCTATAGACTTATCATTACATAATTCCTTAAAAGCTATGGGTTTCCCATGGGTTAAATTATCCTTCTTAAAGCTGAATTTCAGAAATTCAGCGACTTTGTAAAAAGTGCATGCACACTATGAGTTAAGTACATAGAGATGCATGACTTCTCCTGAACTCATCTCTATTATTTGACAGCTTTATTGCTCTGTCTGAGCATACACTGACACTTAGGGTTGTGAGAGAGGTGAGAGAGGCACACAGAGCAGCTATGCTCACCCCGCCCCTCTGCTGCCCATTCAGAGATGCCTTTGTATTTTGTGATTGAGACATAATACAAAAGCTTCTGTGATTGGGCAGGAGGAGGGGCAGGCATAGCAACTGCACTGACTCTAATGATGAAGATGCTTAGACCTGAAGCATCAGCATCAGACTCCCAGAAATACAGCAATAGTCATCTTCCAGGAGTGCAATTAAACTGTCAGATGTACAGTAAACAATAAAGAAAAGCCCAGGAGATGTCATGCAGCTGCATGGACCTAACTCATAGTGTGCATTCACATTTTACAAAGGCGCTGCTTACAGCTCATATATATTCAATGGAAGAAAACTTAGAAGCCTCGTAAAATTCTTCTTAGCTAGCCTTTGGAATCGATCCATCTCTTTACTCTTGGAATTGATTAGATAAAAATTGTATCTCAATTTAAATGGTATACTAAATAAACCAAACAATGACCTTCTTACCTAATCAAAATTGTCCCTCCTTCCAGCAAACAACCAATCTATACCCACTGGGATGTGCATACCCACATCAAACCCTAGGGATGATGCCCAAGTAAATTAGGACTTTATTGATTAAAATGATTCTTGTGTGTGTTTTACTTAATGGGAGAGGTGGGGTACAAAATCCCCAAATGACCTCCAAACTCTCACACTTAGGCAAGCTATAGACGATTCAAATCTCAACCGATTTCAGCAGGAACTAGCTGGAATTCAAACCATGTATCAGCAGGCGGAATGCAACAAGTTGATTGATTGATCGACTTGGGTACAATCAGCCTGCTGAATTTTGCATGTGATTATCGCTAGCAGCTGCTATAACCATTAGCAGTAATCACTGTCTTCTCCCGGCAGGGATGGCAACCCATAGTTGCAGGAAAGAAATTCACTCCTTGAATGGCTGATTTTAGATATAAATGAACGTATTACAGAGGCTTAAATGTCTTTAAATGTCTGTTATCTAAACTCCCACATTATTGTTCCCTGCTATATTTGTACTGTTTAAGGGCAATTATACTATTTCTACATGGAGTAAGTAATCCCTATATAAACTGTCCAATAATGAGGCCATTATCTTCCGAATGATGGGCAGTTAGAATAGTCCTTGTTTTGTAAAAGAAGGTAAACCTAAATTATCACTAGTCACCATTTCTTATCCAACACACCTCTCATCTCAAATTAAATTTATTTATAAAAAAGGGGGCTGCTTTAAAGAGGAACTATTCGCTCAAAAGGGCAGGTAGATGAAGCCACATTAGCCTTCATGTAGCCCATATGGGGAGTAAGATCCCAAAAGAAATAGCCATCTGGCCTCAATTGTTAGCAGTTTTTGTCCAATTCACCTTTCTTTTCACCCATTGGACAGCCCAGAAGCACAAGCCATAAGATTATCCATTGTGCCAGATATGCCTGGTGATTGGCCTGTCTTTTTTAAGGGTTACATTGTTTACATGTTCCAGAACTCTAGGTCTTAGTTGACAGATTGTCTTCCCAATATATTGGACAGGGGAACTTTACTACATATATGACACCTTCCATACTACAGTTGTAAAAAAACATAATCCTAATTGTTTCACCATTCTTAGGACTGGTGAAACATTCAACTGTTGGCATATACTTACATACCTTGCAGTAATCACATTTGAAACTTCCCTTGTGGTTTGTCTGGTAGCCACGTTAGATGTCGCTATGGTCATTATGTTTTTCTTCAAATTTGCTATGTACAAGCATGTCTTTTGGACTCCTACCCTTTCTATAAGTAATCTAAAAGGCCCTGTGGTAATACTGTATCTCAGATAAGTCCTTGTCATCATGTCGTTGTTACCTATTAATAATAATAAAATTATAGCCTGATTGTCTGAATTAGGTGCCAGTTATCTGTGTGCCCCCTGTCTCATCTCTCATGTTCCATACCGGATTTAACAACAATGTCTTAGGGATGTTTTTCACTTTCTCAAAAGACCTCTTGAGAACACGAAGCTTGTACCCTCTCTTTTGAAATCAATCGAAGAGTTGTAAACTCTCAGTTTTAAAGGCTTCCTCTGAAGAGCAATTCCATCTTACCCATATAAACTGCCCGGTAGGAATACCTCTCTTCAGGGAGGTGGGATGATGACTTTTCCAATGAAGTAAGCTTTTAGTTGCAGCAGGTCTACGATATATTGTAGTATTGATTATACTGTTCCTACCTCAAAGTATTTGAGTGAATTAAAACACATTCTGATGGATGGTAGAGAAAAGGGGGCTCTGTCAAAGGATAAATTTGAATATATCATGAATAACGACCCTATGAAACTTTTTTATGCACTAGCTAAAGTGCATACAAATGAGACCTTTCCTCCTAGACATCCAATTGTCTCAGGGAATAACAATTTAACTGAGAATTCCAGCAAATATATTGATTTTGTTATGCGTTCATATGTACATAGTTTATCACCATATATTGAGGACACCCAAGACTTTTTTTTTCTTTTTTGCAGTTTCCAAATTAACTTTATTTGTTTTTTTTTTGTTTTTTTGTTTTAACAAAGGTATAACATCTATCATTTTTCTTTTCTTTTTTGACAAAAAAAATTGTTATTTGTACCCACAATTTGTGGTATTCTTTTTTTGTAATGAAACAAGCAAAATAGGTTCAATTGGTGCACCCAAACTTTTTTATGTTTTCAACATGTTTTTTTTTTTTTTTAAACAAACACAAAACAACAGAACTATGTTCTGAAATCCAAAAATTAAAAAACTATGGTATGTGAATAGCTCCTGGGATGCTTCAGGTTGCTGGGAAGACATAGAATGAGCACTTTCTCCAAAGTGCTCTTCCTAAACTCTACATGGAGCAAGTTGGAAAGTGTAGGATGGCCCCCTATTTGCCACATCTTGTGCTACAAAACTTGATACTGGTGGACCAAGTGTAGATGCTATAGGAGCTGGTTTTGGATCCAGCTGTCTAAGCGGTGTGTCTGTAGGGGTAAGGATTTCCAGTGCTGTATGCGGGCTGAATAGACGGCTTGTAATATGACGGAGGGTTCTAAAAAGGGGCATGAGTGGCTGTCAGTGTTGGCTGCTGTGGGATAATAATGTCTGGGTACTGGGCTGGGCACTAATGATATATGATTTTTTTTTTTTTTAAACATTTTTTATTGGGTTTTTATGCAAATATAACAGACAATGCTTGTAAGCAAAAGAGAAAACACAAATACAAATGTTCTCAGTGAAAGAGATACAATAGTATGGAGTTCAAAGAACTCGTCAGTGCAAAAGAACATGTACCATGGAACATGAAACAACCAAACCACAGAAAATTATATAAAAGTAAAGTTTACCCATAGAGGAACAGGTGAGAACATATACGTAATAAATGCGACATATAAGTGCGCGTGCCTCCCCGAGGCACCCAAATGGGAACACTTTCCGCCGCAAGAGGGCGCCCGCACCTAAGCTTCACCCACCTCCAGCAAATGTTGACAAATCTTTTCAGTGAAGTGTATAACAATAAAGAGATATATAAAAAAATATGGAACGCTTCACGAATTTGCATGTCATCCTTGCGCAGGGGCCATGCTAATCTTCTCTGTATCATTACAATTTTAGTATATGTGCTGCCGAGGCAAGCACGGACACCCAAGACTTTTTAATAAGTTAGAAGGGGTGGTCCTTACGTACAATATTTTTCTGGTAGTGTTGGGCAAACGGTTTGGCCCGAGCATGAGTTCGAGCCGAACATTGGCTGTTTGCCATTCAGTGAACACCCAAATTGTCAGGGCATTCAACCTTTTGTTCAGCCCTTTAAAGCCCCACAATGCACTACATGCCACACAGTGTGTTGAAAACCCTGATTGGCTGAAACAATGAAAGCCTTGCCCAAAGTGAGCACAGAACACTGTCAGAGCCATGATTGGAGAAAGTAATGATGACTGTGACCAATAATGGCTCATTGCCCATAGACCTACCCCACACTATAAATGGTTACTTCCAAGAGCAGCCAATTGCAGTGTGATATTTAAGTGGAGATAGATAGAACAAGGCTCTGTTCATTGCTACTAGTGAGTTAGTGTGCTATAGCTTGCTATTGTGATTCTATTGTGAGTGTAGAGTGTCAGATTAGTGTGAATATAATGATAGTGCAGTTTGTCAGTTTAGTGTGTCAAGGCAGGTTTACTGCAGTATATTAGAAATTATCAGTTTAGTGTGTCAGGGCAGGTTTACTGCAGTATATTGAAGTATGTTAGTGCACTATTACTGCAGTATATTGAAGTGCATTAGTGCAGTTTTACTGTGGTATATTAAAGTGTGTTAGTGCACTTTTACTGCAATATATTGAAGTGTGTTAGTGCACTTTTACTGCAGTATATTGAAGTGCATTAGTGCAGTTTTATTGCAGTATATTGAACTGCGTTAGTACAGATTTACGGCAGTATATTGTAGTGTATCGGTGGGGTGAGTCTGTGTCCTCAAGGTAAATTGCACCAAACTGTGGTTACATTGATTAAAGGCCATCCAAGTACACATTTTCCCAGCTCTATTACATTTTGGTAATAAGCCATCAAGTCTGGAAGGCCAACAAGGAGAGGTAAACGTTTCCATGGCACTATGAGGGTACCAGCAGCGTCTGTGTCCACAGGCAAAGGTGGACGTGGCCCATTCTCAGGCAGGGCATCATCTAGTGATGTTGCCTTTGCTATTCAGCCACAGCATGCAGAGGAGGTGGTAGACTGGCTTACTAAACCATCCTCATCTTCCTCATTCTCTATCACTGAAGAAGAGACTAGTGTACAGTCCACCAAGCGGCTTATTCTGCCTTCTTATCCACAGCTACTTTTCTTATAGCCCAGCTTCTTGCATGGAGGAGTCAGCTAAATTATTTTAACACAGCATCAACCACTTGCTTCATGACAATGCACAGCCATTACTTGATTCTGATGTTGGTTCTGAGGCTGAGAAACGGAGTAACATGATCCTACAGAGAGAGGAGAACACTGATAAACAACAAATTGGCAGTCATGTTCCCCCATAACCCTGGGCCTGAGTGTACTATAATTTAGGCCAAAGAGACACCAGAATTTATCCAAAAAATCTATAATCTTGTTTCGAGTGCACTAAATTGTTGCCTCATCACACAGACTGGCTCCACAAACCATTGTTTACAAAACAAAGAAAGCTTTCAAGGAAAATCAATTTAAATGTATTTTTTTCTTTATATATGTCAGTTTTTCTGCAGCAGGTTCAATACATAATACATAGGCGCCACTTTACAGGCAGACTAAGGGGACCCCCCAGGCACTATATTGAAAGGAATTTTGAATTTTTATTATTTCACTTTAAGTATCAGTAAATCACTGCTTATTTAAAAATGATCTTTCTCTTACGTCCTCCGACAGTCGCCGCCACCTCTAAGACATCACTATTGGGTATTCACTTCCGCTCCACAGGAGTAGCTAGGCATTAGACTTAGTCAAAAGAACAAAGACATTTGCATATACACACCCATGGGGGCTGTCCCACTGGTCAATACCCCCCTGCAGTGAACACTCCCAACTCAGTTTGTTTCTGCCTAGCGTCAGGAGTAGTTATGCTTTCCCTGTGCTGGGGCTCCGGTCTCAGCCTTCTGATCTTTTTTATTTGATTTTCTTTCAAAATGTCAGTTTTTTCTTTGTATACTAGCTGTTTCTTTTGTCAGTTTTAGTTTTTAGTCGACTCTTCAGATGAAGATGGATTCATGCAGAGCTGGGAATCGGACTGACCGCCCGGGTTCTCCAGGGCAGGGGGTCAGAGGGACCCCCAGCCCGCCATCGAGCGTTCAGCCATGGTTCGTCCTGGCATTATGAACGACCCATCCCTGCTCGCAGCAGGGATGCAGCTGTGAGGTGGCTACCTCACTGGACACATCTGCGATATTGCAGTGTAATGTCCTTGGCAAAACAGCATTCCCTGTCAGATGAGGACAGTGGCTTTCCGTTCTGAGAGGCACCCCACGCTACAGGTACAGGTAAGTACTTCTGTGTGGGGCCTCTGTCTGGGGTGGCAGTCCTGTGTTGCTGTGTGTCCCCCATGTCTGTGCCGGTGTGGGGCTCCCTGTTGCGATCCCAGTGGGGGTCTTCTTTATACATGCGCTGCGGTGCGGTGTATATTTGGGGGCCCCTTCCCCTGTGTCACTTCGGTGTGTGTTTGGGGGTGCAGACATTGTGTATGTGGCGGCCGCAGCCGGGAAAAAAACGCACAGTCCACCATTTTTACTTTGGGCAAGCATGTTGGCTTCACTGTGGGCTGATTTACATGCTGTTTTGGCGACATCCGGCACCATCTTGCATGTGGCAGAACGATCGTTCCATGCACATGTTCGGCGGCCATTTTCACGAAGCCTCCCATTCAGTTCTATGGGCAGCCATTTTCCCTGGGTTATTTGTAGCTTATAGTTCAGCCTCTCATGACCTCACTTCCTTTTCCTCTGAAGCAGCGATCTATGTGGTAACACTCTGTGGGGCTCTGCAGACTGTCTCTTCCATAACCTTCTGTTTTGTCATTTCTTCTCCTTTTGGGGTAGTTTGTCACTGTACATATAGCGGTGGGCTGCACACTCCACAGCGGTTTTAAAGGAACGGTACCCTTTTAGTACACTGTTATTTTTGCCTTGGGCAATGGAATCTCAGGACAGCAAATTCCCTACAGATCTGGTGGGGGACCCCAGTCCTGCTGTGGCCCCTGTTATGCCTGATTTGGCCGCTGTAGTTGCGTCTTTAGTGTCCAAAATGGAGGTGCTGATGGCTGAACGTGCTGCTAGGAAGAGGCCCAGATTATCTCTCTCCTCTGATTCAGATGATGATATGGCTGCTGCGGCAGGCGTGCCCTTTTCAGGGTCTCGCTCATCCTTGGACCCTCTGGGGTCTGAGGGGGAGGCGGAGGTGGAGGGGGTAGATAATTCTCCCCCGGGGTCGCCTGCAGAACGCGCAACTCTGTAAAGAAAATGCTACATTTGGAGGATGAGCCCAGTCCTCCGGGCATTGTGTCCTCTTTTGGTACTCACAGGACCCGCAAATTGGCGCAGGTTTTTCCCTGCCCCGCTGAGTTTCATTATACTGTTAATGAACTGTGGCGCACTTTAAAACGTCCATTCATGGGGCCTAGTCGGTTTAAGTTGCTTTATCCCTTTGCACCGGCTGCGGAATCGCGATGGCGTGTGCCTCCACAGGTGGATCACACTGTGGCCGTATTGAACATGGCTACCTTGATTCCTACTGAGGAGACCCCGGTTTTTCGGGATCCCACGGACAGAAGGTTGGAGTCTCTAGCCCGCCATTCCTACATGGTGGTTCCTTGCGCAAACCTGTTTTCGCGTCCATTCTGGTGGCTCAGGCGGTGGCTGATTGGACTAAGGTGCTTAGGCGCAACCTCATGTCTGATTCTGCCCCACCTGCCACGCTGGCTATGGTGGATCAAATTCACCAAGGAGTCATGTATTTGTGCGATGCGGCCTTAAATGAGGCCCCTTTGGTAGCACGCCTGTCTAGTGTCGCGGTGCTTAACCGTCGACTGATCTGGCTGAAGAGCTGGTCGGCTGACCAGACATCACGGAAAACAGTTGCTGATTTTCCCTATTCTGGTTCTCGCCTTTTTGGCGAGGTGTTGGATACCTTGGTAAAAGGCGTCACGGGGGCAAGAGCACCATGCTGCCCCAGAACCCGAAGCACAAGTCCTTTCGTGGCAAGCGGGGTTCCGCCCCTCGACCCAATCAGAGGTCCTTTCGTGCCTTTCGGAATCAAACCAAGGGCAAGCCCTTCAAGGGCCAAGGTAGCCAGAAGAAGCCCTGGACGGGCAAACAGAAGTCCGGGTGCCGGTGCGGCGGGTCAATCCGCCTCTGCCTGAAGGGGCGCCCTCACCCGTTTCAGGGGTGGGGGAACGTTTGCACGGTTTCCTCCAACCTTGGCTGCTCCGAATTCCGGACAGGTGGGTTAAGGAAATCATTCGATCAGGGTACAAGATCGAATTCCTTTCCCGGCCGGCGGACAGATTTTTTCCCTCAAATTTTCATTTTACCCCAGGGCATCTGCAGGACCTGCATCAAGCTGTACAGGACCTCCTTGCCCAGGGGGTGATTGTCCCGGTGCCTCATCAGGACAGGTTTTGGGGGTTTTATTCCAATCTGTTCACTGTGCCCAGAAAGGAGGGCAAGGTGCGTCCTACTTTGGACCTGAAAGCACTGAACTGCTTCGCGCGCGTTCAAAAGTTCCGTATGGAATCTCTCCGTTCGGTGGTGGCCTCCCTGAGTCCGGGGGAATTCCTGGCCTCTATAGACCTGAAGGATGCGTACCTACACATCCCCATTTTCGAGGGTCACCAGAGGTATCTTCGGTTCACAATAGCAGAGGACCACTATCAGTTTGTGGCGTTACCTTTCGGTCTTACTTCGGCTCCAAGGGTGTTTACCAAAGTGTTGGCGCCTGTTCTGGGCCTGCTAAGGGCACAGGGCATTGCGGTCTTGGGATATCTGGATGATCTCCTTTTAAGACCGAGTGTCCGCCAGGACCTATTGCACGATCTGTCCACCACGGTACAGACGTTTCAGGAGTTTGGATGGACCATCAACGTACAGAAGTCGACCTTGTCTCCTTCGGTTCATCTTCCCTATCTGGGAATGGTTCTGGACTCTGCTCAAGCAAAGGTGTTCTTGCCGGAGGACAAGCTCCGGACTTTACAGGACGAGATCAGGTCCCTCAGGGACAGGCCGTCCTCGACCCTCAGGACCTGCATGCGGTCCCTGGGGTTGATGGTGTCAGCCTTCAAGGCAATACCTTTTGCTCAGTTCCACACACGGTCTCTTCAAGCGGAGATCCTGGCCAGGTGGGACAGACTACCTCAGTCCTTGGATCTGAGTGTCTCATTGAGTCGCCGGACCAGAACGGATCTTCTGTGGTGGCTCCAGTCCCCGGCTGTGTCAGAAGGAAAATCCTTCCGTCTGCTGCTGTGGACGGTGATTACCATGGATGCCAGCCTGTCGGGCTGGGGTGGAGTCCTGGGCAACCTGTCTGCCCAGGGCACTTGGTCGGGGGAGGAATCCTCCCTTTCCGATCAACATCTTGGAATTGAGAGCGATCAAACTCTGTCTCTTCCAGTGGTCGGATCGACTTCGGGGCCGTCCGGTTTGGGTACAGACGGACAATGCTACCACTGTGGCTTACATCAACCACCAAGGGGGCACCAGGAGTGCCCGGGCGGCCCGGGAGGTGACGGGCATTCTGTCTTGGGCCAAGACAGCGATTTCAGCGGTTCACATTCCGGGTGTGGAGAATTGGCAGGCCGACTATCTGAGCCGCCAGACCCTGGACCCATGGTCCCTGCATCCGGAGGTCTTCAAAATGCTGTGTGCGAAGTGGGGATCCCCGGACGTGGATCTGTTCGCGTCTCGGCTAAACCACAAGGTGGAAAGGTTTGTGACAAGAACGCGCGATCCTCTGGCAGATGCCTCAGATGCGTTGGTGGCCCCTTGGCATCAGTATTGTCTGATGTATGCCTTTCCTCCGATTCAGTTGTTGTCCAGGTTCCTTCGCAGGTTAGCCTCGGAACCGCCCCTGGTGATTCTGGTGGCGCCGGACTGGCCACGCCGGTCCTGGTATGCCGACGTTGTTCACCTGGCAGTGGCGCCTCCTTGGAGGCTGCCAATGCGGCAAGATCTACTGTCTCAGGGTCCGATCTTCCATCCTGCTTTACAGTCGCTGGTTTTAACGGCCTGGCTGTTGAAACCCAGGTCCTGAGAGACAGGGGTCTCTCCCCTGAGGTCATTCCTACTCTGATCAAGGCCAGGAAAACCTCCTCTGGTAAAATCTATTACCGTACCTGGAAAGCTTATTTCACCTGGTGTGAGTCCAGGGGGTTCTCCCCTCGCTCGTACTCAGTGTCAAGAGTGTTGGCTTTCCTCCAGTCTGGGGTGGACCAGCGCCTGACGCTGGCCACGATAAAGGGCCAGGTGTCTGCACTGGCTATTCTTTTCCAACGCCCTGTGGCGTCTCATTCCTTAATTTGCACCTTCATTCAAGGTGTGCGACATTTGGCTCCTCCCAGGAGAGAGCCTTTACCTCCATGGGACTTGAACTTGGTTCTGTCCGTGTTACAGTGTTTTGCCTTTGAAAACATCCGGGAGATATCGTTGCCTCTGCTGTCTAAGAAGGTTGCCTTTTTAGTGGCGATCACTTCGGCTAGCAGAGTATCGGAACTGGTGGCGTTGTCTTGCCGCTCTCCTTACTTGGCAATTCACAAGGATAAGGTGGTCTTGCGACCACATCCGTCTTTTCTTCCTAAGGTGGTCTCTGAGTTTCACCTTAATGAGGACATTGTCCTGCCTTCGCTTTGTATGAAGCCTAAGCATCCCAAGGAGGTTGCATTGCATTCCTTGGATGTTGTCAGGGCGATCAGGGTTTACCTGTCGTCCACTGAATCCTTTCGGAAGACGGATTTCCTCTTTGTCCTTCCTGAGGGACCTCAGAAGGGCATGGCTGCGTCAACAGCGAACATTGCCAAATGGATCAGACAGACCATTGAACAGGCCTATGCTTTGACGGAATGGGTTCCACCCTTCCCTGTTAAGGCGCACTCTACCAGTTCTTTGAGTGGGTCCTGGGCCTACTGGCATCGTGCCTCGGTGGCCCAGGTGTGCAAGGCTGCGACTTGGTCGTCAGTGCACACCTTTTCCAAATTCTATAAGGTAGATGTTCTGGCATCAGCTGATGCCTCCTTTGGCCGCAAAGTTCTCAGTGCGGCAGTGTCATGAGGGACCCTTGTTATGTTGTGGGTCCCTGACTGTTGGGGTTGTTTATCCCCTGGGTTATTTGCTTTCCTGGGCTATTGCTCCTGTTGAGCATTTTCTGTTGCCCAGCAGGTTCTCTTACTGTGCGTGTAAGGTTCCTTTCTCTGATGTGGGTACTGCATTGCCTTTTCTACGGTTGCGTCTCCCACCCCTCATGTTTACACTGCTTTGGGACATCCCAATAGTGATGACTTAGAGGTGGCGGCGACTGTCGGAGGATGTAAGAGAAAACTGAATTTTTGTAAAATCTTACCTGTAAAATTCCTTTCTCTGAGTCCTCTGACAGTCGCCGCCCCCGCCCCTCTTTTGGGTTTTTTTCTTGTACACTTACTGCTATGCTACCAAACTGAGTTGGGAGTGTTCACTGCAGGGGGGTATTGACCAGTGGGACAGCCCCCATGGGTGTGTATATGCAAATGTCTTTGTTCTTTTGACTAAGTCTTATGCCTAGCTACTCCTGCGGAGCGGAAGTCAATACCCAATAGTGATGACTTAGAGGTGGGGGCGACTGTCGGAGGACTCAGAGAAAGGAATTTTACAGGTAAGATTTTACAAAAATTCCGTTTTTTTTTTATTAATACTGGTGGAGTTATGCTTTAACTAATGATTACATACTGAAATGTCCCTTTTTCTGCATAAACATATTTGAGGTTGAGTATGTAGGAGGTTTCCTCTCATTGTTATCTGAACTATGAGAATCTTAATACGTGTACAGAACATTGCTATTCTGAGAGTCTATTTCCTGTGATAGTTTTCCTGTTACATATAAACCTGTTTCTTGTCATTATCATCGAAGACTGTTTCCTGTTACTTATATGTCTGTTCCTTTTTGTTACATGATATTATGTGCAAATTTTCTATTGGTCTAGGGGTCCAATGCATTATCTCCTTTCTTAATTGCATATAAGTTGTCCTGACCTGGATGCATAGAGACTGAAGTACCACATGTGTCTGATGTCTTATTTCCGAGCGCTCGTGTACTAATTTCAGGTTGAATGGAGGCTGGTCAGCAAAAGTGTACCTACCAAGGAGTACTAACCTTTCAGGGCTGGTATCAGAAGTTGGAATGTGACCTTGACACCAGAGGTAAGTAAGACCTACTGTCTTATGTCACCCTGGTTGCAGGCACATCTCAAAGAACTCTAGTGCTGCGGGAGCACAGGAAATAGGTCTGCTTGAGCTGAGGTAGATCGCAGAAAGAATATTAGTCTATGCAAATTGAAATAGTAGTAGGACTACCCGCTCCAACCTGTTAAGAGTGAAATGCATGTTTTGCACTGGGAGACCAGTGGATGTGGTGTACCTGGAGTTCGCTAAGGCAATTGATACAGTTCCCCACAAGCGCTTAATTTATAAAATAAGGTCTGCAGGCATCGACCACAAGGTTTGCTCTTGGATATGCAACTGGTTAAAAGGGCGTGTCCAAAGGGTGGTAATAAATAGTGCATACTCAGACTGGTCTGGGGTGGTAAGTGGGGTCCTCCAAGGCTCAGTCCTGGGACCAACCTTGTTCAGTTTATTCATAAACAGCATTGAGGATGGGATCATTAGCTCGATATCAGTTTTTGCAGATGACATAAAATTGGGCAGGGCAATAACTTCACAACATGAGGCAGATATCTTACAGAATGACCTGAACAAAATAACAGAGTGGGCAACTACATAGCAAATGAGGTTTAATGTGGAGAAGTGTAAGGTTTTGCACTTGGGGACTAAAAACATAAAAGCACAATACGCTTTAGGGGGGAACCTTTGGGGGAATCAAAAATGGAGAAAGATCTGGGAGTCTTAGTAAAGGATAGACTAGGCAATAGCATGCATAGCAGTCAAGTTGCAGCTGCCAAATCCGGCAGAATATTAGCATGCATAAAGAAGGGGATGTATTCCAGAGATAAAACTATAATCCTACCACTTTATAACTCTGGTCTGACCGCATCTGGAGTACTCTGTCTAGTTATGGTCGCCAGTCCTCAGGATGGATGTGTTGGAGCTGGAAAGAGTCCAGAGAAGGGCAACTAAACTAAATAGGGGATTGGAGGACCTTAATTATGAAGAGTGTTTACAATCGCTTGATTTATTCTCCCTGGAGAAGAGACGCCTGAGAGGGGACATGATAGCAATTTACAAATACCTCAATGGTGATCTCAGCATAGAAAAAAACTATTTAGTCACAAGGATTGCAAGAGGACGCAAGGACATACGATGCGATTAGAGGAGAAGCGTTTTATTTCCAGGCAACGCAGGGGGTTCTTTACTGTTAGGACTACAAGATTATGGAATTCTCTACCACAAGAGGTAGTTTCTGCGGGAAGTATGGCTACATTTTTAAAAGACTCTTTGACATACATCTCAAGGATCAGAACATTAGGGGTATGAGAAATTATTACGGCCACACACACCTACACACCTAAACAAGTTGAACTGGATGGACTATTGTCTTTATTCAACCTCAACTACTATGTAACTATGTATGAAAATGGTGAAGGGTAGAGATGGCCTTGCAGATCGCCGGTGGTTGGTTCGTGGCGAACTTTGGTCGTTCGCGATTCGCCGAACATGCGGACATATGGCGATGTTCGCGACCGCCATATTAGTTTACATTGTGAATAACTTTGACCCATGACACATCCATCAGATGGTAGAGGACAGCCATTTGAGACATTTCAGCATATGGACATTCCCCCTACCTTATAAATAGACCTGATCTGGCTGCCATTTTACATTCTGCCTTTTGTCAGTGTAGGGAGAGGTTTGCAGTGTGGAGCAGGGACAGACTGTTAGTGACACAAATCGCTAGGTAATAGGTCCACAAAAGTCCTTTTAAGGACTAGTATAGGTGTACTATTATTTGGTGTGCAGTATATAGGGGTGTAATACACTTATAATATACTTTCTAATTTAGAAAGCATATTATAGTGGATTTGTAGTGTGCAGCATTGTGACTGGTGAGAGGTTGCTGTGTGGAGCAGGGACAGACTGTTAGTGACACAAATCGCTAGCTAATAGGTCCACAAAAGTCCTTTTAAGGACTGGTATAGGTGTACTATTGTTTGGTGTGCAGTACATAGGGGTGTAATACACTTATAATATACTTTCTAATATAGAAAGCATATTATAGTGGATTTGAAGCTGGGTGTTATATAACAATATACTTTCATAATAGTGTATTTGGGTACTGCAGAAATGTTGCCTCTTTCGCTGAGTTACCTCTGCTACACACAGTGACAAACGTTACTGGGAAAAAAAGTATTATACCTGGTATGATATACCAGTGGCCCCCAAAAACGACAGATTGAAGCGGGGTGTTATATAATAATATACTTTAATAATAGTGTATTTGGATCCTGCAGAATTTTAGTCTCTTTTGCTGCGTTAACTCTGATACACACAGTGACAAAAGTTACTGGGAAATTTTTTTTATAACTGGTGTGATAGTCCAAAATGACAAATTGAAGCGGGGTGTTATATACCTTCTTCCACATATACTGTGCTTCTCTCGAGATTTTTGTCACAGGGTCATTTAAAAAATGACAGGCAAAGGAAGAGGCAGGCCCTTCCACAGGGGTGGTAAGGGTAGGGCAGGAGTACTAGTCTGGAGCCCAAGTAGGAAGTTGCAGAAGGTGCATTCGATTACATCAAAGGATGCACCAGACTTCGTTGAGTGGCTTGCTCAGCCTTCCTCTTCTGCACCCTCCTCATCCTCTCTATCTGCACCCTCTTCACTCTCTGCTGTGTGCACCCCCAAAGACACCACCACCAACACCACCAACACCATATACCCTCCGCTTAAGTCACAGGAATTATTTTCCGATCCATCACAAGACATTTACGATGCGCAGCCATTCTTGGCATCGGATCAGGAAGAGGAGGTAGCAACAGTCGCCACTCAGCAGTCTGACGACAGTACCCAGATCAGCCCAAGGAGGTTGGTCACCGCTGTTGCTGCCTACTCCGAGATTTCTAATGTTAGTGGTGAGGAAGGTGACATCGATGATGCAGAGCAAAATTTCTGCAGTACCCAAATACACTATTATGAAAGTATATTGTTATATAACACCCCACTTCATTCTGTCATTTTGGGGGGCCACTCACCAGTCACAATGCTGTACAATACAAATCCACTTTAATATGCTTTCTATATTCATCCAGCATTGCGACTTCCTCATCTTCCTGCTCCTCGAAGGCTTGATCAATGACACGACACAATGCATGCTCCAGGAAGAAGGCGTAAGGTACGATGTCACTGATGGCGCCCTGGCTGCGACTGACCAGTTTAGTGATCTCATCAAATGGCCGTAGAAGTCTGCATGCATCCGCATGAGCAGCCACTGGCGCGGTAAAAAAACCCAAGCTTCCCAGAACCTGTCCTGCCGCAGAGTTCGTACAGGTAGTTATTAACTGCACGTTTCTTCTGGAGCAGCCTATCAAGCATATATAAGGTTGAGTTAAATCGCATTGGGCAGTCACAAATAAGACGTCAGACAGGCAGGTTGTGTCGCCGCTGAATGTCAGCAAGGCGAGCCATGGCTGTGTAAGATCTTCTGAAATGGCCTGAGATTTTCCTGGCCTGCCGCAAGACGTCCTGGACTCCAGGGTATCGATGCACGACCAAGTTCAGGACGTGTGCCATGCATGGCACGTGTGTTATTTTGCCCTGTTTCAGCACGCTCAGCAGATTGGCACCATTGTCGCACACTACTTTACCAACTGTCAAATTGAGCGGTGTTAGCCACTGATCTGCCTATGAACGCAAAGCTGAAAGGAGTGCAGGACCAGTGTGGCTCTCCACAGACGAAGCACAGCATGGCACGTCTCACCTGGCATGTTAAATAGGTTCTGGGGATCTTGGGCGGTGCAGCAGAAGAAACGGTAGCAGCGGAAAAGGAGGAGTCAGCAGAGGAGGAGAGGGAGGATGGAGTTGGAGGAGGAGAAGAAGAGGCAGGCCTGCATGCAATCCGTAGCGGTAAAAACAAATCTACACGGGTGCCACGGGTTACATGCTTGACGGCCGTCAGAAGGTTCACCCAGTGGGCAGTAAAAGTTATATACCTTCCCTGCCCGTGTTTGCTAGACCACGTGTCTGTAGTCAGATGTATCTGTCAGCACCAACACTTTGTGCCAGAGATACATTCACTTGCCACTGAACATGGCCATATAGCTCTGGGATGCTCTTCTGCAAGAAATATTTCCTTCCTGGGACCTTCCATAGTGGTGTTCCAATTGCCACAAATTTTCAAAAGGCTTCCGAGTCCACCAGTTTATATGGCAGTAGTTGGCGGGCTATCAGTTCCGACAAGCCAGCAGTCAAACGTTGGGCAAGAGGGTTATCCGGCGTCATCATTTTTCTATGCTCGAACATTTGGGCCACGGAAGCCTGCCTTTTTCTGGAAAAATGTGAGGACGGCATGATGGAAGGTGGAGTGGAGGACAATTGTGAGGAGAGATGAGAAGAAGGAGAAGAGGCTGGACGGTGAGAGCCTGGAGTGTGGCTTTGTGGGTTCTGACGGCGTTGCTCCCACTGGGCTCGGTGATGGGAGTTCAGGTGCCTTCTTAGGCCCCTTTCACACAGATGGACCGTTCAGATCCGCCTGTCAGTTTTTTTTGGCGGATCTGACCGTTCCCCCAATGCATGTCTATGGGGCATCGGATGTCAGCGGAGACATATCCGCTGGCGCTGACATCCGACCCGATCCGTCAAATCTGGACGGATGGTTACACTATTGTCCCTAGGTGAGTGTTGGGCTTACCGCGACTTATACGTTGACTGCAAAGGCTCCAGCATCGGGAACGCATAGACCGACAGGTGTTCGTCTACATCGGGTTTACACCTGATGTGGACGCTCTGAGAAGTGATGAACCCCTGGACTACGGGGTGGGCAGGCTTGACCTCTGGCCAGAGCTTGCACAATTTGCAATGGAACTGTTGGCTTGCCCCTCGTCCAGTGTCCTGTTTGAAAGGATGTTCAGCACAGTAGGGGGGGATCGTGACCGATAAGCTCACTCGCCTAGCTCATGACAGTGTTGACTACCTCACATTTCTAAAAATGAATGAGGCATGGATCTCGTAGGAATTCAACACATGTGACCAGTAGACCATGTTTGATTCAAATTCCTCATGACCGCCCACAAATATCCGCCACCACCCATAACATTTCATTGTCCCTGTCTTAGGTAAATACAGCGGCATAAAAGGCCTTTTATGTCCATTGAATGCCTAATTGCTATAGTCTGTCCCTGCTTCACACAGCAACCTCTCCCTACACTGACAAAAGACTTTTGTGGACCTATTAGCAAGCGATTTGTGTCACTATACAGTCTGTCCCTGCTCCACACAGCAACCTCTCCCTACACTGGCAAAATACTTTTGTGGACCTATTAGCTAGCGTTTTGTTTCACTAACACTCTGCACATCCCTGCTCCACACAGCAACCTCCAGCCACAGAATACAAAGTTCTTTGCTGTCAGGTGAACGCCTGTTGGCTAATTTTTGGGGCCTGTACTGGCTGACACTTAAGCCTCGTACACACGCGTCGACAACCGGCAGGGAATTTTCGACCGACGACCGATCTGCCGATTTTCGGCTTTTTAGTATGATGCTTCCGACAACCGACTCCGACTTTTCGGCCGAAGAAAATCTGGTGTACAGGCTATAAATTTTTTGTCTGCCGTCAAAACACGGCCGATTTTCGTGCAGTCAGTACAGATTTCAACAGGGAAAAATCTAATGAGCAAGTCTGGGCATGCTCAGTGAAGAAAGAACACAAAGAAAGCAAACCAACACATGACATCACTTCTGAAGTAGAATTTTGTTGGGCGAGAAAATTCGTGTGCAGTCTAGGCACATTCCAACCAACAAAACACCACTCTGGACAAAAGACGGACGATCGGTCGGCCAATAATCGTTGCGTGTGTACTAGGCTTTACTTCTGTATCCTGTGAATGCCTAATGTACCTCCAGCCACAGAATACAAACATAGGCGTGCGCAGCCTATGGCATTAGGGTGTACACCTCAAACCAAAGCTCAAACACATATATATATATATATATATATATATATATATATACACACTCACACACACACTTTTATAAATAAATTTAAACAAACATTTTAAGCGGTATTAACACATTTTTAATAAAAAAAAACAATTATCAATGTATACCATAGATCCCCTTTAGAGCAGGGTCCCCATAGATCCCCCTTTACAATAGGGCCCTTAATGATCCCCCTTTACAGCAGGGTCCCCAAAGATCCCCCTTTACAGCAGGGTCCCCCATAGATCCCCCTTTAGAGCAGGGTCCCCCATAGAACCTCCTTTAGAGAAGGGTCCCCATAGATCACCTTTTAGAGCAGGGTCCCCATTCATCCCCCTTTAGAGAAGGGTGGGAATCTATGGGGACCCTGCTCTAAAGGGGGATCTATGGGGACCCTGGCCTGCTCTAAAGGGGATCTATGGGGACCCTGGCCTGTTCTAAAGGGGATCTATGGGGATCCTGCTCTAAAGGGGGATCTATGGCATAGATCCCCTTTAGAGCAGGGTCCCCATAGATCCCCCTTTAGAGCAGGCCAGGGCAGGTCCCCCATAGATCCTCCTTTACAGCAGGCCAGGGTGAGGTGAGGTCCCCCATATAGATACCCCCTTACAGAAGGCCAGGGTGAGGTAAGGTCCCCCATATAGATCCTCCCTTACAGCAGGCCAGGGTGAGGAGAGGTCCCCCATATAGATCCCCCCTTACAGCAGGCCAGGGTGAGGTGAGGTCCCGTTCCCCATATAGATCTCCCCCCTTACAAAAGGCCAGGGTGAGGTGAGGTCCCCCATATAGATCCCCTTACAGCAAGCCAGGGTGAGGTGAGGTCCCGTCCCCCATATAGATCTCCCCCCCCCTTACAGTAGGCCAGGGTGAGGGGGATCTATATGGGGGACCCCGGACCTCACCTCACCCTGGCCTGCTGTAAGGGGGTAGATCTATATGGGGGACAGGACCTCACCTCACTCTGGCCTGCTGTAAGGGGGATCTATATGGGGCACCTCACCTCACCCTGGCCTGCTGTTAGGGGGATCTATATAGAGGCCAGGGTGAGGTGAGGTCCCCCATATAGATCCAAGGTCCCCCATACAGATCCCCCTTTACAGCAGGCCAGGATGAGGTGAGGTCCCCCATATAGATCCCCCCCTTACAGCAGGCCAGGGTGAGATGAGGTCCCGTCCCCCATATAGATCTCCCCCTTACAGCAGGCCAGGGTGAGGTGAGGTCCGGGGTCCCCCATTTAGATCTCCCCCTTACAGCAGGCCAGGCAAGGGCAGGTTCCCCATAAAATAGATCCCCTTTACTTAATCTTCTTCTCACTCAGTCAGACAGTCACTAGTACAGTCAGTACTACAGTACTACTCTTACCTACCTTTTATTCACCTGTCCCGACTCCCCAGGCAAGGTTTTCCTCCTGCAGCACCAGCACAACAGACTGTCACCAGGCTCTCTGGCCTCTCACCCGCCTTCTTTGCTGAAATTGCTGTCTGACTGTTCTGACTCCTGTTGTCCTCCTCCTCGCCGCGCCGGCTTCTTCTGCTGCTGGCCTGGTGGTTTTCTCCGACGCTGCGCTGGGCGGCCGCTGCACAGGCTAGCCCCTCCCCCAGACAGTCCCTCACTGCACCGCACGCATGTCTCCCCCACCACTCCACAGTGGGCGGCGCCGGCTGGATCGGATTCGGGAGCCAAGCGGCCTGGCTGCCAAGCCAAAGCCAGCCAGCAGTGAGAGTGAGCCAGGGGCAGAGAGTAGACTCAGCGGGACGGAGGCGTCCTTGGCGGAAGCACGAGGGTGATTAGGTGTGCCTGGGCACACCCTGTGCGCACGCCTATGAATACAAAGTTCTTTGCTGTCAGGTGAACGCCTGTTGGCTAATTTTTGGGGCCTGCAATGGCCGACACTTATTTATCCTGTGAATTCCTAATGTACATCCAGCCACAGAATACAAAGTTCTTTGCTGTCAGGTGAACGCCTGTGGGCTAATTTTTGGGGCCTGTAATGGCCGACACTTACTTCTGTATGCTGTGACTGCCTAAAGTACCTCCAGCCACAGAATACAAAGTTCTTAGCTGTCAGGTGAATGCCTGTTGGCTAATTTTTGGGGCCTGTAATGGCTGACACTTACTTCTTTATCCTGTGAATGCCTAAATTTTCAGACTGGAATTGAAAATCAATAGGTCTGTAAACGTTCCGCTAAATTGTGGAACGGATGCGGACCCATTTTACAGGCGTGTGAATGGACCCTATATGTTCTGTCCAGCCAGGGTTTCATAACCATTTGCCATAGTCTGTCAATAATAGTCTATTAGCTAGGTAATAGCACCATCTAGTGGCGTTAAGTTGTACTACATCTTGTTATAATAATTCTGCCTTGTGGGTGGTACTACTCTTTGAGGGTTCTTGCAAGGCACTCTGGGAAGAGGAAGGGGCAGTCCTCAGTCTCCTGGACACAGAATCAGAGCTGCTTCTTCATGTCTCTCTTCTAAAACTCCACCATCTGTGTAACAGCATATCTGGTGAGTCACTTACCTCTGTAACTAGGGCATCTAGTATGCAGAGCTGTGTAGTTGTTTGTATTACTACTCAGGAAAGTTAACTGTGTAGATGTTAGACTGTTAGCTAGCCATGCAGTCCTATGTATAGGCAGTCATTGTACCATGTGCTTCACTGTTATGTAATGTATGATGCATGCAGTTCTTCTCTGTACTTATACATGTCCTTTTGTATTCTTATAGTTTTAACATATTTCTACAACCCTGTTTTGCCATCACATAATAAACCTGTTAAACTACATACAACAGGCCTTTTATTTGGAAGACAGGAATGGTTTATGCTGAATGTTGGACTACACACTGTATGAACGTGTAAGAAGACAGAACAGTAAAACAGATGCTAGTCACCAGCGATAGTGGATCTGACTATACGGAACCGCCATCAGCCACGCGCTCCCGCGCACATGATTGCAGCGGTTGCCACACAGTCACAAGAAGTGAGAGTGTAACCTCCAGCAAGCACAGCTCAAGCCAAACCACACTGAAGTCTGTTCTTACCTAGACTGAGCCTGCACAGAGTCATTAAGCAGCCAGCAACAGAAACACCATGTCCACCAGCCAGGCATCATCATACAGGACAAGGTCACAAGCGAGCCGCTCTAGCAAGTCCTCCATAAAAGAAATGGCTGCTCTCGCCCGTGCAGAAGCTGAGGCTGCAAAAGTAAGGGCTTCCTTTGCTGCACAAGAGATGCAACTAAAGATATCACTGGAAAAACTTGCAGCAGAGAAAGAAGCGGCAGCCGCAATAGCCAAAGCAGAGTGCTTAGAAGCCATAGACTGTTCTGAATCTGAGAAACACAGCCAAGTACTCGGACCAGACTTAGATCAACAAGATCCAGCACAGCGCGTCTCAGAATATGTCTACCAGCATCCCAAGACAGATGACACCTATGATCCGGTATATCAGCCAGCGTGTACAGTGAGTCAAAGACCCTACCTTGAATCACAGTACCTCGAGCAAGAAGGTATGCGGCAAAGTGATCGCGACCACAACTACCGCTCTACGGGACAAAAGCTACGACCTTCGCTTCAACTTAAAGGGACACCCTTCGCATCAGAGCGGTATTATACAGATTTTCCTAAGCCAGAAACTTCCAAAAGGTATGGTGATACACCACACACGCAGCATAACAGCACACCGGGTAGTGTTGGCGCCAACCATGCGGTCATGAACTTTGCTAAGTTCTTTGCTAAACGGGAACTGGTTACCAAGAGACTTATAAAGTTCACTGATCGACCTGAGAACTACAGGTCATGGCGAGCCTCCTTCCAGAACGCCATACGGGACTTAGATCTTTCCTGTAGTGAAGAGTTAGATCTCTTGGTAAAATGGCTTGGAAATGAATCTGCTGAACATGCCAAAAGAATCAGAGACATTAACATAAACTACCCGGGCAAAGGTCTAAAGATGGTGTGGGAAAGACTTGATGAATGTTACGGGTCAATAGAAGCTATAGAAAATGCTTTATATAAAAGAATTGAAACTTTTCCCAGATCAGCTGGTAGGAGTTACCAAAGGCTCAGGGAACTCAGTGACTTGTTAATAGAGTTACAGGTTGCTCAGGCAGAAGGAAATCTACCAGGGCTAGCATTCCTGGACACTGCCAGAGGTGTTAATCCGATTGTCCAAAAACTTCCTTATAACTTACAGGAGAAGTGGATCACACATGGTTCTCATTATAAACAGTCTCATAATGTACCATTTCCTCCCTTCAGGGTGTTTGTAGACTTTGTTGCTCAACAGGCAAGGATCAGAAATGATCCCAGTTTTGATTTTACACTGTCATGTCCCACTGCCCCTGGTGTCAAACCTCACAAAACACCAGTGGCAGTCCACAAAACTAATGTTGCTTCCACAGGTTCTCCTTTCAGGTCGTTCAAGCCTTATCAAGAAGGGAACAAACTGGAACACGTTAGCAAGCAATGCCCATTGCACAAGAAACCACATCCTCTACTGAAATGCAGAGCCTTCAGGGAGAAGTCTTTAGAGGACCGCAAAGAATTCCTCAAAGAGAACAACATCTGCTTCAGGTGCTGCACTACAACAACACACTTCGCCAGGAACTGTAAGGTCAGTGTGACATGCACAGAATGTGGGAGCACGGAACACAACATGGCTTTGCACCCTGGACCACCCTCTCAGGTATCATCCCAAGCAGAGGAGCATGACAGAAAGCAGATAGACACCGACGTAGACACTGCAATAGTCACTTCTCAGTGTACAGAGATATGTAAAGGACTTACAGGAGGGAAGTCCTGCTCAAAAATCTGCCTTGTCAGAGTTTACCCGGTCGGTTACCGAGACAAGGCGATCAAGGTATACGCAATCTTGGATGACCAAAGCAACAGGTCTCTAGCTAAATCCACCTTCTTCAACACATTCAACATCATAGGGCCTGGTTCTCCCTATTCCTTAAGAACATGTGCAGGTACCGTTGAGACGGCGGGGAGGAAGGCAGCTGGTTACAAAGTAGAGTCCATAGATGGTCAGACCTGCTTGTCTCTGCCAACCATACTGGAGTGTAATCACATTCCTGACAACCGATCTGAGATACCTACCCCTGAGGTGGCAGCACACCACCCCCACTTGAAGCGTATAGCTCACCTGATACCGGAGCTGGACCCAGAAGCTCCAATAGTCCTACTCCTTGGAAGAGACATACTACAAGTTCACAAGGCTAGAGGACAGATTAATGGACCCCAAAACGCTCCATACGCCCAGAGACTTGACCTAGGATGGGTCATCATAGGAGACGTCTGTCTAGGAGGGGTAAACAAGCCGACCTCGGTCTACAGTATGCTCACCAACACACTCGAAAATAGATGTCCATCCCTATTCCAGCCATGTCAGAGTAGTTTCCTGATAAAAGAATTTCCACAAAGCGATCCTGTGCCTTGTCCTTATGTGGATTCCTCCTGTGAAGATCATGCCTGTGATGGTGAGCAAGATCACCTAGGGTGCACAGTCTTCCACAGAACAAGAGAAGACAACAGGGTTGCAATGTCCATAGAAGACAGGCTGTTCCTGGATATCATGGATCAAGGAATAGTAAAAGACAAATCAAACAGCTGGGTCGCACATTTACCGTTTAGACCCCAAAGACGGCGCCTACCTAACAACAAGGAACTTGTTTACAATCGATTTATCTCCCTCAGACATTCAGCCCGAGAGGGTGAAACAAAGTACGGGTCAGATGTCAGGTCCTTTGTGGAAAGGGATTTCTATGTGGACGACTGTTTGAAATCTACACCCACGAATGAGACAGCAATCAGTCTCCTGAAAAGAGCTCAAGAGATGCTCGCCTTATCTAATTTGAGATTGCACAAAATCGCCTCCAACAGCTGTGAGTTAATGGAGGCCTTCTCACCCCAAGACCACTCAAGTGGTCTAAAGGACTTGGATCTTAGTACAGACTCCCTTCCCATGCAGCGAAGCCTTGGTTTGCTTTGGGATTTAAAGGCAGACACATTCACCTTTCAAATCAGCACAGACGAAAAACCCTTCACACGCAGAGGAGTCCTATCTACCATAAACAGCTTATATGATCCTCTGGGATTTGTAGCGCCAGTTACCATCCAGGGTAAAATGATACTAAGAGACTTCACCACAGAAAAGGCTGATTGGGATGATCCACTTCCCATGGAGAAAAAAGACCTGTGGACAGGATGGAGAAAGTCTCTTGAAGGTTTGTCCAGCCTTCAGGTAGCACGACCATATGCTTCCGTGTCATCAACTGAAGTCAAGATGCAAAGACTGTATATTTTCTGCGATGCTTCAGTCAAGGCGATTGCAGCTGTAGCGTACCTAAAGACTATAGATGTCAAAGAACAATGCCATGTGGGTTTCGTTATGAGCAAGACCAAACTGACACCACTCCGCGAGCACACGATACCCAGATTGGAACTCTGTGCTGCGGTGCTTGCAGTGGAGTTGGCTGAACTTATAACAACAAGACTACATCTGGAAATCGAGGAAGTTGAGTTCTACACAGACAGCAAGGTAGTCCTAGGATACATTTGCAACGAAATAAGACGCTTCTATGTCTATGTCAGCAATCGGGTACTTAGGATCAGGAGATCCACTTGTCCTAAACAGTGGCACTACGTGTCCACACACCATAATCCTGCAGACCATGCGATTAGATCTGTCGCAACAAGCCATCTTAAAGACACAGCATGGTTCACGGGCTCTGCATTCCTGTACCGTTCTATGTCTTGCAGCATCGAATCTGACTTGTTCGACTTAGTAGACCCGGATGCGGATGAAGAAATCCGACCTGAAGTATCGGTTCTACATACGGTGACTTCAGACCACCAACTCAAGTCTCATCGATTTGAAAGGTTCTCCACCTGGATGTCACTTGTTCGTGCTATAGCCTGTCTTGTTCATATAGCTCAATCATACAAGTCGACATTTCCGGTGAACCAGAAGCCATGCAAAGGTTGGCATCACTGTAAGCACGCATTTACTGTTCCAAATATGGAAAGGTCCAAAGACTTAATAATTCGCACTATACAAGGTGAAGGTTATGCTAAAGAGAGAGACTGCCTCAACAAAGGCAAAACAGTCTCCACGGATAGCGCTTTGAAGAAGTTTGATCCCATCATTGACAAAAATGGGCTGCTCAGAATAGGAGGCCGTCTTCAAGAAGCTAAAGTGGAATTTGGGGAGAAACATCCTGTAATAATTCCTGGACATCATCACGTCACGACCTTGCTTGTACGGCACCATCACATTCAAGTGAAACATCAAGGCCGATTGTTTACCGAAGGGAATCTACGAGCTGCCGGACTATGGATAGTCGTCGCTAAGAGGTGTGTGAGCAAGCTCATCTTACAACCAGTTGCATCGAAATGAGTGGTCATTGGGCCTCATCACCAACACATTCCCAAGCAAAGATGGGAACATACACAAAGCCGAAGTCAAAGTATGGAAGCTTGGCGAGTGCAATTTATTCCTTAGGCCAGTGGCGGAACTTGTTTTGTTGTTTTCACCTAATCTACCTAGTAGTGGCATCAGTTGACGCCAGGCGGGGAGTGTTCTGTCCAGCCAGGGTTTCATAACCATTTGCCATAGTCTGTCAATAATAGTCTATTAGCTAGGTAATAGCACCATCTAGTGGCGTTAAGTTGTACTACATCTTGTTATAATAATTCTGCCTTGTGGGTGGTACTACTCTTTGAGGGTTCTTGCAAGGCACTCTGGGAAGAGGAAGGGGCAGTCCTCAGTCTCCTGGACACAGAATCAGAGCTGCTTCTTCATGTCTCTCTTCTAAAACTCCACCATCTGTGTAACAGCATATCTGGTGAGTCACTTACCTCTGTAACTAGGGCATCTAGTATGCAGAGCTGTGTAGTTGTTTGTATTACTACTCAGGAAAGTTAACTGTGTAGATGTTAGACTGTTAGCTAGCCATGCAGTCCTATGTATAGGCAGTCATTGTACCATGTGCTTCACTGTTATGTAATGTATGATGCATGCAGTTCTTCTCTGTACTTATACATGTCCTTTTGTATTCTTATAGTTTTAACATATTTCTACAACCCTGTTTTGCCATCACATAATAAACCTGTTAAACTACATACAACAGGCCTTTTATTTGGAAGACAGGAATGGTTTATGCTGAATGTTGGACTACACACTGTATGAACGTGTAAGAAGACAGAACACTATATGTATTTGACATGTATTTACCGGCTGCTCTCAGTTCTGGCTGATTTAAAAAAATATATATATATTTTTTTTGCTGAAAAAGAAAAAAAAAATGTTATGGCAACTTTTCCAATAGCAATACTTCTGGTATGTCAGTGTCCATGTTGTGGGACTATGTGTGCACAGCTAGTAAGTATTTTGTGGCTGCAAATATGACCTGGAGGTTTTTCATGTTCGCCTGCCATTAAAATGAATGGGGCCCGCCGCAAACTTGTGGTTCGCGAACATTTGAGCGAGTTTGCACGAACCGTTCGCAAACCGTCCCAGCAGATGTTTGTCCATCACTAGTGAAGGGTCTGTGCCTGGGAGACAGGGAAGCTTTCCCATGATTTGACCTTGATCCAGAATGGGATAAAAAGTATATCAGAGCAGGAGGATTAAACTGGTTAAAATATGCACCGGGATATATGCCCTCAGGATCATCCCAGGCAGATAAAAAAATCTAGGAATCCTTTCCTTTCATATATGATGGAGCCTACCGCCCACCCCCTAATTATACACAGCAGGCTGTTTTGATATTCCCAAAACCTCATCAAAGTGTGTCTAATTTCCTATTTCCGAGCACTCATACACTCATTTCAGGATGAATGGTGGCTGGCCAGCAGAAGTGTACCTACCAAGGGGTGCTAAACTTTCAGATACATGTCCCGCAGGGCAGTACCCGAACTTCATATCCTTTGTATGCTCAATAACTGGCATGTGAGCCTTCAAAATTGGCACTTTTGATTTTTCCAGTTCGGATCCCATAGACTATAATGGGGTTCGAAGTTTGGCTCCAGACTTTTGCGGTATTCGAAAGTCTTGGTGCAAACCGAACAGGGGGCCATTTGGTCAATCTCTATTTGCTGGCAAGCTTAGTTGTTGAGGCTTTATATAGTAGCATCAACCATAGCCTGGGTCTCCAGGCGTGTGAGTACTTCTTTTTTTTTTTTTTTATTAAATTGTAAACAGTATTACAAACAGAATTACAATATGCAAGAGAGAAGAAAGAAAAAGGAAAAAAACAAAAAGGTGTAACAAGGTTGCAGTGTTGCACTGGCGAAGACATAAACTTATACAGTTACCAAGTTAATATGAGTTTTCAAAGTTAACTAGTAGTTGCAGCCTTTGTTGGAAGAGAAGAAAGCGCATTTAAAGATTTAAACAGAGGTTATCTGGGGTATAAGGACAAATGTTAAATGTCAGGGGCAGCAAAGAGTAGAGCGGGTGGCGACTAAGCAGGGAGTAGGCTAAAAGTATTGGTGGGTTGTGGGTAGGAGGGCAATGAGGGAGGGTCCTATGTAAGTTCACCAGGGCCTTCCTGGTGTGTAAGCCAGACTTTCCAATTTGCAGTAAAGGAGTGGACTTTAAAGTTTGCCTTTGCAAAGGCGTATTCAAGCCGGCAGTTTTAATTTAGTATAGAAAGTACAAAGTTGGGGGTTTGGTGTTTTTCCATTTCTTTGCAATGGCTAGGCGAATGGAAATGGAAATATGTTTAATGATAGTGTTGATATTTGAGGGCCATAGGTTAGAATCTATGCTGAGTAGCTACATCTGGGGTGTTAAAGGGAAAGAGAGGCCTAGAGAGGATGTGATGAACAAGTAAACGTCTGACCAGAGTTTTCCTAATTTTGGGCAGCTCCCCCAAATATGGAGCATGGAGCCATAGTGTCCACATTGTCTCCAGCAAGTAGATGGGGCATCTGGGTAAATGCGTGCCAGTCTGGTGGGGGTCAGATACCAGTTATGGAAAATCTTATTTGCGGTTTCCCAGTGAGATATGCAACGTGAGACTTTGCGGGAGGAATTCAAGGCCAGGTGCCATTGTTCATTGGTATAGGTTTTGTCTATCCATTGTTCCCAACTACACATCGAGGAGGATTTACCACATGGCTGGGTGTTCATGATGAGTTTGTAGATATGAGAAATCCCTTTTAGGAATGGCGTCGGCATGTTGTAGTAGTTGATTATGTTTGAAAATTTTTTTTTGCTGGATTAGCCAAAGTGCTGATCTCAATTGGAGGTACGTACATGTAGAATTGCTTGGTATTAATTGGGTATGTTGAGTAAAGTTGTTGAAAGGATTTGAGTGTGGAGTCTGAGTATAGAGTTCCTATATTGTTGATATCCGCTTTAGACCAAGAGGAGAAGGATGTTTTGGGGATGAGAAGCTCCAAGGCGTGATAGGCAAAAGTGAGAGTAATTCCGCTGGGATGCCTTTGGTCATTTGATGCGTCGCCTTCCAAACTCTGGTGTTGGCTGTGACAGTGTCTAAATAACATTTAGGTTGTTGCATGTGTAAAAGTAGGGCACTGAGTAGCTCCTTTGTAGATACTGCTAGGGCCGTGCTCTCGATTTGAAGCCAGGTTGGTTGATAGGATGTGAAGTGAGTACTTCTTAAATACTCAAGATATTGCATTTCAACAAAAAATATTATTTGAAAAAGGGGGACTGCTACGGGAACAGCATGTGCTCCCACTTATGCCAACCTCTATTTCGGGGTAATGAGTGAGATTCATAAATGAATGATGTGTTCAACCTGAAAGAGACCTTTAATGAATTTGTAACCTGATTTAATAACAACAACCTAGGGATGTTTTACACCAGTGATATTCAGGAAGACAGCCTCCTTTTTTAAGACATCAAAATAATGAGAGGCAACAATGGTACAATCAATATACAATATATTGTAAACCTACTTTAACTAACAGCTTAATTCATTGGAGAAGTCATCATTCCACCTCCTGAGGCGAGGTATTCCTACTGGGCAGTTTGTGCGGGTGAGAAGGAATTGCTCTTCAGAGAAAGCCCTTAAAACAGAGAGTGTACGACTCTTCGATCAGTTTCAATAGAGAGGGTACAAGCTGTGTGATCTCAAGAGGTCTTTTGAGAAGGTGAAAAGCATCCCTAAGATATCGTAGTTAAATCCAGGACGGAACATGACAGATGAAACAGGGGGCACATGGAGAATTGGCATCTATTGCAGACAATCAGGCCATATTTTTTATATCATTAAAAGGTACTGGCATGTCTTACATGACAATAAGGACTTTTCTGAGATATTACCACAGAGCCCTCAGATTATTTATAGAAAGGGTAGGAGTCCAAAAGACATGCTTGTTACATAACCACTTTAAAGAAAAACACCCGGTACCACATTGACCTCTAACGTGTCTACCAGTCAAACTGCAAGGAAGTTTCAAATGCGGTCACTGCAAAGCTTGTAAGTATATGCCAACTGTTAAATGTTTCACCAGACCAGAATTGTAAAACAATTAAAAATATGTCTTTGTACAATTGTAGTATGAACAGTGTAATATATGTAGCAAAGAGCCCCTGTCCACTCTTATATGTTGGCAAGACGATCCACCAACTATGACACAGAGTTCTGGAACATGTAAATGATACAGTTTAGGGCCCCTTTCTTACTGTCCGTCCGTCGGACGGATTCCGTTTTTCTCAGCGGGGGATCGAGCCGCCGATACCCCGCTGAGCAGGAGGATGACAGCTGTGTCTCCGTGCTGTGTGCGGAGACACAGCTGTCAGTTCCCCATGCATCTCTATGGGGGAAGTCGGATGGGAACGGACCGCCAGTCCGTTCTCATCCGATCCGATCCGCTGGATGGATGGAAAATAGGGTTTCCATCCGTCCAGATTTGACAGATCAGATCGGATCGGGTGTCAGCGGATATGTCTCCGCTGACATCTGATCCACCATAGAGGTGCATGGGGGGACCGTTCAGATCCGCCAAAAAAACGGACAGGTGGATCTGAACGGTCCGTTCTCATCTGATCCGATCCGCTGGACGGATGGAAAATAGGGTTTCCATCCATCCAGATTTGACAGATCAGATCGGATCGGGTGTCAGCGGACATGTCTCCGCTGACATCTGATCCACCATAGAGGTGCATGGGGGGACCGTTCAGATCCGCCAAAAAAACGGAGGGCCCTTTCACACGGCGTTCCATATGTCCACAAATCATCCTATTTTTTTGCGGATGATTTACAGACATAATGAATGTCTATGGCATTGCGGATGTCAGTGGATGACCATCCGCTGACATCCGATTTTCTTCCTTTCAGTTCTGTTCCATTTTTTGAAACGGAACAGAACCCTATTTTTCCTCCGTTAAAAAAAAAAAAACGTAAAGGAAGCATAATCGGATGTCAGAGGTATCATCAGTGTCATCCGCTCCGTGAAAAAAAAAAACAAGTGTCATCCGCTCCGTGAAAAAAAAAAGGACCTGAGTGGAGCCAAAAAACTGAACGGCCGTGTGAAAGAGCCCTTACACTTATGGCGCTTTTCCACTGCATGGAACCGTACCGGTTCGGCACGCTTTTGTGCTTTTCCACTGCTGGTACCGCATGGTATAGGGTCGGAACGGTTCGGTACGGACGGTACGGTACGGTATAGGTTTGCTTTTCCACTGCATGGAACCGAACGGTACGGTATGGTACGGCTCTGAAAAAACAGTACCTACTCGATTGTGGTTCCAACAGGTACCAAACTGGTACCATATCCCACAATCCTTTGCATGCAGGCACTACTAGCCACTGATTGGTCAGAGAATCACACCAACCCCGTTGTTATCCCACCCACTTTACTACTTTAGTGGAAAAGCAAACCTATACCGTACCGTACCGAACCGTTCCGACACTATACCATGCGGTACCAGCAGTGGAAAAGCAAACCGGGCCAAGCAGGGCCGAGTAGAGCCGAGCCGGTACTTGCAGTGGAAAAGTGCCATTAAAAAGCACAGACCAATCGTTAGGCATATCTGGCACAAGCACAATGGACAATCTGATTGCTTGTGCTTCTGTGCTCTCCAACAGGTCAAATTGGGTCAGAGGAAAGGTGACTTGGACAAAGAAACTGCTTAAAATATAGGCAAGATGGATATTTTGCTTGGAATCTCGTTCCTCACATGGGCTAAATGAAGGCTTCACCTACCTCCCCTTTGTGGGCGAATAGTTCCGCTTTAAAGCAGCCCCCTTTTTTTATAAATACATTTCATTTGAGATATGAGGTGTGTTGGATAATAAATGGTGACTAGTGATAATTTAAGTTTGGCTTCTTTTACAAAACATGGAGTATTATAACTGCCAATCATGAGGAAGTTAATGGCCTCATTATTGGGCAATTTATTAGGATTACTCCATATTGAGGTATTATAATTGCCCTTAAACAGTACAAATATAGCAGGGAACAATGATATGAGAATTTAGATAAACTCCCATTTTGATAAGACTTTTAAGCCTCGTAATATGGTCATTTATATCTAAGTGTGAGACTCTCTCTCAGGGGCGTATCTACAGCATTTGGCACCGGGGCGGATCCTATATCTGACCCCACCTACCTATGTGTAGCGAGGTTGGCTCTGCTCTCTCTGGTAGTAGATGAAATCAAGGCAGTTCTCCACAATGCCACTATTGCACAGGTCTGATACCAGTGTGAGCACTTTCATACAGATCTCCTGCTCCCTATCCCCATGCATTCCCTACCACCATCCTTGTGAAGCCGGAATCTTGGGTTGCTCTTCTGGACCTCTCTTAACCTCTTCCCACCGAAGACGGCAGAGAATGTTTTTTTTTTTTTTTTTTTTCTGGAATATGTTAATTGTGCATCTTAAAATTGTACTTACAATATTATAATAGAATAAAAATGTTACTGTTAAAAAAAAAAACCCAGCTGATCCAGATTAAGTGCAGACTAGGCACAAGAAGTGCTTGTAGATGTATACAGGAAAAAATGTTTTAAAAGCATTCGTTGGAGTTCAGCTTTAAATTATTAGTCAAGTCCAGATGGAACTCGGTGCCAGTTCTTAGCAACCAGCGACATTACCCTGGCTCATTCACATAGCTCCCAACTGTCCCTGATTTTGACAAACTGTCCCTGTTTTAAAATAAAGTCCCTCTGTCCCTCTTTCCTCCTGTGTCCAATATTTTTGTCTGATCTATATAGTTTTTTTTTTTTTTTCCCAACATATATAGTTTTATATAAAATGCACTACTTATCTATCATAAAGTGTTTTCCCAGTGTTAAACCTTTCATCTAATTTCTAAATTGCTGAGTTTGTAAATTTAAAAAGCAAGTATGAAGGAATAGTTTTAATAATTCTCCTTAAAGGGGGCATGTGGCGGGGGTGTGTCCTATGCATAAATACATTATACACTTGCTAATAGGGAAATCCTCATTCCCATCTCAAAAAGTTGGTAGGTATGCATTAATTTGCTGGCTGGAAATCCCCAGCCATGTAAGCATTGGGGCAGGGATAGCACCAACATCACTGACCAAATATAATGTCCATATCCATAGCTGATCAATGGTGTTCCCTCTTTTTTACTTTTAGTGCTGGGGACCAGGGGATGAAATGTGGTGATGAGTGTAGTTACTGGAGCGAACTCGGTTGGCAGGCGTCGTTCATTATGACATGAAGCTGCATCACTAAACAATGTGATTGTCGATGGATTTCTTTTTTAAATAAAGAACTTGTTTTATTTTATTTTTTTTTTTTTATTTTATAATAATTACCATTTTAGGATTTTTTTCTTTCATTAACTTTATTGCTATCACAAGGGGGCTAAGAAGTTGGGATTATGACAGCTCTGAACCCAGAAATGCTCCAAACTGACCACTTCCCGTTCACGGTCTGTAAAGGACATTGGGAATGGATGATCTTTGATTTCCTCCTGCTTGCCATCCTGACACCGCTTGTTGTGGTCCCAGGCTCCTATGAGGAGCAGTTGAGGCTGAAAACCATGGGAAGAGGGGTGAGGTTCCAGCAAGAGTGTGTGGGGAGGTGAGAGCTGGCACCAAAAGTGTTATGTAAAAATGATTGTACTGCCCAAATATCTGTTGTGTAAAAAACCTTGAGTCTGCTGAACAAAATAGAAACACGCTGGTGGTTACATTCACAAGGATGACCAAGAATGAAAAGTTTGCTGTGTTCAAAGGCAGCTAAATGCCGTCTCTGAATGCAACCACACTTTGTGCTATGGCCACATTGCCAGTTTGTGTATAGCCAAAATGCCACAGATTTTCTGACCTTGGATGCACACTGGCTGCATCCAGGGTCAGTTGGATGCTCTATTCGCAAGCAACTGCTCAGATGAGCATGCAGGCAGAGCTTAGTACCACTGGCTAAAGTCTGTAGACAGAGTCTGTAGACAGGTAGAGGTTAATGCTGCCTCAGTTGGGAAGGGCACTGTTAATTCTGTTCCCCGGTTTTCTTTTGGTGGACATTGCTGGGTCCGACCCACTGGTTCTGTGTGATATAATAGGAACAGATTGTCTGCAACCAGATGGCCTGGGGTCTGGAGCTGGGAGCTAGAGAGATGCACTGCCCAACGCCATTACAGGAATCTTGATCGCCAGTGCCGTGCTAGAATTGGAATTCCCGCTATAAGGGGAGACTGCTGGGACTTGCAGTTTCCCCTTGAAGAGCCCTTAGATGGAGTCTCCCAAACATGGACTTTCATCCTATGCAGGTATGCTGGGACAGCCACAAGCCTAAAGTTCGGGACTAGGGATATTAAGAAAAGACTGCACCTTGTGTTGGACTGTTACCTGTAAATGTCATCATGCTAAATTATTTAATTAAAGCTCTTGAAACTTTTAATTTGCTTGGTCTAAACAAGGGGTGTAATGCAAGTAATCAGCACATCTAATCTAAAGCTTGGGTCACTATGCACATTGGGTTATGAAGATAACGGTACAAGAGTAATACTGTCCAGTGTGAAGATACAGTGGGTACTAAGAGTAACAAAGGTTTCTCTAACAGCCTGTCATAAGTGTGTACATGTGGCAGGTGAGATAACCTCTGGCAGCAAAGGGAGATGATGTCAACACTCCTTCTGCAGCGATCCGTCTCTCATAGGAACAGGAGCAGATCTGCATCAATGAGGCCCTCAAACTGTACACAGGTATGGAAGAGGAAGAGTGAGGCAGCAGTAATAAGCTGGTCAGGTGGCAAGGGCTCTGCGTGTCCCTCCTAATTGCACAAGTAACCGTGGTGGTGTATATTATGGGAGTATTTATTAAAGTCCAGTCATCTGTTCAAGTAAAGGTAGCCCATGTGTAAGATATTGATTCTATCCAAAGTGCCTAGCATAGCCCAGAAGAACCCTTCCAGGGCAGGTTTCTCATGTAACACTTGCTTGGCACCCAACGAGGAGGAGACAATCACCCCATCACCCTTCCCTCAAGTCTTTGGAAGGTAATCCAATGTTACTACATATGAAAACACTACCACCCTAATTGACTTCCAGCTTAGGCCTCTCAGTCTAGCATTAGTCTAGGTGATCAAGTTGCTACTGGTGGGTTGATGTTATTGGATGACCCCCACTCCAGTAACTCAGATTAGACATCTCAAGGGGAGGCAATAAATGTTTTTTATGATCCACTCTCCTAGATCATTTACTTTTGCTGTTTTACCAGCTTCAAGTGTCACACTGATAACTGACCCCCATCTTTGCATAAAGGGAAGGCTGGAAGTGTTCATTCCAAAAACAGCAGTGCTCAGCTTGCTCAGCTTGCTACTTGTATGGCCTATAGCACAATAGAACCACTACGGAATACCATATCATTTTAACAGGACATGATGGCTGAGTAGCAGCCATAATAATTCACCTGCAGGAAAATGTTCCCTTCCTTATGATTTTATCCAGAATGTCTCTGTCATAACAGGCCAGATGCCAAGCCATCTGTACTGCTCAACAGCTTGTTTCTTTTAATTAGTAACCTGTAGAATTTGACTCTTATCCAAACACATTTCATTTCCAATATATTGTTTGCAGCAGACCCCAACATTCCTGTGCAACTTTTGACTACCACTTAAGGCTATGCATGTATTTTTAAGCTCTTCATATGACATTGCCAATGAGCATTCAGGTACTTAACCTTGGTCTTTAATCCAACCCTTTGAAATTAGTTTCCTAGCCTAACATTTAAAATTAATACCTAATGGAGTCTTCACATTTAACCCTATTTCTTCCCTAATTCTAACCATTAATATTACCAAGTCTTAACATATAACCCTATGTGCCTGTATTTGTGTGTGCCTGTAACTTTAAAGCAGTAGTACACTTTAGAATTAAAAAAAAAAATCCTTCTGCAAAGTCATATCATAATGTGCTAGTATGCATCACCACTTCTACCGAAAACATCCCCTCTTGGGCTCGGACTGGCCGGACCACATTTTGCCTCTCAAGAAAGAAGCTGTCGGGATCAGTTCTGCTACAATCTGCTGTTCAGCTGTGTGCATTTCTGATCCGGCTGTCTTCTGCCGGGCTTATTGTGAATTGTTATATTCTGACTAAAATACAAATTCTGTCTATTGTAACTGGACTGTGTGTGAGGTATTGTTGCTACCTCACTACACCCATTGACACTTGGCACCTCTAGGATTATCCCTGGCCCTGGGATTCAACATGCCCTTGGCAAAATAGGGGGAGAGGCTAGAGAACGATGCAAGCCTGTACCAGGTTCCTGCCCAGCTGATCGCTGAGCTAGCCATTAAGTCTTTGGAGGATGACGTCTCACAAGCATTGATGGCTCTGATGGAAGAGGACCAGGCCACATTGGAGCAAATCATGACATGCCTAGAGGGCATGTTCGGAGAAAACATAATGGTATGTGGGCTGAGGCACGGATTCTTTGTCTGGAGACAGCAGGAGGACGAGAGTCTCATGTTCTGTACTTCACGGTGGGGCTTTAGCTAGTGAAGATCTAGATTGATGACCAAGTGCTGAATCGGGTAGGGGTGGTGGTAAATCATGGCTCAGTCAGCTCTTCTGTGCCCACTGTTTTGGGCATGAATGTGTTAAAAGACTTGGACTTGCCCTGCTTGCTGGCCAAGTCTGAGTGTTCTGGCCCACGGGCATAGGGCTATGGTCTGCAGTTGTGTTGCTCAACATTATCCGGGGCTGCCAGGCTCAACAGAAAGTGACCAGAAGACAACCTGCACAGGTCGAGCTTGACTGAACACTCCCCAAACAGAAGCTTCTACAGGCACCCGTACAAGAGGTAGTTTGCCCCCCCCCCCCCATCGGGGGCCCACAAGAAGCTGAAAAGGGCCACCTTGATGATAGAACCCTGTAAGGGCTGCATGGTGCCTGGAGAGTGGCTAGTTACAAGCACCCTCTCCAAGTTTCACAAACGGAAGGTACTGGGGCAGCTTATCAACCTGGGAACCACTGCAAATACACTCCCCAACCATTTCACCCTATAAGACTTGTACATGTTACGCTGTCGCTGCACCTCAGAAGCTCAGCTTGGGGTGGAGGCCACATGTTCCCCTGTTTTGGACAGCTATGGCCTCGCTGGATGAGTCACAATACAAGCTATTGCTGAAACAGCTGGACATTCCTTTTCAGGACTATACCCTGCTATACAAACTGCTAGAGAAGCACCTGTTGGTCTTTGCCACCAGCCCGGAGGAGTATGGGTACATAGAGGCCATTGACCATCCAATACATACGGGGGATGTTACACAAATACAAAACGGTGTTGCAACAATACCCCAGCCCTGTGCCAGGAGGTAAGGGACTTGCTCCACAAAGTGGGGTAATCTGATGAGGAAGACGGAAGTCTGAGATTTTGTATGGACTAGTTGAATGCCTGTACCCACTGAGACTACCAATGCCTACCCATTACTCCCTAAGAAGGAATCACTAATGGCTTTGAGGCAGGTCAAGTATTTCTCTATCCTCAACTTGGCGAGCAGCTACTGGCAAGTCCCAGTAGGAGATCTGGATCATGAAAATACTGCCTTTATCATGCCCTTGGGACAGTTTTTAGTTTAATCACATGCTTTTTGGGCAGAGAAATGCCCCCAACACTTTTCAACACTTAATGGAGAGGTGCTTGGAAGGCTTCACTTCTGAGACTTTGCTAGTTTATCTGGATGATATATTAATTTTCTTAGAAACTTTTGAGGACCATGTTCAATACCTAGCCTGGGTGTTGGTGAAAAATACCAAGAATAAGAGAGAAAATAAACTGGAAATAAAATGGGAGCTTAAATGCCCATACACACGATACGAAAATCGGAAGGGAAATTTAATTCGATGAACGATCTGCCAATTTTCGAATTGTTAGTGCTTTCGACAGCCGATAACGGATTTTCGGATGACAAAAACTGGATGTGCAGGCTATGAAATTTTTATTGTACGTCAACACAACGTCCGATTTTCGTTTAACTAGTACAGTTTTCATCTGAAAAAAATCGTAAGAGCAAGATTAGGCATGCTCAGTAATGAAAGAACACATACAAAACAATTCAACACATGACATCACTTCTGAAGTTGAATTCTGTTGTACAGGAAATTTCATATGAAATTAACCTCTTCACTTTCGACGTGAGACTAGCATGCAACAAAAAACGGACGACAGATCGTTCGATAATCTGATCGTGTGTACGTGGCTTTACCCTTATCCAGTGGAAAAGCAGCCCTTCCCTCCAGCTCTGGTGTATGATGTAGTCCCAGAAGGGCCTAACCAAATCAAGAGACCTCTTTACCGTAACTAGCTGACACCTTGTGTGCTGAGGTGTTGACTGTTCTACCAGACAGGCTAAAGATGAGTCATTTAACTCCATGTATATTCCACAAGTACAAATGCTGCCATGAACCTTACATCGAAGGCGGGTTGGTTCGATGGGAAAACTTTACTCTTCACCTTTTGAATACCTGGTAGCTTTCATAGGAACAAGTCTTGAGGCTCCACCCTGCCCATTGGACCTTCAACCACCAATCCAGTAAGACATACACCCCTTTCACATTAAGCTCACATTTTAATGCTTTTTCTTTCACGCCTTAGCCATGTAGACTAGGGATCAACCGATATTGTTTTTTTTGTTGCCGATACTGATATTTTGGCCATCGCATATTGGTATCAACTGATATGGGCCGATATTTTGTGTGACGGGTGTTTAGTATGTGTAATTCCGCTCACCACTTCCTGGCAGGCGGCTATACTGGTCAAGATCAGCTGATTTCAGAAGCTGGATTCTCACACAGGCCACAGTCTCTCATCTCAAACCCTGAAGATACATCGATTCCTTCTCTCAACTCGGTTTCTGAAGGCAGCTCCAACAGGCTCAGATGCAGGTTCTTGCCCTCTCCCTGATGTGGAGGAACAGACACAGCAGTAGGTCCTCTTAGTTCCTCTAATGGCTGCAGTCCCTCAAATGTGGGTGTGGCTGTGATGTGAGTGGCTCTGAGGAAGAGGCAGAGCCTCGAAACGCGTCAGACGTCATCTCATCGGATTATGGATTTTCATATGGACTATTCCTGACACTGGAGCAACTGAGCTTGTTATGATCATTTTACACCTGTGTTTGTGAGTAGCCATTTTATATGTTGCATAAATAAAGCCTATTATTGAGGATAATGCGCTAGGTCGGAGCGCCCTTTCTTTGTTTCTTTTTGCCTCAAATGTGGGGCACAGAGCCTGACAGCAGGTCCATCCTAGTCTTTCTTTCCTGGATTGCCTCGATCTTGACAAATTTGCCTGGGAAAACAGTGCACCTTCTCCTAGTCACACAGTCCTTATGGGAACTGAAGCCCGTTAACTAAAAACCTCCATTGACAAGTATGATGAAGCACCTCTTTAGGAACTACTATTCCCAGTGTCCTTGCGCCTGCACAGTGAGTCCTCGGTGATGTTCCCATTGACCGTCCCTCTGCTACCCTTTGATAGGATCTGATCTGTCACTGCAGGATGGAGGGGGTGAGAGCAGAAAGTGAGCGAGGTTTACACAGATCCCACTCTTATAAGGATTCCTTTGGGGGTTAGCGGGAAGAACCGAACACACATTTAGGCACTCTCAGTGCTGTATAGCCATTGCGTACAGTTAACAGTGGCGGGAGATGAGCGAGACGGCACCTGCAACTCTGCTAATTACCGAGAGAAGAACTGGCATTAGCACCCACTGCCTGCTTTAGTATACAGCTCCTATTGGGGGGTTCTGCTGCACCTGGCTAAACTGTCAAAAGAGAAGTGCACACATCCACTGGATGGGTGATTAGGGTGTAATTTAGAATAAATGGCACTTCATCACTCCAGTGCACTTAACATGCTTTATCGTGCATTGTGGTAATGCACTTATTACCATAAAAGCAGATGTGAGCGGGCCCTTCAATAGCATGTGTAAAAGGACTCCTGCTAGGTTTTTATTGCTTTCCCTCTGGGGGAGATCCACCCTCTATAAAAAAAGAAAGGAAGCAATTGCAAATCCAAAATGTTATAGTCACAGGAAAAGAAGATGAGGGGAAATCTTCAAGTGGGGACAGTTCTGGTGACAACTAAGAACGGATTCCACTTATGTTGAAGAGAGTTATGGCACTTTTCCACTGCAAGTACCGGCTTGGCTCTACTCGGCCCTGCTTGGCCCTGTTTGGTTTTCCACTGCATGGTACCGCATGGTACGGTGTTGGAACAGTTTGGTACGGTTTGGTATGGTTTCCACTAAAGTAGTACTAATACTAAAGTAAGTGGGTGGGATAACAATGATTCTCTGACCAATCAGTGGCTAGTAGTAACTGCATGCAAAGGATTGTGGGATATGGTACCAGTATGGTACCTCTTGGAACCACAATCGAGGTGGTACTGTTTTAGAGAGCCATACCGTTCGGTTCCATGTAGTGGAAAAGCACCGCCATACCGTACCGTATCGAACCATTCCTACACCATACCATGCGTTACCAGCAGTGGAAAAGCACAAAAGCGAGTCGAACTGTTCGGTTCCATGCGGTGGAAAAGCCCCATTAGTGGTGGAAGCCAAACAAAATACCTGTTACTTCTTGGAAGGGAGGAGCATGTGACTTACTCTATCTGACAGTGCTGGCTCAATCAGTGCTGTCACGCAAGAAGCCCAGTGTAAGCTACAGCCCTGCGATTTGTAGCCTACATGGAACTTATCTTTACTCCTGTTGAATAAATAGAGGGTTAGGGGAATGAAAGCATGGTAGGTAGATACTGCTGTGAGGGCTAAATTAAAGTGAACCTATTGTTTGGCCCATGCAGGTAAAGTATAGGGATGATCGAACGGTTCGGGTCGACCATCGGTTCGACCCGAACATTGGATGTTCGATATTCGGCCGAATACCGAACTTTTTGCGGCAAAAGTTCGGTATTCGGCCACCAGAACCGCCCAAAATGCACTGGGACAGGAACTGGGCTTTAAAAGCCCGTGATTGGCCCAGAAACGTCTGCAAAAGCCAATGAGGGGGCAGGAGTCTCCTAGGAACGTGATTGGAGTGACTACGGGGACCAGAGGCCAATCAGGAGTGAATACGCCCCACACTATATAAGATGGCCCCGCCTAACCCCTAGCACAGTTATCCAGAGCCTGTTGAAGAGAGTTGAAGCAGTTCTGTCTGACTCCTGCTTGCTACACTACATTTCCTACATATCGAGTGGTTCTAAAGCTCCATATAGCAGAATTGTATTTAGCTTACAGCCAGTGTAGTTAGATACAGCGATTGTGCTGGTTCTTAGAGTTAAAAAAAAAAAAAAAAAAAAAAAAAAAAAAAACTTAAGGGACAGTGTCAGTCTTCTGCTGTATGGAGCTTTCTATTTAGTGGAAAGGGATATCTAGTGTAGTTAGGGAACTTTGTACTACATTAGTTAGATTTGAAAATTTAGTTTCTGTAGGGAAAGTGTGAGGGTTCTGTTTAGTGAGCACGTGGCACAGTGCTGCTGTATCACAGCAGGTATACGTGCTTGCTAGGCAGCAAAATACAGTGACAACTTAACGCCTGTTGTTCAAAGCGTTAGGTGCACTGTACAAAAGCCTTTGCAACTGTGCGTGACACGGAACTGCTGTGCTGTATCCAGCGACAACTGTGGGTCGCATAGCAGTGTGCGTTTTTCACCGCACACAGTTGCCAACGCATCAGTGACAACCTAACGCCTGTTGTTCAAAGCGTTAGGTCCACTGTGCAAAAGGCTTTGCTACTGTGCGTGAACCGCAACTGCTGTGCTGTATCCAGCGACAACTGTGGGTCGCATAGCAGTGTGCGTTTTTCACCGCACACAGTTGCCAACGCATCAGTGACAACCTAACGCCTGTTGTTCAAAGCGTTAGGTCCACTGTGCAAAAGGCTTTGCTACTGTGCGTGAACCGCAACTGCTGTGCTGTATCCAGCGACAACTGTGGGTCGCATAGCAGTGTGCGTTTTTCACCGCACACAGTTGCCAACGCATCAGTGACAACTTAACGCCTGTTGTTCAAAGCGTTAGGTGCACTGTACAAAAGCCTTTGCAACTGTGCGTGACACGCAACTGCTGTGCTGTATCCAGCGACAACTGTGGGTCGCATAGCAGTGTGCGTTTTTCACCGCACACAGTTGCCAACGCATCAGTGACAACCTAACGCCTGTTGTTCAAAGCGTTAGGTCCACTGTGCAAAAGGCTTTGCTACTGTGCGTGAACCGCAACTGCTGTGCTGTATCCAGCGACAACTGTGGGTCGCATAGCAGTGTGCGTTTTTCACCGCACACAGTTGCCAACGCATCAGTGACAAATATGCCTGGTAGACCAAGAAAAGGCATACGTGGCCCTGCTGCGGAAAGGGGCACAGCTTCTAGGGTGTCTAGAGGCAGGGGTGGACGTGGTGGTCAGTCCTCAGCCAGGCCACCATTTGGATTGTTCTCCGGCAGTGGCCAAGCTATACGTCCACAGTATGTACAGGAGGTGGTGGACTATATGAACAAACCCTCATCATCGGCATCATCTGCAACTACAGTGACCCAGGCAGAGAAAAGTGGTCAGTCTTCTGCAGTTGTCAGAACAAATACAGATGAGTCCATGTCCACCTCATGTCCTCCCTTAGACCCAATTTCAGACATGGCAGAGGAGTCAGCTGAGCTGTTTGACCACAGTGTCGGCCATCTACTCCAGCCTGATGCTCAGTCCTTTATGGAGTCTGATGTTGGGTCTGAGTTTGAGGAGGAGGCAGAGCAAACAAGAGGGGAGAGCAGACGGCCCGCTCCATCTAAGGCCGCACCTGTTGTCTCCCAGGCCAGGCCTGATGCTCAGTCTTTGATAGAATCAGATGTTGGGTCTGAGGTTGAGGAGGAGGCAGAGCAAACAAGAGGGGAGAGCAGACGGCCCGCTCCATCTAAGGCCGCACCTGTTGTCTCCCAGGCCAGGCCTGATGCTCAGTCTTTGATGGAGTCAGATGTTGGGTCTGAGGTTGAGGAGGAGGCAGAGCAAGCAAGAGGGGAGAGCAGACGGCCTACTCCATCTAAGGCCGCACCTGTTGTCTCCCGGGCCACTATACACACCTCATCTTGCTGGGCCTTTTTTGAGACATCCCATGCAGATAAAACAGTTGCGATCTGCAAGATTTGTAAGAAGGGTATAAAACGTGGCAAAAATGTCAACCACCTGGGTACAAGCTGCCTAAACAGGCATTTGACAACCCACCACTCGGCCCGTTGGCAGGAGCATTTAAAGAACCCACAAAAGGGCCAAAGATTGGTCAGTCGGCCTCCTAGTTCTCCTCGCGCTCCTCCTCATGCTCCATCTGCTCCACCTGCTCCACCTGCACATCAGTCTGTTCCTGGCCCTGCTATAGTCACTCGTCACCTGTTGGCAGCCTCCACTGGCAGGGATGATGATATAGCAGGCAGTGTCGCATCTACCTCCAGCACACCACCAGCTGTATCATCTAGACGCCAAATTTCGATTCCACACATGCTGGAACGAAAAAAAATGTATACTCCCCGCCACCCACATGCCCAGCGTCTAAACAGTAGTTTGGCTAAACTACTGGCTCTGCAACTATTACCATTTAACCTGGTAGAGTCTGCTCCCTTCCGTGACTTCGCAAAATGTGCAGTTCCACAGTGGCAGGTGCCAAGTCGGCATTACTTTTCCCGTAAGGCCCTGCCATCCCTATACCAACATGTGGAAGGCAATGTAGTGTCATCCCTGGCCAAGTCAGTCAGCCGTAAGATACACTTGACGGCTGACACTTGGTCAAGCAAACATGGGCAGGGACGGTACATTTCTGTCACTGCTCACTGGGTGACACTGCTTGCCAGTGGAAGGGATTGTAGCCAGGGCTCGGTGCTGCAGTCAGTGTTGCCCCCACGTCTGCAAACAGCTGGTGGTGTCGCTGATCCGGGTAGATCGATCACTTCTACCCCCTCCTGCTCCTCCTCCTCTACCTCCTCCATGCCCTCCTCTGCAGAATGGTCCTTTGAATATGATGAGATACCACGTAAACGTTCAAAGGGCTATTCTATGTCTCAGGCCAAAAGGTGTCACGCAGTGCTGCAGCTTGTGTGTCTAGGGGACAGGCAGCACACTGCCCCTCAGATTCTTGGGGCTCTGCAGGCACAGGCCCAGAGGTGGTTGACACCACGCCAGCTGCAGCCAGGGATGGTGGTTACTGATAATGGGTCAAACCTCCTGGCCGCCCTTCGTCAGGGAAAGTTAACCCATGTGCCATGCCTGGCGCATGTCCTGAATCTCGTGGTACAGCGGTTTTTGAACTCGTACCCGGGAATGCAGGATGTGCTAAGGATGGCAAGAAGGGTGTGCAGTCACTTCAGGCGGTCGTACAGTGCCACTGCACGTTTGGCCGAAGTGCAGCGCGAGTTTCACCTGCCGGTACACCGCCTCATCTGTGACATGCCCACCCGCTGGAACTCCACCTTGGCTATGCTGCAGCGCCTGTACACGCAGCAGAGGGCCCTCAATGAATACCTATGCGAGTACGGCACCAGCACTGGCTCTGCGCGCCTGGGCTTCTTTTCACCACGGCAGTGGCTTTTGATTAAGGATGCATGCGCTGTCCTCTCGCCATTTGAGGAGGCCACAAGGATGGTCAGCCGGGACAGCGCATGCATCAGTGACACCCTACCGGTACTGTTTTTGTTGGAGCACACTCTGCGTGGCATTATGGACAGGGCACTGGAGGCAGAGCAGCAGGAGGAAGAGGAGGACTTCCTTGCCTCTCAAGGCCCCCTTTATCCTGAGAATCCTGACCCCATTATGCCTAGCTCCCAGAGGCCCGAGCAGGATCCAGGGGTGGAAGAGGAGGAGGAGGACGATTCTGCGGGAACTTTTGCAGGGTTTGAGGAGGAGGAGGAGGAAGACATGCGGCAATCTGCAAGGCCTAGTTTGACTCCCTCGGGACACTTTGGAGTAGTACGTGGCTGGGAGGAGGAGGAGCCCGTTGAAGATAATGTCGTTATGAGTGACCCCGAGGAGTCAGCTTCTCAGGCCTTCGCTAATTTGCGACGCATGGGAAACATCATGCTCCAGAGCCTGCGAAAGGACCCCAGAATCAAGGCCATTAAAGAGACTAACCACTATTGGTTGGCCACCCTACTTGACCCCCGGTACAAGTGTAAAGTCTCGGAGCTTTTCCCATCCACCCATAGAGTCCACAGGATCAAATCCCTTGAGGACAGTCTCAAGAGGAATCTGGTGAACATGTTCCCCGACTCCCGTAGGGTGCAGGGGCGGGGACAACCTACCATGGATTCTACTGGTGGTCACGAGAGGAGCGTTGGAGAAGGCGTGCGGTTGACGGATGCCTTTCGGTCTTTTTTTAGTCCTCACCGCCCAGGCCTCTCAGCTGCCACATCGCATCGACAGCGTCTGCATCACATGGTGGACGATTACGTGAGGGCACAAAGTGACACAGAGGGCTTTTCATGTGACGAATCCGATCCACTGGCATACTGGGTCTTAAGATTAGACCACTGGCCAGAACTGGCCCAGTATGCCATGGAGTTGTTGGCCTGCCCTGCTTCCAGTGTCCTATCGGAACGGGCATTCAGCGCAGCAGGAGGATTCGTCACAGACCATCGAACTAGACTCTCCACCGACTCAGTCGACCGTTTGACATTCATTAAGATGAATCAGTCGTGGATATCAAGCTTTGATGCACCTGATGCAGACCTTGTAGACTAGGCTATCGTTGTGATGTGGCAGTTGAGCCTCAGTTTAAGCCTGGACCATGGTGCCACCCTCAAACCCTCCTCTCATTCTCTTTACGTTCACAGAACCTCATTTTGGTTATGACAAAAACGACAATGTTTGCGCACCTGTTCCACAGGTGCACACCTTTACAATTTTTGGGCCTCCTTCAACACCAGCTCTTTGGGGTTAAGGTGGGGAGGCTATGCTAAAACAAAAACGACAATGTTTGCGCACCTGTTCCACAGGTGCACACCTTTACAATTTTTGGGCCTCCTTCAACACCAGCTCTTTGGGGTTAAGGTGGGGAGGCTATGCTAAAACAAAAACGACAATGTTTGCGCACCTGTTCCACAGGTGCACACCTTTACAATTTTTGGGCCTCCTTCAACACCAGCTCTTTGGGGTTAAGGTGGGGAGGCTATGCTAAACAAAAACGACAATGTTTGCGCACCTGTTCCACAGGTGCACACCTTTACAATTTTTGGGCCTCCTTCAACACCAGCTCTTTGGGGTTAAGGTGGGGAGGCTATGCTAAACAAAAACTACCATGTTTGCGAACCTGTTCCACAGGTGCACACCTTTACAATTTTTGGGCCTCCTTCAACACCAGCTCTTTGGGGTTAAGGTGGGGAGGCTATGCTAAACAAAAACTACCATGTTTGCGAACCTGTTCCACAGGTGCACACCTTTACAATTTTTGGGCCTCCTTCAACACCAGCTCTTTGGGGTTAAGGTGGGGAGGCTATGCTAACACAAAAACGACAATGTTTGCGCACCTGTTCCACAGGTGCACACCTTTACAATTTTTGGGCCTCCTTCAACACCAGCTCTTTGGGGTTAAGGTGGGGAGGCTATGCTAAACAAAAACTACCATGTTTGCGAACCTGTTCCACAGGTGCACACCTTTACAATTTTTGGGCCTCCTTCAACACCAGCTCTTTGGGGTTAAGGTGGGGAGGCTATGCTAACACAAAAACGACAATGTTTGCGCACCTGTTCCACAGGTGCACACCTTTACAATTTTTGGGCCTCCTTCAACACCAGCTCTTTGGGGTTAAGGTGGGGAGGCTATGCTAAACAAAAACTACCATGTTTGCGAACCTGTTCCACAGGTGCACACCTTTACAATTTTTGGGCCTCCTTCAACACCAGCTCTTTGGGGTTAAGGTGAGGAGGCTATGCTAAAACAAAAACGACAATGTTTGCGCACCTGTTCCACAGGTGCACACCTTTACAATTTTTGGGCCTCCTTCAACACCAGCTCTTTGGGGTTAAGGTGGGGAGGCTATGCTAAACAAAAACTACCATGTTTGCGAACCTGTTCCACAGGTGCACACCTTTACAATTTTTGGGCCTCCTTCAACACCAGCTCTTTGGGGTTAAGGTGGGGAGGCTATGCTAAAACAAAAACTACAATGTTTGCGCACCTGTTCCACAGGTGCACACCTTTACAATTTTTGGGCCTCCTTCAACACCAGCTCTTTGGGGTTAAGGTGGGGAGGCTATGCTAAACAAAAACTACCATGTTTGCGAACCTGTTCCACAGGTGCACACCTTTACAATTTTTGGGCCTCCTTCAAAGCCAGCTCTTTGGGGTTATGGTGGGGAGGCTCCGCCAACACCAAAACTACCATGTTTGCGCACCTGTTCCACAGGTGCACACCTTCATAATTTTTACGCCTTCTTCAACACCAGCTCTTTGGGCTTACAGTGGTATGGCTCCGCCAACACCCAAACAACAATTTTTGCGCACCTGTCACACAGATGCATATCATTGTAATTTTTTTCCTTACAAAGGCAATTATTGCTTTCATTACCAGCACTTTCATAGGGATATGGTGTCAAGGCATCGTCCGCACCACCAAATGCCCAATTTTTAAGCATCCTTTACTTCTATTCAAAGTCAAGAGACAACACTATTCATCCAAAACATCTCTAATCTTGTTCACTCTGCACTACATTGTGGCCCCTACCCCTAACCCTCAATGTATCCGTGCATATATGTCTGTTTCTTGTGAGATTTCAAGTTAAAGTGCACCAAACACCATTTTGCATGAAATAAAGTGCAATTACATACATCTTTGGACTTCTTGAAACATTTGGTAATAAAAGCCCCATTGTGGAAATACACCCGTTAATTATATGCACATTTAAAGAGACAGCACCTTTTTCCAAAAAAACCTCTAATCTTGTTCCCAGTGCACTGCATTATGTCCCCATCATACACATTGGCTGAGCCGTTGATTAGGAGCAAAAGAAAGGTGCGGTTAAGCAAAAAAGTCATTTTTGAAGGTTTGGTATGCTGTAATTCTGGTTCTGGACATGCTACAGAGCTGAAACTTCACAGGTACAACTTTTAGACCCCCCAGACACTAAATCCAAAGAAATCTCTTTTTTTTTTTTTTTTTTTTTAATTTTTTCAATAATTGGCTATCTATCAAAAACGACAATTTTTAAGAACTTTTTTTTGTGTGATTAATAGTCCCTGGGGCATGACCCAGAACCCTAGGCACTTTTTAGGGGCATTTATTGGGTTTTAGGGCTTAAAAATGGTGTTTTTTGATTACAGAAGTTCGGGTCCCATTGATTTCAATGGGGTTCTGAAATCCGAACCGAACTTTCGTGAAGTTCGGGTGTTCTGGTCGAACCGAACTTTTCAAAAGTTCGATCATCCCTAGTAAAGTACAGGGTAGAGGTTTCCTCTTACTTAGTAGTACCAATATAATTAATGCTTAAACATAAGATTTCTTAATAAAACTTCCAGTATCTCAGAGCCAAATCCCCTGTTATGGACCTGCTCTGCATATATAGGTAGCTTAAAACTCAGCTCTTGCCATTTTCCAAGTAGCAAACCTATATGATTAAGATCAGCGATTTAAAAGCCATATCTGGGTCATGCACATTGTAGCCATGATCACAGTCTGTATTCAGGCAATGAATTTTTATAATAGCAAGGTGAACAGAGCGTAAGTGGCTGTAGATATCTTATTATATCTGATTCTAGAATCTGTCAGCTATGTAATGACAGGCAAAGCTCAAGGGGCCTATTCTGTGGCCTACAATTTATATAAAATACCTTAATTTAGGATTCAAACCATGAAGCACAGCTGCATATTATTTTATGAACTGATTCCATCTGTTCTATTTCAAGGGAACCTGTCAAGACAAAAATATGGGAGCTGCCTTGCCGGCTTGTTTTAAAAGTATACTATTCTCTGAGACTGCTGCACTCCTTGGTTAGTTTGTTAGAAGTGCCTGCCCTAAAACAAGCATGCAGCAAGGCTTTTGATGCTGTAGGCTGCTCCCCCCCCCCCCCCGCTGCCAATATTGATTGGAGACAGGAGCAGCTGTGAAGTGCTGGGATTCTGCATATCTCTCTAGGCCTGTGTAGGTTCTTGCTCACTTCTCTGCTCTCTCCCCTGGAAGTGCTGATTGGATCCAATCAGAGGGGGAAGAGTAAGAGCCAATAGAAAGAGAGAACTTTCTGTACAGATGCCAAGGATCTTGGGGTATGTAGTTCTTAAAAGGGTGCTGAACTATGCCTGTGAATGGAGGCTAATAGTAACCATTTAAACTATAAATATAGTAACTATATTTTATATAATCTTACCAGTATTATTCACTATATGCCCTCTTTTACGCTGTATTTGTATAATTGTTTATGCTAGTAAGATAAGTGTAACGCTCCTGCGTTTTATGTATGATGTGGATTTTCAGCTGCAGAAATATTCCACTTCAGTAGTCATGTAGAGAAACGCTGAGACACCAATCCCAACTCCCAATGACTCATCATGTGTGGAGGATCTCAATTCAGCAAGTAAATACACACACTATATACATAGAGTGACTTATGTATATAGTAACACAGTGATGATAGGCTGAAGAGACAGATTGGGTAGAGATGGTAGATGACAGACACTTGAAAGGAAATGTTCTTGAAAGTAAGATAGTAGCAGATGGGATGCAGATAGGTTTAGCAATCATGTATGGTAGCAGATGACAGAGTAGCAGGTGGACATACAAGAGAGATCAACCCAGTGCAAGAACAGGTGGTAGTAGGCTCAAGAGCTAGCAATCTTAGATAATGCAGATGTAGTAATAGTCCTTAGTATGCAGAGCTAGATAGTGTAAGCTTTAGTATGAAGGTTATAGAGGTTTCCCCTGTGGGGTACTTATCACTAATAGCAATGTAGCAGAGGAGAGGTTCGGCAAGAGCGGATGATCCGGTAGCGGGATACAGGGATCAGCGCAGCGTGGTTCCGACACCGAGGTATGCTTGAAAGCATGAGAGCTTCAAGACAGGTTAGCATCAAGGCACAAAGCAGTTTGAACGAACACATGTGAGTGAGAGCCGGCGATCTAAATAGCCATCCAGTCCGGCGCTCAGTTATGACAGCATCGGTCTTAAAGGTGTATGCGCACCTTACCAAAAGAGAATGGTGGGGCGCATACACTTATGAAAGAGTAATTAGGGTACCCAAAGGTACCAGAACATTACAATAAGCTAGTGTGGGTTTAGACATATCCCGACACACACATATCTCTTTGTACTCTGCCATTATATTCCTCCTGCACAGGTAGCGCCATATATACCAACATCTTACCACATACATATCCTAAACACCCCTAACTTATTGGGGGTGGGTTGGTGGCAGCTCATACCTGATTTTCCAACTAGGTCCTTCATAGCGCTGGTCACACTTGGCTTTACATTTTAATAGTAACCAAACTTCAATTCCCACAGGACACTGCACCAAGAGGAGGAGAACATCACAGTTTCCCAGGCAAATTGTTTGAGACTGTGGTCAGTCTAGCCAGGGGAGAGGAGACTGTGTGCCTACAGTATAGTCAGGAACTGTACTCTTAGCCTGCCAGGACCAGAGCAATTAGGAGAGGATCTCAGAGGACCTGTTGCAGTGCCCGCTCACCTTTACCAGGAAGAGAGGACAAACCTTGCAGAGCTGATTTCAGTGACTGAGCTTGAGGGAGAAGTCGCTGTGCCTCAAGCTGAGAGACTACATCCCTGTGTGAGGATCTGGGACCTGACCTCTGAAACCTGCTGACAAACCAAGTCATTAGGATCAAGTGAGTCTCCTGTCTAGAGTGGTGAGCTGAGTTAATTATTGTAATTTCTTGCCATAAAAGTAAACACCATAGAGACCATGCTTATCTAGTGGCTCATTCAACAACAGCACTCTTAAAGGGATAGTGCACCCACTAAAGAAGGGCCCCACTAAAAGATAGCCAACATTACCCAGTAGGCACCAAGTAACTTTACACCATCTTCAAGGGGTACCCCATACAATAGACACACTTTCCACCCATTGCTGGGGTTGTATGCATAGCATGCACACAAGGACCTTCTTATCCTTCTGAGTTAGTTAACATTGTTCTAGAGACTCTAATTGCACCTGTTATTGTTCTGGTTAACTTTGCTATGATCTTTCGAGTGCCAGTTAGTGGGTCAATGACCAGGTATCGATCATAGTGCAGTTTGTGACCTATTTCATATTTCCTTCTTTGTGCTAAAAAAAGAAAAAAAAAAAGAAAAAAAAAAACATTAAAAGTCATTTGTTTTTTTTAATTATCAAAAAATTCTGTGCTTGTGGAAAACGAATACATTTTATAATAGTTAACAAAAGCAACGCAGCTAGTATGCTATGAGATATCTATCACAGCATATGATTATGTAACAAAATGTACTGCACTATGATTGCACCCAAAAATGTGATAAACTAAATATTACAAAATAAATAATAAATCATTTTCATCACAGATGACGTCTTCTGGAAGAGGTCATCTATAATGAAATGCATCAAATGGAGACTTGCTATGACATCATCACGCTGACCAGAAGTAAACCAGGAGTACACCAGTAACACATACTTGTTTGAATGCTTTTTACAGCACTGTATACCCTTTTAAATCATGTGAGTGCACTTTTAAATGATTTTACAATAAATGCATACAGTTTTCACACTATGTGGAGCATATGATTCTCTTGTTATGGGCACTTACCTGCACGCACTGTTTTTTGGCGAATGGTGTTGAGTAGTCATCTGGAGGAAAGAGAGTAGTTTCCAGGGTATTATTTAATGTTGGAGGTGACCAGTGTGGATACTCTTCCAAAAGAGTTGGTTTGATTCTTGAGAGTCACTAACATCTGGTAAGCAGATTTGGATCTCCTAATGGTGGTAGATCACGGTGAAGGAAGCTTTTTCTTTGGAAGCTTGAGGAATCACTTGATGAGAGACTGTGTACATTCTTATTGTCTATTATCATACCTCCCAATTTTCTTACATGGGAATGAGGGACACCTATTAGTAAAAGTATGTAGGGATGGGACATACCCCTTGCCACACCCCCCTTTAAGGAGAATAGTACAAAAAAAAAGATTGGTGAGATCTACAAGTGCTTCTTTCCCACAAATAATCCTTTATATTGGCTTTTGGAACTTACAAATGCAACAATTTAGAAATTGGATGAAAGGTTTAGCACTGGGAAACACTTTTTGATAGATAGGTAGTGCATATTTTATACAATTATATAGATCAGACCAAAGTGAGGGGCAAAACACCATCCAAAGCAAATTAAAGAACACCCACTTACTGGGCCAACACTACTTTGTTTTTGAATCGCACGTAAATCTGGCACCTTCTCTTCCTATCCAGGCCCCTTAACCACGGTACATGGCATCCTAGACTTCACCCCCAGTTTGTCATATTAATTCTTGAAGAGAGAGTGGCCCCATAGTGAGATGCTAGCTCATCATTTCTTCTTGAAAGGAAAACTCCTTACCGTAGCACAACTAGGGTCCTTTGCCATTGAACTTTCTCCCTGTGGACTTACAACTTTGTTGGGTCTCCGCTACTAGTTAAAATGATGAGTAGACCATTAACATCTTTTGAATCCCTTCACACCAGAAGAACAACCCAATGCCACTTGATCTCATATACTGTATCTACTCTCTTTTTATGGAAGAATCTGCCTGGATCTCTGATAAGGGAGGCCTGGGAAAAGGACCTTATAACTTACCCTTTCCAAAGAGGATTTGGAAAATATTAACGAGTACGTCCATAAAGACTCACTGAATGTCGCAATACTGGAAAACTACTATAAAATCAGAGCCAGATGGTACAGAACTCCAACCCTTTTAAATAAGTTTTACCCATATTGCTCTAAAATGTGCTGGAGGTGTAGCTGAGAGGAAGGCACCATGCTCCATGTAGCACCCTCCTAGGTAGGTGCTAGTGAGAAAGTATAGTTTTCAGCCTTGTCTGCTTACCAGAGGGGCTGCAGGTAAATCTATATTATTCTCTGCCTACCAGAGAACAAGATCAGTTAGTAAGGTCTGCTCATTGTGCTCAGTATGCAATTCATTGTGTCTAGAGAAGTGTGTCACACTGGTCCAATAGGGAGGCATGTTGGACAGTGGGAGGAAACCTGACAAATGGATGCATAGGCTTTGATACAGTCCTGGTGATTGGCAGGGGGCAGGTCGCCTAAGTACATTCTGGGGTAGTGTATAAAAGCCAGGAGCACATGTGCTGCGGGGTCTTTGGCTGGAGAGCGGAGTCCCGGAGGGAGCGGGTGGCTGGCCCCTTCTCTGTAGCAGTGGCATGTGGGTGGCATGTGGTCACAGGAGTTCGTCCTGAGGGCCAGAGAAACAGATGAGAGGAGCTGAACCCAGAGGTCCAGGAGAGCTGGGGAGAGACTGGAGACCCTGGGAGACCCTGGGACCACAGTATCGTGAGTACAGGGACTCGTGTCAAGGGGCCAGACCTGAGGGGGGCCACCCCATGTGTAGGATAGTCAGTGGACGGGTGTCAGCAGTGAAGAGAAAGAGGATTCTAGTAAGAGTGTCCTGAAGATAATTGCTAGTCCACCAAGTCGTCTTAGGAAAAGAGACTTAATTCCCAAATTCACCCATAATGGCAGGGTGAATGAACAGCCTGGCTGTACCTGAAGATAGGAGTCTTCAACCACTTGTGCATAGTTAATTTGGAGTATCCCACTATTCCCTTCTCCTATACCTAATTTATAATAAACACAAAACAACCAAAATACCCCTGGACTGATTATTGGAGCGAGCCAAGGAAGGAGAAAGTAAGGACTTGAAACTGTCATTTTTGTAACTCAGGGGGACATGAAAATGTGAAATCTGGCAGGCCTTCCGGGGGGCAGTGCTGCATCCATATGTGGTGGAGCTGTGAGCTCCTGCAATCATATTGAAAGACTGTCCATTATATTATTTACCGGGTAACCTCATATTCACTGGATTATTCTCCTGCCCAATATTTATTACATCACACTTCCGTTTCCAAACGAGAATACCATAAATCTCTTTCTATGTGTATGGTAAACGCAGCATGACTCTGTATTCCTGTCCACTGGAGATCAACCCATACCCCAACACCAGATGAGTGGTTTGCTAGATTACATCGAATTGAAGAGATGGAGGAACTTATTCACATTTAGCATGAATTTTTACACAAATTTACTGTTACATGGTCCTGTTGGTCCCATTTTAAAACCACAGATCGCTACCAGGAATACGGTTAGGTTATCACCTATAAAACTGCCGCCTTGATGACCCCCTGATTCCTGATGAAGCTGCTTCTCTGGGGATATACCCATGTGTCCCACAACCGCCGGATCACGAGAGGTGGTGAAAGAGGAGGACACAGCGTATCTGTTACACAAAATTTTTCTTAATGCATCCCTATACCTCCACAGCCCCCCCATGTTTTTTTTCCCTCCCTCCCCTCTTCTTTCCCAATTACCATTCCCTATCCTTTTCTTCTCCTTCTCCTTCTCCCTCTTCTCTAAATCTTTCCCTGTCTATACTATCCAATAAAAAGGAAAAGGTAAAAAAACCTAAATTCCAAATTTAGTATGAATTATGGGCAAAACAAACGTTCTTATGACAGAAATGCACGTTTACATGGTTATGTTGATTTTATGTATTTATATTGCCTTATGGCTGTCATTGCAATGTTCCTTTATTATTTACTTTATATGCCCATATGGTATGTACCTTGTAAGCTAAAAAAAAAAAAAAAGGAGGGACAAATGAGGAGGAAGGAGGGACAGAGGAACTTTGTTCCGAATGAAGGAAAGTCCCTCAAAATCAGAGACAGTTGGGAACTATGTATTATGTTATTTATTTTGTAATATTTGTTTAAATTTTGGCTTATCACATTTTTGGGTGAAACTATAGCGCATTTTGTTACATATTTATTTTCTTAACCTACTGTCCCCAGTCAGTATCCCTGATTACTGCCACACCAGTCACATGATGACACTGTACTGCACTGATGACAGTATGTAAAAAAAAAAATTGTATTCAAATACTTAATTTTCCAAAAAAATGTGACAAAAAAAATCACAACTTCATAAAACTCATCATGCCTCCTTCTAAATACATCAGACTGTCTACTTTCCAAAAAAGATCATTTGGGGGTATTTGCACTGTCATGGCATTTTAAGGGCCTCAAAAAATTAAATAGGCCATCAGTACATCAGGATTGATCAATTTTCAAATATATATAAATACCATAGCTTGTAGGCGCTCTAACAGGCCAATTCATATACACAGACATACTTTAAATGATTACATCTACCTTATATTGCACTGTGCTTTTATAAAACTGCCCCAAAAATTCAGACAGTTAAGGCCACCTGGGTGAATTCTGTATTCACTATATGTGTAGACAACACCTCCTAAAATCATATTTCCTTCTCAATTATTTAATTTGTAGGTATGGTATTTATTGGCAGGGATTCGCTGAATCCGGATATTTTTTTCAAGGATTCCATGTTAACCACTTAAATACAGGGCACTTAAATGACAGTTGCATGGTCATATATAACTGTACCCATATTTCATTTTTAACATTTTTTTTTTTTTTTTGAGACAGAGCTTTCTTTTGGTGGTATTTAATCACCACTAGGTTTTTTTTTTGTTTTTTGTTTTTTTGTTAAACAAATGAGAAAAAACTGAACATTTTGAAAAAAAAAAAAAAACTTTTTCTTGCTTTCTTTTATACAATTTTGCAATGAGTAATTTTTCTTCTTCACTGATGTGCGCTAATGAGGCTGCACTGATGGGCACTGTTAGGCTGCATTGTTGGACACTGATAGGCTGCATTGTTGGACATTGAAGAGGCTGCACTGATGAGCACTGATAAGGCTGCACTGATGGGCACTGATGAAGCGGCATTGATAGGCACTGATATGCTGCACTTATGGGCAATGATAAGGCTGCACTGATGGGCACTGTTAGGCTGCATTGTTGGACACTGATAGGCTGCATTGTTGGATATTGAAGAGGCTGCGCTGATGAGCACTGATAAGGCTGCACTGATGGGCACTGATGAAGCGGCATTAATAGGCACTGATATGCTGCACTTATGGGCAATGATAAGGCTGCACTGATAAGGCAGCACTGATGGACACTGATCGGCTGAATTTTTGGACATTGATGAGGCTGCACTGATAAGGCTGCACTGATGGGCACTGATGAGGCGGCATTGATAGGCACTGTTATGCTGCACTGATGGCCACTGATAAGGCAGCACTGATGGGCACTGATGATCAGTGGCATGATTATCAGTGTAAATGTCCCCTATAACTGGAAAGCCGGTTATCTGCTTTAATTTCCTCAGACACTGACAATGCTGAGAAAAGGAATTGCTGATAACCCGGCATTTCTTTACATGTTATCAGCTGTGATTGGACAGAGCTGATCACGCGGTAAAGAGCCTATGTCACCGGCTCTTTACCCTGAACAGTGATGTGCTGTGTACGAGGGCCGCAGCTCATCCCCGATCGCCGCAACCCTGGGGGTGACCACAAGTGCCGTGATGTGAAGGACATCATATGCATCTAGTCAAGATAGTAAAGCATCCGCCTGGCCATCAATCTGCTATAGACCGGGCGGAAAGGTGTAAAAAAATGTTAAGAAAGGCTGAGCTTTTAAGGAAGAAAGGTTGCACAATTAGTTGGTATATGTGTATATATATATATACCCTTAAATAAAATGAATTGAGTAGATAGAACATTCATTTTTTTTTTTTTTTTTTGGAGGTAGGAAGAGGGGAAAGGAAAAGAAGAGAAACATAGTTGAAGGGTAAGATATAAGCTGGAGACACCAAACATATTTATATTTATATTTTATATTTGTTATGTATGTGAAGAAATTGACACCGCATTCACACTGAAGCAGCACAACTTCGGGGGCGACCTGTGAAGTCGCGTGCAGCGCGACTTTGGCACGACTTGCATGGACTTCATAAAATTAATGTCTATGCAAGGCGCTCCAGGTCGCCCCGAAGTAGTACAGGACCCTTTTTCTAAGTCGGAGCGACTTGTGTCGCTCCTATTAGAACCGTTCCTGTACTACACAATGGACCGCGATGGTGCACGACTTGTCAGGCTGACCAAGTCGCCTGACAAGTCGTATTAGTGTGAATGGACTCTTAATAAAATTTTAATTTAAAAACAGAACAAAAAAAAAAAAAAAAAGAAAGGCTGAGCTAGAGGGTAGGGATGGGTGAATCTGCCTGGGTTTGGTTGCGAACAGTTTTATAAATGTTGCTTGAGTTTTAAATTTACCAAACTTTGTGGTGAACCCCCTTGAAGTCCAGAAAAGGAGGCATTCTTATTAGTAATGTCCCCATTTGTTCAGCTATTATTAGCAATTATCAAATAAAATTATGGGAAGCTGGCCACTGCCATAGGGGACATGCATCAATGAAAAAATAGAAAAAATAGAAAAAAAAAAAAGCAGTTCTCCTCCCTACACAGAATAGAAAGCTGCAACACACAATGACAATATGGTTGCTATGAGCCTACTCTTTTCAGTTGACCACTGCATTGTAGGTTGTTTCTCATGCAGGCAGTGAACCTATAAACAGTTTGTGATTTGCTGCTAACCCATCATAGCATTAAACATGGACCTCATAACTACTACAAAGAAGAAATAGGTATGAACCAGCATTTTGCCACTCCCCCCCATCCTTTCAACACCCCCCTTCCCAATCTTCCTCACCCATCATTGTGAAAAGAGGGCATTGTAAAAGGAGAGGGGAGGGCATTGTAAAAGGAGAGGGAAATCTGGGCAGGTTGACAGGAGGGGGGGGTGAGAGAGGGGGGGGCAATGTGAGAGCAAGGGAAGTGGGCAGTGTAGGAGGAGGGGGGTAGTGTGACAGAAGGGGAGAAGTGTGACAGGAGGGGGGCAATGTGAGAGGAGGGGGGCAGTGTGAGAGGGGTAGGGCAGTGTGACAGGAGGGGGGAAGTGTGACAGGAGGGGGGAAGTATGGCAGGAGGGGGGAGTGTGACAGAAGGGGAGCAATGTGAGAGCAGGGGGGGAGGGTGACGGAAGGGCGGCAGTGTGACAGGAGAGGGGCAGTGTGACTAGAGATGGGCAGTGTGACTGGAGGGGGGCAGTGTGACAAAGGGACAATGTGACCGTTGGTGGGCTGTGTGACAAGAAGGGGGAGAGTGTGATGGGGGCAGTTTGACAGGAGAGGGGTAGGGTGACAGGAGGAGGGCAGTGTGACAGGAGGAGGGCAGTGTGACAGGTGGCGGGTAGAGTGACAGGAGGGGGTAGTGTGACAGAAGATGGGCAGTGTGACTAGAGGGGGGCAGTATGACTGGAGGGGGGCAATGTGATTGGTGGGGGGCAGTGTGTCCAGGAGGTGGGCAATGTGTGAGGAAGGGGAAATGGGACAGGAGAGGGGCAATGCGAGTGTGAGAGGAGGGGAAGTGTGACAGGAGAGGGGTAGTGTGAGAGGAGGGGGACAGTGCGAGAGCAGGGGGCAGTGTGAGAGGAGGGGGGGCAGTGTGAGAGGAGGGGGCAGTGTGAGAGGAGGGCAGTGTGAGAGAAGGGGGAAGTGTGAGAGGAGGGGGCAGTGTGAGAGGAGGGGGGCAGTGTGAGAGGAGGGGGAAGTGTGACAGGAGGGGGGCAGTGTGCGAGGAGGGGCACAGTGTAAGAGGAGGGGGGCAGTGTGACAGGAGGGCAGTGTGAGAGGAGGGGGGAAGTGTGAGAGGAGGGGGAAGTGTGAGAGGAGGGGGGAAGTGTGACAGGAGGGGGGAAGTGTGGCAGGAGGGGGGAGTGTGACAGAAGGGGAGCAATGTGAGAGCAGTGGGGGCAGGTGGACGGAAGGGCGGCAGGGGGACAGGAGGGGGCCAATGTGACAGGAGGGGGACACTGTGACAGGAGGGGGCAAATGTGAAAGGAGAGGGCAGGGTGACAGAACGGGGGCAGGTTGACAGGAGTGGGGCAATGTGACAGGAGGGGGAAGTGTGACAGGAGAGGGAAGTGAGAAAGGAGTGGGGCAGTGTGACAGGAGTGGGGCAGTGTGATTGGAGTGGGGCAGTGTGGCAGGAGTGGAGCAGTGTGATTGGAGTGGGGCAGTGTGACAGGAGTGAGGCAGTGTGACAGGAGGGTGGAAGTGAAACGGTAGGGGGCAATGTGACAGGAGTGGGGCAGTGTGAGAGGAGTGGGGGAATGTGAGAGGAGGGGGGCAGGGTGATCAGAGGAGGGCAAGGTGAGAGGAAGGGGGCAATGTGACTGGAGGGGGCAATGTGAGAAAAGGGGGATGGGTGTCAGAAGGGGGCAGGGTGACAGGATTGGGGCAATGTGACGGGAAGGAGGCAGTGTGACTGGAGGGAGGCAGTGTGACTGGAGGGGGCAGTGTGAGAGGAGATGGGAAGTGTGACAGGAGGGGGGGGCAGCACGAGAGGAGGGGGGCAATGTGAGAGGAGAGGGGCAGTGTGACTGGAGGTGTAGTCTGACAGGAGGGGGCAGTGTGACAGGAGGGGGAAGTATGAGAGAAGGTGGGTAATGAGAGAGGAGGGGGCAGTGTGAAAGGAGGTGGGCAGTGTGACAGGAGGGCAGTGTGAGAGAAGGGGGAAGTGTGAGAGGAGGGGGGCAGTGTGAGAGGAGGGGGGCAGTGTGAGAGGAGGGGGAAGTGTGACAGGAGGGGGACAGTGTGCGAGGAGGGGCACAGTGTAAGAGGAGGGGGGCAGTGTGACAGGAGGGCAGTGTGAGAGGAGGGGGGAAGTGTGAGAGGAGGGGGCAGTGTGAGAGGAGGGGGGAAGTGTGACAGGAGAGGGGTAGTGTGAGAGGAGGGGGACAGTTTGAGAGCAGGGAGCAGTGTGACAGGAGGGGGGAAATGTGACAGGAGGGTGGAAGTGTTAGAGGAGGGGGGCAGTGTGAAAGGAGAACAGTGTGAGAGGAGGGGGAAGTGTGAGAGGAGGGGGGCAGTGAGTGAGGAGGGGGACAGTGTAAGAGGAGGGGGGCAGTGTGACAGGAGGGGAGCAGTGTGAGAGGAGGGGGAGGGTTAGAGGAGGGAGCAGTGTGACAGGAGTGGGGCAGTGTGACAGGAGGGGAGCAGTGTGACAGGAGCAGGGCAGTGTAAAGGCAGGGAGCAGTGTGAGAGGAGGGGGCAGTTTAAGATGAGGGGGGCAATGTGACAGGAGGAGGGCAGTGTGACAGGAGGGTGGCAATGTGACAGGAGCATGGCAGTGTGAAAGCAGGGGGGAGGTGTGACTGGAGGAGAGCAATGTGACAGAAGGGAGGCAATGTGACAGGAGTGGGAAGTGTGACAGTAGGAGAGCAATATGAGAGGAGGGGGGTCAGTGTGAAAGCAAGGGGGCAGTGTGACAGGAGGGGCGAAGTGTGACAGGGGGGCAGTGTGACAGGAGGGGGGCATTGTGACAGGAGCAGTGTGACAGGAGGGGGGCAGTGTGACAGGAGAAGGGCAATGTGAGAGCAGGGGAGTAGTGTGAGAGGAGGGGGGCAATGTGAGAGAAGGGTGACAGTGTGACCATAGAGGGCAATGTGAGAGGAGGGTGGCACCGTGAAAGGAGTGGGGCAGTGTGACAGGAAGGAGGATGTGTGACCAGAAGGGTGAAAGTGTGAGAGAAGGGGGGCAGTGTAACCGGAGGGGAGCTGTGGGACAGGAGTGGGGCAGTGTGGCAAGAGTGGGAAGTGTGACAGTAGGGGGACAGTGTGAGAGGAGGGGGGCAGTGTGACAGTGGGGGTATGTGACAGTGGGGGGGGGGGCAATGTCACAGGAGGGGGGGACATGTGAACGGAGGGAGCAATGTGACAGGAGTATGACAGTGTGACAGGAGGGAGGCAATGTGAAAGGAGGGGGGCAGGGTGACAAGAGGGGGGCAATGTGAGAGGAGGGGGCAGTGTGACAGGAGGGGCAGAGTGGCAATATGAGAAGAGGAGGGCTGGGTGACGGGAGGGAGGCAGGGTGACAGGAGTGGGGCAATGTGAAAGGAGGGTGGAAGTGTGACAGGGTGGGGGCAGGAGGACAGGAGGGGCAATGTGACAAGAGTAGGGCAGTGTACAGGAGGGGGAAAGTATGAGAGGAGGGGGGAAGTGTGATAGTAGGTGGGCAATGTGATAGGATAGGGGCAATGTGAAAGGAGAAAAGCAGTGTGACAGGAGGGGGCAGTGTGACAGGAGAAGGGCAGTGTGACAGGAGTGGGAAGAGTAACAGGAGTGGGCAATGTGAGAGGAAGGGAGGACGTTTGACAGGAGGGGGGGCAGTGTGACAGGAGGGGGCAATTTGAGAGGAGGGGGACAATGTGACAAGAGAGGGGCAGTGTGAGAGGAGGGGGACAATGTGAAAGGAGAAGGGCAGTGTGACAGGAGGGGGCAGTGTGACAGGAGAGGGGAAGTGTGACAAGAGGGGGCAGTGTGAGAGGAGGGGGGAGTTTGACAGGAAAGGGGCAGTGTGACCATAGGGGACAATGTGACAGGAAGGAGCAATAATACAGGAGTGAGTCAATGTGGCTGGAGGGGGGCAATGTGAAAGGAACTGGGGCAGTGTGACAGGAGGGGGCCAGTGTGAAAGGAGGGGAGACGTGTGACTGGAGGGGGCAATGTGACAGGAGTAGGGCTGTGTTACAGAAGGGGTGAAGTGTGATAGGAGGGGGGCAATGTTGAAGGAAGGGGCAGGGTGGCTGGAGGGGGGAAGGGTAACAGGAGGGGGCAATGTGAGAGGATAGGGGTAGTGTATAAAAGCCAGGAGCACTGTCCATTATATTATTTACCGGGTAACCTCATATTCACTGGATTATTCTCCTGCCCAATATTTATTACATCACACTTCCGTTTCCAAACGAGAATACCATAAATCTCTTTCTATGTGTATGGTAAACGCAGCATGACTCTGTATTCCTGTCCACTGGAGATCAACCCATACCCCAACACCAGATGAGTGGTTTGCTAGATTACATCGAATTGAAGAGATGGAGGAACTTATTCACATTTAGCATGAATTTTTACACAAATTTACTGTTACATGGTCCTGTTGGTCCCATTTTAAAACCACAGATCGCTACCAGGAATACGGTTAGGTTATCACCTATAAAACTGCCGCCTTGATGACCCCCTGATTCCTGATGAAGCTGCTTCTCTGGGGATATACCCATGTGTCCCACAACCGCCGGATCACGAGAGGTGGTGAAAGAGGAGGACACAGCGTATCTGTTACACAAAATTTTTCTTAATGCATCCCTATACCTCCACAGCCCCCCCATGTTTTTTTTCCCTCCCTCCCCTCTTCTTTCCCAATTACCATTCCCTATCCTTTTCTTCTCCTTCTCCTTCTCCCTCTTCTCTAAATCTTTCCCTGTCTATACTATCCAATAAAAAGGAAAAGGTAAAAAAACCTAAATTCCAAATTTAGTATGAATTATGGGCAAAACAAACGTTCTTATGACAGAAATGCACGTTTACATGGTTATGTTGATTTTATGTATTTATATTGCCTTATGGCTGTCATTGCAATGTTCCTTTATTATTTACTTTATATGCCCATATGGTATGTACCTTGTAAGCTAAAAAAAAAAAAAAGGAGGGACAAATGAGGAGGAAGGAGGGACAGAGGAACTTTGTTCCGAATGAAGGAAAGTCCCTCAAAATCAGAGACAGTTGGGAACTATGTATTATGTTATTTATTTTGTAATATTTGTTTAAATTTTGGCTTATCACATTTTTGGGTGAAACTATAGCGCATTTTGTTACATATTTATTTTCTTAACCTACTGTCCCCAGTCAGTATCCCTGATTACTGCCACACCAGTCACATGATGACACTGTACTGCACTGATGACAGTATGTAAAAAAAAAAATTGTATTCCAAAAAAATGTGACAAAAAAAATCACAACTTCATAAAACTCATCATGCCTCCTTCTAAATACATCAGACTGTCTACTTTCCAAAAAAGATCATTTGGGGGTATTTGCACTGTCATGGCATTTTAAGGGCCTCAAAAAATTAAATAGGCCATCAGTACATCAGGATTGATCAATTTTCAAATATATATATAAATACCATAGCTTGTAGGCGCTCTAACAGGCCAATTCATATACACAGACATACTTTAAATGATTACATCTACCTTATATTGCACTGTGCTTTTATAAAACTGCCCCAAAAATTCAGACAGTTAAGGCCACCTGGGTGAATTCTGTATTCACTATATGTGTAGACAACACCTCCTAAAATCATATTTCCTTCTCAATTATTTAATTTGTAGGTATGGTATTTATTGGCAGGGATTCGCTGAATCCGGATATTTTTTTCAAGGATTCCATGTTAACCACTTAAATACAGGGCACTTAAATGACAGTTGCATGGTCATATATAACTGTACCCATATTTCATTTTTAACATTTTTTTTTTTTTTTTGAGACAGAGCTTTCTTTTGGTGGTATTTAATCACCACTAGGTTTTTTTTTTGTTTTTTGTTTTTTTGTTAAACAAATGAGAAAAAACTGAACATTTTGAAAAAAAAAAAAAAACTTTTTCTTGCTTTCTTTTATACAATTTTGCAATGAGTAATTTTTCTTCTTCACTGATGTGCGCTAATGAGGCTGCACTGATGGGCACTGTTAGGCTGCATTGTTGGACACTGATAGGCTGCATTGTTGGACATTGAAGAGGCTGCACTGATGAGCACTGATAAGGCTGCACTGATGGGCACTGATGAAGCGGCATTGATAGGCACTGATATGCTGCACTTATGGGCAATGATAAGGCTGCACTGATGGGCACTGTTAGGCTGCATTGTTGGACACTGATAGGCTGCATTGTTGGATATTGAAGAGGCTGCGCTGATGAGCACTGATAAGGCTGCACTGATGGGCACTGATGAAGCGGCATTAATAGGCACTGATATGCTGCACTTATGGGCAATGATAAGGCTGCACTGATAAGGCAGCACTGATGGACACTGATCGGCTGAATTTTTGGACATTGATGAGGCTGCACTGATAAGGCTGCACTGATGGGCACTGATGAGGCGGCATTGATAGGCACTGTTATGCTGCACTGATGGCCACTGATAAGGCAGCACTGATGGGCACTGATGATCAGTGGCATGATTATCAGTGTAAATGTCCCCTATAACTGGAAAGCCGGTTATCTGCTTTAATTTCCTCAGACACTGACAATGCTGAGAAAAGGAATTGCTGATAACCCGGCATTTCTTTACATGTTATCAGCTGTGATTGGACAGAGCTGATCACGCGGTAAAGAGCCTATGTCACCGGCTCTTTACCCTGAACAGTGATGTGCTGTGTACGAGGGCCGCAGCTCATCCCCGATCGCCGCAACCCTGGGGGTGACCACAAGTGCCGTGATGTGAAGGACATCATATGCATCTAGTCAAGATAGTAAAGCATCCGCCTGGCCATCAATCTGCTATAGACCGGGCGGAAAGGTGTAAAAAAATGTTAAGAAAGCCTGAGCTTTTAAGGAAGAAAGGTTGCACAATTAGTTGGTATATGTGTATATATATATATACCCTTAAATAAAATGAATTGAGTAGATAGAACATTCATTTTTTTTTATTTTTTTTGGAGGTAGGAAGAGGGGAAAGGAAAAGAAGAGAAACATAGTTGAAGGGTAAGATATAAGCTGGAGACACCAAACATATTTATATTTATATTTTATATTTGTTATGTATGTGAAGAAATTGACACCGCATTCACACTGAAGCAGCACAACTTCGGGGGCGACCTGTGAAGTCGCGTGCAGCGCGACTTTGGCACGACTTGCATGGACTTCATAAAATTAATGTCTATGCAAGGCGCTCCAGGTCGCCCCGAAGTAGTACAGGACCCTTTTTCTAAGTCGGAGCGACTTGTGTCGCTCCTATTAGAACCGTTCCTGTACTACACAATGGACCGCGATGGTGCACGACTTGTCAGGCTGACCAAGTCGCCTGACAAGTCGTATTAGTGTGAATGGACTCTTAATAAAATTTTAATTTAAAAACAGAACAAAAAAAAAAAAAAAAAGAAAGGCTGAGCTAGAGGGTAGGGATGGGTGAATCTGCCTGGGTTTGGTTGCGAACAGTTTTATAAATGTTGCTTGAGTTTTAAATTTACCAAACTTTGTGGTGAACCCCCTTGAAGTCCAGAAAAGGAGGCATTCTTATTAGTAATGTCCCCATTTGTTCAGCTATTATTAGCAATTATCAAATAAAATTATGGGAAGCTGGCCACTGCCATAGGGGACATGCATCAATGAAAAAATAGAAAAAATAGAAAAAAAAAAAAGCAGTTCTCCTCCCTACACAGAATAGAAAGCTGCAACACACAATGACAATATGGTTGCTATGAGCCTACTCTTTTCAGTTGACCACTGCATTGTAGGTTGTTTCTCATGCAGGCAGTGAACCTATAAACAGTTTGTGATTTGCTGCTAACCCATCATAGCATTAAACATGGACCTCATAACTACTACAAAGAAGAAATAGGTATGAACCAGCATTTTGCCACTCCCCCCCATCCTTTCAACACCCCCCTTCCCAATCTTCCTCACCCATCATTGTGAAAAGAGGGCATTGTAAAAGGAGAGGGGAGGGCATTGTAAAAGGAGAGGGAAATCTGGGCAGGTTGACAGGAGGGGGGGGTGAGAGAGGGGGGGGCAATGTGAGAGTAAGGGAAGTGGGCAGTGTAGGAGGAGGGGGGTAGTGTGACAGAAGGGGAGAAGTGTGACAGGAGGGGGGCAATGTGAGAGGAGGGGGGCAGTGTGAGAGGGGTAGGGCAGTGTGACAGGAGGGGGGAAGTGTGACAGGAGGGGGGAAGTATGGCAGGAGGGGGGAGTGTGACAGAAGGGGAGCAATGTGAGAGCAGGGGGGGAGGGTGACGGAAGGGCGGCAGTGTGACAGGAGAGGGGCAGTGTGACTAGAGATGGGCAGTGTGACTGGAGGGGGGCAGTGTGACAAAGGGACAATGTGACCGTTGGTGGGCTGTGTGACAAGAAGGGGGAGAGTGTGATGGGGGCAGTTTGACAGGAGAGGGGTAGGGTGACAGGAGGAGGGCAGTGTGACAGGAGGAGGGCAGTGTGACAGGTGGCGGGTAGAGTGACAGGAGGGGGTAGTGTGACAGAAGATGGGCAGTGTGACTAGAGGGGGGCAGTATGACTGGAGGGGGGCAATGTGATTGGTGGGGGGCAGTGTGTCCAGGAGGTGGGCAATGTGTGAGGAAGGGGAAATGGGACAGGAGAGGGGCAATGCGAGTGTGAGAGGAGGGGAAGTGTGACAGGAGAGGGGTAGTGTGAGAGGAGGGGGACAGTGCGAGAGCAGGGGGCAGTGTGAGAGGAGGGGGGGCAGTGTGAGAGGAGGGGGCAGTGTGAGAGGAGGGCAGTGTGAGAGAAGGGGGAAGTGTGAGAGGAGGGGGCAGTGTGAGAGGAGGGGGGCAGTGTGAGAGGAGGGGGAAGTGTGACAGGAGGGGGGCAGTGTGCGAGGAGGGGCACAGTGTAAGAGGAGGGGGGCAGTGTGACAGGAGGGCAGTGTGAGAGGAGGGGGGAAGTGTGAGAGGAGGGGGAAGTGTGAGAGGAGGGGGGAAGTGTGACAGGAGGGGGGAAGTGTGGCAGGAGGGGGGAGTGTGACAGAAGGGGAGCAATGTGAGAGCAGTGGGGGCAGGTGGACGGAAGGGCGGCAGGGGGACAGGAGGGGGCCAATGTGACAGGAGGGGGACACTGTGACAGGAGGGGGCAAATGTGAAAGGAGAGGGCAGGGTGACAGAACGGGGGCAGGTTGACAGGAGTGGGGCAATGTGACAGGAGGGGGAAGTGTGACAGGAGAGGGAAGTGAGAAAGGAGTGGGGCAGTGTGACAGGAGTGGGGCAGTGTGATTGGAGTGGGGCAGTGTGGCAGGAGTGGAGCAGTGTGATTGGAGTGGGGCAGTGTGACAGGAGTGAGGCAGTGTGACAGGAGGGTGGAAGTGAAACGGTAGGGGGCAATGTGACAGGAGTGGGGCAGTGTGAGAGGAGTGGGGGAATGTGAGAGGAGGGGGGCAGGGTGATCAGAGGAGGGCAAGGTGAGAGGAAGGGGGCAATGTGACTGGAGGGGGCAATGTGAGAAAAGGGGGATGGGTGTCAGAAGGGGGCAGGGTGACAGGATTGGGGCAATGTGACGGGAAGGAGGCAGTGTGACTGGAGGGAGGCAGTGTGACTGGAGGGGGCAGTGTGAGAGGAGATGGGAAGTGTGACAGGAGGGGGGGGCAGCACGAGAGGAGGGGGCAATGTGAGAGGAGAGGGGCAGTGTGACTGGAGGTGTAGTCTGACAGGAGGGGGCAGTGTGACAGGAGGGGGAAGTATGAGAGAAGGTGGGTAATGAGAGAGGAGGGGGCAGTGTGAAAGGAGGTGGGCAGTGTGACAGGAGGGCAGTGTGAGAGAAGGGGGAAGTGTGAGAGGAGGGGGGCAGTGTGAGAGGAGGGGGGCAGTGTGAGAGGAGGGGGAAGTGTGACAGGAGGGGGACAGTGTGCGAGGAGGGGCACAGTGTAAGAGGAGGGGGGCAGTGTGACAGGAGGGCAGTGTGAGAGGAGGGGGGAAGTGTGAGAGGAGGGGGCAGTGTGAGAGGAGGGGGGAAGTGTGACAGGAGAGGGGTAGTGTGAGAGGAGGGGGACAGTTTGAGAGCAGGGAGCAGTGTGACAGGAGGGGGGAAATGTGACAGGAGGGTGGAAGTGTTAGAGGAGGGGGGCAGTGTGAAAGGAGAACAGTGTGAGAGGAGGGGGAAGTGTGAGAGGAGGGGGGCAGTGAGTGAGGAGGGGGACAGTGTAAGAGGAGGGGGGCAGTGTGACAGGAGGGGAGCAGTGTGAGAGGAGGGGGAGGGTTAGAGGAGGGAGCAGTGTGACAGGAGTGGGGCAGTGTGACAGGAGGGGAGCAGTGTGACAGGAGCAGGGCAGTGTAAAGGCAGGGAGCAGTGTGAGAGGAGGGGGCAGTTTAAGATGAGGGGGGCAATGTGACAGGAGGAGGGCAGTGTGACAGGAGGGTGGCAATGTGACAGGAGCATGGCAGTGTGAAAGCAGGGGGGAGGTGTGACTGGAGGAGAGCAATGTGACAGAAGGGAGGCAATGTGACAGGAGTGGGAAGTGTGACAGTAGGAGAGCAATATGAGAGGAGGGGGGTCAGTGTGAAAGCAAGGGGGCAGTGTGACAGGAGGGGCGAAGTGTGACAGGGGGCAGTGTGACAGGAGGGGGGCATTGTGACAGGAGCAGTGTGACAGGAGGGGGGCAGTGTGACAGGAGAAGGGCAATGTGAGAGCAGGGGAGTAGTGTGAGAGGAGGGGGGCAATGTGAGAGAAGGGTGACAGTGTGACCATAGAGGGCAATGTGAGAGGAGGGTGGCACCGTGAAAGGAGTGGGGCAGTGTGACAGGAAGGAGGATGTGTGACCAGAAGGGTGAAAGTGTGAGAGAAGGGGGGCAGTGTAACCGGAGGGGAGCTGTGGGACAGGAGTGGGGCAGTGTGGCAAGAGTGGGAAGTGTGACAGTAGGGGGACAGTGTGAGAGGAGGGGGGCAGTGTGACAGTGGGGGTATGTGACAGTGGGGGGGGGGCAATGTCACAGGAGGGGGGGACATGTGAACGGAGGGAGCAATGTGACAGGAGTATGACAGTGTGACAGGAGGGAGGCAATGTGAAAGGAGGGGGGCAGGGTGACAAGAGGGGGGCAATGTGAGAGGAGGGGGCAGTGTGACAGGAGGGGCAGAGTGGCAATATGAGAAGAGGAGGGCTGGGTGACGGGAGGGAGGCAGGGTGACAGGAGTGGGGCAATGTGAAAGGAGGGTGGAAGTGTGACAGGGTGGGGGCAGGAGGACAGGAGGGGCAATGTGACAAGAGTAGGGCAGTGTACAGGAGGGGGAAAGTATGAGAGGAGGGGGGAAGTGTGATAGTAGGTGGGCAATGTGATAGGATAGGGGCAATGTGAAAGGAGAAAAGCAGTGTGACAGGAGGGGGCAGTGTGACAGGAGAAGGGCAGTGTGACAGGAGTGGGAAGAGTAACAGGAGTGGGCAATGTGAGAGGAAGGGAGGACGTTTGACAGGAGGGGGGGCAGTGTGACAGGAGGGGGCAATTTGAGAGGAGGGGGACAATGTGACAAGAGAGGGGCAGTGTGAGAGGAGGGGGACAATGTGAAAGGAGAAGGGCAGTGTGACAGGAGGGGGCAGTGTGACAGGAGAGGGGAAGTGTGACAAGAGGGGGCAGTGTGAGAGGAGGGGGGAGTTTGACAGGAAAGGGGCAGTGTGACCATAGGGGACAATGTGACAGGAAGGAGCAATAATACAGGAGTGAGTCAATGTGGCTGGAGGGGGGCAATGTGAAAGGAACTGGGGCAGTGTGACAGGAGGGGGCCAGTGTGAAAGGAGGGGAGACGTGTGACTGGAGGGGGCAATGTGACAGGAGTAGGGCTGTGTTACAGAAGGGGTGAAGTGTGATAGGAGGGGGGCAATGTTGAAGGAAGGGGCAGGGTGGCTGGAGGGGGGAAGGGTAACAGGAGGGGGCAATGTGAGAGGAGGGGACAATGTGACAGGAGTGGGACCGTGTGACAGAAGAGGGGCCGTGTGACCGGAGGGGGGCAGTGGGACTGGAGTTGGGTGCAATATGACAGGAGTGTGGCAGTGTGACAGAAGGGGGAAGTGTAACTGGAGGGGGGCAGTGTGGCAGGAAGGGGAAGGTGACAGGAGGGGGATGTGTGACAGGAAGGGGCAGTGTGACAGGAGGAGGGGAGAGTGAGAGGAGGGGGGCAGTGTGACAGAGGGGTAGCACTGGGACAGGAGGGGGCAGTATAGCAGGAGAGGGGAAATGTTAGAGGAGTGGGGCAGTGTGAGAGGAGGGAGGCAGTGTGAGAGGAGTGGAGCAGTATGAGAGGAGGGGGAAGTGTGAGAGGAGGGGGGGCAATTTAGGAGGAGGGGGAAGTGTGAGAGAAGGGGGGCAATGGGATAGGAGGGGGGCAATGTGATAGATGATGAGATTATATAAACAGAGATTCAATTAATAAAAAATAAGTGTAGTTAATTGTAAAGCGGAGCTCCACCCAAAAAAGGAATTTCCAGTTTAAGCACCCCTGACCTGCCACATTTGGCATGTGATTTCTTTTTGGGGGCGGAGGTTTTGGGGGGAGGGGAGCCTAGTTTTAACAGATACCCGCTCACATTTCCACTCGGATCAGTTCTCCTCTCCCTGCAATATTCTGGGGCATGTCACAGGTCCCAGAAGACTGCCAAAACATACAGCAGGCGCAGAGCGACTCCCATATGCGCAGTTCACACACAGAAGCCACAAGCTGTCAAAGCCGGGTGCACACAGGGTAAATGCCGTCACCGAGGAAAGGAGAGGGAAAGAAGCAATGGCTCGGGTGAGCACATCGCTGGTTCCTGAAACAGGTGAGTGTGTGTTTATTAAAAGTCAGCAGCTACAAGAAGTGTAGCTGCTGACTTTTAATAAACACACAGAGATCACTGCATACAGGAACATGCCATGCACTGCCTGGGTAATCTTCCTGTAATGTCGGATACAAATCATTATAGCTAGGGATCCGACTTGGAGGCAATTTCTATTGAAGTCTGTGGGCACAATTTGGATAGAAGTCGCCTTGAAGTAGTGACTAATTAAGACCACTCTCATTGACTAACATGGGATATCACATGTCATGTGACCTGGGGTCTCAAAAGTCGGATCCCATGTCGCAGCAGTGTGAACCAAGCCTTATTCTTTAAGCGCTTATAAACTTCTGAAAAGAAAAGTGAACAAAGCTATAAAGTATATTTGCCTCAATCCAAAGCACCGAGTTTGATTTCTGTTTGCTTGCTCATTCCTCTGCTACCTGTATGAGTCACTGCTGACAGTCTATGCTGACACCAGACAATCCCAGGAGATGCCCCCCTGTCCCCTGTCCCCACCACACAGCAGTTGATAGATAGCCTTAGATGTGCATGTTTCCCTGTGAGACTGTGTAGAACGGGGTATAACCATTCCCTTCACTCAAGTCTCAGTTTACACTCAGCTCTTTTCTCTGTGCTGTGCAGTGAGTAACACCCCTTGCCTTTTGAAGCTCAGCAATGCTGGGAAAATGTTGGGCTTTGACTGCTGTAGAGAAGAGAAGACTACGGATAAACAGATACGCTATATTACCAAAAGTATTGGGATGCCTGCCTTTACATGCACATGAACTTTAATGGCATCCCAGTCTTAGTCCATAGGGTTCAATATTGAGTTGTGTTCTGTTCTCACTACACGTATGCCCCAGGCGTGTGCAGCTCAACATACAGCTAAACCTTTAATCCCGCAATAACCAGTCCTTTTGTAACTTAAGGCTTTATTCCAGAGATAGAATAGTGGTCACATGAACAGGTTACAAGTCAGAATGGATATGCGAATAGGATTGTGAATAGAGGTGAAACAGCGATGCTTCAAAGGGGGGTTCAGGAATCTTCCCACAGCAACCTCAGATGCTGTCTGCTCCTTCTTGAGGTAAATCTTAAAATGGAGATTCTCTCAGAGAGGGGTGGAACTAATATCCAGCAATAGAGTACAGGAAGTACCATAAAGTGCTGTATAACAGTCTATGTCACAGTGGCATCTTGTGGACAAGATTGGTATTACAAGTTCCAATAGAATTAATTACTTCCTTATGCTGGAGGCATGACACTCCCCACCTGGTATCATCAGATACCACTATTTACTCCTCAGATGATAACAGCAAGATCAGTTCAGAAACTGGTCTGAGGAACTCCTTGTTTTTATAGATTTTGACTTCCACTTTTCCTGACCTTCCCATCCTCACTTGGAAAGGTGTTAGTGATGAGACCCAAAGGCCATTTGAGACTGACAGTCTTTGACAAGAACAAGATCTCCCTTTTTCAGGTAGGGTTTGTTATCTTGCCATTTAGTACGTGGCTGTAAGGTAGATAGATATTGCTTCCTCCACCTGTCCCAGAAGGTATTTGCCAGACTTTGTACTTGTCTCCACTGGCGCAAGTATAAGTCCTTAGTGGTGAAGCTTCCGTAGGGAGCACTGATCACTCCAGTTTTCTGTGTAAGGAGTGCTGCTGGTGTGAGCAAAACAGGCTCATCTGGGTCATTTGAGACTGGAGTCAGAGGTCTGGCATTGATGATGGCTGAGACTTCTGCCATGAAGTTTACCAGGCTCTCGTGGGTAAGTCTTGAGGTCTGCATTTGCAGAAAGATGGAGTCCAGAATTCTGGGGGCTATGCCTATCATTCTTTCCCATGCTCCGCCCATGTGAGAGGAGTGAGGTGGGTTTAAAGTCCATGAACAGCCCTGGTCTCTGAGGTATCTCTCTACCCCTTTGGTGTCCATGTTAGAAGGAATTTGCAGTTCCCTGGCTGCTCCAACAAAGTTAGTGCCTCTATCTGAGCGGATGTGTTTCACAGTGCCTCGAATAGCAATGAAGCGCCTGAGGGCATTTATGAAGCTTGAAGTGTCCATGGATTCAATAACTTCAATATGCACTGCTCTGATGACCATACAGGTAAATATTACTGCCCAGCGTTTGCTGTTTGCATGTCCTCCTCTGGTATGACGTCCTACAACAGACCAAGGGCCAAAACATCAAGACCAACATTGGTGAAAGGAGGGTCTGGAGCAAGTCTGTCAGCTGGCAGGTTGGCCTTTTTTTGTGTTTGTAACATCCCACGAAGTTTACGACAAATAACACATTTAAAGATCATGTTACTCACGCATCTCTTAGCTCCGACGATCCATAGGCCAGCAGCTCGTAAAGTCTTCCTTGGTGCTTGACATGAGAGTGATGATGTGACACAATCAAGTAAGCGATGTGGTGGTGACCAGGAACTATTAGAGGGTTTCTCTTGTCTGACTCTAGGTTGGCTTGCCTTAGACGACCACCTACCCTAAGTAGACCATTTTGATCAAGGAATGGGTCAAGTTTTCTCAGGGCACTGTCTCTAGGGATAGGTTTCCCGTTCAAGATACAGTCAATCTCCTTAGCATATGCTTCATGCTGTACAGTGCGGATGATAAGATCCTGAGACTGCTGTAGCTCTAATACTGAACTGATCCTTTGGCAATGGTGCCATCCCTTGCGGTCACAGCTGTTTGAGTCACCTTTAAAGGAGCGAGCTATATGGATAAGACAAGAAATAGCTCGAACAAGTGTCTTCCATTTTGAGAATCTGGTAAATCTGTCAGATTTAAGCTGGCAACTTGAAGTTGCAGTATGAAATGTTGAGATCTCAGGACGGATGTCAGTATCTGAGTCTGGATCTATTAGTTCAATAGTGTCACTTTTAGGAAAGGTTTGTTCTGCATCGTACAAGAATGCAGTTCCAGTAAACCATGTAGTGTCTTTAAGGTTACATGCAGCAACAGCTCTTGTAGCATGGTCTGCAGGGTTATAGTCAGTAGGTACATAGTGCCATTGTGTTGGACTGGTGGATCTCCTAATCCTCAACACTCTGTTGTTGACATAAACGTAGAAACGTCTGGTCTCATTGTAGATGTAGCCTAGAACTACCTTGCTGTCTGTGTAGAGTTGAACATCCTTGAGGTCAATGTCCATCTCTGAGGCTATTAGCTCTGCTAGTTCAACAGCTAGTACTGCAGCACAAAGTTCTAGCCTAGGTATAGTATGCTCGGGGTGTGGAGCAAGCTTTGCTTTGCCCATGATGAATCCTACATGGCATCGTGCTGTAGTGTCAACAGTAGTGTTGAGCGAACACGGACTGTATTATTCGTGTTCGTACCGAATAATTGGATTTTTTGTACCCGAACACGGACACGGACACTTTACTGTATGTTCGGGTAAAAATCCGTGTTCGGTCGTTTTATTTCCGGGTTTTGCATGCTTTGGCGCTCTTTTCATGGCGGGCTTTCAACAGCCAATCAACAATCGTTTAACTGGTGTGCCTTAAGCCATCCCAGCCATGCCTGCAAATGTCTCAGTAGCTGTGATTGGCCGTCTGAAGCATGTGACCAAGTCTTTATAAGTTCCAGGCAGCCGCAGAGTCTTCATTCTGCTGCTTAGATCAGGGACAGAGCACACATCAACGTGCTGGCTGCTGATTAGGGAAAGACAGGCAGGAAAAAAACATTTGTGTCCGGATAGAATTGAGGGACAGGTTGGAGTGTTTAGGCAGGGCGAGTTGTAGGCATTTTAGGGATAGAGTCTGCTGAATTATAGGGTCAGTGTCTTCTACAAAGTACAATCGATATTGCTGTGTGGGGGGTGGGGTGACTCTGCACTCAATCCTGATCTACGATCTCTTCTCAATCCTGTTAGGGAGAGGCTGCTGCTGCTGAATTTTAGGGAAACTGTGTTCTACAAACTACAATCGATATTGCTGTGTGGTGTGGGATAGGAGATAGGCAGGTGTCAGTGATCCACATCCATTTTTCTGTGTGTGAGCTGCAGTGAACACAATCTTTTTGGGCTGCAGTGAACACAATCTTTTTGGGGTGCAGTGAACAACGTCCTTTTTGGGGTGCAGTGAACAAAATATTTTTGGGGTGCAGTGAACAAAATCCTTTTTGGGGTGCAGTGAACAGAATCCTTTTTGGGGTGCAGTGAACACAATCTTTTTGGGGTGCAGTGAACAAAATCCTTTGTGGGGTGCAGTGAACACAATCTTTGTGGGGTGCAGTGAACACAATCTTTTTGGGGTGCAGTGAACAACATCCTTTTTGGGGTGCAGTGAACAAAATCCTTTTTGGGGTGCAGTGAACACAATCTTTTTGGGGTGCAGTGAACAAAATCCTTTGTGGGGTGCAGTGAACACATTCTTTTTGGGGTGCAGTGAACAAAATCCTTTTTGGGGTGCAGTGAACAACATCCTTTTTGGGGTGCAGTGAACAAAATCCTTTTTGGGGTGCAGTGAACAACATTCTTTTTGGGGTGCAGTGAACAAAATCCTTTTAGGGTGCAGTGAACACAATCTTTGTGGGGTACAGTGAACAGAATCTTTGTGGGGTGCAGTGAACACAATCTTTGGGGGGTACAGTGAACACAATCTTTTTGGGGTGCAGTGAACAAAATCCTTTGTGGGGTGCAGTGAACACAATCTTTGTGGGGTGCAGTGAACACAATCTTTTTGGGGTGGAGTGAACAAAATCCTTTTTGGGGTGCAGTGAACAACATCCTTTTTGGGGTGCAGTGAACAAAATCCTTTTTGGGGTGCAGTGAACAAAATCCTTTGTGGGGTGCAGTGAACACAATCTTTGTGGGGTACAGTGAACAGAATCTTTGTGGGGTGCAGTGAACACAATCTTTGGGGGGTACAGTGAACACAATCTTTTTGGGGTGCAGTGAACAAAATCCTTTGTGGGGTGCAGTGAACACAATCTTTGGGGGGTACAGTGAACACAATCTTTTTGGGGTGCAGTGAACAAAATCCTTTGTGGGGTGCAGTGAACACAATCTTTGTGGGGTGCAGTGAACACAATCTTTTTGGGGTGCAGTGAACAAAATCCTTTTTGGGGTGCAGTGAACAAAATCCTTTTTGGGGTGCAGTGGACACAATCTTTTTGGGGTGCAGTGAACAAAATCCTTTGTGGGGTGCAGTGAACACAATCTTTGTGAGGTACAGTGAACAGAATCTTTGTGGGGTGCAGTGAACACAATCTTTGGGGGGTACAGTGAACACAATCTTTTTGGGGTGCAGTGAACAAAATCCTTTGTGGGGTGCAGTGAACACAATCTTTGGGGGGTACAGTGAACACAATCTTTTTGGGGTGCAGTGAACAAAATCCTTTGTGGGGTGCAGTGAACACAATCTTTGTGGGGTGCAGTGAACACAATCTTTTTGGGGTGCAGTGAACAAAATCCTTTTTGGGGTGCAGTGAACAACATCCTTTTTGGGGTGCAGTGAACACAATCTTTTGGGGTGCAGTGAACAAAATCCTTTTAGGGTGCAGTGAACACAATCTTTGTGGGGTACAGTGAACAAAATCCTTTTTGAGGTGCAGTGAACACAATCTTTGTGGGGTGCAGTGAACACAATCTTTGTGGGGTACAGTGAACACAATCTCATACTTCTGAACATTTGAGGGTGCTGCCTGTTCCATACTCCTCCTCCTACTGCTCAACCATCCTTTTAGGGGTACAAACAATAGTAATTGGGGCCTAGTGTGGTGGTGTACGTGTGAGATACATACACTTTCTTTTTGATCATATTTTCTATTCCGCTATTCAATTAAATCCTTTGGGGATCAATTAAATTGCGTGATAGTCTGTGTCGGTACGTGTGAGATCCACCTTTCCAAGTTTTTGGGGTTCATCTCATACTTCTGAAGATTTGAGGGTGCTGCCTGTTCCATACTCCTCCTCCTACTGCTCAACCATCCTTTTAGGGGTACAAACAATAGTTATTGGGGCCTAGTGTGGTGGTGTACGTGTGAGATACATACACTTTCTTTTTGATCATATTTTCTATTCCGCTATTCAATTAAATCCTTTGGGGATCAATTAAATTGCGTGATAGTCTGTGTCGGTATGTGTGAGATCCACCTTTCCAAGTTTTTGGGGTTCATCTCATACTTCTGAAGATTTGAGGGTGCTGCCTGTTCCATACTCCTCCTCCTACTGCTCAACCATCCTTTTAGGGGTACAAACAATAGTAATTGGGGCCTAGTGTGGTGGTGTACGTGTGAGATACATACACTTTCTTTTTGATCATATTTTCTATTCCGCTATTCAATTGAAACCTTTGGGGATCAATTAAATTGCGTGATAGTCTGTGTCGGTACGTGTGAGATCCACCTTTCCAAGTTTTTGGGGTTCATCTCATACTTCTGAAGATTTGAGGGTGCTGCCTGTTCCATACTCCTCCTCCTACTGCTCAACCATCCTTTTAGGGGTACAAACAATAGTAATTGGGGCCTAGTGTGGTGGTGTACGTGTGAGATACATACACTTTCTTTTTGATCATATTTTCTATTCCGCTATTCAATTAAAACCTTTGGGGATCAATTAAATTGCGTGATAGTCTGTGTCGGTACGTGTGAGATCCACCTTTCCAAGTTTTTGGGGTTCATCTCATACTTCTGAAGATTTGAGGGTGCTGCCTGTTCCATACTCCTCCTCCTACTGCTCAACCATCCTTTTAGGGGTACAAACAATAGTAATTGGGGCCTAGTGTGGTGGTGTACGTGTGAGATACATACACTTTCTTTTTGATCATATTTTCTATTCCGGTATTCAATTAAATCCTTTGGGGATCAATTAAATTGCGTGATAGTCTGTGTCGGTACGTGTGAGATCCACCTTTCCAAGTTTTTGGGGTTCATCTCATACTTCTGAAGATTTGAGGGTGCTGCCTGTTCCATACTCCTCCTCCTACTGCTCAACCATCCTTTTAGGGGTACAAACAATAGTAATTGGGGCCTGGTGTGGTGGTGTACGTGTGAGATACATACACTTTCTTTTTGATCATATTTTCTATTCCGCTATTCAATTAAAACCTTTGGGGATCAATTAAATTGCGTGATAGTCTGTGTCGGTACGTGTGAGATCCACCTTTCCAAGTTTTTGGGGTTCATCTCATACTTCTGAAGATTTGAGGGTGCTGCCTGTTCCATACTCCTCCTCCTACTGCTCAACCATCCTTTTAGGGGTACAAACAATAGTAATTGGGGCCTAGTGTGGTGGTGTACGTGTGAGATACATACACTTTCTTTTTGATCATATTTTCTATTCTGCTATTCAATTAAAACCTTTGGGGATCAATTAAATTGTGTGATAGTCTGTGTCGGTACGTGTGAGATCCACCTTTCCAAGTTCTTGGGGTTCATCTCATACTTCTGAAGATTTGAGGGTGCTGCCTGTTCCATACTCCTCCTCCTACTGCTCAACCATCCTTTTAGGGGTACAAACAATAGTAATTGGGGCCTAGTGTGGTGGTGTACGTGTGAGATACATACACTTTCTTTTTGATCATATTTTCTATTCCGCTATTCAATTAAAACACACAAACGCCAGGGACACAATTGTCCAGCAGGGGCACAGTTCTGGAGGATGAGGAGGATGAGAAAGAGGAGGAGCTGGAGGAGGAGATGGAACCATGTTCACAGCAGGGTGGCACCCAGGCCAGCTCATGGCCATCACTGGTGCGTGGCTGGGGGGATACAGAGGACACGGACGATACACCTCCCACAGAGGACAGCCTTTCGTTGCCTCTGGGCAGCCTGGCACACATGAGTGATTACATGCTGCAGTGTCTCCACAACGACCGCCGAGTTGCCCACATTCTAACTTGTGCTGATTACTGGGTGGCCACGCTGCTGGATCCCCGTTACAAGGACAACGTACCGTCCTTAATTCACTCACTGGAGCGCGATCGCAAGATGCGCGAGTACAAGCGCACGCTGGTAGACGTCATGCTGCTGGCATTCCTATCTGACAGCGGAACCGCAGTGGAAGCACAAGGCAGAGGAGGAGGAGGAGGAGGTCGCCAACGCAACCAGGGCACCGCCAGCACCTCAGAAGGCAGGGTTAGCATGGCCGAAATGTGGAAAAGCTTTGTCAGCACGCCACAACAAACAGCAGCACCAGCAGCTCAGATGGAACGTCTTAGCAGGAGGCAGCATTTTACCAACATGGTGGAGCAGTATGTGTGCACACGCCTACATGTAGTGAATGAGGGGTCTGCCCCCTTCAACTTATGGGTCTCCAAATTGGGCACATGGCCTGAGCTTGCCCTTTACGCCTTGGAGGTGCTGGCGTGCCCTGCAGCCAGTGTATTATCTGAACGGGTATTTAGCACGGCTGGGGGTGTTATAACAGACAAGCGCAGCCGCCTGTCCAGAGACAATGTGGACAAGCTCACGTTCATTAAAATGAACCAGGCATGGATCCCACGGGACTTTTCCGTACCTTATGCAGAATAGCAATGGATACCGACCTTACCCACCCATTGTTCCATTTTTGCTCTTTCTCACTCTTTTGGGGTGTACCCTCATTTAAAATTTGTGAAAAGAAGCAGTGTTGGCTACCTCGTCCTCCTCCTCAGGGCCAGATTAATGTAGGGGCTATTGGAGCTGCAGCTCCAGGCCCCTACCTTTTATATAGCCCCCTGGTTGGCCATATTCACTGTTACCGCTCTTCTGTCACTTGTAAACACAGAAGTCTGGCTTCTATGCTCGCTTCCCCAGGCAGCACCCTAAGAACCTCCCCACACAGCGCGAAGGCCGGACAAGGAGGGACAGTTGCCGATGCATGGATGTGTTTATGGGCTTCAGAGACAGCATCCCATGTTGAATTAGGCATGCATGGCTGCACCCTTCCTCCTCTGGGTGCATGGCAAGGCACGGCCCTTAAGGCCCTTCAAAATCCTCAGCACCAAGCCCATGATGCTCTTAATCCGGCCCTGGTCCTCCTCCACCGCCGCTTCCACCTACACCGCCCATAGGTGTGCGCAGCCTATTGCATTAAGGTGTGCACCCCAAAGTTGAAATACACATGCATGTGTTTGCCAGCAGGGAGAGTAATGTATCGGGGCCATGTACCTGTAGGCAAAGAGAAATAGAGCAGAGCAGGTCCGAGGGAGATCTTTCCCATCTCCTCACTGGCAATGCTATGTGCCCTAGGTGATTAGGGTGTGCCCAGGCACACCCGGCACACCCTGTGCGCATGCCTATGTCACCGCCACATCCACCACCACCTCAACCTCCCTCCTACTCCATATGGGCCTCGTCCTTCAGAGATGAAGAAGAACATTGTTTTATTTTTCTGTTTTTTTTTGTTGTTTTAAGTTATTTCCCTATCCACATTTGTTTGCAGAGCACTTGCCATGCTCTTAATTACGTTTTGCTGCCATTTGCAGCACTCTAGCCCTTTCCTTTGGTGTTTTAGAGCCATTTTAGTGCCTTAAAGTTCGGGTCCCCATTGACTTCAATGGGGTTCGGTGTCCGGGAAAAGTTCGGTAAAAGTCCGGGACACGGACCCGGACTTTTTTTTAAAGTTCGGCTGAACCCGTGGAACACGGACATCTAGGTGTCCGCTCAACCCTAGTCAACAGTCCTTAAGTAGGCCACAGCAGCTATTGCCTTAAAAGAAGCATCACAGAATATGCAAAGGTTTTGACTCTGTATCTCTGTAGAAGGTACAGGAGCATATGGGCGTGAAACATGGAGATCAGATAAGACTGATAGAGAGTCCCTCCACTCTACCCAAGAGTTCCTCTTATCAAGGGGTAGTGGGGCATCCCAGTGGGATGTTTCACGAATCAAGTCTCTAAGTAAGGCTTTGCCTTGAATTGTAACAGGTGCCGCAAATCCTAATGGATCGTACAGGCTATTGATTGTAGACAAGACACCTCTGCGAGTGAAGGGTCTTTCTTCTCCATTTACTTGGAAGGTAAAGGAATCGGATTTCAAGTCCCAAAGTAGACCTAGACTGCGCAGTACAGGTAAAGAGTCTGTACCCAGATCTAAGTCCTTTAGATCACTGGAATGGTCTTGAGCGGGGAAAGCTTCCATTACCTCTTTGCTGTTAGAAGCAATCTTGTGAAGCCTGAGATTGGAACAAGCGAGCATTTCCTGTGCTCTTTTAAGAAGACAGATTACAGACTCACTGGAAGGTAAGGATTTTAAACAGTCATCCACATAAAAGTCTTTCTCTACGAATTGTCTTGCATCTGAGCCAAACTCAAGTTCACCTTCTTGGGCGGAATGTCTGAGTCCGTAGATAGCGACTGCAGGTGAAGGGCTATTGCCAAAGATGTGTACCCTCATGCGATACTCTGAGATATCTTTTGAAGGATCATTGTCTTGGAACCAAAGGAACCTTAGGAAGTTCCTGTCTTCCTCTCTGACCAAGAAACAATGGAACATCTGCTGGATGTCAGCTATGAAGGCAATAGAATCTTTGCGGAAGCATAAGAGCACTCCCAGGAGTTTGTTGTTAAGGTCTGGGCCTGTCAAGAGGACATCGTTTAAGGAGATACCCTTGTATTTGGCACTAGAGTCAAACACTACTCTGATTTGACCTGGCTTTTTGGGATGGTACACTCCGAATATAGGAAGATACCAACACTCTTCAGAGTCTTTAGGGGTGGGAGCCACCACGGCATGACCGTTCTTAAAGATCTTCCCCATGAAAGAAAAGAAATGTTCCCTGATCTCTGGCTTTCTTTGTAAATTACGTCTAAGGGAAGCAAAACGTTGTAATGCTTGTTCTCTGTTATTGGGTAAGCGTTGTCTCTGTGGTCTGAAGGGAAGAGGTGCAACCCAGCTGTTTGTGCTGTCTTTGACTAGACCTTGCTCCATTATTTCTTAGAAGAGTTTGTCTTCGATAGACATTGCCACACGATTGTCATCTTTAGTTCTCTGAAAGACTGTGCACCCTAAATGGTCTTGGTCACTGTCACAGGCAAAGTTGTCACTAGTGGGGCTTGTGAAGGGACAAGATGAGTGGGTGGCGTAGGCTGATTCCTTAACAAGGAAATAGTTGTGGCATGGCTGGAAAAGGGAGGGACGTCCATTCTCTAGGGTATTTGTGAGCATGCTGCTAACGGAGTTAGGTTTGTGCACGCTTCCTAGACAGACATCTCCTATGATGACCCATCCGAGGTCTAACTTCTGAGCATAAGGAGCGTTATTGGGACCATTAATCTGAGCTCTTGATTTGTGGGCTTGTAAGATATCTCTCCCGAGGAGTAGGATAATCTGAGCCTGAGGATCAAGTTCTGGTATCAGATGTGCTATGCGTTTCAAGTGTGGGTGATGAGCAGCTACATCTGGTGTAGGAATTTCAGATCTATGATCAGGGATCTGATTGCATTCAATAAGAGTTGGCAAAGACAAGCGAGATCGCCCATCGATGGACTCGATTTGGTAGCCGGATGCTCTCCTACCAGCCGTCTCCACTATTCCTGCACAAGTTTTCAAGGAGTAGGGCATGCTGGGGCTTTTAATGCCGAATACGTCAAAGAAAGTTGAGCTGGCTAATGACTTGTTACTTTGGTCATCCAGAATTACATAAAGCTTAATAGCTTTGTCTTTTTGGTCTGCTGGGTAGACTCTGACTAGGCAGATTTTGGAGCAGGACCTACCACCTATGGCTCCTTTGCAGATCTCTGTACATTGTGAAGTGACCTCTTGTGTAGTTGTGGTGGTGTGCTCCTCCTCCCCGCCGTGCTCACTAGTGCTGAGGGTGTGTTGTAAAGTCCATGGAGCTGGCCCAGGATGTAACCCTGTGTTGTGATCTGAGCTGTCACATTCTGTGCATTTTAAACTGACCTTACAGTCCTTGGTGAGATGGGATGTGGAAGAGCAGCACCTGTAGCAGATGTGGTTCTCCTTGAGGAAGGCCTTGCGGTCCTGCAGGGTTTTCTCTCTGAAGGCTCTGCATTTTAGGAGAGGATGTTGCTTCTGATGCAAGGGACACTGCTTACCAGGATCGTTGACCTTTGTCTCTGAGTTAGAGAAGTTGGCAGACCTGTGAAAGGAACCTGGAGGAGACATGTTAGTTTTGTGTACTGCTACTGGAGGTTTGCGAGGGTTAAGTCCCACAGGAGCAGCACACAACAGCGTAAAATCAAAACTTGGATCATTTCTTGTATTAGCTTGCTGGCACACAAAGTCCACAAAAACAGAAAAAGGAGGGAATGGAACATCATGCTATCTTTTATATCGGGATCCGTGTGTAATCCACTGCTCTTGCACGTTATAGGGTAACTTTTGCACAATGGGGTTGACACCTCTGGCTGTGTCAAGGAATGCAAGTCCTTGTAAGTCTCCCTCGGATTTAGCTACTTGAAGTTCCATTAGCATGTCACTTAACTCTCTAAGTTTATGGTAGGCTTTGCTAGGTATTCTGGGAAAGTTATCAAGTCTTTTGAATAATGCATTTTCTACTGCTTCTGCTGAACCATAACACTCATCAAGTCTGTCCCAGATTGTTCTAAGACCAGTGTCTGGGTAGTTTATATTTATTGTCCTGATTCGCCTGGCGTGCTCGGCAGACTGATTTCCAAGCATTTTGATCAGGAGGTCTATCTCTTCGCTGCAAGATAGCCCTAAGTCTCTGATAGTGTTTCGAAAGGATGACCACCAGGCTCTGTAGTTTTCAGGGCGGTCATTAAACTTTTCAAGTCCTTTGGTGATTAACTCGCGTCGTGCAAAGAACCTTGCAAAGTCTATGGTGGCTTGGTTAGCCTGTTGTGTGTTGTCATGGTAAGATGGCTGTGTGTAGTCATACCTTTTGCTGGCACCGAGCTGTCCTCTGATGTACCGTTCTGGCTTGGGCGTTGGTTCTGGAGGGCGATTAGAAGGTGATTCTATTATCTCACTTATGGGGAGTCTGTCGTAGGAGATGTCACTTTGTGCGGATTTCTCCTGTTTGCAGGCTTGAGGCTTGTCACAGACTTGCGGCGGTACCGTGTGGTGACTTTGGCTTGTCTCTTTGACGTCATCTTTGACACTGCTTGTTTTAAAGTGTTGATTGATGTAATCTGAAGTTTGTTGTAGAGAATTTGGAGTTTCAGCTGCTGGATCGAGAATATTGCTGCGTCTGCTGCGTTCACTTCTCGGGTATACAGCTAATTCTAAGGCGTCTGCTTCAGCTATGGCTGCTGCTACTTCCTTCTCTATGGTCAGTTTCTCTAGGGCTACTTCTAGGAGGGCCTCCTCTGCCTCTTTCTGCGTTTTTAGGAGGGCTTCCTCTTTCTTTGCTTTTAGGAGGGCTTCCTCTGTCTTTTCTTTTAGGAGGGCTTCCTCTGTCTTTGCTTTTAGGAGAGCTTCCTCTGTCTCTTTTTTTATCCTCACTTTCTCCTGTTTAATCTGCATTTCCTGCTCAGTAAAGGCTGCTCGCACCTTGGCGGCTTCAGCTTTCGCACGTGCTATGGCAAGTGCATTGCTTGCAGAGGAAGATCTAGAGGAGCCAGAAACTCGGGACCTTGTCTTGAGTGAGGATGTCTGGCTATGTGACATATTGCTTGCAGGAATGCTTGACTGTGTAGAGACTGCTGTATTGAATATGCAGATGACTGCGCTGGCAGGGTAGCAGGCCTCTGTATAGTCTCTGTCCTAAATCTCACTTGCTGGATAGCCGCTGTTTCACTGTTCTGTTCTCACTACACGTATGCCCCAGTCGTGTGCAGCTCAACATACAGCTAAACCTTTAATCCTGCAATAACCAGTCCTTTTGTAACTTAAGGCTTTATTCCAAAGGTAGAATAGTGGTCACATGAACAGGTTACAAGTCAGAATGGATATGCGAATAGGATTGTGAATAGAGGTGAAACAGCGATGCTTCAAAGGGGGGTTCAGGAATCTTCCCACAGCAACCTCAGATGCTGTCTGCTCCTTCTTGAGGTAAATCTTAAAATGGAAATTCTCTCAGAGAGGGGTGGAACTAATATCCAGCAATAGAGTACAGGAAGTACCATAAAGTGCTGTATAACAGTCTATGTCACAGTGGCATCTTGTGGACAAGATTGGTATTACAAGTTCCAATAGAATGAATTACTTCCTTATGCTGGAGGCATGACAAGTTGGCCCACCCTTTGCAGCTATAACAACTTCAACACTTCTGGGAAGGCTGTCCACAAGGTTTAGGAGTGTGTCTATGGGAATGTTTGACCATTCTTCCAGAAGTGCATTTGTGAGGTCAGGCACTGATTTAGGTGAGAAGGCCTGGCTCACATTCTCCACTTTAATTCATCTCAAAGGTGTTCTATCAGGTTGAGGTCAGGACTTTGTGCAGGCCAATCAAGTTCCTCCACCCCAAACTCACTCATCCATGTCTTTATGGACCTTGCTTTGTGCAGTGGTGCGCAGTCATGTTGGAAAAGGAAGGGGCCATCCCCAAACTGTTCCCACAAAGTTGGAAGCATAAAATTGTCCAAAATGTCTTGGTATGCTGACGCCTTAAGAGTTACCTTCACTGGAACTAAGGGGCCAAGCCCAACCCCTGAAAAACAACCCCACACCATAATCCCCCCTTATTTGGACCAGTGCATAAAGACATGGATGAGCGAGTTTGGGGTGGAGGTACTTGACTGGCCTACATAGAGTCCTGACCTCAACCCGATAGAATACCATTGGGAGGAATTAGTGCAGAGACTGCGAGCCAGGCCTTCTCGTCCACATTAGTGCCTGACCTCACAAATGCACTTCTGGAAGAATGGTCGAACATTCCCATAGACACAGTCCTAAACCTTGTGGACAGCCTTTCCAGAAGAGTTGAAGCTGTTATAGCTGCAAAGGGTGGGCCAACTCAATATTGAACCCTACGGACTAAGACTGGGATGCCATTAAAGTTCATGAGTGTGTATAGGCAGGCGTCCCAATACTTTTGGTAATATAGTGTACAACTCATGTAGGAGGATTTGCTTAATCTCTGTGTATTATCAGAGGCCGGTCACTTCACTGGGTATATGTGAGGGTTTATAACCACTTTAATCGATCTATCTAAATCCACTTTCCCGTGTGTGGCATATTAGTAGAATGGTTTGCTAACTATTGATCAATTATTCTATCAAATGGAAAAAAAACGGATCGTTTAGCAAAGTTTGTATGGCCACTATTAGGCATGTCATAGATCCTTCATTACATCGCAATTGGGATAAATGCTTCTGGCAAAGTCACGCACTTCGATTTTTATTTTTTTTTTAAGCTGCAGAATGTAGCAGTACCTGAGCTGACTGTTACAAATTCTTTATCAACTGATGTGCTGGTTTATTTTGTCAGTAGGGAAAGCATCTGCAGTCGGAGGGAACTTCTTTGTGTGTAATAGCTAGTTAGTTGTCAGAAGCAGAATATTGCCCATGACAGGCATCACTGCCTGCTACAGGCCCAAAGCTAGTAATGTATTACTAAATGATGTGTTTTGCCTGGAAACATCAGCTTATATGAGAAAGAGAACATTAGAGGCAAAAAGCGACATGCAAATTTCTGTTTGACCAGTAGATGTCACTGTTAAACCAATGTAAATGCACTTTTCATAGAATCAGCAGCACAAACTCATTCTGAAATAACTTAACAAAATATTCATACTGACCAGTTGTATTCATATTTGATTACAAGGAATCTGCTTATAAAAGGTCAGTGAAAAAATTGCTTTCCATTTTGCTGTCTTTATCCTGTTTTTACTTTTTCTTTTTTTCTTTTTGTTTGTTTTTTTTGTTTTTACTTTACTTTTGTAGTTTTTTTTCAATAGTTCTTTATTTAATTTTAAACAAGATACAAATAAACCGCCTCGGCAGATATATATTAAGTTGTAGTACAGTAGAACAAAAAGAAGCGCATAAAGTAGCACTTCGATCTATAACAGTTTCTAATAAGTTTATATGCAAAAGGGAAAGAAAAATACAAACTGTTTCGTAGCCATTTCGAAACATTATGCTTTGCAGCAATCCAAGTTGACCAGGGTTCCCTGAGAGAATCAAAGCTGTTTGGTTTCCCATTCCAAGCTGCCAAAGTGCATTCATAAGAATGATGAAGCTTAGTGAGTGCAACTCCTTCAGATGGGTAGGGAGCTTCGTTCGCTTTCCAGTTCCTGGCAATCGTGAGTCTGGCAGCTACAAGTAGATACTTTACTACCGTACACAAAGATGGGGCACGTTTTCAATGCCCAGATTCAGGATTGCCAAGTGCGAAGAGGGAAGTATTATTATACCTGCAATTTCAGATAATATCTGAAATATTTTGTTCCATAAATTTAGGATACATACCAGAACACATGGAGGAGATTTGCGGTTTGTCCCCAATCTCGCCAACAGAGAGGGGAGTGTGCAGATGAGATCCGGGACAGTCGTAATAGTTAAAAATACCAACGTAAAGATATTTTTTGATTGAATCCCAGTGTTGGACACAGTGCGTCACTTTATAGATTGACCTAAGCGCAGTACTCCACTGTGTGGGAGAGAAGGAGGAGTCTAACTCCGCTTCCCATTTGAGCATTGGTTTAGATTTGTAAAGTGTCAATTTCTCTTGTAACGTGTTGTAAATGAGGGAAATTCCTTTACTTTTGGAAAGGGTGGAAAGGTCAAATTCCAAAAGTGGTTTGGGTAATTTTACTTCCTGGATTGAGGAGTGTTGTGTGAGGTGTAGGATTCTACGGTAAGTGTAGTGGTCAGTGGGTCCTAACCCAAATCTTTTCTGCAACACCTCCCAGGCTTGGAACTTGTCATTCACAGATATGTCATTAAGTAGTCGGACCCCTTTGGTTTTCCAGTGTTGCAATGTGATATTTGGAGTTAAGTGATGAATAACATCAATAGGGATAAGTAGGGGAGTATCAAAGGACTCCGGGTAAGGAGTGGTATGAAGAGCTCTCCAGGCAAGGAGGGAGGCTCTGATTGGAGGTGAAAGATCTATTAATCAGGTAGGTTGCCATAAGTCAGTCAGTAATACGTTTTGGAGATTAGGGGTATTGAGAATGCACCGTTCAAGGGCTACCCATGGAAGACCAACAGTTAGGTCAAACCAGTTTTTAATGTGGTCTAAGCTGGCCGCCAAAGAGTAATCCCTTTACATCCACCAGGCCCATACCTCCAGCATTCCTGTGTTTAATTAGGAGGAAAGGAGAACATCTTGCTCGTTTCCTTTGCGAAAAAAAAGGTTTTAAGTAGGGCGTTCAGCATAAATAAATAGTTTGGCGGAGAAAGGGACAGCTAGCATGCAGAATAAATAGAGCATCTGGGGTAGGAGGAGCATTTTAAAGTACGCCAAGCGTCCAGACCAGGATAGTTCGAATTTAGATAAATGGGCTAGCTCTTGGGTCCATTTTTTGCAGAGGTTGTTGAAGATCCGGGAGGCCAGTTATGATGTGCATGGGGTCAGGGTGATACCCAAGTATGGGATCCCTTGAGAGCTAAAAGTATATGGCAATGTGGCCTGTAGGGATCATCTGTGATTGTTAGGCACATTCAGATCAAGAACTAAAGATTTGGAGCAGTTCACTTTATAGTAAGAAATTGTACTAAATTGTGATAAAATTTCGTGAGTGTGGGGTAGGGAGGTAGTATGGTGAGTAATTAGTAATATTATATCATCTGCGAAGAGACTAATTGAATGGGAGGATTGTCCCACCTGAAAGCCTTGGATTTTGGGGTGTGTGGGGATGGCTTCGGCCAGTGGCTCAATTATCAGGTTGAATATGGAGGCAGAGAGGGGGCACCCTGGTCTGGTAATATTTGTGATGACAAAGGGTTTGGATAGGAGGCTGGGGGTATAACCCTGGGCCAAGGGGCATGAGTATAAGGCTAAGATAGCAGTAAGAATTGGCCCTTGGAAACCACATTTTGTCAACACTTTTCCTATATAACTCCAGTGGATCCTGTCGAACGCCTTCTCAGCATCTAAAGAATGAAGCAGAGAAGGCATGTGACCCGATCCAGCTAGGTGCAGGAGATTAACAATTCTCCTGGTGGCATCAGCTGCCTGCTTGCCCTTAGTGAAACCAGTTTGGTCAGGGCTCACCAATTCTGGAAGGATGTCACATAGGCGTCTGCTAGGAGCTTTCCCATAGATTTTAACTTCGGAGTTGAGTAACGATATGGGTCTAAAATTGGCAGGGGATGTTGGTTCCTTGCCAGGTTTGAGTATTGCTACCACATATGCCTTCAACATCTCAGGGGGAAATGAGGCTTGCTTAGATGCTGATTGGAGTAACTCTTGTAAGTGTGGTGTAAGTTGTGTTTTAAAGAGCTTATAATAATCATTAGTGTAGCCACCTGGCCCTGAGGCTTTCCCGTTCTGCAAGGAGTCTATGATTTTCATTATCTCATCTTTAGAGAAAGGGGCATTGAGTTTAGAGCAGTGTTTCCCAACTCCAGTCCTCAGGGCACACTAACAGGCCAGATTTTAAGTATTGCCTTGGGGTGATGCAGTCTAGTATACTGCATTCACTGAGCAGCAAATTATATCACCTGTGATGTATTTCAGTTTTCTTGCAAACCTGGCCTGTTAGTGTGCCCTGAGGACCGGAGTTGAAAAACACTGGTTTAGAGAGATGTTCTTTGGATAAGGATGGGAGGGGCAGCCGAGTTAAGAAATCATCAGTAGCTTGGAGGGTAGGTTTGGGGACTGAGGTGGTCATTAAGGATGATCGAACTTTTGAAAAGTTCGGTTCGACCAGAACACCCGAATTTTCCAAAAGTTCGGTTCGGATTTCAGAACCCCATTGAAATCAATGGGACCCGAACTTCAGTAATCAAAAAACACAATTTTTTAAGCCCTAAAACCCAATAAATGCTCCTAAAAAGTGCCTAGGGTTCTGGGTCATGCCCCATTAACTATTAATCACACAAAAAAAAGTTCTTAAAAATTGTCATTTTTGATAAAAAAAGCCAATTATTGAAACAATTAAAAAAAAAAAAAGAGAGAGATTTTTTTGATTTTTACTTTGGATTTAGTATCTGGGGGCTCTAAAAGGTGTGCATGTGAAGTTTCAGCTCTGTAGCATGTCCAGAACCATGAAAAAAAAAAAAGATAATTTTTCAGTAGAGCAGGGATGTGGAGGAAAGGGACAAGGGGGTCTAGCCCTACCAGATTTTAAAAATGATTATTATGCGTCAATACTCACAAGGGTGATCGAATGGACAAAAAAAAAAAGTGATAGAAATTGGGTAATAATAGAAAACACGATGAGTGGTACACACTTAGCAAAAGTAGTATGGATACCTTCGAGGTTTAGAAATTTTGATACTAATGCTCACATAATCACACGACATGCTATTAAAGTTTGGGATAATATACATAAAAAAGAAAATTGGAAGCACAACTCACCATTGATCCCCTTACAGGGCACAACATTTTTTGCACCAGGGGAAGAGAAGGAATTAGGTAAATGGATAGAAGAGGGAGAAGCACGATTGGGGGACATAGAGAAGGGGAAAATCATAACCCTGGCAGAGTTAAAACAAAGGAAAGGAAATTGGAAGATGAATGAGTGGAGATATCTTCAGTTGAGGCACTTCACACTGACATTACCTCAGCCACTGAGAGATATGAACGACCTCCGCCCTTTTGAGCAACTATGCCTTCTGGATAAGATAGCTAATAATATTTCAAATGTGTATAAAATACTGTTAACAATAACAAAAGAGAGAGGACCGTCATTAAAAGAAAAATGGGAAAGAGACCTTGGCCCTTGTAGTAACAACAACCAGTGGGATAAGAGCCTTCAACTAGTACATAGATCAGCGATAGACACCAACACTGAGGAGATGAACTACAAATTGCTTACAAGGTTGTACAATACTCCCGACAAGGTAGGCAGAATCCAGGCAGAGAGCTCAAGACTTTGCTGGAGGGGCTGCCAGATGATAGGGACTATAGCCCATATATGGTGGGAGTGCCCTAAAATCAAAATATTTTGTAGAGAAATTATAGACTTGATAATTAAAATTACCAAAATAGATATTCCTATGGATCCTTGGAAATGCCTATTCCATGTAACTCATATGTCAGTGAAACAATACAAAAAAACACTACTCTACTACATTTATTAAATTCAGCTAAGAGTCTAATTCCCCTAAAATGGCAAAAAGAAGAACCTCCTTCCAGTAAAGATTGGTTGATTAAAGTAGAGAAAATTAGAAGGTTAGAACAATTGAGAAGCTGGGAAGAGGAGGAACAGGGGAATGGAGAGGAAATTTGGGATGAATGGCAAGATTTCAAGGGTTCAAGGGAATATAGAGATTTAATAGGAGTTGGATTGACAGAAGAGATAGGGGGTGGGGAGGGATAAGGGAGGGAGGAGGGATAAAGGGGGTAAAGGGTAACATGTGAATAATGTGTATGGATAATTCTCCAGTGATTGGAGTGTTGTAATTATTTTTTTTTACCTGAAAAATTTAATAAAAAAAAAAAAAAAAAGAACAGGGATGTGGGTCGGGACCCTCCTTTAACTTTAACACCTATATGATCTTTTTTTCTGGTTCTGGACATGCTACAGAGCTGAAACTTCACAGGTACACCTTTAAGACCCCCCCAGACACAAAATCACACAAAAAAAAAGTTCTTAAAAATTGTCATTTTTGATAAAAAAGCCAATTATTGAAAAATTTAAAAAAAAAAGAGATTTTTTGATTTTTACTTTGGATTTAGTATCTGGGGGGTCTAAAAAGTGTACATGTGAAGTTTCAGCTCTGTAGCATGTCCAGAACCATGAAAAAAAAAAGATCATTTTTCAGTAGAACAGGGATGTGGGTCGGGACCCTCCTTTAACTTTAACACCTATATGATCTTTTTTTCTGGTTCTGGACATGCTACAGAGCTGAAACTTCACAGGTACACCTTTTAGACCCCCCAGACACAAAATCACACAAAAAAAAAGTTCTTAAAAATTGTCATTTTTGATAAAAAAGCCAATTATTGAAAAAAAAAAAAAAGAGAGAGATTTTTTGATTTTTACTTTGGATTTCAGATCTGGGGGGTCTAAAAAGTGTACATGTGAATTTTCAGCTCTGTAGCATGTCCAGAACCATAAAAAAAAAAATTGTTTGTATTAGAAAACTTTCTGACAGGGGGTTTGCTTCGCTGCTGTAACACCTTGCCGGTTTAATAGAAGGCATTTTTTTGAGTTCTTTGCAGTCAGGAAAAACATCTGAACTTGTGTATAGTGGTACTGTGCACAAGTTCTGATGTTTTGCCTGCCTCCAAAAATCCCCAAAAAATGCCAGCAAAAACACACCTGGGCATTTTTTTTTTTTACGCTAGCGTTTTTTTTTGGCATTTTTTGGGGTTCTTTTGAGGCAGGCAAAACATCTGAACTTGTGTATAGTGGTGTATATACACACATCCATATATTTATATACACACCTAGACATATATAGGTGTGATAGTAGCAGAAATATATTACTGTAAATGATTTCATTAGCGCAAGCATATATTTCTGCTACTATCACACCTATATATGTCTAGGTGTGTATATAAATATATGGATGTGTGTATATACACCACTATACACAAGTTGACATCTGAACATGTGTATAGGGGGTATATATAGACATATATGTCTGAATATATACCCCTAGACATATATAGGTGTGATAGTAGCAGAAATATATTACTGTAAATGATTTAATTAGCGCAAGCATTTATTTCTGCTACTATCACACCTATATATGTCTAGGGGTATATATTCAGACATATATGTCTATATATACCCCCTATACACATGTTCAGATGTCATGTCTGACATCAAACATGTCCTCAAAAAAGCACTGGCAGTGGCAGCCCCTGCAGCATAAAAAATGCTTGGCTGGTGAGAAGCCATATGGGTGTGCCGAAGCTATTCAGAGAAAAGATCATTTCTCTATAGCGATCACCCTGCTATGGAAGGGTTTTGTCACCCTGCCATAGCAGTCACTGCCAGTTAACCCTACACTACACTACGGTCCCCTTACACTTAACACTTTCCCTACAGAAACTCAATTTTTGAAGCTAACTTAAGTGTAAAGGAGCACTCTAACTACAATAGATATCCCTTTCCTCACACTAAAAATAGCTAAATGACACTTTTAAAGTAAAATTAACAGAACAGCATTCCACTCTCTTCCATGTCCAGTATAACAATGCTAGGAATATGGCGGGGGCGATCTTATATACTGGGGGGCGTATTCACTAATGATTGGTCTAGGGACCCCCTAGTCACTCCAATCACATTCCTAGCATTCTCCTGCCCCCTCAATTGGCTTTTGCTAATGGTTCTGGTCCAATCACGGGCTTTTAAAGCCCATTTCCTGAAGCATTGCATTTTGGGTGGTTCTGGTTGCCGAATTCCGAACTTTTTGGGCAAAAAGTTCTAAATTCGGCCGAACCTCGAACACCCAATGTTCGGGCCAAACCGATGGTCGAGCCGAACCGTTCGATCATCCCTAGTGGTCATCTTTGAGATTATATAAGGAGCTGTTGTAGTCAGCAAATGAGTTAGCAATATCTTGAGGATTGGTTATTTTGTGGTTAGTATAGGGGTTGAGAAGGTTCAATAGGTTCGCTGATCTGTCAAACCTCTCGAACAGGATAGCTCTGAGGTCTAGTTGGAGTTTAGAAAGGGTTAAGGATCGTTGAGGGTCAGGTTAAGTTTTGTTAAGTGTTTCTAGTTTGTGGATTTCTTCACGATACTCCCAGCCTCTAAACACTGGGAGTATCGTCTCTTAGCTTGGGCGCAGCACTGGAGGATGATTCCTCTCATATATGCATTATGGGCATTCCATACTGAAAGGGATCACTGGAGGGGGAAGCATTGTTGTTGAAGCATTCCTTGAGATGTTGAGTGAGCAATTGAGTGGTGGAAGGTTCAGAAATAACTTTTGAGCTACAACGCCATATGCGTTTTGGAGAGCAGGTGTCCCAATCCTCCACAGAGACTGAAATTGCAGAATGATCTGACCAAGTAATGTCCGCTATGGATCAGGAAGACGTCTGCTGGAGCAACAATTTGTCAACTAGAATAAAATCAATATGGGAATAGGTGGTGTATGAGAGATAGTTGTAGACCCTCTCCATCCCGTGATGGCATTGCCAGACATCAAAAAGGTCTTCTTCATGGAGCAATGGGGCTAAAGTGGACAGCGATCTTTTAGGTGGGTTGGATGAGTCTATCGATGAGTCCACCAGAATGTTGAAGTCCCCACATATTATCAGACAACCATATTGAATCTTTGAGGCTTTGAGGACAGTCTTACGGATGAATTGAAGTGGGTGAGAATTTGGAGCATATAAGTTGACTAGGGTGTAGGGTTGGGCATTGATGAGCACAGGTGAGAATGATGTATCTACCTTGTGGGTCCCTAAGTTGTAACGTCAATGTGCTCTTGATAGCGGTTAGGACTTCTCTTTTTTTGCAGGGAGCGGAGGCTAGAAACCATGAGGGAAGTCTCTGTGGAAACATCTGAGAGTTTGTTGGGTGTGGAAGTGCATCTCTTGGATGCAAATGATGTTGGCTTGGAGTCTGGTGGCTTCACTCCACATGGAGCTCCTTTTTGTTGGGTGGTTTAGGCCTCTGGTGTTGAGTGAGACTATTTTGAACCCCATGATAAGGAAATGTGGTGGTTGGTTAGAAACTCAGTAGATTAGATAGGTGCTGTACCAGAGCGCTGTGCAGCAGAGGTGAAGTAGCCTGATAAGGTTAGAAAACTAGTAAACAGGCTTAAAAAAGGCTCAATGTGACAGCACAGCAACCTGCTCTCTCCCTGGGTACTGTAGTTTGGAACAGAACAGCTCTGCACCACACAGCTTGACGCGGCACAGCTCTCTCTCTCTCTTCTCCGGTTGATGCGCTTCCCCCAACTGTCTGGGTCCTTCCTGGGCTTTTGCTTTTATTTCACTACTCCTGCTCCAAAGGTGCTTTTGGGCCTTGTAGTTGCGGCCCAGGGACAGTTAAAGTTGAAATCCTTCTTCAAGACTACATCCACCAGTCTGCTCCTGTGCAACTTGTACAAAATCATTCATGATCAGGCAAGGTATAATTGTGGACAAAGAAAGTTCTGCAATTTAGTAACATTGCCCAATGTTACACCCTTAAAAAGAACAAGAAGATTTCTGACTATGTATTGACTTTATATTACATTTAACATATATTACATTTATGTTTTTGGATTTAGATACACTTTAAGGTAAGATTCATAATCATGTTAAGGGTCAATTGTTAGGGCTTCTTCGGAGATTAGGGCTAGGAGTCTGGTTAATAGCTAATGGCCTGCTGCTAACTAACAGTCCTGGGTTCTGGTTAGCTAAATGTAATGCATTACTGTGCATTGCAGTGTTGCAGTGCAGTGTTTTTAAAATGGTGCATGTCTGACTTTCTGTCTGTTGTGGTGCTTTAGCTTAAATGGTGCTTAAATGAATAGTCTTCTTTAACTTTGTTGCCAAACTCCTATTCTTTACCAAAATGTTCCCATAAAATCATGAATGTGAATTTACTGTATTTTATGCATGTCTATAAGGCCACCCTTTTGTAGATATCCCAAAGCCCTGAGGCTACTGCTAGCCACCACCATCTTGGATGTAAGGTCAGGAGCCCCAACAGACCACTTTTTCAACCTCTTCAACAGGGGGTAACCCTTGAAGTGACTTTCATGTTCTGCAGAATCCCTGCAAAAAAATGAATATACAATATATCTACATCTCAGGGTACAATACCATAATCAATACATTGTAAAAAGTTTTAAATAAAAGAATAAAGACTGTGGTATACATAGCATCATTGACATCAAGGGTAGACAATTTTACCAAACACCTGTTTTACAACAAAATTATTTTCAGTAAAACTCTTAAAATGTATATATATATATATATATATATATATATATATACATACATACATACATACATACATACATTTTAAGAGTACTGTGTGTATATATATATATATATATATATATATATATATATATAAACAGATAGTGAAAACTGTGGTTTCTTCAAACTCCCCACCTTCATTGGCAGGCAATGTAGGTGGGGAGTAAATAGGTCCATGCTCAAGTAATCTCTACAAGAAGGGATCTTTGGTGCCCACTAGCCAAAGAAGGCTGACTAAAATTTGGCCTTGCCCCAGTTGTACCCCACCAGCTTGAGGTCAAGTCCTGAATTGGCCATTTCTAACTACCCAAGGGACTGAGCATACATAAACACCAATGACGCAAGGGGGGGCACCAAGCCATCAGATGGGCCTCACACTTTATAAGTGTGAGGCCCATGACTTCTTCACAAACCACCTAACCTTTAAATTTGACATGACAATGGCAATATAATCCAAGTCTGTTTTTAAACAGTAAACAAGGTAGGGCGGGCAGTACAATTTTCTTGACTAAAGGATTCGTCAACTTGGGTCCTTAAGCACTAGAATAAAGACACACACTGCATGACATGGGCTTTATTGGCAGCCACAGCAGTCAATTTATTAACCAAAGAATAAATAACATTACATTTATCATAACAATAAGTACAAAATTCAACAATGAACTTCTAACAATGCCCAACAACAAGGGGTCTCTGGGTGTCCTTAAGGCACAATTTTAACTGTAATCTTCCATGTCCTCAGCCGCGCCCCAACCGGCTCAAAGATGTTACATTCTCATACATACTTCCTATTTTTCCCCCCCAGGGGACCTAGCTCCTGGGAGAACAACCACAAACCAAATGAGGAGCACCCTACCCTAGATGGGGCCCCACCATTAGGTAAAATGTAACTAATTACTGACCCCCCAAAGACCCCCTGATCCGCCAACTGCTGTGACAAAACGTGCAACATACATAATCATGCATTAATTTTTTTTTTCTTATGTATTCTTTTTTTTTTTTAATTCGGAAAACGTATTTATGTATTTCTTTAGTTCTTTATTTATTTATTATTATTATTATTATTTTTTTATAGAAACGCAATTAGAGTAGAAAACACAAAATTATTCCCCAAACCATACTCCTCCGCATCCCTTAACATACAGGGCGGGTTGGAAGGAAGTTACCTCTTTTCCTGAATTCTTTGGACTGAGCCCAACACCACCTATTTGCATTGCCCCTAACATTTGCTCCCAGCCCATCCAGCCTTTTTCTCCAATCAGGTAAGGACTACTCCCTTTGCCACCCCTCTGACCTAGCTGACCCTTCCCTGACCCTGTTCCTCCTTAAGTCATGCCGCCCCTCCGTCCATTTTCTCCTATGGGCCTCAGTTTCTTGTTAAAACCCTGGAATGAATTCCCAGCAGCCCTTGGCCTCTTGCAGATCTATAAGTAAGGCCTATGGTTTCTACACCAGTAACTCTTTTATGGGGACAATTCCTCATGCCAGTAATGTAGCTCCTCCTTCATTTTTTCCTTTTCATTACTGTCTTTGCCTTCTTGTCCCAGTCACTGCCACTCCCTTTGGCACAAGAACAGTAAAAGGAGTAAGGGAAATTCTTCCAGATGTAGTCAAAGACAGACAAGTAAAAAAACATGACAAAAATCTTAACACTTTCCCACTTTATCCAAAGCCTAAAAAATGGTTGAAGTTAGTTTTAGGTAATAATTATACTAATAAGTACTAATTATGCCTTCTGTCAAAACACTATACTACAGTATATTTACACATTGCATAAATGAAGTCTATTGGGCCACCATTTACAACTATTGATTCCATTAATTAAAATGGCAGGGATAGAAAGCAGAGGTGTTCAGACAGGAAGAACTGAGCTAATGGTACTGCTACTACTTTAGGCACAATTTTCTAAGAGCGGTGTCCTCTAAAGGTAAGAATAATTAACATATTACTTATGTTGCCTTTCCCAAGAGTATTAATGGAGATCTCTAGTAATCCACATTGCAGTAAGGCATGCATCTTTTGTCCATCTGGCCAAAGAGTCCCACCTTCCCAAGTTCTAAAATTGAGAAATGTGCATCTTGTTGTTTGTCACTCACCAGATAAAGGCTGAAATCAGATTTGCAGTAGGAGTGTCTGATCTGTAAACTAAAAGGAATGAGAGGGAAAGAAATTAGGTTGACCTGCAGGAGGAAAAAGGCTTTAAGAATTCCCAGGAAGGTATATTTTTACAAAGTTACATTGATCCAGCCTGGACCAATGTTACTATGGGTGAACTGTAACATACACGGCCAATACCCCTGGTAGCTGCAAGTCATTGAAGTAGACCTGGTTACTCCAGAGATCTCCACTTGCTTCCAGGTCCCTTGCTGAGTGGCCAGCCTGATGTATTGTGAACACAGGAGGTTGGCCGCTCAGCACAGGTGCCATTCATAGAACGCTTTGCATTTACTGAGTGAAACAAAGTGTTCTCTGATTGGACGAGTGGAAAAGGCAGGGTTGTGATGTCCCACTCTAGTGTTAGTAAAGCTACATCGGCTACACTAGCAGAAGAATGACGTCTGTAACCCTGGAAGTGACGTAATAAACATCTCTTCTGGGACCATTAGTCGCAGTTGGGATCAGGGACTGCATGCTCCCCAATTTTCTTCTGCTTTTACTGCGGAAGCTGATTCCCATGGCCCCAGGCTTCCTGGTGTGGAATGAGGAAGGCGGGGCGCTCTATGGGAACTTGATTAACCACTTGCCTACATACCATACCATTTTTATAAACATAAGCTGATAGGCAAGTGCTTACGCTGGCCATACACAAATCACATTTTGTTTCACATCACATTTAATCATAAGAACATTTATTAATTTTTCTAATTGTTAGTGGTCAAAGTAGTCAAAGCGACAAAATTTAGCTGATCCTATTGATCAGTGAAGTTTTTAACATTTAATTAATAAAATATTGTATAACTTTTTAACAATGTTTGTAATTACTGCTTGACCACCAATATTGCACCCTCACATCCATTAAAGTCCATCGAGTTTTACTAGATGTGATTGGGACCAACTTTTTCGACCAACCCACACCTGTATTTTATTTATTCTAGCTGGATGGAATTTTTTTCTCAAAGGATAAAATTTCTAATCGCGCTTATTGTTTTCATTTAAAGAATGATGTTATAAAGTCGTATTTTGCAGTATGGAAAGGGGAATCAGATTAATAAGTATTTTGTCAGGTAGAGCGATTCCTATAAAGTATATGTGTTTTCTTTTTGTATTTAGCTGTTTGGCTGGAATGTTATTAAGTCATAAAGGTGGAGATAATCAGTTTAAACAAGTAAGATAGTCACATACACATTATCCTCCAAGATGGAGCAGCTGATGTCCTGCAGAACCCGTATTCTCCTATCCCTCGGTGACCTGCTCTCGATCCTAATTAACTAACAAAATGGTGGTAGTACGGGCTCTCCCTCATCTTTAATACTTTGTTTTCCAGGGGCAGAGAAATATTTAAACAGGCCTTTAGGGTAGTACAGTGCTTTCACTTGCAGGTTACTTACAATCAGGCCAATGGTGCCAGTGTGCCAGCAGCATATGGAATGTAGAACACAATTATCTCTGGTGGTGGATTTGTGTTAATTAGGAAATGGTGAAAAGCAGAAGAGAAAAAACGTATAATTTTTTTTTTATTTTTTCGTTAGCAAAAATCTCCTTATTGCAAATGTCAAGATCGATAAGAAGAGGTTAGATAAGCATTTAGTTTGGATGTACAGTCTGTGGCAATCTTTTGCTTACCAATGTTCATTTTATAAACCCCTTTGGGAGGCCTTATGGGAGGTCCTGAGGCCTTATGTGTTATTTTCTGCTAAATGATAGTGTGTGACAGCTGTAAATACATCTATCCATCAGTCGGGATATTAGTGCTGTCTAGCAGCTCTCCATGGAACTCTGTTCCCAGCACGAATCAGGTTAGAACACTCGTCACTCTGTGCTGCCGAAACTTCCCGTCTAACCTGGCATAACTGCACATACATCTGCACTCTGGATAGATATATACAGATTGATTACATTCAGAATTAATTTAACAAAAGTATTTTTAAATAAAAAAAAGTCAACATAAAGTTATATTTTCCTTTATTATAATTTCATAACTCCTTTCATTTCTTTCTTCATTTCTTTCCCCAAACGCTCTCCCTTCCTTGTTACTTTCTTTTCTTCCTTTCTTCCTAATTTATTTTCCTTCCTTTCCTCTTCATTCCTTTCTTTTCCTTCTTTCCTTCCTACCGCCCCTTACTTTCCTTCCTTCCTTCCTTCCTTCCTTCCTTCCTTCCTTCCTTCCTTCCTTCCTTCCTTCCTTCTCTCCCATTCCTTCCTTCCTCTTCTATAACTTCCTGCTTCATGCTTCCCTCTCTTTCACTACCATTCCTTCCTTTATACTTTTTCCTTTTTTCTTTTGAACCCTATTTTTTTTCCTTTCTTCCTTCCTTTTCCGTATCTCCTTGCTTCCTTTTTCTTCCATGCTTTTTTCTATCCTTTCTTGCTAACCTGTCTTTCATTCTTTCTTCCTTTCTTCCTAACTTTCTTTTCCTTCCTTATTTCTTTCATTCCTTCTTTCTTTCTTTCCCCAATCCCTCTTTGTTCCTTCTTACTTTCTTTTCTTCCTTTCTACCTAAGTTTTTTTTCTTCCTTTCCTCGTCATTCCTTTCTTTTCTTTCTTTCCTTCCCACCTCCCATTCTCTATCTTCCTTTCCTTTCCTTTCCTTTCCTTTCCTTTCCTTTCCTTTCCTTTCCCTTCCCTTCCCTTTCCTTTCCTTCCTTCCTCTTCTATAACTTCCTGCTTCCTGCTTCCCTCTCTTTCACTACTTTTCCTTCCTTCCATCTTATTTTTTTCCTTTTTTCTTTTTAACCCTTATTTTTACTTCCTTCCTTTTCCATAATTCCTTGCTTCCTCCTTTCTATCCTTTTTTGCTAACCTACTTTTCTGTTTTTCATTCTTTCTTCTTTTCTTCCTAACTGTCTTTTTCTTCCTTAGTTCTTTCATTCCTTCTTTCTTTTCTTCCCTCCTTCCTATTCCTGTTTTTTTCCTCTACCTTCCTGTCTATTTTTTATTTTCAAAATTGTCACACTTTTTTGGTTTATAGTGCAAAAAATAAAAACCGCAGAGGTGATCAAATACCATCAAAAGAAAGCTCTATTTGTGGGGAAATAAGGTCATCAATTTTATTTGGGTAAAGTGTCGCACGACCGCGCAACTGTCAGTTAAAATGACACAGTGCCGTATCACAAAAAAAAAAGCCTGAAGGAGTAAACCTTCCGGAGCTGAAGTTGTTAAAGAAGAACTTCATTAAAATATTCAGGGATTGCTTTGCAGCCACAACTGTCGAAACAATGAACACTTTGGCGATAAGTATGCAATGTACAATATAGTGTATTTAGTGCAGGAGGCAGGAGCATGGAAGTCCCAGTTCAGGGGTCAGGGATGCATAATGCACTAAGTTCAAGGGTCAGAAGTAGATAATGCATAGATTGCTGCAGTTAGTGTTGCGTTTAGGAATACATAATGCAGGGTGCAGGGGTCAGGGGTGTGTATTGCAAAATGTTCAACGGTCAAGGATATGTAACATACCTGCTGTCAGTGCCCAGTTTAGGAGTACATAATACAAAGAAAGGAAAAGGAGTCAGGAGTATGTACAGTTTAGGAGTCAGGAGAGTGCAACATTCCCCCAAAAGCAATATCCCCACTTTCCCTCTTCAAATTATGCAGCAATAATCTCCATGCTCCCCCCTCCCTGGACAAATATTTCATGACTCCAAAAATCCCCCCCTCCCAGTCCAAATCCTATTTCCCTTCCAATCCTCCTTCTAGTACAAAACTTCCTACCCCCAAAATCCCATCTAGCACAAATCTTCCTTCCCTCCGATTCCTACTCCCAGCACAAATGTACCTCACCAAATCCATCATCTAGTAAAAATCCTCTTCTCCCCAAATTCCCCCCTCCACTACAACAAATCATCATCCCCTGAAAGGTCACTCCCCTGAATTTCCCCCAGCAAAAGATGTTCTCCCTCCACCATCCAGCATAAATCCTACCATGTACCAGAATTCAGCCAGGAGGTACTAGAGCCGGGGCAGGTAGGTGAGATGTGAGGAAGCTTTTGGGGATATGGGGTAAGGGCTGTGGGGGGAGATGTGTACAGAAGTGGGGGATGGGAAGGGTGGTGCAGAGGTCAAAGCCAAGGAGGGGTGGAAGTGAGATGTAAACAGCCTGTGAAAGAAAGCTGAACCCTACACACTGTGTATAGCACACTCCTAAACCCTGCACTCTGTATGTAGCACACTTCTCAACCCTACACTCTGCACACAGCGCACCCCTGAACTCTGCACTTTGTACATAGTGCACTCCTGAATTCTGTGCTCTGTGCATAGGGTACTCTTGAACCCTGCACCCTGTACAAAGCACACCTCCAGACCCTGCACTTGATACGTAGTGCACACCTGAACTCTGCACTCTGTGCACAGGGCACCCCTGAATTCTGCACTCTGTACATAGCACATCTAATGCACTCCTGGTATTCATTCCCCCTTTAGGATCCTCCCACTGTTGCAATTTGGCCAAAAATTTGGCGGAGGGGTTGATTTTTTGCACCAATTCTCTGAGAAAAAGAGACCTAAATAAATGTATATTGTCTTGCAGATGCAGCCGGCCCTTTGACCTCAACCAAAATGCTGATGTGGTCCGCGATGAAATTGAGTTTGACACCCCTGACATAGGGGAAATGTGTTTAGTAAAACTAACACACTTCCTAATAAGATTGTTTGAGATAATACTGCAGAGCGCATATAGGGGACAACGGACAATGAGACTGTTGCCATCTTAAATTTTAATAATACAGCAGTTCTGAGACCCCCCAGGCATGTTGGGGACAAAGTGAAAATGGATGCAATTTGAAGCTCCTTCTTGTCTCTAGCATACTGGTATGGCAAGCACAGAGTCTGAGTGACAGCTGGTCTAAGTGACCGCTGGTCTTCACCAGAGCTCCTAATGGTGGAGATGGACTAGAAAGCCTACCCCACCAAGGGGGTAGCTGGAACAGAATGGCTACAGTGTGGAAACTGAAATCAAAATTCTAGACAAAAAAGTAGCAAGACCCAGGCAGGGGTCATGAGCAGGAAGCAGGCAAGAGAATAGTCAAGTCCAGACAGAGGTCATGGGAAGGCAGCAGACAAGAGAGTAGTCAGGTCCAGAGAGGTGTGTTAACCACTTAAGCCCCGGAGGATTTGGCTGCTAAAGGACCAGGGGTTTTTTTGCGATTTTTTACTGCGTGACTTTAACGGACAATTGCGCGGTCGTGCGACGCTGTACCTAAACGAATTTGACGTCCTTTTTTTCCCACAAACAGAGCTTTCTTTTGGTGGTATTTGATCACCTGTGCGATTTTTTGATCACGCGCTATAAACAAAAAAAGAGCGTAAATTTTGCAAAAATAACAATATTTTTCACATTTTTTTAAATGAAATTCCCCAAAAAAAAAAGTAAAAATCAAAATTTTTTAACATTTTTCGGCCAATTTGTTTTATGCTACCTATGTTTGGTAAAAAAAAAATCGCAAAAAGCGTATTTTGATTGGTTTGCGCAAAAGTTATCGCGTTTACTAACAAAGGGAAAGATTTTTGTCATTTTTGGTGTTTTTTTTTTTAACGCGTAATGGCGGCGATCTGCGATTTTTTTTCGGTACTGCGACATTGCGGCGGACAGATCGGACCCTTGACTGACATTTTTGACACTTTTGGGGTTACCAGTGACATTACTGCAGTAATCAGTGCTATACATATGCACTGTTACTGCAAAAATGACACTGGCAGGGAAGGGGTTAACTTTATTGGACAGGGAGGGGTTAAGTGTGTCCTAAGGGCGTGATTCTAACTGTGTAGGGACATTCCTATTGGTGTAAAAGCAAAGATCAACCGTTCTACATAGTAGAACGGACAGATCTTCACTTTTACACAGGGAGAACTGACAGGCAGCTTGTTTACACAAGCTGCTCTGTCTTTCTCCCTTCACAGGAGCGATCGCAGTGTGACTGGCGGACATCGAGTCCGCCGGTCACACGCACTGACTTGTCTGTGAACGAGCCGCGGCGGGCGCGCGCCTTGGCGGGCGAGCGCCCGCCCGCGATAGGCTCGCAAGTCAGTGACAGGCGAGTGACGTACCGATACGTCACTCTGCCTGGCCGGGGCTGACCGCCGCAGTATATAGTCGTGCGGCGGTCGGCAACCAGTTAAGTTATTATGAGCTAATTTTTGGAATGTTATCTTCATTTATTTAAACATTCACTATTACCTGTTGAAGGAGTGAGAAATACCATATTTTGGGATGCATTACATGATGTGCTTGATTCTGGGATGGTGGGCTTTCTCTCTCACGCCCTTATTCAGACCCCATCTTGTGGGGAATTGACATCTCCAGTTCTCATCATTTTAGATGAGAGATTGATTCTGGTGGAAAACAGCCATTGCATGTTATATAATATATATGTATGATATCTAACATGTTGATTTTGACCCTCTAGCTCACAAAACACAAGGCCCACGGGCCAAATCCTGTGGCCCCCGCATCCAGATTTGCAACCTCAAGGTTGCACACTGTGCAATTCACACCCCTAAACCCTTTACACTGTACATAGAGCACCCCTGAACCCTGTACATAATGCACTCCTGAACCCTGCACTCTGTAGGTACCGCACCCCTAAACTCTGCACTCTGTAAATAGTGTACCCCTTCGCTTTGTACATAGAACACCCCTGGAACTGCATTCTTTACATAGCGCACCCCTGAACCATGCACTCTGTACATAACGCACTCCTGAACCCTACACTCTGTACATAACACACTCCTAAACGCTGCACTCTGTATGTAGTATAATCCTGATCCCTGCACTCTGTACGTAACGCACCCACTATACAACCGGCCCTTTGAGGGCAACCAAACTGTGCCATTTTGCACAAAGGATTGCTGGTGAAATGACACAGTACCCGCCACTTCAAAGGCTGGAGCATAAAGTGGTTCTAAATCCTCTGCATTAAGGCAAAAACCCTTCTGTGCTGCAGGATCCACCTCAGCCCTCCTTAAATTTACCTGAGTCTGGATCCAGTGCTGTGCAAACATTCAAATTATGTGATGAGGGAGCAGAGGACAAGGCTGAGCCATACTGTCTGTGTCTACCGACACAGGCAGCATGGCTCAGGATTGAGCTCATGGGTGTGCTACAACAGGAAGCAGCTTCCCGTAGAGGCACACCTAGAAAAGGAGGAGCCAGGAGTGTTGGCTAGGCACCTGGGAAGAGGAGGATCAGGGCCGCTCTGTGAAATACCATTACAAAGAGCAGGTAAGAATAACATGTTTGTTATTTAAAAAAAAAGGTTTACAATCACTATATCCGCTTGCCAACCGTATAACCGTATAACTTACATATATGATGGCAAGGTGGCTCTCCTGTGCCAGATCACTTACTAGGTATGTGATCTGGCAATTTCCCTGTATATATAAATATACAGTGCCTTGCGAAAGTATTCGGCCCCCTTGAACTTTGCAACCTTTTGCCACATTTCAGGCTTCAAACATAAAGATATAAAACTGTAATTTTTTGTGAAGAATCAACAAGTGGGACACAATCATGAAGTGGAACTAAATTTATTGGATATTTCAAACTTTGTTAACAAATAAAAAACTGAAAAATTGGGCGTGCAAAATTATTCAGCCCCTTTACTTTCAGTGCAGTAAACTCTCTCCAGAAGTTCAGTGAGGATCTCTGAATCATCCAATGTTGACCCAAATGATTAATGATGATAAATAGAATCCACCTGTGTGTAATCAAGTCTCAGTATAAATGCACCTGCACTGTGATAGTCTCAGAGGTCCTTTTAAAGCGCAGAGAGCATCATGAAGAACAAGGAACACACCAGGCAGGTCCGAGATACTATTATGGAGAAGTTTAAAGCCGGATTTGGATACAAAAAGATTTCCCAAGCTTTAAACATCCCAAGGAGCACTGTGCAAGCGATAAAATTGAAATGGAAGGAGTATCAGACCACTGCAAATCTACGAAGACCTGGCCGTCCCATTAAACTTTCAGCTCATACAAGGAGAAGACTGATCAGAGATTCAACCAAGAGGCCCAAGATTACTCTGGATGAACTGCAGAGATCTACAGCAGAGGTGGGAGACTCTGTCCATAGGACAACAATCAGTCGTATACTGCACAAATCTGGCCTTTATGGAAGAGTGGCAAGAAGAAAGCCATTTCTTAACCACTTAAGCCCCAGCCCTATTTCGGACACTTTTTGTTTACAAGTTAAAACCAGTATTTTTTCCTAGAAAACTACTTAGAACCCCCAAACATTATGTATATTTTTTTAGCAAAGACTCTGGAGAATAAAATGTCGGTCATTGCAAAACTTTTTGTCAAGCGGTATTTGCGCAGCGGTCTTTAAAACGGAAAAAAATTGAAAAATCACATTTCACTGCATTTAAAAAATACTAAACAGTAAAGTTAGCCCATTTTTTTTGTATATTGTGAAAGATGATGTCACGCCAAGTAAATAGATACCCAACATGTTACGGTTTAAAATTGCGCCCCCCCGTGGGATGGCGACAAACTACGGTCAATAGAGATCTCAATCTGCGACGCTTTAAATTTATTTAACGGTTACCAGTTTAGAGGTAGAGTGTAGCTCTTTTTTTTAAATTATTGCGCACGCTCTGGCGATCGCGGCGATACCTCACATGTGGGGTTTGAACAGCGATTTCATTCGCGGCTCGACTTGCGTATACGTTTTATTTTGTGCGCGAGCTAACGGTGACGGGGGCGGCGAAATTGTTATTTTTTTTTTTTTCCTATTTATTTTTTATTTTTTTTAAACTTTATTACAGATTTTTAAAAAAAAATAAAAAATCTGATCACTTTTATTGCTGTCACAAGCAATGTAAACATCCCTTGTGACAGCAATATGTGTGACAGGTACACTTTATGGAGGGATCGAGGGTCTAAAAGACCCTAGACCCCTCCACTACACTTCCCTGTATGCAAAACGCCGAAAACGGCATTTTTGCATACAGCCGTTTTTTAAATTTGCCGCCTTTTGCAGCTCAGTAACCCGGAAGTGACGTCATGGACGCCGCCTCCGGGTTACGTCATCGGAGCCCCGGGCAAAGCCACGGAAGGCGGCGGGAGGGGGGGCGACGTCCCCTCCCGCCCCCCCGGGTAACGATCGAGCGGCTCCCGAGCCGCATCGGTCGTTACCGACGGAAAGCCGACCGTCGGCTTCAAACCACGGTACCTGGATGAAGCCTCTAACTAAAGGCATCATCCCGGTATAAACCCGCAAAGTGTACCGACGTATCGGTACGTTACTATGCGGTAAGTGGTTAAAGATATCCATAAAAAGTGTTGTTTAAAGTCTGCCACAAGCCACCTGGGAGACACACCAAACATGTGGAAGAAGGTGCTCTTGTCAGATGAAACCAAAATCGAACTTTTTGGCAACAATGCAAAACGTTATGTTTGGCGTAAAAGCAACACAGCTCATCACCCTGAACACACCATCCCCACTGTCAAACATGGTGGTGGCAGCATCATGGTTTGGGCCTGCTTTTCTTCAGCAGGGACAGGGAAGATGGTTAAAATTGATGGGAAGATGGATGGAGCCAAATACAGGACCATTCTGGAAGAAAACCTGATGGAGTCTGCAAAAGACATGAGACTGGGACAGAGATTTGTCTTCCAACAAGACAATGATCCAAAACATAAAGCAAAATCTACAATGGAATGGTTCACAAATAAACATATCCAGGTGTTAGAATGGCCAAGTCAAAGTCCAGACCTGAATCCAATCGAGAATCTGTGGAAAGAACTGAAAACTGCTGTTCACAAATGCTCTCCATCCAACCTCACTGAGCTCGAGCTGTTTTGAAAGGAGGAATGGGCAAAAATTTCAGTCTCTCGATGTGCAAAACTGATAGAGACATACCCCAAGCGACTTACAGCTGTAATCGCAGCAAAAGGTGGTGCTACAAAGTATTAACTTAAGGGGGCTGAATACGCCCAATTTTTCAGTTTTTTATTTGTTAAAAAAGTTTGAAATATCCAATAAATCTCGTTCCACTTCATGATTGTGTCCCACTTGTTGTTGATTCTTTCACAAAAAAATTTGTTTTATATCTTTATGTTTGAAGCCTGAAATGTGGCAAAAGGTTGAAAAGTTCAAGGGACCCGAATACTTTCGCAAGGCACTGTATATATATATCTATATATATATATATATATATATATATATATATATATATATATATATATATATATATATATCTTTTTTTTTTTTTCAAAATTGTCAGTTTTTTTGTTGAGAGAATAATAAATAGAGAAAATAAAAAAATGCAATGTACCACCAAAAGAAAGCTCTATTTGTGGCAAAAAAAGGACATACTTTTTTTTTTTTGTGTACAGCATTGCATGACCGCATAATTGTCAGTTAAAGTAATGCAGTGCATCATCGCAAAAAATGGCCTGAAATCTTCCGGGGGTCAAGCGGTTAAAGAGGAACTTTATTCTGCCCTTGTCGTTTCCCCTCATCCCTTCTTACCTGTTATGCTGGAATCTCCCACTGATCCAGGATCACCTTGCAGAATAAGCTATTCATCTGTCTGTTTCTGTGTCCTGAGCCGCTATATTGGTCCTTCTCAGCCAGTTGGCCCTTTCAAAATCAGACAGCCCAGTTCCCGATGATGCAATTCAGCTCTGTCCTCTGGTCACCCTGTAAATGGGCTCCTGCAGCAAGACTACTCATTCTTGCCTAGGCAAGAATACCCCCCAAGGTGTATGAGCATTGTGTGACAGCAACCCCCCTCCCTCCCAAAAAAAATAAAATTGAGCACTAATCTGCATGCTTAACCTCTATAAATTCATAGAATAAGTTTCCCCTTCTCACAGTACCAGTCCTCTTCCCCAGCTGAAATCCCCCAAGCACAAATGCCCTTAAAAAAAAAACACCAAAAAAAAAAGCACAAATCCCCACCCCACCCCAATTTCCCCTCCTAGAAAAATTCCCCCATTGATCCTTACTGGAACCCCCCCCCCCCCCCTCCTATCACAAACTCCTCTTCCCCCATCTACCCTCCCAACACAAATCCCCGTAAATCACCACTCTTAGCACCCCTTCCCCTCCCCCCCCTAAATTTCCCATCCTAGAACAATGCATACCTCCTGCTGTCCCCCCAAATCCCCCCTCCCAATCTCCTCATGGTGCCCTCACATGATACCACAGTGCCCATGGCAGCTGCGCCTCATGCCCACCCTTTGTCCTGGCCCTGCTGTAAAGGCTTCAGGAAGCAGACTCTCCCATCCCACAGGTGTAATTCTCTCTGGATTATGGCTTGGATTTAAGAGAACTCATTAAAGTGGAGTTCCGGGCACAGAAGTCATTTTTCACTGAACATACCCCCGGGACAGTCAGGGCTAGCACATTCCACAATGGCTAGCCTCTGATCTTTCCCGGATCGCACTTAGCTTTTAGAAGAAATACTTACTTATAAAATTTCTTCCACAGCGTTTCCATCTCTCTTGTGGGCAGCTGAAGCCGGCGCGGTCCTCTTCTGTGTCTTCTTCCGCATCTTCTTGTCCCAGAATGTGCCTGCACCGGCCCCTCTCGTCACTTCCGGTGCGGCGTCGCCCGGAAGTGACGAGCGGGGCCGGTGCCGTCGCATTGATTCCTGGGAGCGATGACGTTCAGCTCCCAGGAATCAGTGCAAGCCAGGAAGTGACGGTGAGCCGCGGCTGCTGAGGGAGGAAGTGAAGACTAGGTGAGTATCTTCGATCTTCAATTACAAGGTGAGTGAATAAAAAAAAAAAAAAATCTAACTATCCAATTCTGTTTCAGGTTAAGGGGAAGAAGCGGACGGGCACAAAAAAAAAATATCGATTTTGTGCCCGGAACTCCGCTTTAAAATAAACTGAGCAAACTTCATAACTTTAGTACAACTGCAGTGTTTTATGGGTAGCATTATAAAATATTAGTGCAAATTGTCCTCTAAATTCAGACACTGAATTTATTAGGAAGGTGAAAAATATTATGTCCATGCTCTCTTTGGTTGTAGTAGATTTCCCTTCTGTAGAACGAAACACAAAAAGAAATGCAAAGTTAATTGTCATCACAGTCAACTAATTTTGTCTCGGGAGAGTAACATCCATTCTTTTGTATAGATTCAGAATGAAATGTCTACTTCGATTCTCCACGCTCCGACAAACAGAACCTTCAGAATTTCGTGGAGGTGCATTATGAGAGGAGACAGCTCCACCTGGAGGGCATATTAGTGATACGCGTCCTCTTAAATTCACGAATGCACTCCCAGGGAATCATCTCACAGCAATGACTGATGGCTTCTTATCTGTGTAACACCAGCAAGTGTATCTAAACAAGCCACAAAATGAATTAGAAGAGCGAAATAACAAACCTCTTTATTGTAACTAAAAAAAAAAAAATATATATATATATATATATATATATATATATATATGTATATATATAAACATTTTTGAAGCCTTAAAATGGCCTGTTTCACTTGCATGGGCAGCTCCTTTGAATGCATACATAATGTAGGTTCACAGCAATATATGCAAATAGCACACTTAGAATCAACTCCAGACCTTTTACCTGCTTAATTGATGAAGAAATAACAAAGGAGTAGCCTACACCTGGCCATGACACCTTTTTTGATTCAATTGTCCAATTACTTTTGGTCTCTTGAAAAAGGGGGGTGGCTATTCTTAAGAGCTGTAAGTCCTAAACCCTTCCTCTGATTTCGAAGTACATACCCTCAAATTAAACACAAGAGTGTGCACTTTCAGCCCATATAACTATAGCTTGAATATGTGTAAAAACTAAAATTGTGCCTGTGTCCAAATATATATGGACCTACTGTAACTGTATATACAGTATCACACAAAAGTGAGTACACGTCTCACATTTTTGTAAATATTTTATTATATCTTTTCATGCTTTTGAAAATGCCCAGTAGGCGGGCAAAATGCGTTGACGCAACTTCAGGTACGGCTGGAACGCATCGTCACATCCGGTCCACTTCCTGGATTGTCAGTGGAACGCTTGCCAATAGCGGCATCCACCAACATTGTTTGTTCCTTTTCACTGCGGTTTTTATATTCCTATCCTGTAAGTATATTTTTATAGCTTTGGGGCCAATAAATTATCAAAACATACCACACTATTTCGGTCCTTTTTGTTTTATATCCTGGGACTAATGGAGGTCTTCTTTGGAGCGATCCCATACAAGGCATCCCTGATCTTGGATCATCCCCAACTAGAGCCTGAGTGCAAAAGCCCTAAGGATCTTACAAACGCTTGAGACTCATTCTTGTGGTGAGTAGGGAACCTAGAGGGTCTGGCTACACACTTGAGCACCGTTTGGATGATCGTTTCTGCACCTGAGCACTTTATTGGATATATCACTTTTAAGGACTGTTTTAGCACCTTTGCATTATATATTTGTCCATTTTAACAATTTTTTGCACTTATCATTATTTATTAATTTTCACATGAAATGCTAGCGCTGTTTTAAATGTATTATACATACCTTTTCATGTGACAACACTGAAGAAATGACACTTTGCTACAATGTAAAGTAGTGAGTGTACAGCTTGTATAACCGTGTAAATTTGCTGTCCCCTCAAAATAACTCAACACACAGCCATTAATGTCTAAATCACTGGTAACAAAAGTGAGTACATTCCTAAGTGAAAATGTCCAAATTGAGCCCAATTAGCCATTTTCCCTCCCCGGTGTCATGTGACTCATTAGTGTTACAAGGTCTCAGGTGTGAATGAGGAGCAAGTAGGTTTTTTATATTTTGTGTTATTACTCTCACTCTCTCATATTGGTCACTGGAAGTTTAACATGGCACCTTATGGCAAAGAACTCTCTGAAAAAAAGAATTGTTGCTCTACTTAAAGATACTTAAAAGGCCTAGGCTTTAAGAAGATTGTGAAAGAAAATAAGGTGCGCTAACCCTACAATTATGCGGCAGCACTGAAATGGGGAAAATAAATGTGAAAAAAGGTATAGTGCACTCAACACAATCCTAAATATTAAACATATAACATCTGGGATGACCCAAATATTATGGTGATCTTCATACAGTGTGAAAAACCATATGTGAAAATTCTTTATGCAAAAACATATAATTTGTAACAATCGTGAAAAAATATATATATACAGTATGTAAAGTCCTCCAATTGATCCAGATAATCTCAAATAGCCAAAGATCAAGCTTCCATCAATAGTGGATCTTCAATCTTGCTAATCTTAGACCGATATGTAAGGGTGAAATAGAAGAAATAGCCTCTTACCAGATAACACTAAAAAGTGAGCCTTATTGGTGAATAGGCACTTTCCACATGTGAACAAATGAAATCAAGTGAGGTGACACCTTGGTGGTAGTGCAAACTTCTTACCAGAAGTATGTAGAGGGTAAGCATAAACCACTGTTGTTTATACGGATGCACCAGATAGAAGGTATCCAATGGCGGCTTCAATGGCTTCAATGGCAGCTGCAGGCATCATCCTAGTATTGTTTTTTTAGAGCTGATGGTTGGCACTCTTGTAATAGCAGTCCTAGCAACTAACTAGCCGCTGCATTGCTTTTACAAGCAGTGGGTCCCCCCAACCACCTTCTGGGGCTTCCTTAGGCTCCCCTGTCCCCCCGGGAGACACGATCAACCAGGCGGCTGATCATAGAGGCAAACAGAGACCGGAACGGTTCTGTTCGCCTCTAAAATATAGGAAACTGGACACGATGAGCATATATCACTTTCGGTTTCCCCAGATATAAACAAAGCCATTTTTAAAAAATGAAAAGCATCTGATCACACCAATTTTAATTTGATCGAGTGCTTTGAAGGACAGAGGAGGGATCTGGGGACCCTAGATCTCTCCATAAAGAGTACCCGTCACTGCCTATTGCTATCACAGGAGATATTTATATTATGTGTGATAACAATAAAAGTGATAGAAAAAAAAAATTCAATGTCAGTGTAAAAAAGAAATAATAATTCAAACTTAAACATGAACAAAGCAGCGCCCCCTGTGTTTAATTACTACCAGTGATTATCAATCAGCTGCTGCCATCAATTCCTGGTTGACTCAAAAATGTTGTATATTATTAAGTTGAGACACTTGCTATTTAATACAAATATATATGTGAAAATATTCTAATGACAATGAATGTATAAACAAACAAAACAGTGCAACCAATACTATTCTGCAAAAATAATCACAGAAAAAAAAAAAAAAAAAACATACAGTATATAAAAAAATACAATATAAAAATCTTAAGTAAGAGTTTAAGCCCCTAGGGGTTAATATAGCGCTTGTTCCTATTTGATCAGGGATGAACAATTCCTTGTTCACACACCTGAATAGTGAAAGCAATCAGGTAAAAAAAAAAAAAAAAAAAAAAAATTTTGTGTTCTTATGGGTGAGAAACCTCCAAAATTAGCATACATATAAATATATTAAAGTGCAAAGTGCTGGGTAAAGTATAAGTATAAATACATCAATAGATACAATATAATAAATTAAATGTGTCGGATATTATTAGAGTCCCAATATAAAGTTCATAAGTGGTCTTGTGCAAAAAGTGCCTTAGTAAAGCCCCATACACACGTACCCATTGTCGGCTGAACGATTGGCCGTCTTTTGTCCAGTGCTGTCGTGTTGGTTGAAAAGTGCTCAAGACTGCACATGAATTTTGTCGGCCAACAACAACCAACTTCAGAAGTGATGTCATGTGATGGTTAACTTTCCGTGTGTTTTTTCTTCTCTGAGCATGCCCAGTCTTGCTCATCTGGCTTTTGTGGGCTGAAATCTGTACTGACTGATGAACAATCGGCCGTTCTGGTGTTGGCCAACAAAAATTTTATAGCATGCAGACCAGATTTTGTTTGGCCGAAAAGTCGCAGTCGGTTGTCGGAAGCATCATACTAACAAGCCGACAATCGGCCGATTGGACGTTGGCCGAACATTTACAGCCGACAATCGGTACGTGTGTACGGGCCTTAAGATTTATCCAATATTCCAACTGCTGGTGTATTCGGCATAGCTTGTAATATAAGGGGTGCACACTCACCGGACTTGGTGGGTCTTGAGTACCGTACAGTAACAAGACCTTACGAGCTTGTGGCTTCCCAAGCCTGTGGGTAACTGCTGGGCTCTGTAGTTCACTATGGTCCGTGACACTCCTCTGTTAGGGAACCGATCCTCCAGGTCCAAATTAAGAGGGGGACAAAAAAGTGCTCCAGTAGTGCAGTACCATTAAAAAGTGGTGTTTATTGTTAATGCCGATAAAATATTTGTACAAGGTTTAAAAAACAAGTAAAAGCAAGTAAACGCCAGCTGCGGGTATGTGCCTGGGAATGGGGAGCGGCGACTGCCGGATTGTGTCCCACCAGGCTACCCGGAAGCGTGCGGCTGGTGGGACGCAAACCGGCAGTCGCCGCTCCCCATTCCCAGGCACATACCCGCAGCTGGCGTTTACTTGCTTTTGAAAAGCAAAATTCAGTGTGAACCAAAAAGGAACTGCCCAAACAGAGTGATATTTGACAATTAAATGAATAAATTAAATTAAATGTGAATAATAGGGAATTTCTTCCACTAGCGAGCAGCAATAAAAACGTGAAAACGCAATATGTGATAAAGAAAAGGATTATTGCGCTCAGCAGTAAACTCACAATAAGGTGCTATAGTGCATTATAGTAGTGATGTGTCTCACATAAATCACATTAATAAATACACCGATTCAATTCATATATAAACATAATTAAAATCCTTTCATAGGTGAATAAATGTATCAAATATAGTCCTTAAAGTGCTCAGTGCAAACTAATTGTCTCAGCAGCAGATTGAACTTGATATAAAGTGCCTTCACCAATCACCATGCACCCAGTGCTCGGATAAAATACTTCTTACCAGAAGAAGTTGACCCCTTAATTACAAGGGGTCACAGCCAGCATGTGTCTCCACAAGAGCTCCAGATTTTCCTTATCACTGTCTTCACATCTGATGTGTAATAGACCAGTAGTATATAGGTAACTCCGGGACTCCGGACATCATGCTGTAAAAAATAGGAAGACTCCAATAGTGTAATATTGTCAGGTAAACAGATTTAATTAAAAGTAATACACTTACTACATCGCGGTAAGTAGAACGCCACAATAGTACACAATTCGTTCGGCTACTTCAGGTGGATGGGACGCCGCTTCCGCATCTGCGCTCCACCCCACCGGAACTCTACGGTCTCACGCTCCCGACGCACGTTTCGTCAGGCGTGCTGATGTCATCAGGGGATCATGTGACTGTACCCTTCCTCACACATTATATGGAGGCTGGCACAGCTATCAACATCCAATCGCTAGTCACCGGAGTTAGAACCGCCCATTCTTTGGTAGATTGATGGGTTCTTCCCTTCAGTAAGGGTGCCTCACGGGGACATATTTAGGAGGAAAATATTGGAACAACCTTTGAACTGTGGTTGCCGTTCAGTTTAACCATTAGCTAACTCGGGATCAACCAATACAAATTTTGTCTATGTTCCCTATACTCCCAATTGCGATTGCAATTCATAAATACATTAAAATGAATTACTTTTAATTAAATCTGTTTACCTGACAATATTACACTATTGGAGTCTTCCTATTTTTTACAGCATGATGTCCGGAGTCCCGGAGTTACCTATATACTACTGGTCTATTACACATCAGATGTGAAGACAGTGATAAGGAAAATCTGGAGCTCTTGTGGAGACACATTCTGGCTGTGACCCCTTGTAATTAAGGGGTCAACTTCTTCTGGTAAGAAGTATTTTATCCGAGCACTGGGTGCATGGTGATTGGTGAAGGCACTTTATATCAAGTCCAATCTGCTGCTGAGACAATTAGTTTGCACTGAGCACTTTAAGGACTATATTTGATACATTTATTCACCTATGAAAGGATTTTAATTATGTTTATATATAAATTGAATCGGTGTATTTATTAATGTGATTTATGTGAGACACATCACTACTATAATGCACTATAGCACCTTATTGTGAGTTTACTTGCTTTTACTTGTTTTTTTAAACCTTGTACAAATATTTTATCGGCATTAACAATAAACACCACTTTTTAATGGTACTGCACTACTGGAGCACTTTTTTGTCCCCCTCTTAATTTGGACCTGGAGGATCGGTTCCCAAACAGAGGAGTGTCACGGACCATAGTGAACTACAGAGCCCAGCAGTTACCCACAGGCTTGGGAAGCCACAAGCTCGTAAGGTCTTGTTACTGTATGGTACTCAAGACCCACCAAGTCCGGTGAGTGTGCACCCCTTATATTACAAGCTATGCCGAATACACCAGCAGATGGAATATTGGATAAATCTTACTAAGGCACTTTTTGCACAAGACCACTTATGAACTTTATATTGGGACTCTAATAATATCTGACACATTTAATTTATTATATTGTATGTATCTATTGATGTATTTATACTTATACTTTACCCAGCACTTTGCACTTTAATATATTTATATGTATGCTAATTTTGGAGGTTTCTCACCCATAAGAACACAAACATTTTTTTTTTTTTTACCTGATTGCTTTCACTATTCAGGTGTGTGAACAAGGAAGTGTTCGTCCCTGATCAAATAGGAGCAAGCGCTATATTAACCTCTAGGGGCTTAAACTCTTACTTACCTATAATCTATAGCAGCTGCTAAACACTATTTATTTATTAAATCACTTTATAGACACGCACATATTTATTTATTTATTTATATAGGCACTTCCCTAAATTAGGCCATCCAGAGGCGCGAGGGATATATACATATTTAGTATATACAATAGAGGGGGGCAAGTGGGACTGCTAAATGATGGAGAAAAATCTGAATTCTCAAAAATTTTACATTTTATTACACATAGAAAGTGAGGACAAGACAATACATCAATATAAAATGATAAAATCAAGAAAATGCACTCGAAAATATCAACTCTACATGTTTCGCCATCTTCATAATAGCTTCTTCAGGAGTTTTCATAGACATTTCTCGAGAGTAAACATTTCTAAATAACAAAGGGAAAAGACATAAAAAACATGACATGTGTATGTATATAGGGCTTATCTCAATGGTCCTAATATTGAGTGCCCAATTGATTTACATAATTATAAAGACAATGATACCAATCAAGTACCTTAAGATGACCTGAGCCCTTTCTTATGCCGAAGGTGGAGGTAATACAGGTGACGCCACCAAAGCAAGCACAGAGGGGGAGGGGAGCCGAGACCCTCAGACTCCTAGAGTTGACCCATAGAGAGGGTGACAGCCAGGCTAGAGATGATAGATAGAGATAATAAGACCAGAGCATAGAAATACATTTCAACCCACAATTTGCTATCTCTCCAATTGGTATGAGGCTAAATATCAGGTAAAAAAAGTTACCAAAATAGTCACCTGATTATGAATAAATGTGCAGTTGATTCCCTAGGTACCTCAATGTAACAAAGACAGGAAGGGAAAATGATGTCCCCTTAATATCCCCCAAATGGGAGGTATCCCTTGAAACAAAAGGAAATGGAATTTGTTGAAGATAGTAATAAATATAATAAGGGTCTGTCCAATTTTGAGGGTATGAATACTTACCCAAAATTGACAAGATTCAGCGCCTAAATTATCATGCAGTATTCAAAAGTTCACCGCCATTTCAATTCAACAAGTTTTCCAATAGTACACAAAAATGAAGGAGACTGCACGGGAAGAAAGAGAAAAAGGCATGGAAGAACATCATCAACGTTGGAATCTACCAAAAATGTATGGAGAGAAGCAGGGTTTAAAAGATTTAATTTACCGCAAATGGTCTCAAAGATCATGTATCGTTCCCCGGTGGTCTAGTGTAATACTGACCATGTGGCGCCGGCATTTATACACCCCCTCCACTCCCTCGGCGTCTGACGTCACCGAGGGAGTGAGAGCGAGGTACGCCCAGTGGTCCAATGGAGGCCGAGAAGGAAGTGCGTCAATAAGACGCGACCGCATCACGTGATTCCGCCGGAACCGGAAGGTCGGGGATGACAACATCCGGTCAGGACATGAATGTAAGCAGAGGAGGTAATAGGTTGCCAAGAGGCAATCTAAAAAGGATCCAAAATGAAACTGACAGCATCGCCGAAGACCGGATTTCAAGGAAATATATCCGCAATGCCTATACAATGGGGAAAGAATCCAAAGACACAAAAAGGTCATAAAGGAGAGAAAATTACCCCATCTAATAGATAAATCAGTATAGTGATACAGATGACAATTAAATAGAAAAAAGATATTAGTAAAAGCTCCATAAAAGGACAACTGGGCATTTTGAAGCGGTGCTGCTACTAACCAGGTTGGACCATTTTTCCTGGAAAATAAATGTAGGGCACCGCGAGTGCCCATATGGGCAACCATAACAGAGGCTGAAAATAGGCTCGAATCCAAAAAGTCCCCCAATGTGCCTGCCCCGAGGTGTGCCTGCCCCGAGGTGTTATCGCATCCACGTAACGGCGGGGGTCAGGAAAAAAATATATGATGAACAATTCACAGAATATTCTTGTTCTTTAAACGGTAATTTAACCACATCCACAGAAATAAACACATGTTGGCAATTTTGCCAAAATATATAGGATGTGCCAATAAAGGCACCTAAAAGGAGAGGTTTTTGTAGCAAAAGTACAAGATCCAAAATGCTGACCAGCTACAGAGATCCTGTGCTGAATCAGCACTAAATACAAATGACATTATTTAGCCTAGAAAGGGTTTGAAACTAATGGATTCATTTATACCTGGATACTGAGTAGCTGATAGGTTAAATATCCACTTGGTTTCACGTTGCAATAGGTTTCTGTCTACACTTCCACCTCTTTCATTCAGTGGGATGTGTTCCAAAGCAAAAAAAGTCATCATCCTATCATCAAAGCCATGATATAAACCCATGTGTCGACTAATGGGACTTACGAACTTTTTGTTTTTGACAAGTTTGACATGGTCACGAATTCGATTAAAGAAAGGCCTTTTTGTTTTACCTATATAAAAGGCTTTACAACTACAATACATTATATAGACAATTCCTACTGTTTGACAATTCGCATAGAAATTCGGTCTATACAGTTTTCCATTAGGGAGAATGATTTCACTTACATTAGGTAGATATCTGCAGAAATTGCATTTTCTGCAGGAGTATGTACCTGTGAGTGTTTTTTTGGATTTGTTTGAAGGAGCATAATGACTATGAACTAATTGGTCCCTTAAAGAACGAGACCTTTTAAACGTTATCTGGGGGCGGACATCAATAAATTTTGATACCTTTTCATCTGCCTCTAGGAGGTACCAAAATTTTTTAAGAATTGACCGTACCTGGTCATGTTGACCAGAATATCGTGTAATTAGACGTACCCCGTCAGAATTAGTTTTATTCTTCTTTTTGCCAAAAATCAACTCAGTCCTGTTCCATTTTTTCGCTCTATGGTAAGATTTTTTCAAACAGGCCCTACTGTAGCCTCTTCCCAAGAGTCTCCTCTGTAAGCTCTTAGCTTCTCTCTCGAAATCTTTAGATTTCGTACAATTACGTCGTAATCTTAAATACTGGCTGTATGGTATACTGGATACTAAAGGTTGAGGGTGAGAGCTGTCTGCCCTCAATATAGTGTTACCTGCAGTGGTTTTGCGGAAGAGGGTAGAGCCCAAAATGCCATCTTCATCTACATAAATGGTAATATCCAAAAAGTCCAAAGACCTTTGGCTATAAGTGTGGGTAAATTTGAGATTGAAGTCGTTGACTTTCAAAACCTCAAAAAATCTCAAAAGCATACTCAAAGGACCTGTCCAAATCATAAAAATGTCATCAATAAATCTTCTCCAAAGGAGTATGTGAGATAAAAAAGACTCCAGGTTAACCCTGGAAAAAAGGTCACGCTCCCATCCCCCCAGGTGCAGGTTGGCATAGGAGGGGGCACACTTGGTCCCCATAGCCACACCCTGCACCTGGAGGTAATGGGAGCCATTAAACAAGAAGACATTGTTGGACAAAATAAATCTAAGAAGTGAGATGACAAAGGCATTATATTCCACTGAGGAACCTCCTCTTTCTGATAAGAAGCCCTCCACAACTCGAACCCCACAGTGATGTGGGATGGAGTTGTAGAGGGCCTCTACATCAATGCCCACTAGCCACGCCTCCTCAGGGACCTGGATGCCATCAATAGCTTTGATGAGATCACTAGTGTCCCTGATGTATTTAGTATATAGTTTTCCATTCTACAATATAAAAATCCTGGGAATAATAAAAATTCATGCAAAACAATGATTGATGGCTGATGATGATGCCTTCTAGTGAAATGCATTGAGGTCCGACTAGTGGCGGAAATTCCAGGTCCTTTACTGACATCACGTCCGGCTCAGGTGGAATGCACACGGGCTCAGAGATGAGGCAGAATTGTTTATTGATCAGGCATTACACAGTGGGTGCTGCTATATGGCACATGATAATGTGAGTGAATCGGCTTGTATTTTTTAATCAATCCTTTTAATAAATTTATTGCGCAATCACTGCATTATTGTTCTCTCATTCTGGGTCAATCCTGCTGGTGGCATTGGATGTAAGCACTAAGGAGGGGGATGTTAGCTACATACCATACATAGGAGTGAGCATTAAGGGTGGCCCAAAGCCTTCTGGTGAGTGTCCCCCCATACACTAGGTGGTGGAGCACAGTATTTAAGTGGAGCACAGTAACATAAGAAGAACATGCATCACTAATTCACGTGGAAAAAAGAAGTGGAATAGAAGATTTCATTGTTTTGCATTTAAACATTCATTATCATTGGATTATTTTCACATATACTTTATATTTGTATTACATAGCAAGTGCCTCAACAATTTATAATAAATAATAATTCAAACAAATTTTTTTTTACAAGGCAAACGCAATTGTCGTTTCCGCATGCACGCAAACAGCGATTGTCCCACACATGTGAGGTATCACCATGAATGTCAGATCATGGGCAGTCTAACACCAGACCCCCTCTGTAAATCTGAAGTGGTAACCTGTAAAGACTTTTAAAACGTTGCCTATGGATAGTAAAATGTACTTTGCTTGCCCCATTGATCTAGTGTGACATGTTTGGTATGTATTTACTCGGCGTAACATCATCTTTTAAATTCTACCAAGAAATTGGGTATTATATTGTGTTTATTTTTAAAAAGTGTATTTTTTTCCAAAAAAATTGTGTTTGAAAAACGACTGCGCAAATACTGTGTGACATAAAACATTTCAACACCCACTAATGTTTTTTTTCAGGGCCTCTGCTTTAAAAAAATATATATACATTTCCAAGTAATTTTCTACCAAAAAATACAGTTTTTTTACATTTAAAAAAAAATTGCCAAAAAGGCCTGATCTTCAAATGGAAAAAAATAAGGTAATTTTGAGATTGATGGCAGCAACAGGTCTCAGAAAAGTTAGCACAGGGCAACAAAAAAGGTCTGGAAAAGTAGGTGGCAATAATAAGGAACATTTTGCAACTAATTAGGTTAATTGGCAAGATGTCAGTAAGATGATCGATTATAAAAATAGCATCTTAGAGAGTCAGAGTGTTTCAGAAGTAAAGATCGGCAGAGGTTCACCAATCTGAGAAAAGCTTTCTGCTTTCCCTAACCAGCTCCAATACACACTGACAAGATGGCATCTAGGAGCTCACCCATTTATAGTGAGAAGACTGGCTTGTCCATTTGTTTAGATAATTAGCTCATCTGACCTAAGGCATAGGTTATGCAGTGCATTATGGGTCCGGACATGAATTTTCAACCATAAATTCAAATACTCTTCCTTACTCTAGTGGTGGGCCGAACAGTTTGCAGTAGAACTCCAGAACAGAGGAAATGTTCTAACCTAAAAGGCGAACCCCATTGAAGTCTATAACAGCCGAAAAATAATAATTGCCCATTTTGAAGGCTTATATGCAAAGTAATTGGCTATAAAAATGGGTATGGGTGTCTAGGAACTGCCCTGGGGGACATGTATCAATTAAAAAAACAATTGTTTTTTCAGGGGCAGTGAATTTAATTATGCTTAAAGTATAACAATAAAAATGAAAAATTCATATTCTGAAATATAGTGACTGGGATGGTCCTCCTAATGTGCCTGTAAAGTGGTGCATCTATAGCATGCATACAACATGCTGCAGCAAACATGACATTTCTATGAAAAAAAAAAAAAACAGGTAAAATAAATAAATAAATAAGCGCGTGGGGTCCTTCCCAGAATCCATACTAGACCCTTATCCAGGCATTCAGCCTGGCAAGTCAGGAAAGAGGGGGGACGAGTAAGCACCCTCCCCCTCCTAAACCATACCAGGCCATATGCCCTCAACATGGGGGGTTGGTGTTTTATGACACGGGGCTCTCTCCCTCCCACTCCAAAGCACCTTGTCCCCATGTTGATGGGGACCAGGGCCTCATCCCCACAACTGTGGTGTTTGGTTGTTGGAGTCTGCTGGCAGTGGGCTTATCAAAATCTGGAAGCCCCTTTTTACCTTCTGACGTCACATGCCCAGCATGCACTAGTCCATAACGTCAGAAAGGGGCAGTGCCACCGGGTGATGTGGCTAGGTGGCCCCATCCCTTACCTATATAAGAAATGTCAAAGAGCACAGCAGGCATTTGGCGGCAGGCCTCCTAGAAGGCAGAGCAATTAATTTTTTTTATTTTTCGGGACGGCTGCGGCATGATTGACGATGGATTTACATCAAAGGACACTATTTTTTAACATTGGGGACAAGATTTTGCACTCTCCAGTTTCAGTAAATCAACCCCTATGCATTGTTGCTGAGAATGCAGAACTTTATTCATCCACAAGATGGCAGTATTCAGCATATTTGTTTGCCATAGCCTAATACAGGTATCCAGAGACTTCTTGGAGTGGGAATTGTAGGCTGAAAGCAGAACTTTCTTCACAGTTAAGCTGAAATTAAACTACAGAGCCCAGGAGCAATCACCAAGGGGCAGCAGGATTTAAAAGAAAAAGCCTAAAAAGACACAGGTTGCAGTTGGAGAGAGACTTTGCAAGAGGAATGAGTGTATGAGAACTTGTGTCGAGGTGTGCTGTTTTGGACTGGACCGGGTTGAGCCAGAGAATACCGAAAAGCTGGGGAAGCTGAGGAACAGACTGGTAAAGTGATTGTACACAAAAAAAAGTCCAGGCGCTGATCCCAAAGAAATGTCCCTAGGTATTGAACAGACCGACCAGTGCGGTAATCTATGAATGACCAATGAGTTGTGACTAACCAGGGCTGCCAAACCCTAAACATGGGATGAAGACATGAATTAGCAGTACTTGAAAAAAGAGGGTGGCGCTCACTGGTGTCTGTAAATAACTGTACTCTATGGAAGACTGTAGAATGTCTCTTTAAATAGATATGGCATTTATTGAAAACATAAGTAAAACAATAAAAAATTGCCACGACAGTCCCAACACTCCTGAACCTCCTTGGGTTGCTGTGAGATCAATGAGAATGTAATGCTCGATAAGACCTAGGGATATACTGGCGTTCCTCTTGGTAAAAAATTGGTGACAAATAAGGTACCTCGGGTGGCGCTGAATCACTGTTGCCAGGCTCAGAAGGGGACACTGTGCGCGGCCGCCGCAAGGTCCCACAGTTGATGACAGTCCGCCTGCATGCGAATACCCGAGCCCTCCGTTGCTTCCGCGGTAGCCGGAAGTGACGTGGGGATCGCGTCACCGGAAGTGACGATGGTCTACAGTCAGGAAGTCGGGGCTGATCACGGACGTAAACAAACTTGCTTTCTGGTTGCCGCAACTACATGTTTTGCGCCATGCGCTTTGTCAAGTTGCGGCAATCGGCAACCAGAAAGCCTTTTAAGCCAAACTGATGGGCGGGCTAATGAAGATTCACCAATGGCAAACAACCAAAACCGAAAAAGGAGGGGGAAAAAAGAAAGAAAAAACAAACAAAAAAACGAAAAATGTATATTGCGGAATCCCACAACAACCCTGTATATTGCGGAATCCCACAACAACATACATGTATCACATTACCCAAAAAATACAAAATGTCAATACATAATACTAAAAAGTATATATATTGCTAAATCATGAATGATAACAAACTAAAGCTTATTTACAGAGTACCGTCATATACTAAAACAATAATGTTAATGGTAATAAAAATATATATGTGTTGTAAAATAAAATATTCTAAGTGAAGGTTAACTGATGATGTACCATCATACACTAAGACCATAATATATTAAAAATATATATATTAAATGTATAAAAAATGTATAAAAATATCTTATTAAAAATTATCCATAAAATGAAATTACTTCATCATGCTAGACATATATATATATATATATATATATATATATATATATATATATATATATATATATACACATACAAAATAAATATAGCCGTTACACTAAAATGTGTTTTACCATATATGATCCACATAAATACGCAATATGTAAAAATTATCAAAAATTATTATATATAAAGCTAAAATCAGTAAAAAATATACATATGTATAAATATAAAAAATATATATATATAGAAACTAATTGAGGCAAAAGGAAGTATCGGAATACGTGCTATCTGGCAAGAACCCGATGAGGGGCCCAAGTGTCACACCACACTGTTGATCTCTAGCTCCTCGTTCAACCCATTTGGAGCCAAGGAATAGAATTTGTATATCCAAAAAACCTCCCTTTTGCATAGAAGGGAGTAACGCTCGTTGTCCGTTAATGTGCCTTTTGGAATACTTTCAATAGCCATGACCTCCAAATGTTTGAAATTTTTGTCATGTTTCATAGAAAAATGTCGGGGGACACTGTGTTTGTCACATCCCTTTTGGATGAACCTACGGTGTTCACCCACACGTTTGCGTAGGGTGCGCATGGTCCGTCCTATATAAAGCAACCCACAGGGACACCGTAACACATAAATCACGTACTCCGTAGAGCACGTGATGAAGTGTTTGATGTTAAACATGTCACCTTTGTTGCTAATAGAGGCGCAACCGTGGACAACGGACTGACACATTAAACACCCCCTCTTCTTACATTGGAAAATTGTTTTGTTGTCGAAGTAAGATCTAATGTCATGGAGGGCCCGTGTTTAACGTATCAGTCCGTTGTCCACGGTTGCGCCTCTATTAGCAACAAAGGTGACATGTTTAACATCAAACACTTCATCAAGTGCTCTACGGAGTACGTGATTTATGTGTTATGGTGTCCCTGTGGGTTGCTTTATATAGGAAGGACCATGCGCACCCTACGCAAACGTGTTGGTGAACACCGTAGGTTCATCCAAAAGGGATGTGACAAACACAGTGTCCTCCGACATTTTTCTATGAAACATGACAAAAATTTCAAACATTTGGAGGTCATGGCTATTGAAAGTATTCCAAAAGGCACATTAACGGACAACGAGCGTTACTCCCTTCTATGCAAAAGGGAGGTTTTTTGGATATACAAATTCAATTCCTTGGCTCCAAATGGGTTGAACGAGGAGCTAGAGGTCAACAGTGTGGTGTGACACTTGGGCCCCTCATCGGGTTCTTGCCAGGTAGCACGTATTCCGATACTTCCTTTTGCCTCAATTAGTTTCTATATATATATATATATTTTTTATATTTATATTTATACATATGTATATTTTTTACCGATTTTAGCTTTATATATAATAATTTTTGATAATTTTTACATATTGCGTATTTATGTGGATCATATATGGTAAAACACATTTTAGTGTAAAGGCTATATTTATTTTGTATGTGTATATATATATATATATGTCTAGCATGATGAAGTAATTTCATTTTATGGATAATTTTTAATAAGATATTTTTATACATTTTTTATACATTTAATATATATATTTTTAATATATTATGGTCTTAGTGTATGATAGTACATCATCAATTAACCTTCACTTAGAATATTTTATTTTACAACACATATATATTTTTATTACCATTAACATTATTGTTTTAGTATATGACGGTACTCTGTAAATAAGCTTTAGTTCGTTATCATTCATGATTTAGCAATATATATACTTTTTAGTATTATGTATTGACATTTTGTATTTTTTGGGTAATGTGATACATGTATGTTATCCTCAGGGTTGTTGTGGGATTCCGCAATATACATTTTTCGTTTTTTTGTTTGTTTTTTCTTTCTTTTTTCCCCCTCCTTTTTCGGTTTTGGTTGTTTGCCATTGGTGAATCTTCATTAGCCCGCCCATCAGTTTGGCTTAAAAGGCTTTCTGGTTGCCGATTGCCGCAACCAGAAAGCAAGTTTGTTTACGTCCATGATCAGCCCCGACTTCCTGACTGTAGACCATCGTCACTTCCGGCTACCGCGGAAGCAACGGAGGACTCGGGTATTCGCATGCAGGCGGACTGCCATCAACTGTGGGACCGTGCGGCGGCCGCGCACAGTGTCCCCTTCTGAGCCTGGCAACAGCGCTTTAGCGCCACCCGAGGTACCTTATTTGTCACCAATTTTTTACCAAGAGGGACGCCAGTCCCTAGGTCTTATCGAGCATTACATTCTCCTTGATCTCACAGCAACCCAAGGAGGTTCAGGAGTGTTGGGACTGTCATGGCAATTTTTTACTGTTTTACTTATGTTTTCAATAAATGCCATATCTATTTAAAGAGACATTCTACAGTCTTCCATAGAGTACAGCTATTTACAGACACCAGTGAGCGCCACCCTCTTTTTTCAAGTACTGGTAAAGTGATTGTAAATCCTCGTTTTTTTTTTAAACAAACATGTTATACTTACCTGCTCTGTGCAGTTGGTTTTGCTCTTTTACCTATTCTTGGGTCCCTTTTTGCTGCTCTTAGCCCCTCCCTCCTGTTGAGTGCCCCCACAGCAAGCAGCTAAGCTGCAGCTGTGTGTATCCATTTAGACAAGGAGCTGTGGTTCAACCCCCCCCCCCCCCCCCCTCTCCTGATTGGCTAACTGATTTTGATTCACAGCGGTAGGAGCCAAAGGCACTGCGGCTGTGTCTCAGCCAATCAGGATCGAGAGTCCCGGAGAGCCAAGGGACTCGTGAACATCGCTGGATTGAGATGGGGCTCAAGTAAGTGATGGGGCTGATGGAGCTGAGCTCAGTGCCGGGGAAGCTGCTACATGCAGAAGGCTTTTTATCTTAATGTATAGAATGCATTAAGATAAAAACCTTCTGACTTTACCACTCCTTTAAATAGAACACCATGTGAAAATAGCTGCTTTGGGGGGAGCTTTCAGCTGCAGGAGTGTGTGAGTCACATGCACTCATTTTAACTCATGTTAAAGAGGGCCCCCCATTGCAGTTCAACCATTACTTCTCTGGATTGCCACAGAAGGATTGGTGAGAGGGTCGCTGACCCACTCATCATTGCTATCATCTACGTTTAATTGTTGTTGCCCGATAGACCTGTTAAGGGGATAATTATTCTTCAATACTGGCCTACTATCATTGACAGATATATCACCACTCCCTTACTGTTTCAAGCTGCCATTCCTTGTTTGCCATTGTGGTCCCTGCACGCAGGTTGCTGAACTGAGCTAACCCTTTTCTCCATGCTAGGCAGATACTTTTCCCTGCAGTTGCATCTACTTCTGCTTAAGGCTTTCAAAAATGGTGCTTTATTCACTTAAGTTGAAACCTACCTTTTTAAAGTGGAACACATCTATCATCCTACCTTTCCCCTCTTAAAGTGACTCTTGCCCCTAACTCAATATTTTAAAGTGACCTTTCCCAACAATTTCACATTTTAAAGTGAACTGTGCCAACCACTTTGCCTCCTAAAGGGAACCATCCTGCTTCTTCCATACCTTAAAGGGACTGCACCTTTCATTGTGCACCGACATAAGGGCCCCAACTAGCCAGCAGAAGAGCTAACTTCAGATTGTTACGGTAATGCTCAGGGTCTAGAAATACTGGGGTGCAGGAGGTCTAACAGACTTTCCCTCCTAGGATTAAACCTAGGCACTCCTGACTAAGAGTCTACAAGTGAGCTAGCCTTTTTAAAGTCCTTGATATCAGTACACGTCCTACTTGGGAAGTAATCCCTCTGTCTGAGGGCTATGGTTTATACCCTTGGTCCAGCAGGACATAGGTGGGCATTCTTTAAAGGGTATTTGACAGTACTGTATTGTTCTTATGTTGATTCACTGTGCCTATTAACCAACCTTTTGAACTACTGCATTGCTTTACTGTGTTCTATTACTGTCAATACAACCTAGGTATTTTTGTATCACAGTTATTGTGTATCTTTCTTCTGTAGCTCCTGGGAGACTCCCCGGTCAAAGTGTTTTGATGGTGTCTTCAGTAGTGGGGCTCTGTTTAGGTCCAAGAAAAGAGCAGAGGATCAAAATCTATCAGCGACTTCTCCGGGGGGGGGGGGGGGGGGGTACTGATTGTACCTCTGTTTTCATTGTGTAATCTCATAATCTGATTAATTGAAGTACAATACCTATAAACATAGTATCTCAGTGGTGCTGATTGATGCAAAATGACCAATAAAAATTTCCTGTCCTGGAGAATTGTCTCAGTTTATCGAATCCAATGTAAATACATTATAACTTGATCAAAAGGGAATTTATGGCTATTTGATTGCGTGAAGATTTGATTGTTTTGATCAAATCACACATCAATTAAATAATACAATCGAATCATGTGTAAGGGGGGTGTTGGGTCAATTCTTAGTTTGACCACTAGATGGCACCATCCGCTAAGTTATAAACAGTGGGTTGTGTGGGAGAGTGAGACAGTCTTTCAAGAAGTTGAAAGAAGAAAGGAGACAGCCATGTACCTGGCCCCTGTGGGACTAGGTGAGGCCCTCTTTAGGGATAGAATGATACTGAAAGCAATTGTCATCTCTCCGTCTGGGGAATGCCTAGGAATCCTGATAAATGGAAGGACTTAAAAGAGAAGAGGATTAAAGATGTTCTCCCTGGGGGAAAGTACTGGCAACTGCCACTGCAGAATATGAAATAAGTTGTATACCTTGCCATTTTACAAATTAAGAATTGAAAAGCGATTTGACTCATGTCTTTTACATTCTGGTGTCCTATTTTGAAACTGGTACCTAGCTCAGCCGGGGTGGAAATGGGTTACAGTGTCACGGTACTGTCCATGTTATGGTGAACTGATTACTGTAATGCTCTCTCGGGGAACGGGGACCCACATAAGAAATTGGGCAGGAGACCTGTTAGTGGTACCCAGGGATGCAACATTGTATCAATAGTTCCTTGGCCTGCCTACACGTGTCTGACCTCCATTAGGAATATACCGCAAAGAAATCTTCCCACCATAGTTCCCAGCAGACCACCTAATTTTGCTTCCAATTTCACTTCTAATTTTCCAAAATAGCCATCAGTAGGCTTCAGTTCTCATTTGTTTGGCTTTGTTTTTTGAAGGTCACTATGCGGTAAAGCAAAGAAGCATAAAAAAATCTTTAGTGTATTAATCTGCTTTAACCGCTTCCATACAGAGCAGTTAGACCCCCTTCCTGCCCAGACCAATTTTCAGCTTTCAGCACTCTTACACTTTGAATGACAATTGCTCAGTCATGCTACACTGTAACCAAACAAAATTTTTATCATTTTTTTCACACAAATAGAGCTTTCTTTTGGTGGTATTTGATCACAACTGGGGGTTTTTTTTTCCGTGATATAAGCAAAAAAAGAGCAAAAATTTTGCAAAAAAAACACTTTTTTTTAGTTTCTATTATAAAATTTTGCAAAAAATTAATTTTTCTTCATACATTTGGGCCAAAATTTATACTGCTACATATCTCTGGTAAAATTAACCCAAATTAGTGTATATTATTTAGTCTGTGTGAAAGTTATTGAGTCTAGAAGCTATGGTACCAATTACTGAAAATTGATCACACCAGATGTACTGATGGCCTATCTCCTTTCTTGAGGCCCTGAAATGTCAGGACAGTACAAATACCCCCCAAATGACCCTTTTTTGTAAAGTAGACAGTCCAAGGTATTTAGTAAGAGGCATGGTGAGTTTTTTGAAGTTATAATTTTTTCCCACAATTCTTGGGAAAATGAAGAAAACATTTTTTTTTCTTTTTTTTTCCCAAAACGTTGTCAATTTATAAGCTATTTCTAACACATAGCATGTACACAGCAAAAATGACACCCCAAAATTCATTCTGCTACTCCTTCTGAGTATGGTGATACCACATGTGTGAGACTTTTACACAGCCTGGCCACAAAAAGAGACTCCACGTCCAAGTAGCACCATAAGGCGTTTTAGGAGCATAAATACACATAAAACTTTCTTACTACCTATCACACTTTTCAAGGCCCTAGAGCACCAATACAATGGAAAAGTCCACAAAATGACCCCATTTTGGAAAGCAAACACTCCAACGTATATTCTATGAGGCATTATGGGTCCTTTGAACATGTCATTTTTTTCCACAAGTTTTTGGAAAATGTGGGAAAAAAATAAAAACTTTTTTTTTTACACAAAGTTGTAAATTTATAGAATATTCCTAACACATAGCATGTACATAGCAAAAATGACACCCCAAAATACATTCTGCCACTCCTCCTGAGTATGGCAATACCACATGTGTGAGACTTTTTCACAGCCTAGCCATATAGAGGGGCCTAAACATCCAAGGAGCATCATCATGCATCCTAGCCACTTGCCTAGGCCTATTTTTGACATTTGGTGTTTACAAGCTAAAATCAGTTGTTTTTGCTAGAAAACTACTTAGAACCCCAAAACATTATATATTTTTTTTTAGCAGAGACCCTAGAGAATAAAATGGAGATTATTGCAATATTTTTTATCACACTGTATTTGCGCAGCGGTCTTCCAAACGCAATTTTTTGGGAAAAAAATCACTTTTTTTAATTAAAAAATAAGAAAACAGTAAAGTTAGCCCAATTGTTTTCCATAATGTGAAAGATAATGTTACGCCGAGTAAATAGATACCCAACATGTCATGCTTCAAAATTGCGCACGCTCACAGAATGGTGACAAACTTTGGTACTTAAAAATCCCCATAGGCGACATTTTAAAAATTTCTACAGGTTGCTATCTTAGAGTTACAGAGGAGGTCTAGGGCTCAAATTATTGCTCTTGCTCTAACGATCGCGACGATACCTCACATGTGTAGTTTGAATACTGTTTACATATGTGGGCGGGGTTTCCGTATGCGTTCGCTTCTGCGCGCGAGCTCGCGGGGACAGGGCGCTTTAATTTTTTTTTTTTTTTTTTTTTTACTATTTATTTTATTTATTATTTTTTATTTTTACACTGTTTTTTAAAAAAAAAAAAAAATTGATCATTTTTATTTCTATTACAAGAAATGTAAACATTACTTGTAATAGAAAAAGGCACGACAGGACCTCTTTTTTGTGAGATCTGGGGTCAAAAAGTCCTCAGATCTCACAAGTACACTAAAAGATAGAAAAAATAAAAAAAAAAATTAAAAAAAAATTAAATAAAATGAAAAAAAAAAAGGGACCTTTAAACTGGTTGCTAGGCAATGACATTTGCCGTAGCTCCGGTCCTCCAAGACCATAGAGTCAAGTGAGGGCAAGCTTGCCCTCACTCGACATTCTGTCTGTGAGGATCTGGGACCGGATCATTTTCCCCGCTGCCGGCGGGTCCGGTAAACGGGGAAAAGGACCAGAATGCAGCGGGAGGGGGGGGGGCACCTCTTCCGCCACCCCGGAAGGGTGATCCCGCGGCGAATCCGCCGCTGGGACCACCCTTATCGGAAAGCCAACCGTCCACCGTTTAAAAAAATACCAGGGTTATGGCAGCTATCTGCTGCCATAACACCGGTATTTAGGTTTAAACGGACGACGTATATAAACCTTTTTGGACTTGGACATGGTGGCTGTATGAAGGGTGACAGGTACTCGGGTACTTTGCTGGGCAGGTGACAGGTACTCTGGTACTGATGAGCAAGTGGCAGGTACTCGAGTACTCCGATAGGCAGGTGACAGGTACTCGGGTACTCTTATGGGCAGGTGACAGGCAGGTGATAGGTACTGATGAGTAGTACTGATACTGATAGGTGATACTGATACTGTACTGATGATGGGTACGGATGATCAGTACTGATACTAATAGGTGATAGGTACTGATGGGTACTGATGAGTACTGATGAGTAGTGATGGGTAATGATGAGCAGGTGGCAAGTACTCGGGTACTTCAGGTGTCAGGTACTCTGATGAGCAGGTGGAAGGTACTCGGGTACTCTGTTGGGTAGGTGACAGGTACTTGGGTACCCTGATGGGTAGGTGACAGGTACTCGGGTACTCCGATGACGGGTATTCAAAGTACCAGAGTACCTGTCGTCAGAGTACCCGAGTACCTGTCATCAGAGTATCCGAGTACCTGTCATCAGAGTACCCGAGTACCCGTCATCAGAGTATCCGAGTACCCGTCATCAGCGTACCCGAGTACCTGTCATCAGAGTACCCGAGTACCTGTCATCAGAGTACCCGAGTACCCATCATCAGAGTACCCGAGTACCTGTCACCAGCCCATCAGAGTACCTGTCATCAGAGTATCCGAGTACCCGTCATCAGCGTACCCGAGTACCTGTCATCAGAGTACCCGAGTACCTGTCATCAGAGTACCCGAGTACCCATCATCAGAGTACCCGAGTACCTGTCACCAGCCCATCAGAGTACCCGAGTACCTGTCATCAGAGTACCCGAGTACCTGTCATCAGAGTACCCGAGTACCTGTCATCAGAGTACCCGAGTACCTGTCATCAGCCCATCAGAGTACCCGAGTACCTGTCATCAGAGTACCTGATGGGCTGGTGACAGGTACTCGGGTACTTTGATGGGCTAGTGACAGGTGCTCTTTATTGGGGGGGGGGGGCAATCAGTGTGTTTGGGGTGCACTGTAGTTGGTAACTAGCTGTTACCACAATCTCCTCCTCACACAGGATCAGTGTGTGAGGAGGAGAACACGGTGACAGCTAGTTACTGTGTTCTCTGATGACATTTGTGACCGGCTGTGATTGGACACAGCCGGTCACGTGGTAAAGAGCCAATTTCATTGGCTCTTTACCTAGATCGGGGATCGACTCTGTCCGAGGGACGAGCCTCGTCCCCGATCGCCGCGCTGCGCGCCCCCGGGGGCGCGCATTAAGGAAGTAACGAGCGGCTCGCGCTGGAGCCGCTCATGTGATCGGCTGTGATTGACACAGCCGATCACGTGGTAAACAGCCAATTTCATTGGCTGTTTACCTTGATCGGCGTTGGGCTCAGTCCGAGGGACGAGCCTCACCCCCGATCGCCGTGCTGCGCGCCCCCGGGGGCGCGCAGTAGCGGGGAGATCCGGGCGCCGTCATATGACGTCCGCCCGGATCGAGAAAGGATTTGTGCCGACGTCATTTGACATGACGCGGTACGGAAGGGGTTAATAAACAAAAATGTTGTACCTACGAACTATGTACAATTTAGGAAAACAATAGTGTATTATAAAATATGCATAATATATACACATGCACAAGCTATCTATCTTTCCTAACAAATGAGCATGAACATTGTATGTGATAGGGATTCACTAAACAACTACTTAACCTGGGTAGTAGATTTAGTGTCATCCCCAGGAAAAGTTCCTATTTTCAGTCTTTCTTTACGATGGAGTTGTCTTCCTTCTATCCAGGATCTCTTCCTAGTGTCCTCAAGCAACACATTGTTTCACTGTCAATAGCATAAAGTATATTCCTAAGGCAGTTGTGCATTCTTGAGAGCTTCAGCACAGAGATCTGTCCAGTAGAACATCCACGATTTGTGAGGATTAAAGCTAACTCCAGGCAAACAGTAAAAACCTACTTGATTGTTGTTGTATTTTCCAAAGGATTTGTATTTCTCTGCAACCTATCCTAAGATTTACACAGCTCTGCCAGAAATCATAGCTACTGTAAGTTGGTGACCTAACCTCAATTCTTGCAGTTAAGCAATAAAGCTAGGTAAGCTCCCCGTTTCCAGCCTATAATTGGACTATTCTGCTTTAAGCTGGCCCTAGACATTGAAAAAAAAAAAAAAAAAAAAACATGCAAGCCCATAATGTGGCCCCTTCATGATGTCTTCTGGTTCTACCACAAACATCTTTAGTTTCTTCAAGCTGAATTTCCGTGAAGGGATCAGCTGACCCATACTGTCTGTATTTGTAAATAACTAACTGCTTAAAGCGGAGTTCCACCCTGGGAATACTTTTTTTTAATGAACATACCCCCGGGACAGTCAGGGCTAGTACATTCCACAATGGCTAGCATCTGATCTGTCCCGGGTTGCACTTACCTTTTAGAAGAAATACTTACCTTGAAAAAGTATTGTCCAGCGCTGCCATCTCAGGTGTGCTCAGCTTGAAGCCAGCGCGATCCTCTTCTGTGTCCTCTTCCGTCTTCTTCGGTCACACGATGCACTGCACCGGCCCCTTCGTCACTTCCGGTGCCGCAGCGTCATCCCTGCACAGCTTCTGTTGCCTGAGGAACGTAGATGCAGTAGTTTGTCAAGGAAACCTAATACAGCGGATGAAAGACACATCATGCTTACTTACCTTCAACATCGGAGGTTTTCCAGCAGTACCATCAGAACACAACTGGTGGAAACCAGTAGGACCCGGGTACACCCATCTACTGTCTAGAGAAGTCTGGCCAGAAGTGTTCTTCATGGAAGAATTGTGGCCAAAAAGCCATACCTCATGACATAGAAACATGCCTAAGGGACTCAACTATATATGATAACATAGGAACTGAGGTGCAAAAAAACAGAAGCAGGTACTCTGGACTGATGAGTCAAATTTTGAAATATTTGGCTGTAACAGGAGGCAATTTGTTCGTGGAGGGCTGTTGAGCAGTACAATAATACGTTTCTGCAGGGAACAGTGAAGCATGAGGTTCCCTGCAAGCTTGGGGCTACGATTCTGCAAATGGAGTTGGAGATTTGGTCAGGATCAACAATGTCCTCAATGCTGAGAAATACAGGCAAATGCTTAGCCATCATTCAATACCATCATTGAGGCATGTGATTGGCCCCAAATATATTCTGCAGCAGGATGACAACCTCAAACATACAGCCAATGTATTTAAGAACTATAATTAGTGTAAAGAACAACACAGAGTCTTGGAATTGATGGTTTGGCCCCCTCAAAGCTGCCTGCACACAGCTCCAGGTAGATCCAGCCACATAAACAAACCACTGATTCACACTGTACAGGCCACAGCACCCAGGTGAATGAGCACCAAGACCTCATTTACACACAGAGCGCATTTATTAACTCAATACAGTTTTATCTGTTAGATTTAGCAGGTATGTTGTAAGTTGTGTTGTGTTTGTGTGGGCTAATAATGTTTTTAGTGTTTTTATAGTGAAATATTGCTTTGATATATTTTTTTTTTTTTTGGGGGGGGGGGGTTCAGGTAGGCTGTAGGGGGCCCCTAAGATTTCTATCAGCAGCCCCAATGACAACCAAGGTTGGTAGGAGGGCTGTCCATCATGCAGCACTGTGGTTGGCTGCACAGTGATGACATCATCAGAAAACCATCCTCACAACTCCTGATTGTCAGTAGTTGACCATGAGCAGCTCAGTCACAGTACTGTGGATGTCAGTAGAGCATGCACCAGAAAAACAAAGACATGCATTGGGGCCACTCAAAATGCTGCCACGTGCATGTGTAAGTCCATCGTAAACAAGTTGTAGCAAATGTAAGGGAGTTAAACTAACTCTGGGCACAGCGGGATTCATAAAAAATGAATGCAATCAACTGTTTGATTGGTCCATTGACTTAATATTATTATTATTTTAGCTTTTGCCATTATTTTTGTAATGCTGTTATTGATATTATATTACTTTTGTTGCACTGGTTGATGAATGCTATTGTTACCATTATTGTTATTTAGAATGTTAACCACAATGGGCATTTTGATACGAGAACAAAGTTTCTTGTCCAGATTGAGATGACCCTTCCTGCCATACGACATCGTATTCTCCAGGCTCGTCTCTGGCACGGCTGGAAGCTCATTGTCATATCACATGCTCCTCTGTATCCATTTTGTTTGTTGTTTCAGCGCTGCCGTCTGCTTTTTGATATGCTTTGATGTGTTAAAGCCCACTGATCCTTGCAGGTGACCAAACTTTCATCCATAATCTGTCCTAACCAAATTAAAAGCACCACGTATAGATTGTGGGATTTGCTGTATGTGCCAATTAACTTTTCACAGACTCTCCCGTGTATTGACAGCGCCAGGAGAGGGGAATGAAACGTTAGCTGGAATCAATGCAACGCACATTACAGCACACACAGCTTGTGTACCAAAACATCTTTCAAAGGACGATACCTCTTTTTATTTTACAATGTCATATTTAACTCACTCACTAGATAGATGCTGGAAGTCAGACAATATTGTGCAGTAATCTGAAGGGCTTTCTTTCTTTCTTTCTTTCTTTCTTTCTTTCTTTCTTTCTTTCTTTCTTTCTTTCTTTCTTTCTTTCTGTAATGAGAATATTTTATATTATATTTGTAAAATTCTATCACTAATACAATAATAAAGTAAATGTATGAAAAATACTTTTCAAATTTTACAACATTGTTCAGCAACCTGAAGTCTTCTCTTCTCTTAAAGTCATTGTATGGTAATTTAGTTTAAAATTCTATAAAACTGACCAAAACCATTATAATTTTCTGTAAAACAAGTGTTTACTTCTTGCACATTTCTTACTTATAATTGGTATTTACTGTATATAGTGCTTTACATGTTGTACACTCTAAGCAGTCCCTGCTCTCAAAGAGCTTACAATCTAAGGCCTTTACCTCACACAAACACTTGGGCCAAGTAGCCTACCACCATGTCTTTGGAGTGTGGGAATAAAACCAAGCAAGCACAGGGAGAACATGCAAACCTAATACAGTTAGTGTCCTGGCTGGGATTTGAAGCAAGGACTATGTTACATGTTAGAAGTGCTAACTACTAAGCCACAATGGTACCCGTATTTCCATCATTTGGCAACCTTTCTTTCTCTAGTCCTTTTTTCCTTTTCACTGTGTTTAATATTTCATCTAGTCACTGCATGTTTTATATAAAATAAAGTATGCTTGCCATAGCTTGATTTAGACTAATAGAGGAAAATCTGACAGGTCTACTTTAAAGGACAAATGCACTATAAATGAAAGGTTTCTACAATACCACCTTGATGCTCCTCAGAAAATCTTGAATCTAGTTACGTATGATATATGAATACTATTTGATCTCAGTGCTGGTCTGGACATTGTTTACAGCCAGCTGCTGGTTTCTCTACTATACCATACTGCATATGTACTTTCGCTGGCCGTGGAGGTTTTGTAATTCTGGATACAATAGGAAAGGGGTAGAACCTCTGTTGGGTTTTATTGCATAAAACAGACAAATAAAATAGGAGCACCAAAGCCAAACGTAATTAGTCCAAAATGCTTTATTAGCTTTAGCAACATCAACAGGAGATTAGAGGAATTCTCGCAAGTACCCCTATTTTGTGTATTTGTTAAGCATGAGATTTTTACAACTACAAGGTTGTAAAAAAAAGTTCTTTCAAGTAAATTATGAACATTGCTTCAATAAAAATGAGCAAAACATTGGCGAATAAAGCCTTTGATTATGTTTTTTCAAATACAATGCCCTGAGTTTCATGTTTACGTGTTGGTTATCCCTTACAATGTGTACCCATCCAGGTAATACATGTGTGTGTGGGGAGCAACTATTGCTTTTTCTAAACATTGCAAGGATGTTAGTAACCCCGATTGTGAATTAACTTGACTCACTTTTAACAATTATATTATAATATATCATATTCTATTTTCATATTTGTCATTGTGTTCAGAGCTCTAAAATGTAATTGGGAAAATGTAGGAAATATATAGTCTAGTAAAAATTAAATATTGCATTAGACTATTTCATTTTTACCACGTGTACTCTGCAGGTGGTACAGTAAAGGCAGTTATTTACAATACTACTATGTTGTGAATAGCCTGTCAGTTGAACTGCTGTGAAAAGGCACCTCTGGGCTTACTTAGAAGAAAATCAAACATCCTCTGGAAACAAAGGGTTATGCGAACACCATATTACATTAGAAAATTATATTTCTCATACAATTAATGAAATAATTGTATGGAATATCATCTTTAATTAATACAATAAAATGGACCAAAACCATTATAGTTCCAGCTTTAATGATTGTTCCCTTTTTATACCTTTCCATCTTTTGGTGATCTTTCAATCTCTGCTAAAAAAAAGCCTTCTTTTGGGGTGAGTCAGCATTCTCCAGTTTTGGAGATCAAGGAGATACCCTCATTTCAACAGACTAAAAGCTTTTTATTATTATTATTTACAGTGTTGCAAAAAATGGGGAAAGGTTAAAGAAGTTTGGAGTTGTTTAAAAACATAAATATTCATACTCACCTCTATGCTTCATCATCAGTGTGATGCTGCAGCTGTCCCTATCGACTCTAAGCCCAAAAACTGAGTGATCACATGACCAGTGATTACTCAGATCTTGGGTCTGCTCTGAGCAGAGAATGGTGTCAGTCAGCCATTCACCGATCTATGCTCTGCCCCTCCAGCGCTCACTGGCACGCTGGGCTGTGGAAGGAGCGAGAGTAGCTGGCCCAATGTCAGAGAATACGAACCAGACGTTTGGCTAATATACATGTGCATGCACAAAGAAATTTGACTGGTAAAAATGTGCGTGATCGCAGAATTCTCGGCAGAATGGCGACTAGGCGTGCATATTCGCACAGGAATGTGCGCAGGTGTACACACATGAGTACGGGCTCAATGTTGCAATGTGTCAATGTATGTTGGCGCCATACGGACTATTTAAAGATTCTCCTGCTCTTGCTGTAGTGCTAAATGGTCTTCAGCTGTTCCCTGTGTCCTGTGTACTTCCAGTGTGTTCCCTTTGTTGCTGACCTGGCTTACTCCTGACCTGATCTTGGATCCTGCTTTTGTCTTGTCACTAGTTTCTGACCTGGCTCATTGCTGACTTTGGCTCTGCTCTTGATTTGGTAACTCGTTGCCCATCTGTTGATGACCCTGGCTAATCCTGTGACCTAGCTTCTAGTCCTAGACTAGAAGCTAGATCAGAGTCTAGTCTAGACCTAGTCTCTGATCCTGGCTTACCACCTGTCTGAGTGTCTGCCTGGCTGTCTGCTTTTCCACTTCTGCACCCAGCTGAGTGTTCCTGCTGCAAGTCTGCTGAGAGCTCTGACCAGCCACATGTCCTGGCCCTGAAGCGCAAGTGGATTGCTTCCTTAACCTCAGCTGAACTACTGTGCATGGCTACTGTTTACGACCTGATGGTTCTCCTGCTGCCTTGGAATTGCATCTCCTGTTGCACGTCCCCTGATCTATATCTGCAGGCACTCACATTCCTCCTGTACCTCTGCGCCCTCTGTTTCACTTCCATTGGGGCCTGGGCTGGCGATACAATAGAGGCTGACCTCGTCATTTTGGTCTCCTCTCAATTGTGTGACACCCAGGCTCTTAGCCACATAGTGTGAGTTGGCCCCAAAGGCACAGTTGGGTAGATATGAATCTGTCACAATAATGCCCAGTCGTGGAACCCTAGAAATACATGGAATTTAGGTTCAGGAACACTGTTCCAGCTCCTCCTGGTACATCTTCCATAAGACAAAATTCAAAAAATCCATAAAGAGTGGAAACCCTTAGAATGAAAACAACAGGTCTGCAGATCTGGGAATTCAAAATAAGAGCTTTTACCAATAAGGTCAAAGGAAATATAGGAAAATATCAGGCGATTTAACTGACACCCACAGATATCGAGGGGTCTATTTATTAAAAAAAAAAAAAGAAAAAAGAAAATCACTCAAATGTTTCAAGCATTTGCCCATTCATTACAAACTAAAGCCCCGTACACACGCAACGATTATCGGCCGAACGATCGGCCGTCTTTTGTCCAGTGTTGTTGTGTTGGTTGAAATGTGCTCTAGACTGCACATGAATTTTGTCGGCCAACAACAACCAACTGCAGAAGTGATGTCATGTTCTGGTCTACTTTCCGTGTGTTTTTTCTTCTCTGAGCATGCCCAGTCTTGCTCATCTGACTTTTGTCGGCCGCAATCTGTACTGACTGACGAACAATCGGCCGTTCTGGTGACAGCCAACAAAAATTTTATAGCATACACACCAGATTTTGTTCGGCCGAAAAGTCGCAGTCGGTTGTCGGAAGCATCATACTAACAAGCCGCCAATCGGCCAATCGGACGTTGGCCGAAAATTTACGGCCAACAATCGGTGCGTGTGTACGGGGCTTTAGTCCATAATCAGTCTAATAAGATACTTTCCTACGATTGCCAGCTCTATCTAGTAGCCATCATTTATTTTTAGGAAAATACTGCACTATGGCCACCAAATGGGGTTGATGGTCATAGGAAAAAAAACATATTAAACAAAATACAGGAATAATTAATGACAGCTAGGAAATGCTTGTGACATTTAACCAGCAAATATTTTATAAATTGACCCCTGATTCTGAGTTTTAGATGAACTGAAGTAGAAAAAATGTTAGGAATTATAAGGGGTAGATTGTACCACTAGAGTCCCTAGCAAAATAAATGAACCAGCAGGTACTTCTACCAAAAACTACAAGCAGTTTTGCATCTACGAAAAATACAAAATATCACTTTAAGCATATGATCTTTTAACACAAATAAGTTCCAACACCCCTATCACTAATTCCATAATCCTTAGTAAATATGACACCTTAAAACTAAATAAAAACTCCATAAAGCATCATGCAGCAAGAAAAACCTACGTTGTAGCTTTAAAAAGAAGCAGATATAATAGAAATAGCTGCATTTTTATTTGCTACAGTAACATTAAACAAAAAGGTTAAGCACCTACTGACAGGAAAGATGTATTTGCAAGTGATTAGTTATATATCTATCAAACTGGCTGCCTGTGTTCTCCCTTTGATGTTTAAACAAAGCTCTGGAACATGCTGGGTTGTATCCTCTGATGTTGATTTAAAGGTAGGACTGAATTCCAAACAGGATGTATCAGGTAAACTTCAGTACAAAGACGTATACAGACTTTTCTCCGACTGATCTGTGTGCTGATGGATGCTATTAGAAAACTGGACTCAGACTAAAGATATCAAAAAATATTAGACAGAAATGCATTGTGATTAAAGGTCAACTCCATCCAAAAGTGGTATGTCATTTTGGCGTGGTTGCTGGCCAGGGATGGTAGTGCTTGAGCCCTACAAGGACGGGCCCAGCACTGGAACAGCACCATCTACTATTGACTCTACTCCCACCATCTACTCTGCACCCATGACTTGACACCCCCTCACCATAACTAAGTGGTTGGCACTTCTGCCCTGCGGTGCTTGGGTCCTCACTCCGAATTCCACCTGGGACACTATCAGCAGGGAGGTAGTTTGCAAGTTTGTCCTGCCCTTGCATGGGTTTCCTCCCACACTCCAAAGACATGCAGGTAGGTCAAACAATATGTTATCTCAACATTTCATATTCCTAATATGTGCCTGTTGTACCATGCACTGTACTTGTGTTAAAAAGTATCCTGTTTTTGTTGCATTGCTTCCATTGTTTGAAATACCTGGTGTTCCTGCCAGCCCCTCTGCTTTCCTATTTCAAGCTGACCATGCTAAGCATGAGAACACATTCATGCCAATGTGGTCAGTTTTCTGCTTGTGCAAAAAGCCTGCATGTCCTCCAATGATCAGGCTTGTGCTGACACACCCCTCCTGCACAGCCATTCTACTGGGAAGATTAGTGTACTGCTGTTTATCCGCCCCACCTCTCTAAGCCCCTTTTGCAGCTGAGAACAGAGGGGATGTGATGTGACCACTTTTGAAAATAAATAAAAAATGTATACATATATATATATATATATATATATATATATATATATATACTGTACATATATATATATATATATATATATATATATATATACTGTATACATATATATATATATATATATATATATATATATATATATATATATATATATATATCTCGTTGAGGTCAGGACTCTGTGCAGGCCAGTCAAGTTCCTCCACCCCAAACTCGCTCATCCATGTCTTTATGGAGGACCTTGCTTTGTGCATTAGTGCACCGGCCGTCACGTTGGAACAGGAAGGGGCCATCCCCAACTGTTCCCGCAAAGTTAGGAGCATGAAATTGTCCAAAATGTCTTGGTATGCTGATGCCTTAAGGGCTCCCTGGAACTAAGGGGCAAAGCCCAACCCCTGAAAAACAAATCCACACCATAATCTCCCCTCCATCAATAGATTTCCAGTATTCCAACACGATGACCTCAAACACGCCTCTAAGATGACCACTGCCTTGCTAAAGAATCTGAAGGTAAAGATGATGGACTGGCCAAGCATGTCTCCAGACCTAAACCCTATTGAGCATCTGCGGAGCATATTCACATGGAAATGGAGGAGCACAAGGTCTCTAACATCCACCAGCTCCATGATGTTGTCATGGAGAAGTGGAAGAGGACTCCAGTGGCAACCTGTGAAGCTCTGGTGAACTCCATGCCCAAGAGGATTAAGGAAGTGCTGGAAAATAATGGTGGCCACACAAAATATTGACACTTTGGGCCCAATTTGGACATTTCCACATGGGGTGTACTCACTTTTGTTGCGAGCGGTTTAGACATTAATGGCTGTGTGTTGAGTTATTTTGAGGGGGCAGCAAATTTTGTGTTGTCACATGAAATGATATAATTAAATATTTACAAAAATATGAGGGGTGTACTCACTTTTGTGAGATACTATATATATATACTGTATATATATATACACAAATGTTTTGCCTTTAACCACTTTTCGACCACCCGCTGTATATATACTGTGGCAGGCTGGCTCGGCTGCGTGAATCGAGGTTTGCGGGAGCGGTGCAGGGGGACGAGCGCGCGCTGGGGGACTGGACAGCAGAGATGCTGATCCCTGGGACCGGCGGCCACGATTTCCGCCGGGCACCTGTGATCGCTCCCTGCTGAGAGAGAAGGACGGTCAGCTGTTGTAAACACAGCTGACCGTAGTTCTCTCTGAAATGATCACAGAGCTCCTGTGATCCTTCTATATAGGATCTCAGGTCTCTATGTTCATTTCACAAGTCTCTCCCCCCACAGTTAGAAAACACTCTCCTAGGCTCACAATGAACCCTTTGATCACCCCTAGGTTAACCCCTTCCCTGCCAGTGTCATTATTACAGTAACAGTGCATATTCTTAACCCTGATTACTGTAGTAATGTCACTGGTTCCCCCGAAAGTGTCAAAAATGTCAGATAGGGGTCGGATCTGTCCGCCGCAATGTTGCAGTCTTGCTTAAAATCGCAGATCGCCGCCATTACTAGTAAAAAAATAAATAAATAACACTCAATTTGGACTTTATTATATGTGATCAGTCAATATATATTTTTAGTTTTTCTCCTATTTATTGATTATATATATTGATTCATGTATTTATTTAATATTTATAAAATTACTGAAATAAATAAAAATGACATAAATATTTCCCCTAGTTTGTAGACGCGATAACTTTTGCGCAAACAATATGCTTATTGCGATTTTTTTTTTTTACCAAAAATATGTAGCAGAATACAAATTGACCTAAAAGGATGAAACATTTTGATTTTTAAATGTTTTTATTTTTTTGGGGGGGAATGTTATATAGCAGAATGTGAAAAATATATATATATATTTTTTTTTTTTCAGAAATGTCGCTGTTTTTTTGTTTATAGCACAAAAAAATCACACAGGTGATCAAATACCACTAAAAGAAAGCTTTATTTATGGGGAAAAAAGGACATCAATTTTATTTTGGTACAGCGTCACAAGTAACGCAGTGCCAAATCACAAAAAATGGCCTGGTCATTAAGAGGGCAAATTATTCTGGTACAGAACTGATTCAATTCTTTTTTTAAATGGATGGGTTGTTTTACAAGGTAAGGGTTCACAAATATCTTCATTTTCCCTAGCATGCATGTGAGGTAGGAATTATGGATTGTAAGCTCATAGAGGGCAGGGACTAATGTGAATGTATGTAAAGGGCTGCAAAAATTGTTGGCATTAATAAATATCTTAAATAAATATATTAAATAAATACTTTAAAAAGCCATCTACCATCAGTATAAGTTCCAATTCTCCAGAAATGGTTTTGATATTAATATTCCTCATTCTCCTGAGTTCATCTCCGCGATGTTGTGACTGGGCAATCTGATTGGTTGCAGGTGCATACCAATCAGAAGCCAACAGCGCACAGAAACATTGCTCCCTAATGCCATTGCTCCCTAATGCCATACATTAGGATATTTTAAAACAAATGTTCATAAGAATACTCCCAGAAAAAAAAATTCTCAGTACATTTGAGGACATGACAAATGTTGTTTGAAAGTACTTTAATATTGAATTTACTTGTAGCATTCAACTTTGTATGAAAAAATAGACAAGCTCAAAAATGGGGAATATAAATATCCACTGGGGATAAAAGGGTAAGGGTATTTATGTAAAAAAAAAAAAAAAAAAGGGTAAGGGTATCCACGTCCCAAATTTTAGCAAAGAACTAAAAAGGAGGGAGGGGCACTTTTAAAGGGATACCGTCATCAGATATAATAATAATAATTCAAATATTGTATAAAAAACTATTTTTATTTAGAAACAGAATAATCAATAAAAATGACTGTATTGAAAAAAACAGATAATATGGTGCAAAAACAGAGAGCAGAATACAAAAACAATACGTAGCATATATAAGCTAGTGAAAACATGCCATACACAGGGGGGCGATAAAAGCCGAACCTCCCAAAACAGACCTAAACACCATAGATGGTAGAACTGGTAGGTTATGTTTGGTGTATTGGACGTAGATGCCCATATATTAGCCCAACATGTTTCGCGGGTGACCGCTTCTTCAGGGGCAGTAACGTAGATGTGAGGACATCAACAATTGCTACTACAAATAATGAAAAGACAAAATCAGTATACATTAAATGACAATAAATTTCATCATATATACAGGTAATCACTTAAGATGTAAGGGTCACAAGGATGAGCACAAACATAGGACAATGAACCCACCTAAAATGCTTTTAGGATTGGTTCCATACAGGTGGGTTACTGCCCCTGAAGAAGCGGTCACCGGCGAAACATGTTGGGCTAATATATGGGCATCTACGTCCAATACACCAAACATAACCTACCAGTTCTACCATCTATGGTGTTTAGGTCTGTTTTGGGAGGTTCGGTTTTTACCGCCCCCCTGTGTATGCCACGTTTTTACTAGCTTATATATGCTAGGTATTGTTTTTGTATTCTGTTCTCTGTTTTTGCACCATATTATCTGTGTTTTTCAATACAGTAATTTTTATTGATTATTCTGTTTCTAAATAAAAATTGGTTTTTATACAATATTTGAATTATTGGTCTGACGACGGTATCCCTTTAAAAGTCCCCCTGCCCCTCCCTCCTTTTTTGTTCTTTGCTAGCATTCAACTTTGAAATGAATGGACTTTACTGGGCAAAATCCAAACTCACTGTTTGATGAATGTTTTCCATCCTGCTCCTTCAAAGTTTCTCATCACTGTGGTTAAAAAACAAATGTCAATTTGATTCCACTAATGACTAGAAAACCATAGAATATTCTTTAACCAGTTACTGACCGCCTACCTCAGATTTACTGTGGCAGGCAGCGGCTCCTGGGAAAAGCGACAAAGGTCTACATCTCTCGCTCTCAGGAGGTTCGTCAGCGGGGAAGCAGATGCGGGTGTCAGACGGCTCCGATTGCCACTCGCGATCGTTCCCCGCTGAGAGAGAAGGACGGGCAGCTGTTGTAAACCCAGCCAACCGTTCTTCTCCCTACAATGATCATAGAGCCCATGTGATCCTTCTATATAGGATCACATGTCTCTATGGTAATTTCAGAAGCCCCGCCCCCCCACAGTTAGAAGCACTCCACTGGGCTCACATTTAACCCCTTGATCACCCATAATGTTAACCCTTTCCCTGCCAGTGTCATTCTTACAGTAACAGTGCATATTTTTAGCACTGATTACTGTAGTAATGTCACTGATCCCCCAAAAGTGTAAAAAATATCAGTCAGGGGTACGATCTGTACGCCGCAATGTCGCAGTTCTGCAAAAAAAATCGCATTACTAGCAAAAAAAAAACAAATTACATAAATCTTTCCCCTAGTTGGTAGACACGATCATTTTTGCTCAAACCAAAATACGCTTATTGCAAGTTTTTTTTTTTACCAAAAATATGTAGCAGAAAATATTTGGCCTAAAATGTTAAAAAATATTTTTGATTTTAAATTTTTTTTTGGGGGGGAGAATGTCATATAGCAGAATGTGAAAAATATTGTTTTTCTTTCAAAAATGTCGCTCTTTTTTTGTTTATAGCGCAAAAAATAAAAATTCGCACAGGTGATCAAATACCACCAAAAGAAAGCTCTGTTTATGGGAAAAAAAGGACATTGATTTTATTTGGGTACAGCTTTGCACCACTGCGCAATTGTTCTTTACAGTAACACAGTGCTGAATCGCAAAATAGGGCCTGGTCCAGTCTTAAAGTGGTTGAAATAAAAAAATAAAAAAAATAAAGTGGTTGAAATAAAAAAACAATTGAAAGAATTGTGCTAGTGTATGGCCAGCTTAAGAAAGGACTTTCCAGTAAACTCCAGACTCCTTGTCAAAATCTTCCCAGCCAGGCTGGCATGTGATTTGCACTCTCATTCAGTCCTATGGAGAATCAGTTTAGAATACAATCTTGTACCTGGAATCCCACCATAGGATTATGTGAGAGTGCATGTCAGGCCATAGGGAATTTGACAATCGCAGTGTAACACCGGTCTGAGTTTGATATCCAATGTCCTGCTGGATCCAGGGGTAGGGATTAAAGGGGTAGCAAAGGGGCTGGGGCAGTGGGAGGGTACACCTAAAGTGAAAGCCCATGTAAAGTACCCTCACCTCCCTGTTTCCTCCATGAAACATTATTTTAGTAGTATGAACACTTAAACAAGGATATAACCAATGCCAAAATGCTGCCCTTTCTCATGATAGTAGAAAGGGATCTGATTTTCATAAACCCAAATATGTACAAAACAAAGACCACATTTAACACTAACAAGGTACCCCCCATCAATCCATCTGTGATAATAATGACCAAGACTAGAATGTACGTGTGAGGTCTCAGGTGGTTGGTAAACTACAATGCCAATAATGCCTCCCATGTGAAAAAAAATTCTAAAACGCATCCCAAGAACAACAATAACCAATTAAACAGCACCATCTGAACTATGCCACATTCACCTTGAATACAAATGTTTGTTTTTGCTCTGTTCTTTCTATATTTTGCTCTGTTCTTTCTATAGATAGGATTATACTGTTCTTATGTGTAATGATTTTGTACCCATTCATACGCTTTATTGCTTAAATGTGAATGTACAATCGCTCCTTCTTGCATATGCTCAATAAAGACATGTTTACAAAAAAACAGGAACATCTGAAAACATACAAAGTTCATAAATCTACTTGCTTTACTATCCCTTCCTCAGTAGCACATACAGTACAGTAACAGTGCATATTTATAGCACTGATTACTGTAGTAATGTCACTGGTCCCCCCAAAAGTGTCAAAAATGTCAGTTAGGGGTCCGATCTGTCCGCCGCGATATCACAGTCCCGCAAAAAATGGTAGATCGCCGCCATTACTATTAAAAAAAAAAAACAATAAAAATGACATAAATCTTTCCCGTAGTTAGTAAACACGATAATTTTTCGCAAACCAATCAAAATACGCTTATTGCAATTTTTTTTACCAAAAATACATACCAGAAAACAAATTGGCCTAAAATGTTAAAAGATTTTGATTTTAAAATTTTTTGGGGGGGGGATGTTATATAGCCGAATGTGAAAATTATTGTTTTTTTTTTTTAAATTGTCGCTCTTTTTTCAAAAATTAAAAATCGCACAGGTGATCAAATACCACTGAAAGAAAGCTCTATTTATGGGGAAAAAAGGTAAGCAAATTTTATTTGGGTACGCAGTGCCGAATCGCAAAATATGGCCTGGTCAGGAAGGGGGGAAAATCTTCCGGTCTTAAAGTAGATAAAAATATGCTCATTGAGAATTTTTTTGTCAAAGACATGTAGCTAAACACATTTGGCCTAAATATATGACAAAAATTGAATATATTGGATATTTTTTAACAGTCAAAGTAGAAAATGTCAATTTTTCGTAAAATTTTCTCTCTTTTTTTTATTAATATCGCAAAAAATAAAAAGCGCAGAGGTGATCAAATACCACCAAAATAAATCTCTGTTTGTGGGAAAAAAAGGATGTAAATTCCGTTTTGGTACAGCATTGCATGACCGCGCAATTGTCAGTTAAAGTCACTCAGTGCCAAGTTGAAAAAAGTGGCCTGGTCATTGAGCAGCAAAATCTTCCGGGGCTAAAGTAGTTAAAGGCACAGGAACACACTGAACACCCAGCACATTGCACTATGGCAGCAAAGGTGTCTGTGCGTTGCCTGACCAATATAACAAGAATACAAAAAGTAAAGAACATCCGCTAAAACACCAAATATCCTCCACCAAGGTGATGGGTGCCAATTCCACTCCCTTAAGATAGGTCCCGGCTAATACTTTGCAGATGTTGGAATTAGGGCTCAGGACTAGCAGCGCTGCCTCCGCTCTCTGTTTACTTTGCCTATTGCCTACCTGCAAAGTATGAGCGGGACCGATCTCTGAGACACCCCCTGAGCGATTGATGGCATTATCTGGATGAAGTTTGGCGTTCTTTAGAGGCTCTTCGATATAACACAAAAAGCAAGCTTTTTCAGACACGAGTGTGAATGGCAACTACATCTGGTGAGCTTTATTCTTAAGGAAGTGGAATTGGCACACATCACCTTGGAGGAGGATTTTTGGTGTTTTAACAGATGTTCCCCACACCTACTGTACATCATCACATTTGGTTGGACTTGATTTACTGTTGCAATATAGATTTACTCTTTATGGACATTAAAATCAATATCTTTTATGCACATTTATTTTTGTTATTAGATTTATTTCATGAGGTTTGCATATGATTATAATTAGTGCGCCACTGTGAAACGTATATTTCTTATTGCATTTTATATATTTTTTACATATTTTTTATTACTTTGTTTAAGTAGTGGCACAAATTGCTTTTCCATTCAAGAGCACAGTGTGCACATAGTTTACATTTATCAATTACCACTTGACTTCCGGAGGGTTTTATCCCCTTCATGACCAGATTGTTTTTGCTATTCAGCACTGTGCTACTTTAACTGGCAATTGCTCGGTCATGCAACACTGTACACACATTAAAATGATATCATTTTTTTCCCAAACAAAGAGAGCTTTCTTTTGGTAGTATTTGATCACCACTTTTTTATTATATAAACAAAAAAAGACTAAACATTTTGAAAAAAAATAAATTTCATACTTTCTGTTATAATACATATCCAAAAAAAAATCAAATTTCTTAATAAATGTAGGCCAATATGTATCCTGCTACATGTCTTGGTAAAAAAAAAAACAAATCCCTTTTTGGGGACACTATAATTGTAATGGCGGTGATCAATGACTTATAGTGTGGCGGGCATTCAGGGACTGACTTTAACTGACACTATTTGACATCGCTGGTAACACTAATACAGTAATCAGTGATAATACTGTACACTGTCACTGTACTAATGACATTGGCTGGATGATAGGGGTGATCGGAAGGGCAAGCAAGGGGTTAACTGTGTGCCTAACAAGTAAAAAAAAAAAAAAACTGCCCGATCTGCGCTCTGTTTTTGCTAACACAGATCTCTGTGCTGTGGTTGGCCACAGTCATCAGCAGGTTCGCAGCCAAAATCATTTGTGCTGTGTCCAACCACAGCATTAAAAGCAGAGGGCATGCACGCCTGTAAACCAGGAGGTTCTCGTACATCGGAGCGATGAACAAAGCTGCAGTAAATGAAGTTGAAGTAAATGTTAACCACTTCCCACCCGCCCTATAGGCAAATGACAGCTGGAAAGTGGTTGCATTATCCTGACCGGACGTCATATGACGGCGGCAGGATAATGCACTCTGCGTGCCCCCCGGGGGCACGCAGAGCGGCAATCGGTGATGCGGGGTGTCAGTCTGACTCACCGCATCTCCGATCTCGGTAAAGAGCCTACTGACATAGGCTCTTTACCATGTGACCAGCCGGGTCCAATCACGGCTGGTCACATAGTAAACAGGAAGAGCCGTTGATCGGCTTTCCTCAGTACTTGCCTGACAGGCACGAGTAAAGGAGCGCCGATCTGCAGCTCTCCTGACAGGGGGGGGGGGGGGGTCTGCACTGGTAATCGGATCATTGATTACCAGTGCAGACCCTCGGGGGGGGGGGGGGCACTAGAACCACCAGGGATGCCCACCCATGACCCCAGTGCCCACCCATGACCCCAGGGATGCCCACTATGGCCACCAGGGATGGCAATCAGGGCTCAGGGAGCCCCCCAGTGCCCTCCCCATCAGTGCTGCCAGCCAGTGCCCTCCCTATCAGTGCTGCCCACCAGTGCCCATCATTGCCATCTATCAGTGCCGCCCACCAGTGCCACCTATCAGTGTCCATTAGTGCCCATCAGTGCCGCCCGTCAGTGCCCATCAGTGTCGCCTATCAGTGCCCATCAGTGCCTACCAGTGCCGCCTATCAGTGCCCATCAGTGCCACCTATCAGTGCCCATCAATGCCGCCTATCAGTGCCCAGCAGTGCCGCCTATCAGTGCCCAGCAGTGCGCCTATCAGTGCCCACCAATGCTACATATCAGTGCTACCTATCAGTGCCACATATCAGTGCCTATCAGTGCCGCCTATCAGTGCAGCATATCAGTGCCACCCCATCAGTGCCTCCTCATCACTGCCTGTCAGTGCAGTCTCATCAGTGCTCATCAGTGCAGGAAAAACGTATTTATTTCCAAAATTGTATAACATAAACAAAAAAACTTTTTTTTTTCAAACTTTTCTGTCTTTTTTTTTATTTGTTTAGCAAAAAAGAAAAAACCTTGCGGTGATCAAATACCACCAAAAGAAAGCTCTATTTGTGGGGGGGAAATGACATAAATTTGGTGTGGGTACAGTGTTGCATGACCGCACAATTGTCATTCAAAATGCAACAGCGCTAAAAGCTGAAAATTGGCCTAGGCAGGAAGGGGGTGAAATTGCCCTGTATTGAAGTGGTTTAAACTGCTGGTTGGCAAGTGGTTAATAACCTACAAAGTGCAAAAATAACCAAAAATAAATAAAAACAATATTTGATGTGTCCATCATTTGGCTTTAAAACAGTATGAATTCTCTAATATAAAATTTCACACAGTTAAGTATTTTGAAGGCATATGGTCTAGTGCAGAAATAAATGATATAGACTGAAGCTAATGATCACGAAGATAACATGTAGATTAAATAAAATCATTAGATCAAACAGAATCAGCTGTGTAGGAGGAATAACACGGGGTGAGGCAAAGCCATGCTCTAATACAAAGATAAGGTCAATGAAGACAGTTGAGTGTACAAAAAAATCTTACACAATGGCAAGATTGAGCAAAGCAACAAGACACGGGGTGGTCTTCCGGTATCACCAAGGTGTCTTAGATGTGCTGTCAAGCTCTTCTGCAGAAACACAAAGAAACAGGAAAAGTTGAAAGCAGTAGTTAGCCAATGAAACATGCAGCAGATAAAAGACAAATCATGCAGACTTTCCTTCACAATCAGAAGATGTCCATTGGCACCACAAACTCAGAGCTGACAGGAACCAGTTGGACCCCGGTAAACCTATCTACAGTTTAGAGAGGTCTGGTCAGAGGTGGTCTTTATGGAAGATTTGCAACTAAAAAGCCATACCTTCAGTGTGGAAACACAGCTAAGCAACTTGCCTATGCTGAAAATAACAAGAACTGATATGCAGATAAATGGCAGCAGTTGCTCTGGACTGATGAGTCCACATTTTAAATATTTGGCTGCAACAAAAGACAGTTTGTTCACCAACCAGGTGAGTGTCTGTGTGCAACATTGAAGCATGGTGGAGTGTCCTTGCAGGTTTGAAACTGCACTTCTGCAAATAAAGTTGGGCATTAGGTCAGTGTGAATGGCCTTCTCAATGCCAAAAAGTACAGACAGATATCAATCCATCATGCAGCACCCTTAGGGATGTTTCTTATTGGTTCTAAAGTCATTCTGCATCAGGTCAATGATCCCCAAATTTACAGTCAAAGTCATAAAGAGCTATCTTTAACAAAAAGAAAAACTATGAATCGTGGAAGAGATGGTATGGCCCCCACAGAGCCCGAATCTCAACATCAGTTGAGTCTGTCTGGGATTACATGGAAGAGACAAGTTAGCTTTAAAGTTGTGGTGCCCACTTGCAGCCCAATGAGCTCATGTAGCCATTGGGTACTCAGTGTGCTGCACTCAAGCCCCAAAATCCAGTGCTGGAAGTGTGTCTTTTGAATGTAAAGGGGATGTAATGGCAGTGGTCTCTAGCAGTCTTACAAAACATGTCACCAGGCTCTAACAGTTTCCTGCAGCATGTATTCATTCTCCAACTACACCTCTAACATGTCCCTCATTCCTTGACCATTTCCTATATGTCCACAGGCTCTGACAAATTTCTGTAGCATTACATATACAAAATATTATTCCTAGAATAGGTTGCTAGAGAGCTTCAGGTAAATCCAGTTCTTTAGCTCCTCTATGATCATTGGTGCAATGTGTGATTATGTTTTGCTGTTCTAGATTTCACTGGCTGCAGGCTCAACTATTTCCCCCTGCCTTCTAGCGGATTCTACAGTACAAGGTAGTGGGTTGGAAGAGGCAGATCCTTAGCCTGAATATTTATGTAGTCTCACTGCCTAGAAGAGCAGCAGCCTGAAAGCAGAGATGTATAGTAACTAAGTAGAACTACTTCACTACTGTACTTAAGTACCGAAAGGCGGTATCTGTACTTTCCTAGAGTAGAATTTTTTTCTCCTACTTCCACTTTTACTTCACTCCATTTTTTCAATGATTTCAATACTTCTACTCTGATATTTTTTTTTTGTGCTGCATAGTTACAATTATAAAAATTACCACTGCCAGAACAGTAGATGGCAGGTTTCATGAAGCTCAAAACATGTGTATTATCAGCGCATACGAAAATAAAAGCTACTGTATGTATAAATAAAAGCTGCATTTGAAATAATAAAAAACAATATGATGTTCAAACTTTTGACTTCTTTCTTTAATAACTACATACCACAGTACTTGTACTTTTACTTTCAGTACTTTAGTAGCAATTTTTTTTTCAAAACTACTGGTACTTTTACTTTCAGTACTTAAGTAGCAAAATATTTAAAAAAACTTCTTGCAATACTTTAAGTACAAAAAATGTTGAATACTTTAGCACTTCTACTCAAGTCACTTTTTGATCAAGCACTTCTACTTCTACTCAAGTCACTTTTTGATCGAGCACTTGTACTTTTACTCAAGTATGGGTTTCGAGTACTTTATACAACTCTGCCTGAAGGACAACTGCTCTTCTGTGCAGTGTGGCTAAAACCTGCAGGAGTTCTACGAGGTCCCAGCTCAGTGAGAGCTGGTGGGCCTATTTTCTGGAAATAGTTGGAGCCAAATAAAAGGGAATTCACTGACAATTTGGCCTAAATATTCACAGAAGAAGTGTCTGGCCGATATTGGAGGGAGGAATCCAAGTATACGGGGACACTGAGTATAGGCCTGGACGTAGGATCCTAGTGACTGTTTGCTGCTTTAACTCATTTGAGCATCTGCTCCATTGTTGCTGGATTGGGACCTTTTCTTTGTTTGGAGTCCCAGGGTTGCTGTTCTCATATTGTCTGTTAAGAGGGGAATTATCCTGAAAAGAGTAGACAAACAGGGGGAGTGTCCTCTGGTTTCTTAGTGCACTAAATTTGAAGTATCCCAAAGCTCACCCCACACCCCAACCAAGTTCATTAAGCATTAAAGCAAAAAAAGATACTTCTTGCCTAGTCACTGGGTTGTGAGACTGTACAAGTTGTTGTGTACCTGGCTGCTTGTACACCTGGATAGGAGTGGAACCAGAGAGGGGTCTGCGCCACAGTACATTATGTATTACCCTTGGGATGTAAGGTGCCCCAGTTAAGGCTCCTTATACCTAATATGTTGGCCACCATTGGTTTAAGGGACAAAGGTTCCTGAAAGTGGAGACAATTATTTTGGCCTATGAGTTCAAACCATATGTACTGTGAGCAGGGCAGCCATCAGAAATTTTGGGGCCCCTTACACAGCTGTAGACTTGGGCCCCTCTGGGCCTGACCACCAACATTCCGCAGGGCAGCCCTCTTGCCGTCCCACCGAATCCGCCCACTGACCATCCCATCGAGTCCTTCAGTGCAACCACTTCTTTTTTAACACTCTTATAACTTAATAAATGAAAATGAATCCAATCCATCAAAGAGACATCCCCATATATTCAGCAAAGAGACATCCCAATTCAGTAAAGAGACAGCCTCATATATTCAACAAAGAGACATCCTAATCCAACAAAGAGACAGTGTCGTATATTCAGCAAAGAGACATCCCAATCCAGTAAAGAGACAGCCTCATAAATTCAGCAAAGGGATATCCCAATCCAGCAAAGAGACAGCCTCATATTTTCAGCAAAGAGACAGCGCAATCCAGCAAAGAGACATCCCTTCAGCTGCATCGGCTTACTCTGCAGCCGCCATGCTTTAGCAATTGCTAGTTACTACAGCAGCAACAACTCAGTTTCGTTGGTTGGGGCCTTGGCGGCTGGGCCCCTCGGAATGCCTGGGCCCCCTACATGTGTATGGGCTGTCCCCCCCTGATGGCTGCCCTGACTGTGAGTGCCTTGTGTCCAAACTAACAGATCTACTTGCCTGCCAAAGGTGAGGGTCTGGAAGCTGCTCAAGAATGTGTAAGTGTAATCTTTAGAACACAATACCTGTAACTGCTTTAGGTCTCACTATCAGCTGCAAACAGAGATCCTGGCATGTGTTGAAGAAATTAGTCTTAATTAGAGATTTCCTTCTATAATCATAGCATACTTTTACTGCTAAATTTGCCTTTCTTACAATTAATGTCGTACTTTCTTTGAGCTTTGTAGTTAAAGAGCTATAAGTAATCCTACTTGATGCCTTGGCTTAAAATTAAACTTTGTTTATAAAGGGATATGCCTCGACTTACTTAGAATTACAATTTTATAGTATACTTGCATTTAAAATTGTTGTAATTTCTGTGTGAAATCGATTAACACTCAGAGAGATTTGGGATAGGCAGAGGTAGATGAGGGTAGTGGAAAGGCCTTTTATGTTTGCATTAACAGAACAAACTGAGGCGACGTGGTTGGAGACAGCTATTTAACATGAACATTTGGGTAGCATATCTAATTTTAGTGAGAAGAATTAGGCCTATAACATTCAAAGCCAATGTTTAATCTGCTTATATTTTGCCTTCTTTGGTTCATTTCTCCCTACTTCATCATTTAAATACAAGCTTTCTTATTTCATTACATACTTTATTTCCATGCAATGTAGGCAGATCATGGCTGATGGGAAAGGCTGCACATAGCTTTTTAAAATGAGAAAACCACCCTAGGTAATGCCCACATGTGATGCTGAGGATCAATAATTAAAAGAACTAAAATCTAATGAATTAAAAGGGAAGGGCAGGGACAGTTCTACTGGGGAGGAAAGTGCAAGTTGAGGCAGGGCATACACCATCCGGGAAATGGGGCGGGCTCTATATGATTGGCTGCAGCTCCTATTGGACACTGTGAGCAGCTCAGTGAAAAAAGATTCTAAGCATATTTGGTAATACATTTTTTTAAATTCAGGACAGCGGCCTAAATGTCAGAGTTTAGGCTTTAGACGAAACTTTTTTTGGTTTAGAGGATTGTGAAAGGGTTAGAAGCCCAGTCAGATTTGTATTCTTTCTTTGTATTTTTTCCACTTTATCACCTACTCTTTTTGCACTGGTGGCCATTCTCACAGAATCAGGACGTGATGGCAATTTTTTTTGGCTTCCACCAGTATAAGAATAAAGGAGAAATCTGCCTATGGTGACACTAGATCCTGTGATATCTATCAAAGAGGGTAAGTGAGCTGACAATTTTTGTTTGTTTTTTGATACACATCGCACTTCTATGTACTCTATGCTGCTAAAGCCAGTTATAGGTTGAGGTGGTTGCCATTTGTTTGTACAGTTGGTGAATTGGTTAGGGGATGCACTGGATACCTTCACTGCCATTGTGCTATTGCTGGGGGTCCAGTGCCTGTCTGTACCTTTAGGGAGGGGCAAGCTCCCTTCAGGCATACCTTCCCTTAATCTATCCATTATTATATATGTGGGCGGCTTTCAGAATTATAGTTAGGACTGCAGTACACTGGGGTGCCATGACGTGGAAATTGCAGCTGATGCATATACGAGGTGGTATCAAAAATGCTTGAGACTAGTTTTGTAACACACCAACAGATGGCAGAAAAAGGCTGCATGCACATTGACAGGGAGCACCAACCTTCATAAGTCAGTGTGCCAAAAGACATGGTCCTGTGTACATTGGGAGCTGTGCAACTGGTGTTATTCTGACCAAGTGCGTTACCACGTCTGCTATTACATCATGGACAGCAAGTTAGAACAAACGTGAGTTTCTCGATGGAAACAACATGATCTCAGTTCTGCACCCACCCTACTCACGAGATTTGGCTCCTGCGGACTTTGTCCTCTTTCCGAAGATGAAGATCCAGCTCAAAGGTAGCAGTTTTGACACACTTCAAAAAGAGGACTTCCAGGACATATTCCAGCAGTGGCAGGAACTCTGGGAGCACTGTATTGCTGTGTAAGGGGACTATTTTGAAGGTGATAGTGTGTAAACATAGATAAAAAAGTACTTTCTCATAAGCAGAGCTAGTTTTGAAACTTTTCAATGTCCCCTCCTATTTGAAAATGTTTCCAAACGAAACCCCTTGTTTTTAACATGAATTATTAGACAGGGTCAATTTGGCTTGTTGCAGGTTGGCTGGTAAATGAGCTGGGATTTTGTTTTTTGTTTTTTTTTTCATAAGAGTGGATTGTTTCTAACTTTTGTGAGGTTATCTTTCAAAGAAATGGAACTGGAAAGGACTTTTACAAAATGGGATACCAAAATACAAAAACAAAAAACTGACAGATGTTTTGACCATTACCTACACTTTCCAACACCGAAAACGTGTTGGTTTTAGATATATTTTAAAGAACAACTCTGGGTTTGGGATCACTTACCCTTTTTATTGGGGCAAACCCCAACACGTAAAGATAATTTTGCTTACATTAATTTCTAGTGTCTTCTGTCTGGTCCAGTGATGGCACAGTCACTGTTCACACCCTTCTTCCTCTAGGAACAACATGTCATCCAGTTAGGGTTTAGATCTAAAAAAAAAAATTATTGGCCTTTTTTTTTTTTGGAAAGAAAACACCCCACCCGCTGATTTTTCCCTCATTCCTCTGTAGAATCCAAACCCTGTGTAGGCTTTTCTGGATGACACAATTACTGCATCCTGGAAGGAGTTCACACATTCCCCAAAGCTAAAAGCACTGTTTTTTTGTTTTTTTTTTATCAAGGGCTGGGATGGAGTATTATTATTATTATTATACAGGATTTATATAGCGCCAACAGTTTGCACAGCGCTTTACAAATTTAGGGAAGACAATACGGTTACAATACAGTTCAAAACAGGAGGAACTAGAGGGCCCTGCTCGTTAGAGCTTACAATCTAGAAGGGAGGGTTAAGTGAAACAAAAGGCAATAACCGTGGGGGATGGGTTGATGGAGAAAATGGAGGTACGTTTGTTTGGGGTTGGTAGGATAGGCTTCTTTGAAAAGGAGAGTTTTCAGAGATCGCCTAAAAGCTAATAGAATGGGAGATAATCGCACAGATAAGGGTAAGGAGTTCCATAGGATTGGAGAGGCTCTGGAAAAGTCCTGGAGGCGAGCATGGGAGGAGGTGACGAGGGGGCTAGAGAGCAGGAGGTTTTGAGAGGAACGAAGAGAGCGATTAGTTTGGTATTTTGAGACTAGGCTAGTGATGTAGCTAGGGGCTAAGCTGGGGATTGCTTTGTAAGATGTTGTAAGTATTTTGAATTTAATTTGTTGGGTGAGCGGAAGCCAGTGTAGGGGTTGACAGAGAGGAGTAGCAGACACTGAGCAATTGGTAAGGTGGATGAGTCTGGCGGCAGCATTCATGATGGATTGAAAGGGGGATAGCCTGTTTAGAGGTATGCCAACGAGAAGGGAATTGCGGTAGTCAGGCGCGAGATGACCAGGGAGTGAACTAGGAGTTTTGTTGTGTCTTTGGTTAGAAAGGGGCGTATTTTGGAGATGTTGCGGAGGCTGATGCGGCAAGATTTTGACAGTGATTGGAATGTGGGATTTGAAGGAGAGGAGTATGTTTTTGACTTCTGATAACTTCAAGTTCTGGCCTGTTTATCCCTGCCTTCCATACAACTATTGGCTCATGAAGATAGTAAGTATTATGACAGAGCTCAATTTTACCAGCAGAAAATGGGGTTTTCATAATAAAGCCCGTCCACTGCTGGGGTACTCCTGAAGATGTTTAAAGGTACACGTACAGAGTCTTTATTTTACAACATTTTCCTGATGAGAGTTCCAACAGGCCAAATGTTTACTTCAAAGTTGTAGAGTTTGAGTCAAGAGTTAGAGCAGGGGTTTATAACAGGGGAGAGCCATACCTTGGATGGGGTATGGAAACAAACTGATGGGGATATGGGACTGGACCTCTAAATAACTGAAAAAAAGGGATTTTTTTCATTATCCAACCTGAAATCAAAGTGGAGAAATCACCTTGATGTGTCAGAGAACATGCAAGTAATATTGTCAGTAACTGCACCCCAATTCCATGATTTGATTGCACATACAACCAAAAAAATTCTCAATTATTGGTACAAACTTGTGTTGTTTGCTTTTCTATATCAAAAAATATGATAAAATCTTTTTCATTTTCTAGTAGTTGTTCCTTTACTAACTGTCCATATGTAAAGTAAAGCAAGCCTTTTGACATCTTTTGAAGCCACAGTGGTACTTAACATGACCGGCGATAACAGGTACCTAACAGGATGACGATTTTCACAGCATGGTGAAGGACATATTGGGCAATCCACTGGGTGTCTGTTATTGTAAAAAGGTTAAGAACCCCAGGGTTAGAGGTTACATTTACATTTAGGGACTGAGTGTTAGGTTCATTTTTTCAATTAAGGTAAAACATGAAGGGTTTATTATAAGGGTTAAAGTTGAAGACCAGACAGGAACTACACCAGTAAATAACACCCGCACTCCCCTCCAGCTATTTGCAACAGCAATCTCAAGTCTTTTTTTGGGGTCAGTAGAGAATCTTATCAGAGCATTAAAAAAAAAAAAAAAAACATTGTATATAGGTGGGAAGGATTGAGGAAATTTGCCTGAAGAAGGGCTTTAGGTGTTACTGTGAAGATTTTCTATATACTAGTGGAATTATGTACGAACTTTTTCATTTTTGGAATGTTTTCTTGGTTTTCTAATGGATGGTGAGGTCAAACCATGTTCTTTTTTGACTGTAATGATAAAAAAAATTGAAGGAGCAGGACAAAAAATTCTTAAATGAACAAAATTCTTGAATTTGGTGTTTATTTGGGAAGAAGTATACGAAAAATTGCATGTGTTATCATGAAACCTGTTTAATTAGTCTGGATTTTACATTCAATTAGCAGGCCTGGACAATCTTTTAAGGGACTTTGAACGAAATTAGTTGACTCAATGATCACAAGAAAAAAGGTTCTAAGAGCTGGAGTTTGGCAAGTGGTGAGGTGGTGTTATGTTGCCTTCTCACTGCCCATTTTACCCTTAAAAGCCCATACCACCATGCTAAAACTGTTTGCATTGATTGCAGTTGCGGCACAACCCCCTGCAGTTGAAAGGGTCATGTTCAGCAGGTGATACTGGCCGCCAAACACTACATAGGGTTTAATTCCTGCTGCGGCCATTAGGCAGGCCATTGTTGCGTGTGATCCCATTCAGTTGAAAGGATCGTATTCGGTAAGTAGTACTGCAAAACATGACAGGGGGTTTAATTTCTTATGCGGTTGCAAAAAAAGGCATCACAGCCATGGTATGTGTACGCACCTGTCCCCTGCTTTTTTAGCAGAAGGGTAGCAGTTTTTGGGGGTGCAATTGTGTTTTTTTTTTGTCTCCAACTATGTAAAGGGGCACCATAGAAAGAATTTAAGAATTTTCATACAATCATTTGTAAGAAGTGTATGGCCAGCTTAAGTGTTAACCGGTATGTCTTAACTTTAAAAGAGGGTCTAGAGTGGGGAGATAACAGCTTCCAAATGGATCCCAGCTTAAACCAGAAAATTCCAATTTTGTCAGGTTAGGCTACTGACTTGCAATACAGTCAAGATTGCTACATGGGTCACATCGGCAGGCTTTGCTCCAAAACTGCTTTTTTTTTTTTAACTTAAAGCTGAATTTAAGGAATTCAGCTTCTCTGTAAAAAGTCAAGGCACGCTATGAGTTAACTCATAACAAGGAGGTGCATGACATCTCCCGCGCTTATCTGTATTAGTTACATCTGAAAATTGTATTGCACTCCCTTAAGATGATTATCTCTGTATTTCGGGGAAACTGATACTTCAGGTCTATGCATCTTCAACATTAGAGTTGGTGCAGTTGCTCTGCCTGCCATCTTCCTGCCCAATCACAGAAGCCTTTATATTATGTGAACTAATTCACAAAGTACAAAGGCTTCTCTGAATGAGCATCAGAGGGTAGGGGCAGGCATAGTTGCTCTATGTGCCTCTCTCTCCTCTCTCACAAAGTGTCAGCGTATGCTCCGTCAGAGCCATAAACCTGTCAGATATAAATAACAGAGAGATGGAGGATTAAGGAGATGTTATGCACCTCCATGGACATAACTCATAGGGCTCTTTCACACGGGCGATCCAATCAGATCCGCCTGTCAGTTTTTTAGGCGGATCTGATCGGATCCTCCATGCAGCTCTATGGGGCAGCGGGTGTCAGCGGAGACACCTCCGCTGACACCCGCTGCCATCTGTATCCGATCCTGTCCGTGAAATCTGGACGGATGGAAACCCTATTTTTCCATCCGTTCAGTAATCGGATCGGATGAGAGCGGACAGGCGGTCCGCTCTCATCCGATCCCCCATAGAGGGCAGCGGGGGCTGAGACACCTCCCTCTCCGCTCTGCAAGCGGCGACGGAGCTGTCATCCGCCGGCTCAGCGGGGATCGCGGATCGATCCCCGCTGAGCAACACGGATCCGCCTACGGAGCGGACCGTGTGAAAGAGCCCTTAGTGTGCCTGCACTTTTTTCAAAGTAGCTAAATTCCTGGAATTCAGCTTTAAGCTTGACGCAAAACTGTGTGCTGCTGTGGCATACTGTATATTTAGGGAAAACTGCCAACCAAAGGTAAAAATGTCAGTTCACCCATGTACCCACCTGTTATCATTCCAATCAGGCGATGTTCAATAGGAATTCTCTGAATAAATCAAGCTTTGCATATTCTTTTCTATGATATTTGCTTATTCTCTTTCTTTAATAATATTTGATATTTTTCTATGACTAAAATCCAAAGTAAAACATCCCCCTTCAGTAGTTTTCTGCTACATGAAAGGATGGAGTCAAGCTTTTGATGTGCCGCTCTTGTCCTAAAAAATATTGTGTCTGTTCTATGTTGTTTGTGAGTTAAAAAAATATTTTCTTTTATGCTCATCTGTTCTTTATCTATAAAAGAGTTGCTGAATGTTAGAATTACATACATTTGCACATGACTAATTCATGTCATTAAAAGAAATAACATATTGTATTTTACAGCAAGGACACATTTATGTAAAGTTTAACTGAAAGCCATTTTTTGATGTGACTGTCACATTCTTACATGCTTACTGTAGCATATTTGTAAATTTATTTTTAGTAAACCTCTGCATTTTTCATGCAGACAGCTAAATCAGAATCACTGAATGACTGCTGAGATATAAACAATCATCAGAAGCCTAGACCAATGGTGGAAGAGTCCAAAAGTGCTTTGAATGCTCATAAAATGATCATACAACAGGCAACGCGTTTTTGGGGGCAACTATGCTTCCTCCTTCATCAGGGCTAAAAGAGTCATCAGCAGGATCGAATATAAAAACTGGAAAGTCAGCTGTACTTTAGTGATCTGTAAATGTTTGAATGAAGTCAGGGAAGCAGATGTCATATAACTCATAAAGCCTAACTTTAGGTAAATTAAAAAAAAAAAAGTAGAGGGTTTAAATTAGGACAGCTGGAACCAGCACAAGGGACACTTCTCACTAAAAGTAAGTATAGTCCTTTGTAATCAAGAAAAAAAAAAAAATAATAATTAACTAACCTAAAGGAGAATTAGGGTCAAAACTCTTTTGACCATACTTCTCCTGGGGATCACAGGAGAGCACTTTGTTCTACATTCCTGTGACCCATTTTCAGCCGACAGAGGGCTACAGTCCACTGTTAACTGACATCATAAAGATGCTCCAGGCTCTGAAGAGATCCCAACGTTAATGTTAGGATAACCCCAGATGCATGGACCGGCAGCTGGTTTAGCCTCTCAGTGAGCCCCCTCCACAGCCCGGCACTTCAGTGAGCACTGGAGGGGCAGAGCAGAGAGCTGGTAACTGCCAATCACTGGCTTCCTGATCACTGAAGAACAAGAACTGAGCAATCAGTAGTCTTTGATCACTCAGTTCTCAGCATAGAGGTGGCGGGGAATGGCTGTAGCAAACTACGTGAGTATAATGGTTTGTTATTTCCAAATTCCACAGGTCTTTTTTAAGGTTTAAGGTGGCTGCTTGAATCAGATGAAGCAAAAGCAGACTTACAAAGCAGTTAAGATTGCTACATGGGTGAGATCTGCAGCCTTTGCTCCAAAACAGTTTTTTTAGCTGCTCTGTAAAAAGTCAAGACACGCTATGAGTTAAGTGCAAGGAGGTGTATGGCATCTCCTGCCCTTATCTGTATTATTTACATATGACAATTTTTTTGCACTCCCGGAAGATGAATATCGCTGTATTTCAGGGAGACTGATACTTCAGGTCTAAGCATCTTCAACATTAGAGTCGGTGCAGTTGCTCTGCCTGCCCAATCACAGAAGCCTTTATATTATGTGAACTAATTCACATAATATAAAGCATCAGAGGGTAGGGGCAGGCATAGTTGCTCTGTGTGCCTCTCTTTCCTCTCTCACAGCCCGAGTGTCAGTGTATGCTCTGACAGAGCCATAAACCTGTCAGATATACCGTATTTTTCGCTCCATAAGACACACCCCCCCCAAAAAAAAAAAATTGGGGGAAATGTCTGTGCGTCTTATGGAGCGAATTCTGAGTCTCCCCACGGTAACTCCTGAGTCCCGGCTCAGCCGTCACTTACTTGCACGGAGCCGCTACTTCCTGTATAGGTCCAGCTCACAGGCAGAGTGCTATCAGATGCACTCCGCCTGTGAATGGAGGAGCCATACACAGGAAGCAGCGGCTTTGCTCTGTACTGCAGCCGCATGCTTCCTCCCGAGCTCTTCAGCCACAGACAGACAGAGTGCCTACAAGCAAACCCCTGCAAGTACCCTTATTGCTATTACTGTATACTGTGTATATATATATATGTGTGTATGTGATATGTGTGTGTGTGTGCATATATTTTTTTTTTCTTGTTTTACTCCTCTAAAACCTAGGTGCGTCTTATGGTCAGGTGCGTCTTATGGAGCAAAAAATATGGTAAATAACAGAGAGATGATGAAGGATTAAGGAGATGTCATGCACCTCCATGGACTATTTTCTTTTCTATGATATTTGCTAATTCTCTTTTTTTAATAGTATATGATATTTTTCAAATCAGTGGTCTTTGATCACTCAGTTCTCAGCACAGAGGTGGTGGGGAATAGCTGTTGCTGGGGTAGTGCTGCAGCAAACTACTTGAGTATAATAGTTTGTTATTTCTAATTTTTCACACGTCTTTTTTAAGGTTTATGCTTTTTGCTTTAATCAGATGGAGCAGAAATATGCCAGTAAAATGACAGCCCCAGTACCCACCGAAGGGGAGACTTGTTCTGCTTGAATAACCTTACCAAAGCAAGTTAGCTCATCAAATGATCATGGTCCTTCCATGGTCTGGAATGAACACACTTTGACACTCATTTGCTTCTTTAACATATCTTTTTGGAGGTATTAACAATCGCAGGGTAAGTAATCTAAGTATTGTACTGTGCAGGCAAGACCATGTATTTACCGAGGCACAGGTAACATTTCATGACAGATGCAACAAGAAGTATAAATGCTTTGGAATCTGTCTTCTTACTATTCTCTTACAAATGCTGCTTAACACATTGACATAATTCCTTAGACCCAGTTTGTTCATACAGTATGGTCACCAGCTGACTTGGCACCATCCACATGCAGCTTAACTCTTCAATAAGACACTGAAGTTGAATCCAATGCAATTTTACTCCAGCTAATTGAAGTAGAGGATGTTTTTCCAGTCTTGTGGACTGAAGTGTAAAAAAACAATGACTTTCCTATGCCCTATCTCTGTGAAGAACTAACACCGATTAAGGGAACATGGAAAATGTGGGAATGGTGTAGCTAGGACTAAACTAACTGGCACTAAAGAGAAGGGGTGGGGCAGAGAGAAAAAACAATATTAAATTAGTAAACAAGTTGCAATGGCCAAAACGATCTCCACTAGATGACAGCATACAGTACATCAGAAAAATGATAACTTCATGCAGTTCAATACAAGACATAAAAAATATGTGAAAGTGGGGCAGAATGCAGGCCCATGGGTTATCCATGGACAGGGGATGGCAAAGCAGAAGATACAATTTCTGCACCATGGCTCTGCACCAGCAGTTCTGGCAAGTGTTCATATTTATTCTTTAAATAGAAACCCCTGCAGCTGGCATTATCTTACAAAGATGGTTAACAGGGAACATGAATTCAAGCCCAAAATCAATCACTATCAATAGTCACTATCGCAAAGGTCACAAAGAGCACACACATATACAATCATTGACCCAATCCAACCATTCTTAGCTGGAAGAGAAGACCATCTCATGTTTACGGGTAGACTTACACTGAGGTAAGAGGGACAGTAATGGACAATGATTATGTGTATTGATTTACTAAAGAGTAGAATGTACAATATCTCATAAAAGTTAGTGCATCCCTCACATTTTTGTAAATATTTTATTATATATTTTCATGTGACAACACTGAGGAAATTACACTTTGATACAATGTAAAGTAGTAAGTGTACAGCTTGTATAACAGTGTAAATTTGCTGTCCCCTCAAAATAACTCAACACACAGCCATTAATGTCTAAACCGCTGGCAACAAAAGTGAGTACACCCCTAAGTCAAAATGTCCAAATTGAGCCCAAAGTGTCAATATTTTTTGTAGCCACCATTATTTTCCAGCACTGCCTTAACCCTCTTGGGCATGGCATTCACCAGAGCTTCACAGGTTGCCACTGGAGTCCTCTTCCACTCCTCCATGATGACATCACGGAGCTGGTGGATGTTAGAGATCTTGCGCTCCTCCACCTTCCGTTTCAGGATGCCCCACAGATGCTCAATAGGGTTTACGTCTAAAGACATGCTTGGCCAGTTCATTACCTTTACCCTTCGGCTACTTTTTTTTGGTTTGTTTCCGGAGTAGGGAACCCATATACTCCATACTGCAGCATTGGCGACCCTTCTTTAGGCTACAACTTCTTTCAAAGAGATTATTCACAGGTACTTCACTTATTCACTATCCCTAGGTATAAGCTTAGTTGTTAAATCTACCAGGTTCCCACTGACGACTTCCCCCTAATCACCTTCCACCAAGTTTATAATCTGCTCCCAGCAACCAGAGGGCAGGCAGGGGATTGGATCCATGCCCCCCCCCCACACTCTCTAAGAACCCTACATGTGCACTTCCTTTGTGCAACTTATCATCCTAGTTACAACCAGTATTCACTATTATGCTGTTTGCAGTGTTAAAAGTGTTAATAAATCCACAGCAGTAAAATCGGTCTTTATATGCAGTAAAGAATGCTTGCTATACCATGGAACCTAAGGGGTTAATTCTCTACATTGTGTAAAAAGGCTGTTTGATCCTGTCCTCTCTGATCCTCCCCTTCTTCCACTGTCCCCTGATAATTTCCTAATAACACAGATTCTTTGGAGTCAGGCTGCACATGCTCAGTTTGGTGTGTTTTGCTAGAGAGGTATTTTTGCTTCTTGGGAGAGTGCATGTGATCAGCACAGGGCCAATCAGCACTGTCGAGACAGAGGGTCAGGGGTCTTGCAGTCTCATAGGACAGGCAGAAAACTCCTCCTACAAGCTTTAACCAGTACTTACCTGGACACTGATTAAAGTCATCACGAGACTGCTATATACTGCTGATGAGAAAAGGTATTTAGCAGTTTATATTTACTAAAATAATTACATTTCCATGTCCTGTGTACTGTGGGAGACCAGATATAGTGAATACAGGGCCTTGGGTTTAGTAACACTTTAATAGGGACGTCTGAAATGCTTGGAGTATGAACATTGCATGTTAATTACCTTTCTAATAATATTAGTAAACCACTCATTTTACAATGAAGCAGCTATAATGTTAGATGTAGAGGCTTTTAACAAAGTTTTCCTATCCAAGATTTCTGATCCTGGTCTAAGACTCCATAGAATGAAGCGTCTACAATTTTGCAAGACTGGATGTTCAAACAAGAGAAGTGTATTCTGTTCAGTGTTTTGAAGGATCACATTCTCAGTGAAGCCTTCTTTGAACAAATGATATATTCCACAATAAGAGGATTATTTCTAATTTAGGGACAATAGCCATACAAATATTCTCCAACAACCAGATGCACATCCAGAACTACTGGTGTATAGTGCAAACCTAATATTATAGAGCCTTTTATTCCAAACTGCAAACCATTTTTTCTTTCTTTTTTTTGGACCAGTGGTGGGTGCACAAAAATAAACACCAGTAAGGTAACCAAAAAGTGAACACTTAGTCCCCGTTCACACTAAGGCGACCTGTGAGGCGATCTGGTCGCCTCACAGGTCGCCGTAGGTCGCCTTCCATAGGGAAGCTGCGGACCCGTTCTAATAGGGGCGACACAAAAAGGGTCCGGAGCTTCTTTGGGGCGACCCGGAGCGACCGTCATAGACTTCAATGTTATGAAGTCCGTGCCGGCCGCTCTGAGGTCGCGGCGCGCTGCTCTCACCGCGACCTCGGAAAAGTGGTTGTTGGGCGCTTCTGACCAGGCAAGAGAGAAGGGAGTCCACCGCTGTAAGGGGGGCGCAGGGGATGCTCCAGATTCTTGTTAGGAGACTGTCCTGAATGACAGGGTACGAGGCAGCACTGACGGGAAAACTCCGAGGAATCCGCTGGCACAGGTAGAAAGAAAAGAACAGGCGCCACTGTAAATAGCCAAACAATTTATTGCACAAAATACATAATGACTTACACATAGGTAAGCTGCAATCCGTATCGCAGCGTCTCCAGCGCACGATCCGGCCGTCCACCGGTCCGGAGGTGACGTCACAGGAAGCTGGTCAAAGACTTGGTTACACCGGAAGCCGCAAATGGAACGCAGGCTCCCGGAAATGACGCAACGCGTTTCGGAGCATGCGCACTCGGCTCCTTCCTCAAGCGTAAGTGACTGCCACCTGGTGCCAGGTTTAAATACGGCAGTCTACGATCAATTAGCATTAAAATCAACACAAGGGGCGGCGCAATACTCTGCAGGACCAGCTAAACAGCCAGCACTTCTGGAGAGTCCGCACAATACATTTAGGTAATACAATGAATTTCATACCGGGGCTTATTAATCTACAAATATTTTAAAACAAACAGTATACATTACAAGTATTATTACAAGTATTTTTACGTCCTCTATGATAGATGTGCTAAAAGATGACTAGCGCACCATAAAGCTAAAAATTAAATATGTATATGCATATATCACTCTGTATTGGAGTACAAGGGAAAAGAAGGGCTGCCTAATAAATAAGAGAAAGGCACAAGCTCCTGAATAAATCCAAAAATCATGTGCTCACAAACAGAGGTTAATTTTCCATGATCCGTAAAATATATAAGCACAAAAACAGTGCCAGATAGCTAAAGGAAAAATACACTGGATAAAAAGCTAAATTTATTAAAAAACTGTAAATTGTTTTAAAACACGTACACATATGTATGCAGGCGTAAAACACTTGCAGACACATGTATACGTATGTACCCTCAAATACTAGCAAAATGGGGATAAAAGAAAAAAAGGGGGGGGAGGGAGAGAATGGGGGGAGGGAAGGGATGAGGGGAAAAAAGTGAGAAAAAAGGGGAGAGGGGGGGGGAAGAAAAAAAAAAGGGGGGGGTGGGAAGAGAAAAAGGAGAGGAGGGGAGGGGAAGGGCAGGGGGGGGGGGAAGGGGAAGGAAAGAAGACTAAAAGAAAAAAAAAAAAAAAAAGATTAGAATAATAAAAATGCACTGACTCACAGGATAGTATTAATATCTAACTCCTCATTCAGTCCTCCGGGAGCCAGAACATTCAGGGCATATATCCAGTAAGTTTCCCTACTGCACAGACGCCTGAACCTCTCGGCCTCAGAGGTACCTTTTGGAATCGCCTCAATTACCCAGACATATAGTCCCTCAGTAGACTTATCGTGGTGTTGAAGGAAATGTCTGGGGACGCTATGGTGGTCTTTACCCTCCTGAATATAACGTCGGTGCTGACCGAACCGTGCTCTTAAAGTCCGTATAGTCCTGCCGACATAGTGCAGGCCGCACGGGCATACCAGACAATACACCACGAATTCAGACGAACAGGTATGGAATTCGTTAATTCCATACCTGTTGCCTCCAATCACGAAGTCCTTCTGTCCATGCTTGACATATTGACATGTCAAGCATTGTATTTTACGACACTGGTACATACCAGTGACGTTAAAAAACGTCAGGGACGGGGAAGCATATTTTTTGGATTTAAGTTTACTAGGTGCGATTTTAGTTTTTATATTAGGGGCCTTTCTGTATGAGAACCGGGGTTTGTCAGGGAGTACTGCCTTTAGATGAGGGTCTTGGAGTAAGAGTGGCCAGTGTTTTTTTACCACTCGCTCCATTTGTCGGTGGTGATTATGGAATTGAGTTGTGAATCTCATCTGTGTGCCATCAGATCCAGTCTTGTTACGCTTAACAGTCTGTGGTGCTATATATAGGGAAAACGCCTGCTCAACAATGGTATCTGGGTACCCTTTTTCTAGAAATTTTTGTTTGAGGGCCGTGCCTTGCACTTTATAGTCCGAGGTCTTAGTACAATTATGTCTAAGTCTACAGAATTGACTTTTTGGGATATTGTCTAACCAACGGGGATGGTGACAGCTCTGATAATGCAGTAGGGAATTACCTGCAGTAGGTTTTATGTAATTCTTGGCCAGTATTTGCTGGTTATCATGGTGGAGATCAAGATCCAAGAAAGCCAAATGGTCAGGATCAATCACAGAGGTGAACCTCAATCCCATATCATTGTTGTTACAGTGGGAAACAAAGTTCAAAACCTCTGCAGCCTCTCCATCCCAAATGATGACGATATCATCAATATATCGTCCGAAAAACACTATATGTGGAGTGTAGGGATTATTATTCAACACATATCGAGTCTCCCAATGTCCCATGGTGAGATTGGCATACGATGGAGCGAAATTGGCTCCCATCGCCGTGCCCATAATCTGTAGATAGTAGTCGTCATTGGGAGACTCGATATGTGTTGAATAATAATCCCTACACTCCACATATAGTGTTTTTCGGACGATATATTGATGATATCGTCATCATTTGGGATGGAGAGGCTGCAGAGGTTTTGAACTTCGTTTCCCACTGTAACAACAATGATATGGGATTGAGGTTCACCTCTGTGATTGATCCTGACCATTTGGCTTTCTTGGATCTTGATCTCCACCATGATAACCAGCAAATACTGGCCAAGAATTACATAAAACCTACTGCAGGTAATTCCCTACTGCATTATCAGAGCTGTCACCATCCCCGTTGGTTAGACAATATCCCAAAAAGTCAATTCTGTAGACTTAGACATAATTGTACTAAGACCTCGGACTATAAAGTGCAAGGCACGGCCCTCAAACAAAAATTTCTAGAAAAAGGGTACCCAGATACCATTGTTGAGCAGGAGTTTTCCCTATATATAGCACCACAGACTGTTAAGCGTAACAAGACTGGATCTGATGGCACACAGATGAGATTCACAACTCAATTCCATAATCACCACCGACAAATGGAGCGAGTGGTAAAAAAACACTGGCCACTCTTACTCCAAGACCCTTATCTAAAGGCAGTACTCCCTGACAAACCCCGGTTCTCATACAGAAAGGCCCCTAATATAAAAACTAAAATCGCACCTAGTAAACTTAAATCCAAAAAATATGCTTCCCCGTCCCTGACGTTTTTTAACGTCACTGGTATGTACCAGTGTCGTAAAATACAATGCTTGACATGTCAATATGTCAAGCATGGACAGAAGGACTTCGTGATTGGAGGCAACAGGTATGGAATTAACGAATTCCATACCTGTTCGTCTGAATTCGTGGTGTATTGTCTGGTATGCCCGTGCGGCCTGCACTATGTCGGCAGGACTATACGGACTTTAAGAGCACGGTTCGGTCAGCACCGACGTTATATTCAGGAGGGTAAAGACCACCATAGCGTCCCCAGACATTTCCTTCAACACCACGATAAGTCTACTGAGGGACTATATGTCTGGGTAATTGAGGCGATTCCAAAAGGTACCTCTGAGGCCGAGAGGTTCAGGCGTCTGTGCAGTAGGGAAACTTACTGGATATACGCCCTGAATGTTCTGGCTCCCGGGGGACTGAATGAGGAGTTAGATATTAATACTATCCTGTGAGTCAGTGCATTTTTATTATTCTAATCTTTTTTTTTTTTTTTTTTCTTTTAGTCTTCTTTCCTTCCCCTTCCCCCCCCCTGCCCTTCCCCTCCCCTCCTCTCCTTTTTCTCTTCCCACCCCCCCTTTTTTTTTTCTTGCCCCCCCCCCCCCCCCTCTCCCCTTTTTTCTCACTTTTTTCCCCTCATCCCTTCCCTCCCCCCATTCTCTCCCTCCCCCCCCTTTTTTTCTTTTATCCCCATTTTGCTAGTATTTGAGGGTACATACGTATACATGTGTCTGCACGTGTTTTACGCCTGCATACATATGTGTACGTGTTTTAAAACAATTTACAGTTTTTTAATAAATTTAGCTTTTTATCCAGTGTATTTTTCCTTTAGCTATCTGGCACTGTTTTTGTGCTTATATATTTTACGGATCATGGAAAATTAACCTCTGTTTGTGAGCACATGATTTTTGGATTTATTCAGGAGCTTGTGCCTTTCTCTTATTTATTAGGCAGCCCTTCTTTTCCCTTGTACTCCAATACAGAGTGATATATGCATATACATATTTAATTCTTAGTTTTATGGTGCGCTAGTCATCTTTTAGCACATCTATCATAGAGGACGTAAAAATACTTGTAATAATACTTGTAATGTATACTGTTTTTTTTTAAATATTTGTAGATTAATAAGCCCCGGTATGAAATTCATTGTATTACCTAAATGTATTGTGCGGACTCTCCAGAAGTGCTGGCTGTGTAGCTGGTCCTGCAGAGTATTGCGCCGCCCCTTGTGTTGATTTTAATGCTAATTGATCGTAGACTGCCGTATTTAAACCTGGCACCAGGTGGCAGTCACTTACGCTTGAGGAAGGAGCCGAGTGCGCATGCTCCGAAACGCGTTGCGTCATTTCCGGGAGCCTGCGTTCCATTTGCGGCTTCCGGTGTAACCAAGTCTTTGACCAGCTTCCTGTGACGTCACCTCCGGACCGGTGGACGGCCGGATCGTGCGCTGGAGACGCTGCGATACGGATTGCAGCTTACCTATGTGTAAGTCATTATGTATTTTGTGCAATAAATTGTTTGGCTATTTACAGTGGCGCCTGTTCTTTTCTTTTCACCGCGACCTCGGAGGTCGCCCCCCCAAGTCGGATCGCCCCAGTGTAAACGGGGCCTTAAGGTGCGTCTCTGGTCCACCTGCCGAAGAAGCAGGACCTTTCACTGCCCTCCCCAGGTTGCAAGGCTCCTGACAGGGGTAAGGCACACTCAGGTCCACCCAGCCAAAAGCCAACTAATGAGTACGAGGCAAAGGAGGTCTCCCAAAGAGAGCCCCCCCCCCCAAAAAAAAACGCGCTTCTTCAAAGCGCGAGTGCAAAAGGATTCCCACTCACCAGCACTGTCCTTCCCATGAGATGGGCGAGAATGGTGGAGATGTCTTCTCCTCCTTTTCCCCTCCCCCCTTAACCCTAGGGGTGACGCTCACCTGACTTTTGGAGGGATTCATTTGGAGCTCTGCAGGGATACAAATAGGGTGGGCGGAGGAGCATTAGTCTTGATCGGCTACATTATTCCTCTATCCTTGTCAGCATGTCTCACCATGGTAGGTTACTTCCATTCAACATCTCACTTTTTTTTTACTAATTTTACTTAGTTGGATGTCCTTATTCAATTTTTATTTGGCATTGATTCTGTACCACTGAGATAGACCATTTATATCTAGGTATAATTATACTAAGCTGTACATATACATATTTTGTAACTTGAATTTTACTTACCAACATACCTCACGTGGGTTTGCACCTTTTTAGACATCTGTGCGTGCATCAACCCCCCGAGGAAGTGATGCCATGTCACGAAATGCGCCGGGTTACACACCTTTTATTGACTGATTTTTGTAACACTGTACGTAGCTCCGGAATTATTATGTATATATAGACCAATTTTTTTTGATTATATGGCATTATTTCACTGTTGATCTGTTGAAATTGTATTTACAAATAAATCTTTACCTTATTGATTTTACAATTGAGTGTATTGCACCACTCATATAAAGTCCCATGGGTAATTTATGCTTTTTCTGCATCCAAAAATGGGGGGGGGGGGGGAGAAGAACGGCCACACATCCTCCCTTAGACTTCAGGATTGGCCCAAGGACCCACACACTCCACCCTGAGTAAAAGGGACACATATATAAGTGCAAAGTGACACATGGAGAGAAATTATAAATAAATAATTAAAAATGCAAAACAAAAATGTGCCAGTGCAGGTGCATTGGCTAGGCCTTACAGCTTGGTAACAAAAATTGCTTCGCCAAAAGGCCCAGCCCATGAAGTGTGGTGCAGAAAAAAAGCAAGTGGTGTCATGGCATAGGTACATACATATTTGCCAGCACACCACGGATCTTGCAAAAGCAATCCTTAACCTGCTTAGCGGTATCCCCGAGCGTGACTCGGGGTGGATTTTCCATGCTATTATCGGTATCCCCGAGTCAAGCTCGGGGTGGATGTGCAGAGCGCGCAGCGCTGTCTCTTACCTTCTCCTGGCGATCCAGCGATGATCTCCCATTGCTGTGATCGCCAGCCGAGATGCTCGTCCGTCGGTATGAGGACTTCCTGGTTCCGTTCCCTGCAGCAGCAATGCTGCATGGGAGCGGAACTAGGGAGGGAAATTCAAACGTTGCACAAAACACAAACACATAACATTTATATTATATATATATATATACGTATATATACATATATACTTCGTTTTAGCAGCCCATATCGTGTATTTTGTTGATCCGTATGTAGCTTTTCTTTCCCAGATCCTATTTTAAAAAAACTCTTTATATAAATTGCAGAAACCCATTACCTGGCTCTAGCTGCTATCCAGGAAATGCCAAATGATAGTATACAGACAACTATATAGTCATCTGTACAACTGTATTGCTGTAGGCACTCGTCTTTTCCTCCCCCTTTTTTCCCCCATATAAACCCCCCCCCCTGTTTTATTCCCCCACCCTCTCCCTCCCTTTCTTTCTTTTTCTTTTTCTTATTTTTCACTTTTTATTTCCATGTTCACTCTTGATAGAGGATTAATACAATATTTGATTTTTCTGTTGTATCATTTCTCTGCCATATCCCCGCTTTAGATACCAGCTACTGACTGACTGTCCCTGGGTGGCTCCACAACTATGGCACAACTAAGCGGCATAGGATGGGAAAAATTCCTGGACACTTTGGAGCAGACATGTGTCTCTCACACCGAACAAGATATAAATTTGGATGTTCATTTCCAAAAAACAAAGAAACTACTTGAACGTAAGTCGAGCCTTGGATGGCATATTCGATACTTTGACAAGTATCTTCGGGACAAAATCAATCCCCTAGGTCTTAGAATCCAGGTTTTCCCTTCCTTTGAGATCACGGATCCACAATTCCGTGCATTGTGGGAACTCAATCTAACCGCCTGTACTGCCAGGATGATGGAGTTACTCAGGGACAAATATAGACATGATCTCGAGGAGATAGATAAGGAATTGGCTCTCCTTCAGGAGAAAAAACCCACACTGCATAATGTTGAATATACCAGACGGGAGCAAGATCTTATTCAACACTTAGAGCGTTTTAACACCAACCTTATAGTCAAGAAAGACTTTAAATATCACAAAGATTGCTTGGCCTTTGCAGGTGGTTATGCCTACAAATGGCAGAAACCCGCATGGCCACGTGGGGGCAAACCCACTAGAAATAGACCAGCACAGGAGACGGAGCTACCAAGATCGATATCTGATACCTCCCTCTCGTCGGCTACATCTTCCCATAGATCCAATGCCTCATCAGTCAAGGGGAAAGTAGGAAGGGGCCGCCCCCCCAAAAAAGTTTTGGGCAATAACATCCATGACACACCCTCCCATAAACCAGGAAAAAGAGGAGCATCCCCACATGAGATTACACCAAAGCCTAAACAAAACCTTGGCAGTAGTAGAGGGGCAACGGGGACCTTAAGTACAAGTAACGAACCTTCACGCACGTCCATGTTTAGCTCCAACAGCAACACATCACAATATATACACATGGGAGCCATGCCAAAAAACCTTAATAAGGAGCTAACAACTTCCGAACCTGACACCTTGCCCCCTTTAGGGGCTACCCCAGGGCAGGGGTTACTTCCACCACCCCCAGCGCTGGGCGACAAGAAACTAGGCCCGATGGACCAACATGTCATCAAGCAAACCTGAGAAACCATAATTTAGACGTAATTAATTTATCCTCATATGATTTATCACCCTCTGAAAGGGAGGTCTTAACACTGGGGTTAAACTTTTGCCCAACCAATGGTTTGGACTAGTTTGAACTAGTTAAAGACCTGCACCTTTTCGCCCGAAACTTGACGTTCAGATACATTTTTGATAAGGAGAAGGACAAGGTCCCTGGTAGTGATGATACGTACAAAGATTATAAAATACAGGACTTTAAAACCTTGAAAATCCTAATGCAACTCTTAAATGAGAATGAAAAATATAGAGGGGAGGAGAATGACTCTATGTCATCCTCCTCATCTGACGAGGAACCACTACCAGAAGATAGTCCACATAAATATAAAGCAAAGTCTAAAACTTTTCCTAAACTCCAAACATGTCCTGCTGTGTGGGCGTTTCTCCGTCAGTCGGTGAGAGACATTGAGTCTCTATCTATGAACCCCGCACCCAAACACAATCTCAGTGTGTCCCAAAAGTGCGCACTTGACCACTTGATCCATAACGACGACATTGTCATCAAACCCGCTGACAAGGGGGGCAATGTCGTCGTTATGGATCGTGGTCAATACGTCACGATGTGCAATAGAATATTGTCTAACCCAGATTGGTATGCACCCATATCTTCGGATTGCATACAAGACAAAATCAATGAATTCAACTTTTTGCTTCGTGATGCTTTTGACCAGGGAATCATTGACCAAGACCTTTTAGGCTACCTCTCAACGAGATGGCCAATCACACCGACCTTTTATGCTCTGCCGAAGGTCCACAAGGACCTTGTTACTCCCCCCGGGCGTCCATTAGTCTCCGGCATGGGCTGTGTATCGGAAACAGCCAGCAAATATCTGGACGATCAATTGAGACCACATGTTGTGAGATTGCCGTCCTATTTAAAAGATACCATTGAACTTTTGAAAACCCTGGAGGGACTGTCTGTCCCTTACCACTCCATCTTAGTTGCTATTGACATCGAGGCATTGTACTCCAGCATCCCCCATGACAAGGGGTTGGAGGTGGTCGCTGTTTTCCTCCGGGAACAGGGACGCTCATTCTGGCCCAAAGCTGATTTTCTTTTGAAACTTTTGAAACATATTCTCAATTCCAATATTTTTACATTCAACGGCAATACATTCCTCCAGGTGCAGGGGGTAGCGATGGGGACCTCCTGTGCCCCATCATATGCCAACCTGTACCTGGGGGGATGGGAGCGTACCCTGTTCGCGGGGGAGTCCAGCGACCCCCTCCTGAACCATATACTCCTTTGGAGGAGATATATTGACGATGTGCTCATGGTGTGGACGGGTACGCTGGAGGAATTGCAAAGTTTCATGCTACTTATAGGTGCAAATTCTTTCAATCTTACTTTCACGATGCAGTGGCATAGGGACAGACTGGCCTTCCTGGACACTGAGGTGGTATTGGATCCCGATGGATCGATCTATACCACTTTACACCGCAAGGACACAGCGGGCAACACAATACTCCATTTCGTTAGCAGCCATCCGCGTCCATTGGTGCAAAGTATCCCCTATTCACAGTATCTGAGAATACGCAGGATCTGCACCAAGGAAGGGGACTTTAAAAGGGAGGCGGATTCCCTCCGTCAAAGACTTCTGGCCCGGGGGTATAGTAACAGGGTCCTTAAACGGGCCTATAACAAAGTTTGTGGATTGGAGAGAGACAAATTGATTTTTGGCAAAAGAAAAGGCAAGAAGGAAGCGGTCACTAGAATCGTGACAAAATTCAACACAGACCACCATTTGGTACGTAACCTCCTTGCAAAAAACTGGCACTTCCTCAGGGAAGACCACACCATCTCCAAATATGTATCCACATACTCTCAGTTAACCTTTCGTCGGTCTAGGTCAATCCGTGATTCCCTGGTTCACAGCCATTACACTGAGCAACCTGCGGGAGAGTTATCCCCCACAGGTACATTCAGATGCGATACTTGTGACTTCTGTCCATGGGTCCTGGAGGGCCCCTCTTTTCCTCTCCCTAGGGGAGGCATTCACAAATGTCGAGCCTACGCAGATTGCCAAACACAGGGGGTGGTTTACATCGCCCTCTGTAAATGTGGGGCTTTCTACGTAGGCAAGACCAAACGTAAACTCTCTAAACGCATACAGGATCACCTCTATTATCTTGAGGTTGGTCTTATCTACACACCTATTTGTAAACACATCGGTGTGCACCATGACTTTGATCCAGATTATGTCAGGTTCGCTGTTCTCAAAGTCATCCCCCCCAATCCACGGGGAGGTGACCTCGATAACAAAATCCTTCGCAAAGAGGCTATGTGGATTTTCAATCTACAGGCCACCCACTGGCCAGGACTTAATACTGCGGTCTCGTACAAGCCTTTTCTATAGATTTTTGAACTTCTCCACCCTCTCTTCCCCCTAGTTTGTCCCTTTAGCGACCCTTATTATTAAACAAAACAATCGTTAACACAAACCCATGTTGATACCTATCTTATGATTCAATACACCACTATTTGTAACTTGCCAATAGTCCAATTCATCGTACTATTGTACCTTTTTGAAGCCTCCTTTTTTAAAGGATTATGTAGTGATCTCTGTTCACCTTTTCTGTTTTCTTTTTTGTCTCATGCTTTCTATTACTTTATTTGACATACAGGTTATATTGAACCTCCAAATGGGGATTATTTTTCCCTACCAAATCTGTTTATATGTTGGAGGATGACAGGTATGGGGATGCTATGTGTTTTGTTTTTGTTTTGTATATACCCTTTATTCAACTTCATTTTTCATATGGGTCTGTTCCTGAGAACTCTTATAATACGGGACGCTCCCACTGTCATAACTGGCTGTTAGCCCTGATCAAGTCCTTATGACAGGTGAACAAACTCATCAGTTTATCATATTGCTTTCTCTCCCCTTTCCTTACCCTCCCCCGCCCTTCCCACATCTTCTCCCGCTTCTTGTCTTTATCCTATTCCCTTGTATTTATATTTTGAGATGCCCCATTGATGGTTATATAGGAACTACCAACAGGATTTTCCTGACCGTGTTAGGTTCCTAGTGCTGCATATTTACTATAATCCACTAAGGGTTGTATTTTGTTTGCTGTATTTATTTTTCATCTGTCTGTTTAACTTGTTTAATTAAATGTTGCAGTTTAAACCCTGTATCGATTCATGTAATGGATCCGGATTCGCTCTCTGCTTGTCCATTGGCTCGCCTGTAGGTATGAATTTCGGGCGCAAAGCAGGGGACAGCCCTATGCGTGTCCTCTCCGGCTAACTCAGCCGGCGCGGGTGTCCAGCCACGGAGACCATTTGACCTCTAGTGGCGGACATCCGATAGTATGGCGCCCGCGCCGGAAGTGACGATCGCGGACACACGTCACTTCCGGCGGGACCAGTCTTAAGCCACGGGCGCGGGAGGATGAGTCATGGCGGCTCTCCCGACCCGTGGCTTTACAGGTTGAAAGGTAAGACACTCAAGCCTATACTACACTAGGCTTCCCTCCGAATCACTCTGTCTATTTATCCCCCGGGGTTTTCTATTTGGGGATAATCAATGTCTGGACATTGTTTCTTGATCTGATCTTCATCTTATTCCTATATATATACCCTTATTGGGCAATTCGCTAGAGCCACTGCTTCGCAGTTGCTGCTCTTGTAGACTCATGGGCTTAGATAGTTTTATGGATGGAACATTTGGTATAGTATTCTTACTTTTATGTTCCTTCCCAGAACTGACCCCAGTTTTGGTAGGTCTGTAATATATCTACCATTTGTCACTATTTTTATTTCTATTCCCCCAGATAGTCATTACCATTCATTATAGTATATTCCATGTCCACCTATTCTAAGCAAATTTGTATGACATTAGACATGCTATACAATACATACTATGTTTGTCCACAGAATTCCGGACTCCACCCTTTGTCCGCTGTGGTGGTACCCATTCAAGACTGGTCCAATTCATACCTGGAAACCACCTCCATGGAGGACCCCTGTTGGGCCCTACCTGGGTTTGTGTGGTTCGGAGCCTCAAGACAAGCCATTGGGAAGCGCAATTCTTGGTCCAACCTTTCTATGTATTAGGCATAATATATTTTTAAGTGTGGTAAGCTATATGTTCCTCTCTTTATGACCCTGTATTTTTCCATACTAGGGTTAAAATGAACACTGTAAGATTATTTTTCATTTCCAAGATATGAATTTGCATTTATATATGCTTTTCTTTTTGTTTTTTATGTATAAACTTTGAAGGTCTTAATGTAGTCCTAATTCAACAAAAGGGTGATTCAATTACGCCGGAGTTCCTGACGAAGCTAAAGGCGAAATGCATTGAACAAAGGCACTCACCCGTTCGATCGACTACTATCTTGACATAACATGCTGTATTGTATTGTATTATTTTTTCACTTTTGCTATGTCGACTTTTATCAATTTTCTAATAAATATTGTTAAATTTTATCCTTTTTCTTTATTCTTTCCTTGGCTTACCTACATACTTTTGACCAATAGTCCGCTATAGTCCCTACCTTCTTTCCTATCATCAGTGTATTCTGGGATCACTGATGTGGAATACATTGTTTTTGTAATAATATGTATATGTATATATCTAAATATATATATATCTATATATATATATATAATATATAACGCATGAATTATAATCAAATCAATAATATAATATATATATATATATATATATATATATATATATATATATGTATATGTATATATATATATATATATATATATATATATAATATATATTATATTATTGATTAGATTATAATTCATGCGTTTGTGTTTCAAATTTATCACATCTGGGATGTCTACTAGAGTCTTGTTTTGGTCAGGTTTAAGTCAGTAATTACTAAGAATTGTAGGCCTATAATACATAACCCCAAATTTCCATGCAAAAAATTGTACCGCTTTTGGTACAGAATTCCTGACATAATCATACCGCCAGGGAGGTTAAACTTTATTGCAAAAAAGATCACATCAGAACAAGTGCAATGTTTCAGAGCCATGCAGGACCCCCTTCGTCAGGAATGTGATGACACATAATCACATGCCTCACGAAGGGGTCCTGGGTGGCTACGAAATATTGCACTTTTTCTGATGTGATTTTTTTTGCAATAAAGCTTAAGGACTGCTTTTGCAAGATCCGTGGTGTGCTGGCGAATATTTATGTATCTGTGATAGATCCAGTGTCCAGCTGGTGATCACTTCAGCACCCATTACATATGTGCCTATATCCAGGAAGGTGTGCGATAGGAATATGAACTTTATTGTATCATGGCAGAGTTCTTCTTCTCACAGTGGGGTCCCAAACTCATACTGATATTAGGAGCACCACCAGGAACACATCTTCCCACACACATTCCCACACAACACACCTTCCCAGCCTCTTGCCAGACCAGATGGCATCACTCAAATCGGGAGGCACTGGACCCCTCGGAACCTTCCATGCCACGGAAGTATTCTCAACTAGTGATGGACGAACATCGGCCGGGGCGGTTTGAGAACGTCAGCCGCAAATTTTCTCAAAAGTCTGCAAACCGCAAGTTTGCGGCGGGCCCCATTAACTTTAATGGGAGGCGAACTTTAAAAACCTTTAGGTCATATTTGCAGCCACAAAAGACTTGTGCTGTGCACAAATAGTCCCACCACATGGACAATGTCATAACAGAAGTAGTGCAATTGGAAAAGTTGCCCTAAATTTTTATTTATTTATTTTTTCAGCAAAATTTTTTTTTTCCCATAAATCAGCCAGAACTGGCAGCAGCCGGTAAATACATGTCAAATACATATAGGGTGCATTCACACATCTGTAAAATGGGTCCGCATCCATTCCACAATTTGGCGGAACCTTTACAGACCCATTGATTTTCAATTCCAGTCTGAAAAATGAGGCATTCACAGGATAAAGAAGTAAGTGTCGGCCAGTATTGGCCCCAAAAATTAGCCCACATGGGTTTACCTGACAGCTAAGAACATAGTATTTGGTGGCTAGAGGTACATTAGGCATTCACAGGATAAAGAAGTAAGTGACGGCTAGTATTGGCCCCAAAAATTAGCCCACATTGGTTTACCTGACAGCTAAGAACGTAGTATTCTGTGGCTGAAGGTACATTAGGCATTCACAGGATACAGAAGTAAGTGTCGGCATGTATAGGCCCCAAAAATTAGCCCACATGGGTTTAACTGACAGCTAAGAATGTAGTATTTGGTAGCTGGAGGTACATTAGGCATTCACAGGATAAAGAAGTAAGTGTCGGCCAGTATAGGCCCCAAAAATTAGCCCACATTCACCAATTGTTCAAAAAATTGGCCAGTGAGTTTGGCACTGTGTGTAGCAGAGTTAACACAGAAAAAGGGGCAATATTGTTGCAGGACACAAATACACTTGTAAAAGTATACTCAGATAACAACCCACTTCAATATGTGGTATTGGGGGGCCACTGGTCTATCACACCAGTTTTTCAAAAAATTGGCCAGTGAGTTTGGCACTGTGTCTATCAGACTTAACACAGCAAAAGAGGCAATATTGTTGCAGGACACAAATACACGTATGAAAGTATACTCAGATAACACTCCACTTCAATATGTGGTATTGGGGGGCCACTGGTTTATCACACCAGTTGTTCAAAAAATTGGCCAGGGAGTTTGGCACTGTATCAGAGTTAACGCAGCAAAAGAGGCAATAATGTTGCAGGACACAAATACACTTAGGAAAGTATACTCAAATAACACCCCGCTTCAATCTGTGGTATTGGAGGGCCACAGGTTTATTACACCAGTTCTACAAATAATTGGCCAGTAACTGTTGTCACTGTGTGTAGTACAGTCAACACAGCAAAAGAGGCCACATTTTTGCAGGACTAAAATACACTCTTAGAAAAGTATACTGTTAAATAACACCCCACTTCAATATGTGGTATTGGGGGGCCACTGGTCTATCACACCAGTTGTTCAAAAAATTGGCCAGTGAGTTTGGCACTGTGTGTATCAGACTTAACACAGCAAAAGAGGCAATATTGTTGCAGGACACAAATACACTTGTAAAAGTATACTCAGATAACACCCCACTTCAATCTGTGGTATTGGGGGCCACAGGTTTATTACACCAGTTCTACAAATAATTGGCCAGTAACTGTTGTCACTGTGTGTAGCACAGTCAACACAGCAAAAGAGGCCACATTTTGCAGGACTAAAATACACTCTTAGAAAAGTATACTGTTAAATAACACGCCACTTCAATATGTGGTATTGGGGGGCCACTGGTCTATCACACCAGTTGTTCAAAAAATTGGCCAGTGAGTTTTTGCACTGTGTGTATCAGACTTAACACAGCAAAAGAGGCAATATTGTTGCAGGACACAAATACACTTGTAAAAGTATACTCAGATAACACCCCACTTCAATATTTGGTATATGGGGGCCACTGGTCTATCACACCAGTTATAATACATTAAAAGTGCTTTTGTCACTGTTTGTAGTATTGCTGCAGCAACGCTTAGTCACCACACCAGTCACAATGCTGCACAGTGCACAATACAACTCCACTGTAATATGCTTTCTATAAAGTATATTATACCGTGGTTTACACCCCTATATAGTGCACTGCACACCAATACCAAAAAATTGCAGCCCTTTAAATGACGTTTGTGGACATTAACAGAGCGATCTGTGTCACTGCCGATCTATAACTGCCCCTAAAGCACAGACGGGATACCTGTCCCTAATCTGAAAAGAGACTGTAGTAGACCTATACTGAAATATCAGTCCTGAAAATGACTTTTGTGGATCTTAACAGAGCTATTTGTGTCTGGCAATCTCTCCCTCATGAACACAGCAGACTTTTCCCTACGCTGACAAAAAGCAGAATGTGAAATGGCCGATAGCTCTGGTCTATTTATAAGGTAGGGGGCATGTCCATGTGCTGAAATGTTTCAATTGGCTGTCCCGTTCCACCTGACGGCTGTGTCATGGGTCAAAGTTCTCCCCAATGTAAACGAATATGGCCGCAGAGAACATCGGCAAAAGTTCGCCTTTTCGTGAATTTGCGAAGTTAATTCGCCGTGAACCGACTGCCGGGCGAACCGCAAGGCCATCCCTATTCTCAAACCAAATCCTACATGGTGCACGCTGTATTTGTTTTCCTTGACCAGCTGGATATCCCTCAGGACCCCCATCATACCAGCAGGAGCACTGGGAAAACAGCCCTCCTAGCCATGAGGCCAGAAAGACTATAGAGCACCTCTACTAGACACTGATAAAAACATTTTTTTTTAGTCATCATCAATGCAGTGTATGGACACCATAGGGTTGATTTACTAAAGGCAAATAAACGTTGCACTTTGCAAAGTTGCAGTTGCTCCAGAGCTTTGTAATTGAGCAGAAGCTCTGCTGACTTCCATCTTCCAATCATGTGCAAGCAAAAAGGCAGTTTTTTTCCTTGCACAGGATTGGCTATTCTTTGCAAAGTTAAGCTTTACCTCATCTACTAAACTCTGGAGCAACTGCACTTGGCAAAGTGCACAGTCTATTTGTCTTTAGTAAATCAACCCTCAAGGCTTCTATGGAGTAGGGCTTCAGCCCAATCAGACAGTATAACCATACAGGATATGGCAATAAGGGACTAAATGAATCAAAAACCCTCCAACCACACTCCAAGGTATTGACATGCCTCTTTCTATCCTATATCCCAAAAATAAGAGGCTATTCCTCATTTTAGGACAGTGGGTGGAACCATGTGAATTTTTTTTTTTTTTAAAGTTTAACAAACTATACCTACACAGTATTTTTAACCTTCCTAGCGGTATTCCCGAGTGTGGCTCGGGGTTAAATTTCAGTGCCAAAAGCGGTAACCCCGAGCCACACTCGGGTACCGTTAGGAAAATCGCTGGATCCTGGTAGAGGGGTTACTTACCTTTACCCCAGGATCCAGCGATGTATGTCGGCGGTGAGCGGCGGCGGAGCTTACTCCCGATCCTCTGTGAGCCCCGCTTCTGTCTCCTGTGATGTGACGTCCGCAGGGGGGTGGAACCAGCGGCACATTCAAAAAGTAAATGCACAAACACACTGATACACTGTAATCCTATTGGATTACATTACTAAATAAAATAAAACCTTTGATTGCCCCCCCAGTGCTTTCTCCATTGCACTTCCTCAAAAACGGTATATGACCTGCTGGGCGACAGCGATACAGAATCGCTTGCAGAATGGAGTGATAGCGATTCATGGGGAAGTTCGTCATCGGACACAGAAAGCGATTTCAGCGAAGATCCTGCGACTGTGCCCAGCGATGTGCGCACTTGGTGCTCGATCGACTGCAGTACAGAGCACGTAGCGCCCCCAAGGTTCCAGTTTACCGGAGCACCTGGTATCAGAGTGGATGTTGAGGATGACAACCCCTTGGCATACCTGCAACTCTTTTTGACCGATGAAGTTATTGAAAAGATTGTTGTGGAAACCAATCGGTACCAGGAGTAACAAGCCGCAGCGCATCAGCGATTTTCAAGGAGCAGGATGTGGGAACCCGTGACCAAAGCGGATATCTGGAAATTTCTGGGCCTAATTATTCTGCAGGGAGTGGTGGGGAAACCCCTGCAGAAGTGGTATTGGACCACAAACAAATTACTGTCCACTCATTTTTTTTTGGCACAGTTATGTCGGAGTACAAATTTTTGCTCATTATGTTATTTGCACTTTACAAATAATGACGAATTTGACGAGACTTCTCATCCAGCTACGAAGCTCAAAAAGATTTGGGACGTTTATCAAATAATTTTAAAAATTTTCCAGCAGTCCTATGTCCCAGAAAGAGACATTTGTATAAACGAAAGTCTAATGGCCTATAAAGGGAGAATCAGCTGGATACAATATATTGCGTCCAAGCGAGCACGCTTTGGAATAAAATCCTTTATGCTGTGTGAATCCAGCTCTGGATATATTTGGAATTCGGTCCTATACACCGGGAGAGGAACCAAGTTCAACGAAAGGTTCAGCAGCTATGGAATGGCAACTGCTTCTGTTCTGACGCTGATTGAGCCTCTGCTGAATCAGGGGTACTGTGTCACTACAGACAATTTCTATACATCCCCAGAACTGTTTGAGTTCCTCCTACAACACAAGACAGATGCGTATGGGACCGTTAGAGCTAACCGGCGTGACATGCCCTCCACCTTTGCCAACAAAAAGCTCAAGCCCGGAGAAATAGTTGCCTGGCAGAAAGTGTGTTGGCACTGAGATGGGGTGACAAAAAAGATGTCTGCCTGATGAGTACCATCCACAACATCTCTACTGTCATGGTCCATACAAAAGGGGGAAAAGATATTCTGAAACCGCAACTGGTCCTGGATTACAACAACACCATGGGAGGTGTGGACAGAGCTGACCAGGCCATGATTTTCTATCCGGCAATGCGGAAACAACAAAAAAAATATTCTAAAAAAAAATTCAGGCACCTCCTGGAACAATGTTTGTGGAACGCATTCATTCTCCTAAAAAAGAAGAGTGGCAGGCCTGTGGTTCATGCGGACTTTGTGTGGAAAATTGCTGAGCTCATATTTCTCAGGTACCAAACACCAATGGCTGTAAGTAGATCCGGACGCCGTGCTGCTGGTGTTGTGAACCCCGAACGCCTGACCGGTCGTCACTTTATGGACCACATTCCACCGACGGAGAAAAAGACTGCACCCACAAGGATGTGTGTGGTGTGCTGTTCCAAGCGCGACGACACTGGACGGAAAATCAGGAAAGAAACGCGGTACTACTGTCCAGACTGTGATGTTGGACTTTGTGCTGTACCCTGTTTCAAAATTTTCCACACCCAGGACGTTTATTGAAGCAATATGACCACTAATATTGCATCCTTTTTGAAAAAAAAAAATATTGCATGCTTGTTTGACAAAAAAAAAATGTCAGTGTTTTTTATTACGTTATTTACTATAATTTATTGAATAAAAAGTCTTATTTTTTGTAAAAAAAAAAAAAGTGTTATTATTATTATATTATTATTTTTTATTATTTTATAGTTATTTATTATATTATAATTTAGTATTTTGTGTTTCAAACTTTATCATACCCGAGATGTTAAAAAGAAGAACGCACAGTAAAAAGAAATCATATATAAATAGTTGGTTTGGGCTGCTCATTCTTAAGAATTACATGCAAAATAATGGTACCGCTTTCAGCACCTAAAATCCGAAAGAATCATACCGCCAAGGAGGTTAAAACAATAACACTATGAAGGTGAGTACATTTCCTGCTATTATTTTTTTTAATGAGCCAATACAGCCATCAGCAAAGTGTAGTACTTTAAAGGAACCAATCAGATTGTATTTGACTGCATTGTACTGAAGTATGTTTTGTTGCTATGGCTTTTTGCACTCAATGTACTTGGTGTGACTTGGCTACCACCTAGCAAACAGTCAGTGAATACAATATAATGCATACTGCACAGCACAGAACTGGCCTAATGTAATAATGCTATATGACCAGCAGAGGGAGCAAATAAACAAACTCTACACAGCATACACTATGAATGGTCTAGATTTTAATTCTCATCTGTTTTAGGCTGTTAAACATTTAGCATGCATTATTTTGTGTGTGTGTGGTGTGTATATATATATATATATATATATATATATATATATATATATATATACTGATAGGGGGTGAATAGAACTTTTAGGACTCCTTAGGCCCTCAGTTTTTTAGGACCCTTTAAAGCATTTTTAAAACCAAGAACAAAAATTAAATATTTTTCCACTCACCAGTCCTTAGATGTGGTGACTGTTTTAGTTTTCATTTTTAACACTAAAACATTTTCAGCAAATACAGAAAATATCTGTTGATCTTGGCAAAAATACATTGTCCTTGTCACTTCCTGTGAAATTAACTGATACAATAAACAATGTTATGTTCCTTCCAAGATATCATCTGTGAACTACTAATCACCCAGCCCCCAATAATATAGAAATAGAGAGCGGAAAATGTATGTGTAGTCCGATCTGAGTGGCAGCCATGGCTCCCTCCTTAGATATAGTAAAGTGAGTGACCGTAGTTACCCAGGCACATGAAGAATGTTATTTTCAGGATTATAATTAAGGACTAGTAACCTGCAAATACAATTAAATACCCTTTAAGGCAATCTATTCATTTCAAATTCTTAGTGCACCCTAATGAACAAAAGAGGCAAAAAAGAAAACCCACAAAAGGCATTGGCAGCTATTAAATATGTGTGTTGGGGTGTCATCCAAAATGAAGGCACCCCACAAACTCCCACAGGTTGAACATAGCAGAATAGCAGAATTGGTAACACAAAACATGGGTGTAAAGCCTCCCTGGGGATTATTTTTAGATTGGCTAAGCCTGAAAAAAGCATACACTAAGGTATGCAGAGCTGCCACTTTAAATCTAGGCAGTTCCTCATCTCCATGACCCCTCCTCCTCCATAATCTCCTTCTCCCTCCTCATCATCTCCATAACCCCTCCTCCACATTTCCATAGATCTTCCTCTTCATCTCCTTCCTCTTTCTCATTTCTATAACCCCCCTCTTAATCTTCTCCTTCCTCCTAATTTCCATAATCCCTCCTTCTCATCTCCTTCTCCCTCCTCATATCCATAACCCCTCCTCCTGATCATCTCCATAACCCCTCCTCCTGATCATCTCCATAACCCCTCCTCCTGATCATCTCCATAGCCCACCCTCCACATTTCCATAACTCCTCCTCTTCATGCCCTCCCTTTTTCTCATCTCCATAACCCCTTCTTATCTCCTCCTTCCTACTCGTCTCTATAATTACTGCTTCTTCCTCCTCATCTCCACAACCCCTCATCCTCATCATCTCTATAACCCCTCCTCCCAGTGGACCCTTGGTCCCTCCTACTGGTCCGGGGGTCTCGATTGTAAGTCTGCAGGGTAGCCATTCTTGTCAGAGGTGGTCGTTTCACGTCTGACTCCGTCCAGGAGCTCGTCTGTGGCAGTCTTTTGGTCGTAGACGGCTCATGGGCGGGAGAGCCAGTTAGGCTCATCAACGTGTATGCCTCCCCAGATAAGAATGAGCGACTGGAGCTTTTCCAGACCCTGCGGACCCAACTCGTCACCACCAGGGCAGTAGTAATCGGCAGTGATTTTAACTGTCCGATTGAGGAGGATGGGCGCAGCTCCAGCATGTACGCAAAGCTCGACACCACGTCTAGGCTGCTCAAGGAGATGATTGCGGAGGCTTCCTTGAAGGACGCCGTGGGATCCATAGGGAAAGGTTCCGTGAACTATTCGTGGTGCCGTCCAGATGGATCTGTGCGTTCTAGGATAGACTTCGTGCTCACCTCCAAGACAGTCAGACACCGCGGGTTCTCCATGGTCCCCTGCTTTTTCTCTGACCACAGGGCCATTCACTTTCGGGGTGACCTGGGCGAGGGCTTTGCCCCCGGTCCGGGCTCCTGGAAGCTGAATGGTACCCTGCTGGAAAATGAGGAACTGCTGGAGGAACTCAGGGAGGCCTACATTACCTGGAAGGAGGACAAGAGGTTCTTCGGAAAGGTAAGCGACTACTGGGAGTTTGTGAAAGTCAAGCTACGCAGCTTCTTTCAGGCAAGGGGACGCCAGCAAGTGTGTGCCAGGAAGAGGGAACTCAGGAGACTGCAACGTCAGATGCAGTCACTGCAGGACCTTCACCACTGCGGCTGGGACATTAGGCAGGACCTGGAGGACACCAAGAAGAGCCTGAAAGGACACTTCGAGGAAGAATCCAGGCACCTCGTCTTCCGTTCCAAGGTGGAGAATCTTGAGAAAGGTGAGAAATGTAACTCTTTCTTTTTCAGGAAACTTCACTCAGGACACACTCCCATGTCTGAGCTGCGGGACGAGACCGGAACACTCCAGAAGGGGAAGGAGGCTGTGATGCAAGTGGTCAGCGACTACTACACCAACCTCTACTCCCCGAAAGAAACAGATACGGCTTAGGCCGACAGGTTCTTGTCAGGTATCACTAACCAAATTGATCCTGCAGGTATGTCGGCAATCAACGCCCCCTTGGCGCTGGAGGAGCTGCACTCTGCCGTCAGATCCTTTAGGCAGGGCAGGAACCCGGGCTGCGACGGTCTCCCAGCGGAGATCTATGTAGCGCTGTGGGATCTCGTTGGCCCGGACCTGCTCGAGCTGTAAGAGGAGATGGTGGTGGAGGGCACAATGCCTCCGTCGCTGAGGGAGGGGATGATCACGATTTTGTATAAGCGTAAGGGGGAGAGAGGGGATCTGAAAAATTGGCGTCCCATCTCTCTCTTGAACGTGGACTACAAAATCCTCGCCAAGGTTCTGGCCAACAGGCTGAAATCTGTCATCGGACAGATCATCCACCCGGGTCAGACTTGTGGCATTCCTGGTCGCAGGATTGCGGACAGCCTTGCGCTTGTCCGGGACACGGTCCAGTACATTTGAGGCCGCCGTGTGCACGCGGCCCTGGTCAGTCTTGACCAGGAAAAGGCCTTTGACCGTGTCTCCCATGAGTTTATGTGCAGAGCTCTGCGCAGGTTTGGTCTTGGGGACATGTTTTGTTCGTATGTGAATGTGATGTATAATGACATTTGTAGTACAGTGTTGGTGAATAGCTGGAAAACTGACCCTTTCCCTGTTCTCTCTGGGGTCAGACAAGGCTGCCCTCTCTCACCTCTGCTTTTTGTTTGCTGTATAGAGCTAGACGACGTAACGGTGTTCTGTGCTGACCAGCGCTCCATCGACTCGCTCGTCCAGACCTGTGAGGACTTCGGCAAAGCTTCAGGGGCAAAAGTCAACTGCCGGAAGTCAGAGATCATGCTCTTTGGAAAGTGGTTCCTGCCTTCTTCTGCATCCATCCCTTTCAGCATCAAGGCGGACTTCATCAAAATTCTTGGAGTTTGGTTTGGAGCTGAGGGCGCAGCCCTGAAGTCTTGGGAGGAGAGACTGTCCAAGATGAGACAAAAGTTTGGATTATGGAGCCTCAGAGAACTCACCATCGAAGGGAAAACACTGGTACTCTGCAGCGTGATTCTCCCTGTGTTGCAGTACCTCGCCCAGGCTTGGCCCCCCGGTCAACACCTGTAAGGCCATCACCAGGGCGGTGTTTCACTTCATCTGGGGCTCCAAGATGGACAGAGTGAAGCGAGCAGTCATGTTCAAGGAACCCCTCAAGGGCGGTAAGGGAGTGCCCGACATCGCAACGCTACTGGGGGTGTTCTTTGCCTGCAACTGCATCCGCAGAACTTTGGTTGACAGAACTTCGGACTCTGGAGGCAACTCCATGTCCCGTTTTTTTTCCTCCTGCCTCTCTGGAGGTCCCTTGGATGGGACAAATGGGACAGCTCCATCCCCTACAACTGGGACACTCCTTGGTACTACTTGGACACTTTCAAGTTCATCAAGGAGCTGGGGCTGCATGGAGTTAAGCCCGACTTGTGGAAGCCAAAAACTATCTACAAGTTGATCAGAGCATCGGACATTGCTGAGACTGTTCCAGGCCTCCCTTCAGCCACATGCAAAGTGGTCTGGAGGAATGTTTCTTCAAAGGGACTCACCAACCGGCATAAAGATCTGGCGTGGATGGCTGTCCAGGGGGGATTGCCACTCAGGACATTTATGCATGCCAGAAACTTGTGCAGATACAGGCACTGCCCCTTTTGTATCATCCATGAGGAAACGTCATTTCACGTTTTCTGGGAGTGCTCATTTGCACAGAGCCTGTTGAGGGCCTTGGAACCTGAACTTAGAGACTTTGTTCCACAGACTGCCATCACACACTTTGCTGTGCTGAATGGACTTTTTCATGGTACTTTTTCCCAAGAGGACATTGACAACGCCTGGCGGGTGTTGTGTTGCTTTAAGGACGCTTTATGGTGCGCCAGAAAGCGCCTTATCCACCAGCGGGAGAGGATGTCCATTGAGGACTGTCGCAGACTGGTTCACAGTCTGCTCAGAGACTATAACCTGATGGATCTCATGGAGGAAGAGGAGGTCTGAAGATTTCCCCTTCCCCCACTCTCCCTTGTGTGTCTTTGTCCATTCAATAAAGCTTCGGGCCTGTGATTTCATTCCCCTCACCCTACCCCACTCTCCCACCCCCCCATCACACCTGTTGCTTTTTTGAAATGCTATATTATATTGAAACAGTTTGAGTAATGCACGTATAGACAATGTTTTTTAGTTTCATGCTTAAGGGGTATTGCGGCGTCATGCATGATGTGATGGCACGGGGTATCCTTACTCCGCACAACACATCAGGCATCATACCGCAGAATGAATGTATGTGATTGAATGTATTTATTAGTATGACCGGAAATGTATTGTAATGTAGTGTATTTATGTGCTGCGTCGCAGTACAGGGGAGAATGTACCCCGACAAAAGTATTGTTTTTTGAATATCTTTTATGCAAATAAAGATTACATTTTCAACCCCTCCTCCACATTTCTATAAATCCTACTCTTCATTTCGTCCCTCCTTCTCATCTCCATAGCCCTTCATAATCTCCTTCTTGCTCCTCATATCCATAATCCCTCCATCTCATTTACTTCTCCATCCTCATCCCCATAACTCCTCATCCCTATAACCCCTCCTCCTCATCATCTCCATAATCCCTCCTCCACATTTCTATAACTCCTCTTCTTCGTCTCCTCCCTCCTTCTCATCTCCATAACCCTTCATAATCCCCTCCTTGCTCCTCATCTCCAAAATCCCTCCTTCTCATCTCCTTTTTCCTCCTCATCTCCACAACCCCTCCTCCTCATCATCTTTATAACCCCTCCTCCACATTTCTATAACTCCTACTCTTCATTTCCTCCCTCCTTCTCATCTCCATAACCCATCATAATCTCCTCCTTGCTCCTCATATCCATAATCCCCCCTTCTCATTTCCTTATCCCTCCTCATCCCCATAACTTCTCATCCCCATAACCCCTCCTCCTCATCATGTCCATAATCCCTCCTCCACATTTCTATAACTCCTCTCCTTCATCTCCTCCCTCCTTCTTATCTCCATAACCCTTAATAATCTCCTCCTTGCTCCTCATATCCATAATCCCTCCTTCTCATCTCCTCCGTCCTCCTCATCCCCATAACCCCTCCTCCGCCTAATCTCCATAATCCCTCCTCCACATTTCTATAACTCCTACTCTTCATCTCCTCCCTCCTTCTCCTCTCCATAACCATTAATAATCTCCTCCTTGCTCCTCATATCCATAATCCCTCCTTCTCATCTCCTCCGTCCTCCTCATCCCCATAACCCTTCATAATCTCATCCTTGCTCCTCATATCCATAATCCCTCCTTCTCATTTCCTTCTCCTTCGTCATCCCCATAATCCCTCCTCCTCATCATCTCCATAATCCCTCCTCCACATTTCTATAACTCCTCTTCTTCATCTCCTCCCTCCTTCTCATCTCCATAACCCATCATAATCTCCTCCTTGCTCCTCATCTCCAAAATCCCTCCTTCTCATCTCCATAATTCCTTCTTCTTCCTCCTCATCTCCACAACCCTTCCCCCTAATCTTCTCCATAACCCCTCATTTCACATTTCTCTAACTCCTCCTCCTCACCTTCTCCCTCCTTCTCATCTCCATGGCCCCTCAAAATCTCCTCCTTGCTCCTCATCTCCATAATCCCTTCTTCTCTTCTCCTTCTCCTTCCTCATCTCCATAACCCCTCCGCTCCTCCTCATCATCCCCATAACTTCTCTTCATCTCTTCCTTCCTTCTTATTTCCATAACCCCTCCTTGTGCACAAGCAGAGACCTTAGGAAGTTACCAGCTCATATCCTTGGCAGGATCAGCAGGTATGTTGTCAAAATGTCTAACGTCTTATTCACATGGCCGCTTACACCTGTAGTCCATAAATGGGCATTAAAGCGGAGTTCCGGGCACAAAAAAGATTTTTTTTTTTTGTGCCCCTCCGCTAGGTATGCCGCACCTGAAAAGGAATTGGATAGTTATTTTTTTTTTTTTTTGTTTACTCACCTTTTTATTGACGATCGTAAATACTCACCTATGACAGCTTCCTCCTCCAGCGCCGAGGCTCACCCCGTCACTTCCTGCCTCGCGATGATTCCTGGGAGCTAAACGTCATAGCTCCCAGGAATCAATGCGCCGCACCGGCCCCGCTCGTCATTTCCGTGCGGCGCCGCACCGGAAGTGACGAGAGGGGCCGGTGCAGTGCATTCTGGGACATGAAGAAGCGGAAGAAGACAGAGAAGAGGACCGCGCCGGCTTCAGCTGCCCACAACCGAGATGGAAACGCTGTGGAAGAAAATTTCTAAGTAAGTATTTCTTCTAAAAGGTAAGTGCGAACCGGGACAGATCAGAGGCTAGCCATTGTGGAATGTGCTAGCCCTGACTGTCCCGGGGGTATGTTCAAGAAAAAAACGTTTCTCTGCCCGGAACTCTGCTTTAAGCTGCTGAAGAAATTTGACTTTGTCTGGGTTCAGGACACTCACCTGATCCTTCACAACTTTCAGACTGATATGAGTGGCTGTGACCACGCAGCCAATGTATTCCTATAGACATGAATAGGCTGCCTGCATGCAGCACCTTGCAGGCCAAGCTGCCTAAAGACACAGCTCATTCATGGACTACGGGTATGTGACTGGTGTAAATACTTCATTTATGATTTGCTGTAGAGTCTTCAGTAAAAGCATTACTTTTATAGAATGATTCCAGCGTCTACTCTTGCCCACTCTAAAAAGGACCCACATATGCAAATATCCTGACAGTATTCAGATTCTTTTTTTTTTTTTTTCCTATTAAAATCAGGGTTTCTCAAACAGGGTTCCATGGAATCCTAGAGTTCCTCCAGAGGGTGCTAGGGGTTCCTTGTGCCATGAGCAATTTCTGTCCAACTGACACCATGGATCTTTTTAGCTACCTGCAATTCTTCCCAATGACCACAAGTGTAAGGAGCATTCTTCCTCTGACTATCATACTAAATGTATCATGAGTTGTAGATAAAGCCATTTATTTATTTATTTAAAATTAAAAGCAGGGGTTCCCTGAGACCTGAAAGGTATTTTAAGGGTTTCTCTGTGATTAAAAGGTTAAGAAAGGCTGATTTTTAATATAGCATAGTACAAGATTGGCATTCCCAGACGTTGATGTATTACAGTACATTATTGTAGCTAGCTATGACTAAGCACTGAGTTAGGTGCGATACGCATCAGCTGTCTATGTTCCTGTACATCTGCCTTCTGTATGGATTTTATTTATTACAATAAACAGGAGTTGAATCGGAGTGCGGCCGTCCAGACATTTCTTGTTTTCTTATGCTGGTACTTCCTAAATGATTATTTTATTAAAGTGATAGAAACTAGCATTGAGTGGCATGCACCAGGAGGAACCCAGGACCCACTACACCAGCGTAGGATCTGACAATGGGTTAATGGATTTTATCTTAATACCTAATGGCAGTCAGGGTGCCATTGTCTAGCCCGTAGAGGTCTGTGTGTCCCTCCAAGGATATGGCTCCCCAGACCATCACTGACCCACCACCAAACCGGTCATGCTGAATGACGTTACAGGCAGCATAACGTTCTCCATGGCTTCTCTAGACCCTTTCACGTCTGTCACACGTGCTCAGGGTGAACCTGCACTCATCTGTGAAAAGCACAGGCGCCAGTGGCGGACCTGACAATTCTGGTGTTCAATAGGAAATGCCAATTGAGCTCCACGGTCCCAGGCAATAAGCACAGGGCCCACTAGAGAATGTTGGGCCCAAAAGCCACTCTTATGAAGTCTGTTTCTGATTGTTTGGCCAGAGACATTCACACCAGTGGCCTGCTGGAGGTCATTTTGTGGGGCTCTGGCAGTGCTCATCCTATTCCTCCTTGCACAAAAGGAGCTGATACCGGACCTGCTGATGGGTTTTGGAACTTCTACGGCCCTGTCCAGCACTCCTAGGGTAACTGCCTGTCTCCTAGAATCTCCTCCATGCTCTTGAGACTGTGCTGGGATATATATCAAACCTTCTGGCAATGGCACGTATTGATGTGCCATCCTGGAAGATTTGGACTGGCTGTGCAACCTCTATAGGGTCCAGGTATCGCCTCATGCTACCAGTAGTGACACTGACCCTAGCCAAATGCAAAACTAGTAAAAAACAGTCATAAAAGATGAGTAGGGAAAACAATTTGTGTGGCCTCCCCCTGTAAAATCATTCCTGTTTTGTGGGTCATCTAATTTTTGCCCATCTAGTGCACCTGCTGTTAATTTCATTAACACCAAAGCAGCTGAAACTGATTAACAACCCTCTCTGCTACTTAACTGACCAGATCAATTTTCCAGGAGTTTAATTGACTTGATACTATACTCTGATTAAAAAAGTGTTCCTTTTTTTTTTTTTGAGCAGTGTATAACACAGTACATAGTGTCAGAAGAGAACGAGGTAATGTAGAATAGCAGCCACTTCTGGATTTCCATCATCTTTAAAGTTGAACTTTATAAAAACTAGATTGGGGAAAGGTTTAAACTTCTGTGAGATTTTAATTGTGTCTGCACCAAGGTGACTTCTCTTCTTGTCCTGTGGCCAAACAGGAAGAGCCACCAAATCCCTCCCACCAGCTTAAAAATATGTTTTTATTGTTTGCTGTGTCTGGTTTTACACAATTCCTGGTGACCTTATAGGATGTGAGGGGGAAATTTCCCCAATAGGACACAGCTAGCACAGACAAGAATAACCTTTCCCATTTTATTTGAAACTAAAATGTACTATACAATGTCAGGTAAAGTACATGTTATTGGCCCCTGTGCTTCTTGGCTTTTTGGACAAGATCAAGTATACCCTGTAATGTCTGTTCTTATATGTGGCCAGTAGGGGTGCTCCACTGTCATTCTGGCCTTATAGCTGCCTGTATGGTACTCTTACTGGTATGATGGGGGTTCCACGGGATCTTCCCCTGAGGAACAGAAACTGGGATGTCCGCTGGCAGAGGTGAGGCATGGGAGTAATTCCCCGGTGGGGGATTTAGAGGGGCCCAGTGCCTCCTGATTTGAAGGTGCTACCTGGTCTGGCTAGGGGCTGAGAAGGCTGAGAGCAAAGGGCAATGTCAAGCACTCCCTTGGAGTTATCTCCCATGGGTTTCAGAGCAGGACTATGGGTTTTAAAACCCCACTGTGTGAAACAGCACTAGGCCACATCACCAAATACTTTTTGCACCACACCTCATTGGGTAGGCCATTTGGCCGATACAAGTGCAGTTTCTATAACCATGGCCAATGTACCTGCCCTACTACCTTTTTTCACACTTAATTTATTTCCTCTTCATGGTTGTCACCCTGCACTTTTATTTGTGTTTTCTTTTTTAATCAGGCTGGAGGGTTTGGGTCTTTAAGCCTACCTTGAATCTAGGGGGAGGATGTATGGCCATTAGGTTCTGTGACAGTTAGGGGTCAGGCTTGGAGACCAGTAGCTATAGCAGTAGAGAGGCTCCCACCAACCAGCTGGATAAGTATACAAGCAGGTCACCCTGGCGGATGACATAGGATCACCCGAGGTGCGGGGTCTAAGCACTAAGCAGTATTCACCAGAGCACCTTATGGTGGAGATGGGTTTTGCTGCATATTAGTACCGGGTCACTGTCCTCGGGATTGCCCTACCAGGAGCTGAGCAAGCCAGGGTCCAGTAGCAGATATAGTAGGTAGGGATCAAGCAGTAGCATAGTTAAGGAACAAGCCAAAGGTCAATAACGAATGGTTTCAGGTTGGGCTCAAGTGGAAGCATAGTTGAGCTAGCACAGACAAGAATAACCTTTCCCATTTTATTTGAAACTAAAATTTACTATGCAATGTCAGGTAAAGTACATGTTATTGGCCCCTGTGCTTCTTGGCTTTTTGGACAAGATCAAGTATACCCTGTAATGTCTGTTCTTATATGTGGCCAGTAGGGGTGCTCCACTGTCATTCTGGCCTTATAGCTGCCTGTATGGTACCCTTACTGGTATGATGGGGGTTCCACGGGATCTTCCCCTGAGGAACAGAAACTGGGATGTCCACTGGCAGAGGTGAGGCATGGGAGTAATTCCCCGGTGGGGGATTTAGAGGGGCCCAGTGCCTCCTGATTTGAAGGTGCTACTTGGTCTGGCTAGGGGCTGAGAAGGCTGAGAGCAAAGGGCAATGTCAAGCACTCCCTTGGAGTTATCTCCCATGGGTTTCAGAGCAGAGCTATGGGTTTTAAAACCCCACTGTGTGAAACAGCACTAGGCCACATCACCAAATACTTTTTGCACCACACCTCATTGGGTAGGCCTTTTGGCCGATACAAGTGCAGTTTCTATAACCATGGCCAATGTACCTGCCCTACTACCTTTTTTCACACTTAATTTATTTTCTCTTCATGGTTGTCACCCTGCACTTTTATTTGTGTTTTCCTTTTTAATCAGGCTGGAGGGTTTGGGTCTTTAAGCCTACCTTGAATCTAGGGGGAGGATGTATGGCCATTAGGTTCTGTGACAGTCAGGGGTCAGGCTTGGAGACCAGTAGCTATAGCAGTAGAGAGGCTCCCACCAACCAGCTGGATAAGTGTACAAGCAGGTCACCCTGGCGGATGACATAGGATCACCCGAGGTGCGGGGTCTAAGCACTAACCAGTATTCACCAGAGCACCTTATGGTGGAGATGGGTTTTGCTGCATATTAGTACCGGGTCACTGTCCTCAGGATCGCCCTACCAGGAGGTGAGCAAGCCAGGGTCCAGTAGCAGATAGTCAAAGAACAAGCCAAAGGTCAATAACGAATGGTTTCAGGTTGGGATCAAGTGGAAGCGTAGTTGAGTAACAATCCAAAACCTTCTTTGTCTGCCGTAAGCATATTTACTTTAATCTATGCTTACAGTACAATGTTCTGGACTATGTTTTAAAAATGAACACGCATGTCACAGTGCTTTGTATTCATTTTAATTTCAATAAAACTCTATGAACAAAAAAAAAAAAAAAAAGTAGCAATCCAAAGGTCAGTACCGAGTGGTAGTGGAGATAAGGGCAGCTGCAGGTACACAAAGAAGCAAGAACAATAATCTGGCAAACAGGAAGTGCATAGGCATAGCTTAAATAGCCAGGTTATAGGAGAAGCAAGAAGTTAATGGTTCACCAGAACAAGGCACATGTAAAGATTATCCGAGGGATCAGACAGGATACTATCCAGCATCTCAGGTGGCTTAGCATGAAGCAAGTTTTTTTCTGCACTGCACCATGGGTTCATGAATTTAACAAATAGTATGTTATTTGCCCCTTGTAGGTACTTGGAGTCCCACCTAGTATTTGCGTGGACCTTGCTTTGGCTGGGTGAATCATGAATACCCAGTCTTCAAAATGAGTCTTGAACCCAGGGGGTTACAGGGCCAGAGTCTTCTCTCTTTTGAGGATGACCATGCTACACCCTGTGCACTTTTTTGTGTGCTCATATTTATCTATTTTTTTTTTTTTTTGCACCTGGTATTAGTGTTGTGTGTGCTCACTGCACCATAGAGTTAAAAAAAAAAAAGCATATTATCAGTCTCTACCAGCTGTGGAACAAGGGTCAAAATATATATATTAGAAAAACTAAATTGCTTCAGCATTAGCAACTTTATCAATTTTATGGCTCAGATAGAAGTTTTATTTTTCCTTGAAAAACACAAGAAAACATAATAATATGATAATGCTTTTCAGATAACATGTCAACTGGTAAAACTAAAGGCACAGGGGTATTAAAAGAAATATATGACCATTGATTCTGGCAGCAATACTCCATGATAGGCCACCTGTGTCTCTCACTAATCAGGGAGAGGTGAAGCTTGTACGTACACATCCAGATAATACCGCCGCAGCAAAGAGCTTAATGATAAACAGCACCACTGCCGCAGTCTAATGAGGAGGCTTCATGCAGAACGCACAGCGGGCAGAACACCACCATTACTGCAATTGTGATATGCTGCTTTAAGCAGGATATCTATCTGGAACCCCAGCAGTCCTGACCACACAGCGGTTTATTAATGTAAATATGTATGTGTTTATTTCCAGTGGCTTACATGCTCAGAAGCAGCAGGTGTACTGCAAGAGTTATGTCATGTAATTGTATAATTGTTAAGCACTGCTGATCTCCTGCAGTTGAAACATCAAATATACAAAATCGTGTTTTATACTCCATATATATATATATATATTTTTTTTTTTCTTTACTTTATAAGGGAGATAGACACAACTGGTAGTGGCAATGATAAACCATGCACAAGATAGGAACACCCAATAACAGACCAAGCAGGTTTGTTCTGCACTTTTATTTGGTAAGACAGTAAACAAACCCAATTGAATGCAGGAGGGCTTTGTACAGCTAATCAGTAGCACAAAACAAAATAACACTCTGCTTATCCGAGCCACTAACTGAACTGTAGTCCATGCCCGACCAACAGGGTGCCCCCTAATTGCTTCCCTAAAACAAACAGCATATGTACCTTTTTAGCGTTCTGTCAATAGTCAGTCCTTCACCCAGCAGCAGGCTCCCACATAGCACAGACAGTGAGAGAGAGAGATCCTCTAGTCTAATGCCTCGTACATACGCAACGATTATCGGCCGTGAATTTTCGGCCAACGTCCGATCGGCCGTTTTTCGGCTTGTTAGTATGATGCTGCCGACAACCGACTCCGACTTTTTGGCCGAAAAAAATCTGGTGTGCAGGCTATAAAATTTTTGTTGGCCGTCACCACAACGGCCAATTTTCCGTCAGTCAGTACAGATTTCGGCAGACAAAAATCTGATGAGCAAGACTGGGCATGCTCAGAGATGAAAAAACACACGGAAAGTAAACCATCACATGACATCACTTCTGAAGTAGATTTTTGTTGGCCGAGAAAATTTGTGTGCAGTCTAGACGAGCACATTTCAACCAACACAACAACACTGGACAAAAGTCGGCCGATAATCGTTGCGTGTGTACGAGGCTTAAGGCCCCATTCATACGAGTGAATAAGGGCAAATAAACTGCTGAGTTTAGATGCAGCAGAACTTTGGGTTATCGCGGCATATAAATTGGACGGGGACCAGAAACCATCCCTGGACATGAACTATAGGCGTTCAAGTCTGGCCACAGTCTCAAACCACTCGGATGAGCAGTTACATGAAAATTGCACCAGCGCTGGCTATTGATTTGTACAGGGTACAAATCTGGCTGCAGCTGTTCACATAAAATGTGTACATGGGGATAGTTTCTCTGCCAGAAAGAATTTTAGATTCTTGCTGGCAGCTAGCCATGTGATCGAGTCCTAAATTAGCTTAGATGAAAAAAGTCTTGGTTGAGAAGCTACATGCGAAGAGCGGTGGCACGAGCTATTGATTTCTGCACTGCTGCTGGCCACTGCTGTTGACACCCACTGTGTGCATGGAAATAGTTCCTCTGCCAGCATGTAGGTAGGTGTAGTTTATCTTCCCCGCTGTAGAGGGGGATTGAGGTTGAGAGGTGCTTTGTTCCTCTGAAGCCTCCAAAGATGTCATCTGGGGAGCAGCTGCTATCTTGTTGACCTCTGCAGCCATCCTTAGTGATTACAATGATAATAAAAAGCATTTCCCCACTGCTATTGCCGCACGTTTGTGAAGTGCGTAGTGTAGGGACTGGATCCCTGCTGGCTAAGGACAGTGTACTTAGCGCTAGGAAGAGGTTCTAGTTGAGGGGGACAGTGAAGGGACACTGTGAACCCAAGAGAGTTGGGACAAGGACCTCTCTACCTGGTTACTAAAGGCACCTGCCCCGCCACCCCTTTCATCAGATGCTGTTCCAGTAACGCAGCCTACCAAAGTGCCCTTTCAAGTACAAAGACTGTGTAAAAGTACCGCTGGCATAGTAGAGCTGTTATACCCAGGTTGCCTATAATATCGAGACTCCATTGCCATAGTGTTTGGAACTGTATGTAAGCTCCTTGCTGCTGTCTATCACAAGTTAACTGTTACTTCTGCTTTACCAAATGTAGCGTACCCCCTTAACGAACTTGGATACCCCACCTTGCACAGCAAAGCACACCAAATTTTCTCAGGCGCTCCGGAGTCAGAGAACAATCTGTGTCTTTGTTTTTGTTATTTGTTCTGGGTAATAACTTGGATAGGAAAGGGAGGTTATGGGATGCCCATTGTCTTCAACAAAAAACTTCTGGGACAACCCTTCCTATATATAGTCTCTATATACAGCTCCACATCTTCCTCCAGCACTCGCTAGCAGAGCTAAGATGGATCACTGTGAAAAGCTGACAGGCTCTTAGTCAGTTTTTTAGCATTGGCCCATTACAGGCAGAGACCCCAGGAGAAAAAGGAAACAACTTGGATGGGGCTTTGTACAAATAAGTTAGTGGTATAAAAAAAATATACACATCACACATATACCGAATACATCCTAACTACAGATCCCTGTAGCTAACATAATAAGCTGTAGAAACTCAGAGTCCATCACGAAGCACAGGGGACAGTCCTCCACAACGATACCTGCAGAACAGAACAAAACACATTCCTGTCACTAACTTACTATCTCTCTGTACATTCTGCTAACAAGGGGTTATAAGCCTGCAGGCAGAAACAAACAACCAGAGAAGAGAACCCCCTTTTTTTTCTCTGGTAGGTGGAGAACCTACTTGTTGTCAGTCTCTTTTCAAAAGCACACTAGGCCTCACCCGAAGTTCTTTAGTGGGAACAGGACATCCATCTAGAAAAACAGGTCAGGGTATCAGCCTTGCCTAGTCCATGTATGTTACCTGTGAGCTGAACACTTTACATCAGTCCCTTCACAGAAAATATTGAGGATTTAGCAGTCTCCTCAGGTTGCCATCAGCTCCTCTGACAGCGACAGAGTGTCCCGTGGTGGGCTGTCTAGCTTTAATAACCACCCGCCTTGTCTTTGTAGATGGCTCTTCCCAGCTGCTATTCTTGCCGAATGTCCTGGAACCAGGTCCAAGCCTCCTTACTAGGCTTGGACTGCAATGGTTTGGGTACGTACATATATTCTCACACCATGTCATCCTCCCACTGTATCCGAGGGTCTTCAATTACTTCCATGGTGTCTGGGGGGACATAGGGGTAGTCCAGACCACACTCCAGAGCTGTTCCCCACTGCAATTCTTGCTCTAATCTTGAAACCCTTGGCAGTTCCTGAGGCTTGCCTTTCCCAGGGAAAAACTCACTACCCATTGCCTGTACTCAGCAGCTTTGGTCTTGGTGGTAGAGGGTCTGTTTTGAAATTTCCACTTCACTCAGACTGGGATCTGCATGGCTCCTCTGGTTGTTTGTCTTCGCAGGGGAGTCACCAGCCTCAGACTCAACCCTGCCTTTAGCAGTCCCCTCAAGGACCGCTCCGGCCTTCTGTGGCTTCCGCGGCTGTTCCTGGTAGAAACATGATCACAGATCCATACTGTAGATGAGCAGCTTCTGCACGCTCGGCATCAGCTTGGTGCACACTGAAACTTTTGGAACTTGTCAGGACATGCCACTTGGCACCTACTGTGCCCAAGCAACTGGGAGCAGGTGGTAGCAAGCGTTTACTGTGGTTGCCATGAGCAACAGCAAAGTCTCTAACACACACATCTCACTGTTTTTAGCAGAATTAGGACAGTCCTTAACATCAGCCATGGTTGGGAAAAAGATAGAACCCCCTACTGCAGACACCCCCTGGCTTACCCAGATCTCCATGGGCAACAGCGAACATTTTGGTGCACTCTTTACTGTTCTCAGCTGGACATTTCAGCCTACAGTCTCATTTTCCAGCTTCATGCATATCGCTGGACATTTTGTAATCAATGGGCAAGATCACCCGTTGTAGTTGTCACAGATGACAGCACATGATACAGTTCTTACTGAATACCAGGCTTTCAGCACAAGTGTCCATCCCAGCTTCAGTTTGGGGCAACTGGGTATGCACTGCAGTACTGGTTTGAGAAGAAGAACGCATAAAGAAGAACGCATATACGTATGTATGTATGTATGTATGTATGTATGTATGTATGTATACATATATATATATATATATATATATATATATATATATTTATATACGTATATATATGAATATATATATATATATATATATATATATATATATAAAGTAAAACTGCAGGAAAGGGCACTGGGGGGCAATCTAATGTGAATTTATTTTATTTTGCATTGTATCAGTGTGACAGCAACTCCCACTGGTTGCTATGGACAATGGCACTTGGTTTGGGCACATAGTCACAAATAGGCAGAGCACATAAGTCAGTTTCGCCAGTTTTAACCCTCACAGTGGTCCTGAAGCAAAGCGCAGTCCTCTGACTCAATGAACTTTGGTTGCTAAGAGCAACGGCTGTGCAGGTTGTCGTGGGCAATATCCCGGACAAAGCCCCCAAATGTGGCACACCCCCTTCATGGCCACAGATAAATAAGGATCCTCCACCCTGCACAGTCAGGCACATCAAATTTTCACAGGCATTCCAGAGTCAGAGAACAGTCTGTGACTTTGTTTTTATTATTTGTTGACGCAAATTTGGATAGGGATGGAAGTTTATGGGAAGTCCATTGACTTCAACAACAAACTTTAGGGACAACTCTTGCTATATACAGTCTCTATATACAGCTCTACTTCTTCTTCCAGCACTCACTTGCTTGCAGAACTGGATCGCTGTGAAGTTTCCACTATGGAGTATGAATTTTATGTGCAGGGGTTCCAGACCCGGAGCCATCTAGACCCATCATGGCTGTCGCTGAAAGCGGTCAACACTGCTGTACTGCATGTCAGCCAACTCTTTCATCAGATGCTGGTCCAGTAATGTAGCCTTCCAAATTGCCCTCTCAAGTACAAAGATTATGTTAAAGTTCCAACAGTTCTGTGACAGTGGTAGTAAAGTGAATTTTCAAAATATTGCTGAGAGACAGGACATTTATGATTTGAATTGTTCTCTTCTGTCATAAAAGCTCCCTTCTGCCTCTCAGCCATCATGTACACTGAGCCAGGCATTTACGCCCCCTGATCTGTGCCACAGTGCTGTGACTCCCGTACACATGCACGGGAGTGACGTCATCGCGGCCTGGCCATTCAAGCAGCCAAAACCACAGAACCTGGAAGGAAGATGGGGCAAAGATGGAAGCACTGGGGGCCCGCTGGATCTATTACACTGCAACGCTGGAGCGTTTATTTGGCAGATAAGTCTGCCATAATATCCCATGCAAACTAGCACATTATGGCATAATCCTCCTGGGTGCCCCCCCAAAAAAAGTTATGGTGGATTTAAGCACAGCTTTAAGAGTTGTACCCAGGTTGTCTGTAATAATGAGGCTCCATTGCCATAGTGTTTGGAACCGTAAGTGAGCTCCTTGCTACTGTCTTTCATATGTTAATTGTTACTTTTGCTTTCCAAATAATTATTGTACCACCTTCCTTCATCTCTTTTGTTAAAAAAAATAGCAGTTATTTATGATACAGTGCTTAGCAAACTATATATTATCACTTAGAGTTTACATATACATTAGAATAAACAAAAAATATGCTGCAATTGGCATGATTTACAGGTGTATTTTTCAGTGTACAAAATTAAATTTTCTTTTTTTTTTTTTACTGAGGAGTCAATGTACAAAATAGTTTTTACTGGATTATTTTCATTATTTAAAATCTAGAAAAATTAGCAGAGAGTTTTTCTTGGGTAATTTTACCCATAACTGTGGAAATACAATATTTCACATAGTGGAAAAAAAGGTGAGACATTTCATAAATGGCTCCAGTGTATTTATCAATTAGTAAATTATATCTAATTATCATTTGCCAATTTTTCAACAAAGAAATATTTGTTATAGTATGTATAAAACGTTACAGCTAAAAACAGACCCTGTGACACAAAATCGCTAAATCACTCCATAAATGTGTAATGTGTCACAAAACTAGAGACGGGTGCAACCAATGTCACATGAACAATCCCATCGCCAGGAGCACCTTGCAAGCCACAGGAATGTGAAGAGTAGGGCAAAATTTAGATTTTTTATTACCCAAAAATATTAACAAAAACTTGTAGGTTTCAGTAGAATGTTACAATTTAAGCAAAATACATTTAACAGTCAACAGGGAAGGTTAAAGAAAGGCCCACCCGCCAAGAGGCCATATATTTGCGTACTGTTGACATGAAGAGGTTAAGGGTGCAATGACCACAAAAAGAGAACACAGAAATACACACGCATAGATATATATATTTGGAATATAAAATGTAATCAACAAAATAAATTAATGTTTTTAAACTATCCCATTCACAAATGCTGTATGGAGGACACAACATTTAAAAATTCCATTTTAATCAAAATTACATTTAAAAATGTAAATGTTAAAAACACTTTTATTTTAAATTCATGTCTATTTTAAAGTTTCAATAAAACATTTAGGAATTAAATTGTTTAAAAACAAAGGAATTTTTTTTTAAATGAAATATTATGAATTTATATATCAAATCCAAGCACACAATCACATGATAAAAATGCAGGGTGGAAATAGGGATGCTATTGTATATCAATGGAAATTTTGAGCTTTAATCCTCCTTTGCAGTGCTATGAATGTATGGTGAATGTGCATGACAAAGCAGGATTGAGCATGGTGGGGCTACATAATAATCATTGACAAGTCCCAGACAAAATCAATGATTTGCTCTTTCAAAATTGTGCACATTTAAAAGCACTGGCCATATTTTGAAATAATCAACTACAATTTATAGAAATACATTTTTACAACACCTCATATTTATCTCAATATCTCCCAGTTACTAATAACCTAATTTATAAATTAATACTCAGATGAATGTAAATATGTATATTCTCCTCCCATAAATGTATTATATGGAATTAAAGTTGGACTTGGGTATTAACCACCCTCCTTCCCTTTCCTACCCAAATAATCTCTCTCTCTCTCTTTTGAACAATCCTATAAGCCCCTTGTACTTACCTAAACATGCAGCCATGTAGTATACTTGGTCCCATGTCTTCTATCTTCTTTACTGCAGAGAAGTAGGGTCTGTCTATCCAACAGCAGGGTCTTCTCAGGCGCCAGAAAATGTATAGCGTGATAATATCAAAAAGAGGCAACTGCCGGTTGGTGTGGATCTTCAGTTGGCACAACTGGAAGAAGTGTGGGACACAGACTGAGAAGTATAAAAGAGCTCCAGAAGTTTTTTTTTTTAAGCTGATGAACGGGTTTTAGGTAGTGTTATCTTTGCCCAGAGATGGATATTAATACATATTTTTAATATGGTGCCTTAATACAATTGTCTGATGAAATTTTTTAAAAAAAGAAGCTTGCTTGGTCCTTCAACCATGGTGTCATGAGAAACTGTACTTGCCAACAAACAAACTAGGATGTCCACACAGCTTCCTTTTTGTACATTTTTATATTCTTTTTATAACTTCCTTGACTCAGAAGTCTATTACAGTAAATTCAATTGCCTATTGGCCATTACATTTAAAATACAATCTGAAAAAATGACTGGTCAGAGGTAGCTATTATCAGCCTTTGTGCCTATTTATTTGTTTTAAATCATAAATTGTGTTTATTAGGCTTTAACAATCGATCATAGCAAATACAACCGAAATACACATCAGCAGTGAGGTTGCAAGTTACTCATGAAACTATACAAGGCATATTACATCAATCACTCTTAAAGCACAATCCCATATAGTATGCATATCTACAAAACATGCAAAAAGATTAGGTAGCTCTTGCTATAAAGGGTAAAAAAGAAAAGAAATAAAAGGGGGGGGGGGTCTTAGAAGGAAATTCCTCTCTATACCTAGGGGATTAACTGAAGTGAGAGTTAGCCTAGGATCCTATCCAGCACCAGATCCACAGGGACGAGGCAGGGCAATGCCAACCAGTCTCCCAATATCCTGTCAAAGTTGCTTGGGCACCCTCTATGCTGGAAGATCATTTTTTTCAAGTCTGAGCACATAGCCTATACTAAGTACACATTCTTTGTGGGCGGGGGCTTTGTCAGATTTTCACTGTTGAAGGAAATGTCTAGGGACCTGAAGTAAGGTTCTGTTAACCACCACTTTATGGAATTTCATTAGCAGAAGATCATCTAAGATACCTAGAACACTCCTGGTGGGGTCAAGAGGGACTGTAACGTGAAACACTGAATTAATGGTATCAATTACTGCCGCTCAGTAACGGTGCTATTTGGGGCATCGCCATAAAAAAATGGATAAGGTCCACAGCCATAGTGGTACATTTAGCACAGAGAGGGGTTTGTAGGATACCCACGTGCTGCAATTTTAGAGGCATGTAATGAACTCAAACCATAATATACAGTTGTGAGAGCCTCTGAGCAGTGTTAAGGGAGCCATGCAAGACTAGAGCGTTGTTCCAAAGCTTGTCCTCCACTCCAACGGGTCCACATCCTGCTCCCATTTTTATTTGGCATTACATGGGTAGCCCTCTGTGCAAGAAGGTAGCAGTTGGATATAAAACCTTTTGTGTCCAGCACAAAGTGAACATACAGAAACACAGGTGTAGGAGATAGAGACATGTCAGTGGCTAAGCCCTGAGCGTGAATAGCATGCCTGAGCTGGAGTTAGTAAAATTGCATCATGGAACGGAGGTGGAAATTTGCCATTTTGAAAGACCTGCTGCAAGTGGGTGATACCCCAACATTTCCCCATCCCCGCCCAAGGCAGCCTCACCAGTTCTTCATACATAGAGTTATGCCAGAGTGGACCATATTGGGTAAAGTCTGCAATACCCTGCAAAGAACGCACCTTCAACCAGATTTTTTGAATCAGAGAGTACGTGGGATAAAGCCTATTTGAGGAGTTAAAACAGGAGGATTCTAATCCACCAGGTATGTCCTGAGTCTTCATGTGATATCTCATAATGGAGTGTGCAGAGGGGAGCAGTGACCTTGTGGTATTAGGTCTACCCCAGAAGGCCCCAATAAGATGTTGCATGCCAGGTAATATAACCATGGGTTAGGCAATACAAGTTCACTTGATAAAAGGCTCTACTTGGAATTTTTACTTTTCCCACCACTACTCTGCTTCAACATCCAAAACATCCTGTGCAAGTTTTACTTTCAAAAAGACTAACCTTGCTCCTCTAAACCCAACTTGACAGCACTTATACTTGCACTGTGGAAATGTTATATATTCCCTATACCTGGTTCTACCTGGAAATCTGTGTGGAAATGGGGAGGGGGTGTGGAATGCAAGTAGAATCTCCTTGTGGTGCTTCTATTATCCCTACTTCAGGCGAAGGATGGACTTAGGCAAGTTACCCTATCGAAGGTCAGCCAAATGCTAATTAATGCAAACTGTAATCTTTGATGTCCATCTTAATGCTTTTAACTGTGCAGATATGGATGGTGGTGGAATCGGAAGGGGCTAGTGCCCCTCCGGTCGGCGGCTTCAAAGTGGGGGGGGGGACAGGCACAGTGGGCGATGGCTCCTGGACCATATATGATGGATTTGGGATGTGGCCGGTGCTGGGGCCCGGTTTTGGCAGGGCCCTCTTCCCCCCATAAGATGTTCTATTATCATTATGTTGTATGTTAACAATGAAAACTGTACATAATCCTTCTACCCTGAAGTTCTTGTATATCATTGTTGAATATTTCCCTGGTTGGGTACCACTAAGTAATTGACAAAAAGCATTTTTTTTAATGAAATGGGTCATTTTGGATCTCTCCCAGGGTCTTTATTGTTGTTTGGGACCCCAGCATTGAGATTCCATGCACAAAGTGTGACAGGCCGGGTTTTGCCTTATAGCTTAGATACTTATGGCAATAATGTACAAGGCCTTCATCTGTGCTCATGAAAAACCTTCCACAGGGTGAAGGATGAAGAAATACTGTATCTACACTCTTCCCTAACAGTACAGAGGCTATCAGTCACCCAAGCACCAGTCCATGCACTCTGGCTCCAATTAATCAGTCTAGGGAATGTCATTTTGTAATATTTTGCTGGAGGAACCTAAACAGGAGAGGGCATGGGATACTCCAAAACACACGTAGCGATTGAAGGAAAATCTTCTGCTTTAGTCATTGTAGGTGTTAAACAGTCTAATGCTTCACAGCTGGCGATCATGAGGCTAGACTCTTTGGCATCTGGTTACCTTGCCCTGATACGCAACAGCTAGTACCAAGTGCAATCTCCAAAACACTACACAGAGATCAGTGTAGATGTGTCTATGCTCATAAGTCCTAGGACAGCTGCCTCTTTCCAGCCTCCTCAGGACACGGTCCAGTGAGTGAGATGGTCCTGATCCAAACCAGATCCCTTGGCGAGGTTCTGCAATCAGCTTCCAGGAACGTCCAAGCCCTCAGCCCTGACATTGCTGAGGCCTTTTTTTATCACCATTCCAACCCCCTCAAGGCACTCCCATATCCTAAGGGAACTAAAAGCTCAAATGGGAACTAAAATGTAACACCACTGCTAAGAGGCCCAGATACAGCTTTATTCCAATAAAAGTCAGGGGTACAATCCAAAGCATAGCCAACATGTTTTGAGGGTCCAAAAATGCCCCCTTCATCAGGGCTTGATTGAAAACAATGTAAAAGGGCTGCACCTTTAAAGGTCTTACATAATAGACCTTACAGTGAAGTTACTGGCCTAAGATGATACACATAGATGAAACAAATCCTCCTACAAAAGTTGTACCTGTAATCAAAGGCTTTTTCTCAGCTCCAAAGGGCAGCTGAGGCTGCCAATCACCTGCTCTGTGCTAAAGGGGGGGGGGGGGGGGCAAGGCCCTCCTTAGATTGTCAGGTGTCAACATAACCTTTTATAAGTGACTCCTGCAGATGACAGAGGAAGGAGACAGCAGAGAAAAATGACATTAGGTGTTTTGGATTGCGATAAGTACACATTATGGAAGGAGATGATTTTTTCATTTTTTTTTCCCCACAGGTTTATAACCACTTTCATGTTATATCTTCCAGTGTGAAGATATTAAGACATGGATGAGCGAGTTTGGGGTGGAAGAACTTGAGAAGCCTGCACGGAGTACTGACCTCAACCCGATAGAACACCTTTGGGATTAATTAGAGTTGAGACTGTGAACCAGGACTTCTCTCCAACATCAGTACCTGACCATACAAATATGCTTCTGCAAGAATGGTCAAACATTCCCATAGACACACTCCTAAAAGCTGTTATAGCTGCAAAGAGTGGGCCAACTCAATATTGAGCCCTACAGACTAAGAATAGAGTGCCATTAAAGCTCATGTGCGTGTAAAGGCAGGCGTCCCAATGCTTTTGATAATATAGTGTATTTTTTTAATCTACTGATGGTTTTACATGCAGCTTTCACTAAAGTTGACCTATGTTTATAGATTTTTTTTTTTTTTTTTTTTACCATATACTTATTTGGATTGACATGCATTTGACTGATTTACTTTAAAGCGTGATACCTCTTAATGGGTTGCCATAAAATAAGGGGGTTTCTCTTTTAATGTTTCATTGTACAAGTGGAGTGCATTAGATTTTACCCGATCAAATCATTTTATGTGATCCACCAGAGAATCCATAAAATGGTATCATATCAGCTCTCAATTTTCCTAGCTCCAGGCTAAACATGTTTAGCATAGCTACAGCAGTGCTGCTCCTAGCTCTTGACTGCCATGCATTACTATTTATGATTTCCAGGCCGCGTCTTTAAAATCGGTGTGCCAAGGATATGAAATCGTGACACTGCATGTTACATACACACTTTTAAGGTGCAGCAAAAAGTTTTTGGAAATTGTTATGATCAGATCCTGAAGTGGTCAGTAAAAAATTGACTGCAAGGAGGAACCATGGGAGATGGTGAGTTATCAGTGGGCTTTTTTGCATCTTAACAAGTTCTGGACAGGAAGATTTTCCCCCTTAACCACTTTAAGACCAGAAGGATTTGCCCCCTTAATGACCAGGCCCTATTTTGCGATACGGCACTGCGTTACTTTAACGGACATTTGCACGGTCATGCGACGCTGTACCCAAATAAAATTTATGTCCTTTTTTTCCCACAAATATAGCTTTCTTTTGGTGATATTTGATAACCTGTGCTTTATTTTATTTTTTGCGCTATAAACAAAAAAAAAATAGCGACAATTTTGAAAAAGAAAAAAAAAAATATTTTTTACTTTCTGCTATAAAACATTCCCAATAATAAAAATTAAAAAATCGAATTTTTTCATCATTTTAGGCCAATTTGTATCCTGCTACAAATATTTGGTAAAAAAAAAAAAACAAAAAAATCCCAATAAGTGTATATTGATTGGTTTGCGCAAAAGTTATCGCTTCTACAATATAGTGGAAAGATTTATTTCATTTTTATTTATTTATTTACTAGTGATGGCGGCGATAAGCGATTTTTAGCGGGACTGCGACATTGCGTTGGACAGATCGGACCCCTAACTAAAACTTTTGACATTTTTTGGGGGGACCAGTGACATTACTACAGTAATAAACAAGTGAAAGAAAAGGCCAATGCGCTACCAATGGGATATAAGATGAAGGTGGATGTGTGAATGTTAATATATATAGATGAAACACCGAGATAAGCAGCCAATTTAGTAGTGTCACCATGTACTTAGTATAATGGATAAAAGAAGAATTGGCGCTAAATTTCTCAATGGTCAGAACGACAATATCAATAAAATAATATCAAATGTAAAATATTAACGCTGATATCTCAATGAGTGAAGATTCAATATAATAAATAAATGAAAATTCAATGTGTTGGAAATAATATAAATACCAAAATGAATAATAAATGTGTGGAAAATATCCCAAGGTAAACAACGAGTGGCAGAGAATCAGCTGGTATGCATAAAGTGAACAAATTCTTAAAACTTCATCATATCACATAGAACAATATTCTAAATATTGTGTAAAATAGCATCAAATGAATAAAAGACTTGATAAATGTGCAAATATCACAAAAAAGTGCTGATAATATAATGACATAAAAATAAATAGATGAATAGATACATAATGGAATTAATGCATACATAATGCAAAAGGCAGTAAGGTGCTTAGGTGCATAATACAGTTTATAAAAATAATGCACTAGGATAAAGGTGAGTGAATTAATAAGATAATAAGTCCATGTGCAAAAAAAGGTGCTGCAAGCAATTTGCTTAAAAAGAAAAAAATGTGACTCTTGTGATTCTTCTTCAATAATCAAGTGACTCTTGTGATTCTCCAATGTAGTTGGTGGAAACAATGTGTTACCAAAGTGAGCTGATCCTTAACCAAGTGTTATGGCCGCTCACCTCCATTAACACTCATATGAGTGTTTTAGTGATAAGTAGGGATGATCAAACTTTTGAAAAGTTTGGTTTGACCAGAACACCCGAACTTCCCGAAAGTTCGGGTCCGGATTCCAGAACCCCATTGAAATCAATGGGACCCGAACTTCGGTAATCAAAAAACACAATTTTGAAGCACTAAAACCCAATAAATGCCCCTAAAAAGTGCCTAGGGTTCTGGGTCATGCCCCAGGGACTATTAATCACACAAAAAAAAAGTTCTTAAAAATTGTCGTTTTTGATAGAGAGCCAATTATTGAAAAAATTATTGAAAAAAAAATGAGATTTCTTTGGATTTAGTGTCTGTGGGGTCTAAAAAGTGTACCTGTGAAGTTTCAGCTCTGTAGCATGTCCAGAACCAGAAAAATAAGATCATTTGTCTTAGAATTGCAGTAGAGCAGGGATATGGCTCCGCTATTTTCACACCTGGGCGTTTTTTGGGCATTTTTTGGGCGTCTTTGGAGGCAGGCATAACATCTGAACTTCTGTATAGGGGTATATATACACAGACACATATATGTATATATATATATATATATATACACATACACACATATTGACAGGGATGGAGACACTGTGCAGTGCTCGCCAGTTCTCATATAAAGTCCCAAATTGCCCATTTCTTGTATCGTACTAGGGATGGAGACGCTTGCTTTACAGGCGGGTGTCTCACTCAAAGTCCCCATTTGCCTATGGCATCTTTACTAAAGGGATGGGGGTGTGTGTCTCCCAGCTGATCACATTTAGTTTGCACCCCATGGCTTTTTTTGTGCAGCCATGCGTTTTTCGTTGCCAGTCGTGGATTGGAGCAGGTGGGGGAGGATTGGGCGGTCTCCAATCCCATCTGTTTCCAATCCACCTATTAGCAAGCATGTACTTCCCTTTGTGAAGACACTTATACACTCAGGTTGAGCAGTGTTATTTAGTGTTAGGTTCTGCAAGAACGCAGGATGCCTTGTCGCTGGCCTTGCAGCTTCCGCATGCATTTGCAAATATGTGTTAACTAAACTCCTGCTTTTAACTTATTTGTTAGACAGGTTTATTTTGGTTTGTTAGCAGACTGGTGGGTAAGTATTTCAAACTAGGGATCGGCTGTTTTTCACACACCCTCATTTATCCCATCTTGTTTTACATATATGTGTGTGTGTGTATATATACCCCTACGCAGAAGTTCAGATGTTATGCCTGCCTCCAAAGACGTCCACAAAAAAGCCCAATAAACGCCTGCAACAAAAACGGCCAGGTGTGAAAGTAGCGGAGCCCTATCCCTGCTCTACTGCAATTCTAAGACAAATTATCTTTTTTCTATGGCGGTCACCCTGACATGGAAGAGTTTGGTCACCCTGCCATAGCAGTCAGAGTCAGTTTACACTACACTACACTACACTACACTACACTACACTACACTACACTACACTACACTACACTACACTACACTACACTACACTACACTACACTACACTACACTACACTACACTACACTACACTACACTACACTACACTACCCACTTAAGCCCCGGAGGATTTGGCTGCTAAAGGACCAGGGTTTTTTTTGCGATTTTTTACTGCGTGACTTTAACGGACAATTGCGCGGTCGTGCGACGCTGTACCTAAACGAATTTGACGTCCTTTTTTTCCCACAGACAGAGCTTTCTTTTGGTGGTATTTGATCACCTGTGCGATTTTTTGATCACGCGCTATAAACAAAAAAAGAGCGTAAATTTTGCAAAAATAACAATATTTTTCACATTTTTTTATATGAAATTCCCCCAAAAAAAAAGTAAAAATCAAAATTTTTTAACATTTTTCGGCCAATTTGTTTTATGCTACCTATGTTTGGTAAAAAAAATCGCAAAAAGCGTATTTTGATTGGTTTGCGCAAAAGTTATCGCGTTTACTAACAAAGAGAAAGATTTTTGTCATTTTTGGTGTTTTTTTTTTTAACGCGTAATGGCGGCGATCTGCGATTTTTTTTTCGGTACTGCGACATTGCGGCGGACAGATCGGACCCTTGACTGACATTTTTGACACTTTTGGGGTTACCAGTGACATTACTGCAGTAATCAGTGCTATACATATGCACTGTTACTGCAAAAATGACACTGGCAGGGAAGGGGTTAACTTTATTGGACAGGGAGGGGTTAAGTGTGTCCTAGGGGCGTGCTTTCTACTGTGTAGGGACATTCCTATTGGTGTAAAAGCAAAGATCAACTGTTCTACATAGTAGAACGGACAGATCTTTACTTTTACACAGGGAGAACTGACAGGCAGCTTGTTTACACAAGCTGCTCTGTCTTTCTCCCTTCACAGGAGCGATCGCAGTGTGACTGGCGGACATCGAGTCCGCCGGTCACACGCACTGACTTGCCTGTGAACGAGCCGCGGCGGGCGCGCGCCTCGGCGGGCGCGCGCCCGCCCGCGATAGGCTCGCAAGTCAGTGACAGGCGAGTGACGTACCGATACGTCACTCTGCCTGGCCGGGGCTGACCGCCGCAGTATATAGTCGTGCGGCGGTCGGCAACCGGCTACACTACACTACACTACACTACACTACACTACACTACAGTCACCCTGACACTCAACACTTTCCCTACAAAAAATAGATTATTAAATCTAACTATAGTGGAAAATAGTACCCTAACTACACTAGATATCCCTTTCCTCACAATAATAATTGCTAAATGACACTTTTGAAGCAGGAGTAACAGAACTGCTTCCACTCTCTTCCACAGCCCCTGTATTAAAGTGCTAGAGATTTGGCGGGGCTATGTTATATACTGGGGGGGCGTATTCACTACTGATTGGCCTCTGGACCCTCTAGTCACTCCAATCACATTCCTAGCATCCTCCTGCCCCCTCAATTGGCTTTTACTGATGGTTCTGGTCCAATCACAGGCTTTTAAAGCCCAGTTCCTGGCCCATTGCATTTTGGTCGGTTCTGGTTGCCGAATTCCGAACTTTTTCCGCAAAAAAGTTCGGAATCCGGGCGAATTTCGAACAGTCAATGTTCGGGTCGAACCGATGGTTGACTCGAACCGTTCGATCATCCCTAGTGATAAGTATCACCAGATTGGAGCACTAGGTCTTCCTCTACAGCTGGGGCTTTCCTGGGATTCATGGGGGGGGGCCCTCTCTCCTTGGGGATGCACTACCAGTAGTGTGATACTGAGCCGCCTCTTTGGGGGTAGTAATAATACCGTACTCCGCTCCGCTGTACAGCGCGATAAGTTCCACGGACGGAGCCCTCAGTGTAGCCGGTGTGTGGAGCTATCACCCTGCCGTGTCCCCTGTCTGGAGCCTCACACCAATCCCTGGATGAGCGAGAGCTATAGGAGGAGTACCCAATATTATTTCTACCCCCAAAGAGGCAGCTCAGTACCACACTACTGATAGTGCATCCCCAAGGAGAGAGGGACCCCCCCCCCCCCATGGATCCCAGGAAAGCCCCAGCTGTGGAGGAAGACCTAGTGCTCCAATCTGGTTATACTTATCACTAAAACGCTCATATGAGTGTTAAAGGAGGCGAGCGACCATTACACTTGGTTAAGGATTAGCTCACTTTGGTAACACATTGTTTCCACCAACTACATTGGAGAATCACAGGAGTCACTTGATTATTGAAGAAGAATCACAAGAGTCCCTAAGCACCTTACTGCCTTTTGCATTACAGTATGTAGGCATTAATTCCATTATTTATCTATTCATCTATTTATTTTTATGTCATTATATTATCAGCACTTTTTGTGATATTTGCACATTTATTAAGTCTTTTATTCATTTGATGCTATTTTACACAATATTTAGAATATTGTTCTATGTGATATGATGAAGCTTGAAGAATTTGTTCACTTAATGCATACCAGCTGATTCTCTGCCACTCGTTGTTTACCTTGGGATATTTTCCACACATTTATTATTCATTTTGGTATTTATATTATTTCCAACACATTGAATTTTCATTTATTTATTATATTGAATCTTCACTCATTGAGATATCAGCTTAAATATTTTACATTTGATATTATTTTATTGATATTGTAATTCTGACCATTGAGAAATTTAGCGCAGATTCTTCTTTTATCCATTACTACAGTAATCAGTGCTAAAAATATGCACTGTTACTGTAATAATGACACTGGAAGGGAAGGGGCTAACACCAGGGGCGATCAAAGGGTTAAATGTGTCCCTATGTGATGCTTTCTAACTGTGTGGGGGATGGGCTTGCTGAATGAACACTGAGACCTGTGTTCCTAAATAAGAGGAGCACAGGATCCCTGTGTTCATTACTGACAGAACAGCGGTCTGCTGTGTTTACAATGGCAGATCACCGTTCTGTCTTCGCGGGGAGCAATCGCAGGTGCCCGCCGGACATTGCGACTGCCGGACCCTCTGATTGGCTCCCCTTGTGGCCAATCGGCGCATGTACGCACCCCAGGCGGCGCGTACGCCTCCACTAGTGGTCCAGTGAAACAACATACAGGTACATCATTTTGTGGGACAGAGCTGACCTGCTGCCGTATAAGTACGGCGGCTGGTCAGCAAGCGGTTAAGGTGTGTGTAAACCCTGCAATAAAGTACTGTGTTTTGTTATATCTCTTTGCAAATGCAAAAAAAATATACAGTGCCTTGCGAAAGTATTCGGCCCCCTTGAACTTTGCGACCTTTTGCCACATTTCAGGCTTCAAACATAAAGATATAAAACTGTAATTTTTTGTGAAGAATCAACAACAAGTGGGACACAATCATGAAGTGGAACAAAATTTATTGGATATTTCAAACTTTTTTAACAAATAAAAAAACTGAAAAATTGGGCGTGCAAAATTATTCAGGCCCCTTAAGTTAATACTTTGTAGCGCCACCTTTTGCTGCGATTACAGCTGTAAGTCGCTTGGGGTATGTCTCTATCAGTTTTGCGCATCGAGAGACTGAAATTTTTGCCCATTCCTCCTTGCAAAACAGCTCGAGCTCAGTGAGGTTGGATGGAGAGCGTTTGTGAACAGCAGTTTTCAGTTATTTTCACAGATTCTCGATTGGATTCAGGTCTGGACTTTGACTTGGCCATTCTAACACCTGGATATGTTTATTTGTGAACCATTCCATTGTAGATTTTGCTTTATGTTTTGGATCATTGTCTTGTTGGAAGACAAATCTCCGTCCCAGTCTCAGGTCTTTTGCAGACTCCATCAGGTTTTCTTCCAGAATGGTCCTGTATTTGGCTCCATCCATCTTCCCATCAATTTTAACCATCTTCCCTGTCCCTGCTGAAGAAAAGCAGGCCCAAACCATGATGCTGCCACCACCATGTTTGACAGTGGGGATGGTGTGTTCAGGGTGATGAGCTGCGTAGCTTTTACGCCAAACATAACGTTTTGCATTGTTGCCAAAAAGTTTGATTTTGGTTTCATCTGACCAGAGCACCTTCTTCCACATGTTTGGTGTGTCTCCCAGGTGGCTTGTGGCAAACTTTAAATGACACTTTTTATGGATATCTTTAAGAAATGGCTTTCTTCTTGCCACTCTTCCATAAAGGCCAGATTTGTGCAGTATACGACTGATTGTTGTCCTATGGACAGAGTCTCCCACCTCAGCTGTAGATCTCTGCAGTTCATCCAGAGTGATCATGGGCCTCTTGGCTGCATCTCTGATCAGTCTTCTCCTTGTATGAGCTGAAAGTTTAGAGGGACGGCCAGGTCTTCGTAGATTTGCAGTGGTCTGATACTCCTTCCATTTCAATATTATCGCTTGCACAGTGCTCCTTGGGATGTTTAAAGCTTGGGAAATCTTTTTGTATCCAAATCCAGCTTTAAACTTCTCCACAACAGTATCTCGGACCTGCCTGGTGTGTTCATTGTTCTTCATGATGCTCTCTGTGCTTTAAACGGACCTCTGAGACTATCACAGTGCAGGTGCATTTATACAGAGACTTGATTACACACAGGTGGATTCTATTTATCATCATTAGTCATTTACGTCAACATTGGATCATTCAGAAATCTTCACTGAACTTCTGGAGATAGTTTGCTGCACTGAAAGTAAAGGGGCTGAATAATTTTGCACGCTCAATTTTTCAGTTTTTTATTTGTTAACAAAGTTTGAAATATTCAATCAATTCCGTTCCACTTCATGATTGTGTCCCACTTGTTGTTGATTCTTCACAAAAAATTACAGTTTTATATCTTTACGTTTGAAGCTTGAAATGTGGCAAAAGGTCGCAAAGTTCAAGGGGGCTGAATACTTTTGCAAGGCACTGTATATGTTGATCCTGCTAGAAATCCAAGGCTGTCCTGTGCACTCTGCAGTCTTTTATCAAATGTTATTGGCCCAATCTGAGTTCTCCTTTGGCATTATATCTAGTCTTTAGTCACAGCTAGTCGCGGCCATCGTGCACCCCCGAAATCTCATGCACAAAATCACGTATGTACATGATTTTGTGCAGCTGAGCCGCACTGCCGCAGTATATATGCAGTGGGCAGTCCGGAACTGGTTAATTTATGACACCTAAAGCTGGCATCTTTGCCTAATATGCCAGAAAGAGACCTCAGAATCGTCGCTGTCATCACTTTCTGTACCTGATGAGGAATTTTCTCACGAATCGCTATCGCTCAGTTCTTCAAGTAACTCTGTTTCGCTGTTTTCCAGCTTGTCTAAAAGTGCTTTTGCGCAAAAAGAATGCTTTTTGGACGCCATGGTCATTCTCAATTTTCCAGGCACAAAGAACTGGAAAAGCACAGGCAGGGCACTGGAAAAGTCACCAGGTGAAATCCTGTGGTGAAATGGCATGGTACAGTGTAATCCATTAGGATCACAACTTTTTAATGTCATTTAGTGTTTTTACATTTTTGAAATTGCCGCCAGTTCCACCCCCCTGCATTGCAACGATCACTGGGAACTGAACTGGAAGACAGGTGCCCACATTGGCCAATCACTCAGGGGAGAGAGAGTGTAAAGATGGCTGCAGGACGGCGGGGAGGACGGCGAGGAGGAGGACGGCGGGGGATCGCAGGGAAGGTGAGTGTGATTCTCGGGGTTACCGCTTTTGGTACTGAAAATTAACCCCAAGCCACACTTGGGAATACTGCTAGGGAGGTTAAAGTGATTGTAACGTCTCATTTTGTTTTTTTTCCTCTATTAAAATAACAAACATATTATGCTTACCTCCTCTGTGCAGTGACTTTGCACAGAGCAGCCCCAATCCTCTTCTTCTCGGGTCCCTGGCTGGAGCCCCTGGCACCTCCATCCTGTTGAGTGCCCCCACAATAAGCAGCTTGCTATGGGGGCACCCGAGCCGAGCTTCAGCTCTGTGTATCCATTCAGACATGGAGCTAAGGTTCGGCCCTGCTCCCTCTCTCCTGATTGGCTGACTGATCTGGCAAGGGGCGGAGAAGGCTGAGAGCAGAGGGCAGTGTCAAGGAGTTTGGTCCCAGGGGTTTCAGAGTAGCGCTATGGGTTTTGGGACCGCACTGTGTGAAACAGCACTTATGCCACATCACCAAATGCTTTTTGCACCACACCTCATGGGCTCTGCCTTTTGTCACCTGAACTAGCACCTTTTTTTCATACTTAATTTTTTTTCTCTTCATGGTTGTCACCCTGCACTTATATTTGTGCTTTCCTTTTTACTCAGACTGGAGGGTGTGGGTCTTTAAGCCTACCTTGAATCTAGGGGGGAGAATGGATGGCCATTGGATTCTGTGACAGTCCGGGGTCAGGCTTGGAGACCAGTAGCTATAGCAGTAGAGAGGCTTCCACCATCAAGTGGATAGAGGGGGAGCTCAGGTAAGTATTAGGCCTCATGCACACAGGGCATTTAGTAAAAAAAGCTGCAAAGCCAATTATGATGCCAGGAAAAAGCAGCTGTAAAAACGTGCTTTTAAAAGCGTTTTGTATTGGCGTTATTGCAAATTTTAGTCACGTTTATCAGCGTTAGCGTTTAGCAGCCTTTCTCTGCCCTCTTCTATTTTCAAACCTCAAATCCAACTACTACAGCTTAAAAACATTTGACATGGCCTAACACTGTTTGCGGCGTTATTCAGCCTTTAGCAGCCTTTAGCAGCACCAGGCGCTGCTTTAGAACGCACTGGTCCTGGGGTTTTTTCTCAGCTTAAAAATGCCTATGCCACTTACAGCTCCTAAAAGCATGTGTGTGCATGAGGCCTTAGAAAAACATGGAGGGGCGTTTTTAAGTTGCAAAAAAAAAAGAAAAACGCCTGACGCTCCTAAAAGCAGCTATAAAAACGCAGTGTGTGCATGAGGCTTTGGGGTGGGGGTGGTGGGGTGAATGCTGCTGCACACAGAAGGATTTTTATCTTAAATCATAGAATGCATTAAGATAAAAAACCTTCTACCTTTAGGCCTCATGCACACTAGATGTTTTTTTAGAAATGCCAGTAGAAAGCTGTGGCTGTAGAAGGAGTTTTTCATATTTTTTGCAGTAGCGTTCTTTAGCTTTTTTCAGCTATAATGTTTTTTTATCTTTTTTAGCAAAACCATACTCCCACAAAAGCTTACGGCTCAAAAATGCTGATAAACACTAAATAGCCGCGCTTTTCAGCGTTTTTTGTCGTTTTTCAGCGTTTTTAAGCTTTTACCAGAGTTAGAGCATTTTTACAGCTGAAAAACTCCTCTCAAAACCCACTAGTTCTGATTTTTTTTTTCCAGCCAGAAAACGCCCCTGCCAAAAAATGATGCCATGCTGGGGAGTTTACTGGCTGCAGAAAAAAACATCTGACGCCAAAAGCAGACGCTGTAAAAACGCCCAGTGTGCATGAGGCCTTACAATCACTTTACATAGTGATATGTAAGAGAACATATAGCAGAACTAAACCCTCCTATATATATTTTATATATATTTTAGCCAAGGTAGCTGCCATCTTGGCCTGTGATCTTCTACTGCCATGGTGCTGCACATGTGATCAGTTATGACACCAGCCATTTGATGGTATGGCAGTTTGGTTGAGAGCACAACTAATGTGACAGTTACATTCCAGGAATTTAACTGTTTTTTCAAACTGTTAAATGGATTGTTTTAGTTCCAATTCAACTTAAAGCGGAGTTCCACCCAAAAGTGGAACTTCCGCTTTAGGGAGTCCTGACCCCCCGACATGCCACATTTGGCATGTCATTTTTTGGGGGGGCGGGTACCTAGTTTTGACAGGTACCCGCTCCCACTTCCGCTCGGAGCGCCGCGGCGCCCTGAGCGGAAGTTCTCCTCTCCCCCTCCCTCCCTGCAATCTTCTGGGACACGTCAGAGGTCCCAGAAGATTGCCGGCCAATCACGGCGCGCAGTGCGACTCGCGCATGCGCAGTGGGTACCCGGCTGTGAAGCCGCAAACTGTAACAGCCGGGTGCCCACAGCAGTGATGCCGGCGCCGAGGGAGAGGATCGAGGCTTCCGGCGGCCGCATCGCTGGACCGTTGGACAGGTGAGTAAATGGCTGGAACTCCGCTTTAAGTGGGGTACTAACTATAAGAAAATCGGGCGAACGATCGTCCGATCTTCCTCGTTGTCTCACAGCAAATCAGAACCAATGAAGGAAAATTTGTACAAAAATTCTCGTACGACAAAAGCTTTTTTTTGCTGTCGTTTATTGTTTCTGATCATGCGCAGTCTTTAGTTTCTGATTTTTCTTGTATGAAAATCGTACGAAAACAGAACACATTGAAAGAAAATTGTTCGTTCTGTTCCCGTACGAGAAACATTTTGGAGTTTATCCCTTTGGTCATTTTCGTTCAGAAAGTCAGAATCGGCTGTAGGAAATTGTGTACACACCATACAAAAATAGTACGAAAGTTCCTCGGACTAAGGCCCCTTTTTTTGGACCGCAAAATCGCATGACAAGTCGTTTTCCATTATTTTCAATGAGCCCCATTCATATCAGTGCGTTTTGAAGTTGCCAACTTCAAAGTAGTTCCTGCACTACTTTGCCACGATTTGATTGCGTTTTGAGCCGTAGCCATAGCCATTGCTTTCAAAATCGCGTCAAAGTCGCGGCAAAGTCGCGTCAAAATCGCGTCGCAAAATCGCGGTAAAATCACGTCGCATAAGTGTGAAAGGGGCCTAAAATGTTCACCTGATTTTCTTCTAGTGTGTATGAGCTTTAATAATCAAAGGGCCTAACACCGCGCCCTACGTCGGGCAGAAGAGATTGGCTGTTAAGGGACGTTTAATATAGTCATCCAGATTTTATCTATAATTCAAGTCCCCAAACAGTCATTCTCTTAAGCGCCACTGAAGGGGGTGGAGTAAGGCCCCAGAAAAAAAAGGGATATTAAAGTGGTATTAAAGCTTCTTTTTTTTTTTTTTAACAAATATGTTATACTTATCTGCTCTGTGCAGTGGTTTTGCACAGAGCAGATTGATTCTCTTCTTTTCGGGTCCCCTCGCTAGTGCTCCTGACTCCTCCACCCTGAGCAGTGCCCCCAGAAAAAGCTGCTTTCCCTAGGGGCACCGCTGCATACTCGCTTCCGAGCTGCTGCTCTATGCGACCATAAGACATATAGAGCTGCTGCTCATCCCTCCCTCCCCCACTTTCTTCTCATTGGCTCACTGGCTGTGATTGACAGCAGTGGGAGCCAATGGGCTCCCGCTGCTTTCTTAGCCAATTACGAGAGAGAGTCCTGGGACAGCTGAGGCTATCGTGAACATCGCTGGATTGAAAGGGGCTCAAATAAGGATTGGTGGGGCTGGGAGGGGGGATGGTGCTGCACACAGAAGGTTTTCTATCTTCATGCATAGGATGTTCCTTTAGAACCACTTTAAGTTTACTATATGATTGGAATAAACCCCCTGTTTGAATTTCAACATCTTTCTCTCTAATTTAATGCACAATTTAACATCCACCTAGGTTTTGAGCCTAATGAAATTCACTATCTCAAAGAACCTACACAAAGAAGCAGCAAGAAGTAAAGTCATTTTATACAGTCAGGGATTGATAAACCCAGTAAGACACAGGATCAGGGAAGCAAGTACCAGGAAAAGGCAAGAGAAAAAAAATGGTTATTTGTTAAAAGCAAATAAGCTGTTCAATTTGTAAAATCATTTTCAATTGGCAAGGGAATTTTCCCTTAGTTTAGTGAACATGGTGAAAATTCACTTTTCAAATATCCAATCACATGCAAATACGAGAAGGAAAAACTGTATGTTTGCTTGCCCATGATTGGATGTTACCAGAGCTTCATCTGATTTAATAGGCAAAGGCATCTCAGGGAGTCTGTGGGCCATACATTAACCTGTACAGCTGTACAGTTTATATTTGGCTTTCCATTTTTTTTCTGGGAGAATCCTCTCTGTGACCTATTTCTGTACCGTTTATGAATTTTTAATATGTAACTTGATATTAAATGCCAAACAATTGTAACCTATTTTTTAAATTGTTAAATAAAAACGTATTTGACCATAATAGGCTAAGTGAAAAATCCCTTCCAAATTGAAAATTCTTGGGTGATTTACCTAAAGTGATTGTAAAGGTAAAAAAGGTTAATAAAAAAAATATCAAACATATCTATACATACCTGCTCTGCGCAAAGAGGGGCTGCAAACCTCCTCTTTACGGATCCCCCCACTGCCGGCGCTCCTGGCCCCATGTCCAGTGCCCCCATTGAAAAAATGCTTCCCATGGGGGCACTCATGCACGCTCGCTCCAAAGCCTTGCTGTCGTGTCCATTGACACAGACAGGGAGACTCAGCCCCACTCCCGCTCCCTCGTCACTGGCTTTGATTGACAACACTGGGAGCCAATGGCTCTTGGTGCCCAAGCAAAGTCAGCGAGACCCGGAACAAAGGGGGGAGAAGAGCTGCAGATGTGCACGGCGCTGGATTGCAGGTGATTAAAAGGGGGGAAGTTGATATTAAACATTTTTTACCTTTTCTGAAGAAATTTGTATTGGAGTTTATCTATATTTTACCTTAATACAAGGAATGCATTTGGGTAAAAAATGTTTAGGCTTTAGATTCACTTTAAGGCCTATTTGCCTTTAGTAAATCAATCCCATAGACAAAATCCTATCAAAGTAGAGAATAGAGAAGAACAGTTCATATAATTTCTTAAAAAAAATGCATAATCAGAATTTCCACTAGTGGGTTAAACGTACATAAAATATTAATCACACTGTTATTGTTTTTCTAATTCTTTTTGCACCATCATTGCCTTAAAATAGCTGGTAATAAAATCATACAATACTATTGAATTATAGGCAGATGGCAAAGGTTTGGGCCAAATGTAGCCTTTTTGAAAAAGGAGGCATTATGACATATTTAATACGAACTCAGCAGTCTAAGGATGGAACATGGCCAATGAATTATTAGAAATGACAGATAAAGGGACATTCATTCTGAGTTCAGCCATGGTCTCTTGTTTTCTACCTATACCTCCAACTACAAGACCATTTTATTTCATAACAGCAAGTATACCTCTACATATAAACATTTGTTTGCTGCCATTCTAAAAAAGGCAACTTTCAAAAGGTTCTGCCCATAGGGTTTAGCTTTCACTCTATGACTGCGGTGAAGATACATTATCACTGCTCCTAAACTCCAATACCCAACTTTTTGTATCACTCTGCAAACTTCTCATGCTCATCTCCAAAAATATATTTGACAGATCAATACAGGAGTAAAAAATTTTTTTCTAACATCTGTTGTCCCGTGTTTATGAGAAACAACAAAAAACTGAAACACCGGCATGGTCCATACTCATTGTCATTCTAAGAGTGCCCAGCATGTTCCGTCTCTTCCTCCAGAGGTCAGACTAAGGTCTGCACAACATCATTAATGGACAAGACCAGCTCACTCGCAGATTCTACTGCTGCAGAGCCACTTAGTCCCTGCACATCAAGGCGCTCTTTCTCTCCGTCTCTCTCAGCCTTGCAAATTACTCAGAGGAACTGGGCTGGTGGATATTTTTTTTTTTAACATATATAAAAAAGCACTCATTTTTTTTTAACTGGGTTCCCAGAGTGCACTCAGGGCTGCCACGCACTCCTCGACGCCTACCTGCCCAACTGCAGGGAAACAAGCATCTGAAGGCTTTAATGGGATTTTGCCCGAGGCTATTTTATTAAGATGTTGGCTTTTTTTGCTGCCTGTGCAGCTGACACCATCCTCTGTCAGCTGCCCCCTCCTTCTAACAATGCACCAAATTACTTGCTTCATTTAGTGTTCATAGCTCGACGCAAGTAAATAGAGAGAAAGAGCTTCAGTTGACCAGATGAGGCACAGCCAGGGAAGGTGAAAAGCCACTCTCTGCTCCACTGGAGGGTTTAAGCCAAAGGAAAAAAAAAAAAATTGTCAAGTGATCAATACCTCTGGGGACACTCTTTAGTCTATTAGAAAGAACGTACTTAGTATGAAAATGACTGTTTTCTTAACTCCGTGGCTGATTTACATACCTCATCTGCATGGGATTTTCTCTCCTCTTTAAGCATGTTGGTAACGCAGATTTTAATTACCTTTAATGGAGGAATCACAAGGAGGATAACAGGATGAAGTGCCACAGAGATTAATTCCGCTTAGTGGCAATTCAGCCATGTTTAAAGTCATGTCTGGCTGTTTTTCAATGAAGTGAGCGGGGTTGTGTCTGTAAAAGGCATTTGTAAAAGTTTCCCACATAATAAACACATCACATATTATAAATCAAGTGACAAATGTTTAAATAACTAAAATAAAAGAATCATAGCTTTGTAGCAGCTAGAGAAGGATATCCTATATATTTTTTATGTATATATATATATATATATATATATATATATATATATATATATTTCTTTATATAATGTATATATAATATAATGTATTGTTTTATTTTTATTATTATAATGTAATAGTAATGTGATTGTATATTAAATATTCAGTACCTATTGTTAATCACGTATCTCTTTTCAAAACGTTTGCTTCCCTTCATTTTTTTTTATTTTTTTTTATTTTTTTTTATAGTTTCCTAGTTTAATATCACCATACAGTGCAGAGATACATTTACTTTACAGTGATACACTTAAAACAATTGTCCAGAATTGGAACATATTGCATTATTATTATTATCATTATTATTGTAGGAATATTATTATTATTATTATTATTATTATTATTATTATTATTATTATTATTATTATTATGTTTATTATTATTATTATTATTATTATTATGTTTATTATTATTATTATTATTATTATCAATTATTGTTGTTATGTATAGAACCAGAACAGTAGTAAGAAGTCATTGAGTATTTCTGATGATTTAGTGTCACAAGACCCAGTTTTGTGGGCATTGCTAGGACCCCAAAAGATCAGGGGCACCCTAGGGTACTGACCGGATACGGGTGGAGTTTTGAATAGACAACAAAGACAGCAGAGCTGCCAGGGGTGGTACACTGTACATCCAAGTGCACATCATATTACTAAAATCCTCCTGTGTGTAATAAAAGGTTCTAGACTGCCACCCTACATGCCAGTAATGTCCAGATGGGTACTCGCTAATGCTGGTGTTCTTTTGGTTGGTAGAATAATGAACTGTATGCTTACAGTTTCATAACTTTTGGTTTATCACCAAGGACCAGAATGCTGTTAGAAATCGTGGGGCCCCGTACAGCCTACCTGGTAGGACCCCCTGAATACATCACTAAAAATACACTAAAATCATTATTAGCGGACACAAACATAACAGAGAAGCTGTGTGAATTAGCCCTTTTTCAATTGTTTTTTACATTTAAGAAAAAAATAATTATAATTTAAAAAAAAAATGTTTACAATTATTTTATTTTTCAATTTTTTAAATAATTTATTACAATGTTTAAAGTTAATTTTTTTTTAATATAATTTGTTATTTTTTTTACAGAACAGGGAAGCCTGCAGCACTGCAGGAGGGGGATTGGCACAGTGAAAAGGGGGCCCACATGGGTGGGAGGGGATCAGAATCAGGCAGAACAGGAAGGGGGATCGGTGTCGGAGAAGTAATTACAGGAATGATGCCCTGTGTCTGTGTCTCTCCCTGCAGCAGCTGAAAGCTGGTAGGAGGGAGAGAAAATAGCTTTCAGCTGCTGCAGAGAGTCACACAGGGCTTCCTTCTGTAATTGCCCCTCTGCCCGACAGCACCGATTCCCCATGCTGTTGGGGCCCCCCTGTGTGCCCGGGCCCCGTACAAGAGGACTGGTGGTCCCCCCCTATCAGTGGCCCTGCCAAGGACTAACACCTAGAAGAGTAGCTTTAATATATGATTCTGTTAGTGTGATGCTGAGGATATTCAAGGAGGTGGTAAAAAGAAAGGGAGTCATTGTAAGCCTGACCATTTTGTATTGGGTATAAATGGATGTGTAGAAAGGCAATCATAGACATGACCAAGTTTCAGTATGGTTTCCAGAGGTGTATCAAAATGTCTTTCCAGATAATCACAAACTATTTTTTAAAATGACATTCTTGACCTGGGGCTTAAGGCCCCCTGTCAGCAAGAAGAGATAAAAAGAAGGTGCAATTTTATAACCTCACGTGAAGATTACTCAAAGTAAACTGGCAGACAATAGTAAGATTCAAACGTAGAGAGCAAAATGATGGTTAGAGAACCAGAGAAATGTATTAATATACCTCTGAGAATAATCAGCCACACCCCATTCACACAAATACCTTGTTTCATAAACGATATAGAGGTTGGTATAAATAGTTTAATCTCAGTATTTTCTGAAATACAAAGCTAAGGTAGGGCCACAACTTCACAGCAAGATATAGTAATCTTACAATAGGACCTTAATAAAATAATGGGGTAGGCAACTACATGGCAAATGAGGTTTAATGTCAAAAAATATAAAGTAATGCACTTGTGGGCTAAAAATGTGAATGCTAGTTAGTCGCTAGGGGGAGAACCTTTGGGGGAATCCAGGATGGAAAACAATTTGGAGTCCTAGTAAGGACAGGTTCAGCAATGGCATGCAATGCCAAGCTTCAGTAAGCAAAGCTGGAAGGATATTAGCATACGTAAACAGGGAATTTACTCCAGAGATAAAACAATAATCCTGCCACTTTATAAAACCCTGTTTCGGCTGCATCTGGAGCATGCTGTCCACTTCTGGTCACCAATCCTCAAGAGGAAGGTGCAGGAACTGAAGCCTGGAGAAAGTCCAGAAAAGGGCAACAAGGGGACTGGAGGAACTCAACTACGAGGAATGACTACAAAAATTAAACATATTCTCTCTGGAGAAGAGACACTTTAGAGGTACTATAATAGCAATATATAAATGCATCAATGGCAATTTTGAGTTTTAAAAAAACTCTTGGATGGGTATCTTAGCTAACACAGTATACAGGGATAAGGGAAATTACTTTTGACATGAACAGCCACACAGGTTGAACTGGATGGACTGAGATCATTATTCAACCTTACCTGCTATATAACAATAACTAGGTAATGCCAGCAAATCATAACCTTCAACCCCCTACTAAGCATAATTATATAATTTTATCCTTGCTGGGTTATTTGGTTCCTGTTTAAATTGGCCCTAGTATATGCATGAATGAGTGTGAGTTAGGGACCTTAGATTGTAAGCACTTTGAGGATTGGGCCTGATGTGAATGTATAATATGAATGTAAAGCCCTGCGTAAATTGAAGTACCTGGGAAAAATAGGTAAAATAAATAAACCACCACCGAACAAAAAAATCACTTAAAAAAATATTTAGCATGTATGCCCTTCCCACAGATCCTCCCCTTCCTGGCTGCACATCTCCATGAAAAGCATGAGCAAGTCACTTGAAATACTCTGCAACATCCAGCTGTCCCTTCCTATCACGTCAGATTCCTCTAGCTTAAACAGTTGCCAGATAAGAATAATATGATCTGCAATTGGTCTAAGATCACGTTATAGCGATAACGCGTCACTCTTTTATAAAATAGGATGCTTCTCTGCTTAATTAGTGAATAAGAAAAAAAAGCCCAGCAGTTTGAAAGAAGATAATTGCATAATTTAAATCAACTTAAGTTTATTTGAAAAAATGAAGTATAAGAAAAAAAATAAGCAGAACATATATATAGAGGAGAACAACATGAATAACTAAAATGGTTTATCGTAGATGCAGTGCATATAAGCAGTATCTGTTGTACCACCTCTGCTACCTTCACCAAAGTCAAACAACATTAATGCTTTATATGCTTGAGAAGCAGTTTATAAATTATTACCATGAATATGGAAATAGAAATAAAGAAGTGTTAAATAAGGAAATAAGCTATCTATATATATATATATATATATATATATATATATATATATATATATATATTTTTTTTTTTTTTTTTTTTTTTAAGTCCAACATATAAAAAAATGAAAAAATAAGAATAGACCAAATCAAAATGATAAATATTTTTGCACCCTTTCGTTCAAGACACTAGGTAGATAACATCAGCAGACACCTGTACAGTACATCTCTCAGATTATAGCTGGTATCTCTTTAGCTCCTACGTGCTCACTGCTACATTCCTAAATTTGTCCCCACATTTCACTACATGAGCATTCTCCAAAGCCAGCTTCAAACAGCTCCACTATGTCTGAACTTCAACGCTCCCCAAAACAAAATTTTCCTGCTGCCTGAACATATCACATCTTCTTTCTAGGTTGTTAACTCTTCTAAAATCTACAGCCACTACTACTCTACTTTCTATGAAAGCCAAGTTGTGGAGATGTAGCGGAGCAAGGTTTTTTCATTTACTTTAGAAGAGTAAGCTTCATGGAACATCAGGAGAATGGAGCTTCAAAAGGCATCAGCAGAGTGAGGCTTTAGAAAATTGGGACTTCAGGGAGCTTCAGAAAAGTGGATCCTCAGAAAGCTGTATATATTTTAGGCTTCAGGGAGCTTCAGAAGAATGGGGTTTCTGAGAGCTGCAGAAGATTGGGGATTCGTTGAGCTTCAGGGGAGTAGGACTTTGGGGAGCTGCAGACAATTGTGGCTTCAAACTTCAGTAGAGTGAGGCTTCAGAGAGCTTCAGAAGATTGAGGATTTATTGAGCTTCAGGAGAGTAGGGCTTCAGAATATTTGGACTTCATGGAGCGTCAGGAGAGTAGGCCTGTGGGGAGCTCCAGAAAATTGTGGCTTTAACCTTTAGTAGAGTGAAGCTTCGGAGAGCTGCAGAAGATTGAAGCTTCATTGAGCATCAGGAGAGTAGGGTTTCAGAAGATTGGGGCTTCATGGAGCTTCAGGAAAGTAGGTCTTCAGGGAGCTGCAGAAAATTGTGGCTTCAACCTTCAGTAGAGTGAGGCATCAGAAAGCTGCAGAAGGTTGAGGCTTCATTGAGCTTCAGGAGAGTAGGGCTTCAGAAGATTGGGGCTTCTTGGAGCTTCAGGAAAGTGGGTCTTTAGAGAGCTGTAGAAGATTTAGGCATCAGGGGGCTTAAGAAGAATAAGGCTTCAGAGAGCTGCAGACGATTGGGGCTTCATGGTGCTTCAGGAGAGTGGGACTTCAAGAAGCTGCTGAACAGTGAGGCTTCAGGGAGCTGCAAAATAGTGGGACTTTAGGGAGCTGCAGATATGTGGGGTTTTAAGGAGTTGTGGTCTCTCACTTTATAGGACGGCCTCTCTTGGGTATTTTCTAGGAACGTCTGTTTGAACAGATTTCTCTGTATGGCTCTCTGGATTGTGCAGTTTCTCATAGTCTGTCGGAAGATGAACAGTTTCTGGCATCATTTCTGTAACATGACAGCCTTATGTGGTTAATTAGCTATGTATATATATAAAAAAAAAACAACTGTATAAGGTTGTGGGTTTGAAATTCTCAGGAAGGTTTGGGTAACTGTGTAATTCAATACAGTAAGGGTATTACTAACATATTCTGGTGTCAAAAATTAGTAGCCCTGTCAAAAAAAAAATCTTATGTCTTTTTATACCCCCATTGATATCTATGCCCAATCTGCCAGCTGCCTATTTTTATGCTTGTAGTGTACACTTTACCCCCCCCCCCCCCATTTGTGTATAAAACACCTTTGTAACCCAATTTTAGCGCAATGTGTCCCCCGTTCCATGGGACCATTTTTTCTTATACTTTTGTTGTGAACTGCCCTGTACAGACTCTATGTGAATGGGCAGATACAGTGTGCTTTCTGAAGTTTCTGCTTGCATTTGAAATCAGTTTGAGATGCTTCTGAGATCATTCAAGGTTCTGAGACAGCTAAATTGGACCTCCTTCTAAGCTGATGGAACCTGCTTCAGAATGCCTTCAGCAGAAACCCATTGACATAGGCCCCTAAACCAGCACTGTTGCGAAACAGTATTGTTAAAATTTCTGTTACCTGTAAAAGAAGGCAGTATTTTTCGTCTTCTTCTTCTTATTATTATTATTATAATACAGGATTTAAATAGTGCCAACAGTTTATGCAGTGCTTTACAACATGAGAGCAGACAATACAGTTACAATCTAAGAGGCAGGGTCAAGTGATACAAAAGGTAAGAACTGTGGGCGATGAGCTGATGGAGAAAATACGAGTATAGTTGTTAGCCGGGGACAGAACAGGCTTCTCTGAAGAGAAGGGTTTTCAGGAATTGCCTAAATGTGGACAGAGTAGGAGATATCTGGATAGATTTGAGGAGGAGCATTCCATAGGATAGGAGAGGCACAGGAGAAGTCCTGGAGACAAGCATGGGAGAAGGTAACGAGGGAGTTAGAGAGCAGGAGGGCTTGGGAGGAACAAAGAGAATGATTTGGTTGGTATTTTGAGACCAAGCTAGTGATGCAGCTGGGACAGAGTTGTGGATTATTTGTAAATTGTTGTTAGTATTTTGAATTTGATCTGTTGGGTGAGCGGAAGCCAGTGGAGGGATTGACAGAGAGAGGTAGCAGACACTGAATGGTTTGTAAGATGGACGAGTCTGACAGCAGCATTTATGATGGACTGAAGGGGGAATAGTCTATGTAAAGATAATCCAATAGGCTGGAAGTTGAAGTAGTCAAGAGATTACCAGGGAGTGAATTAGAAATTCTGTGGTGTCATTGGTTAGGAAGGGATGTATCTTGGAGATGTTGCGTAGGTTGAGGCGGCAAGCTTTGGATAGTGATTGGATGTGAGGCTGGAAGGATAGTTCAGAGTGCAGGATTACACCTAGAACTTTGGCATGTGGGGACAGATTGATAGTTGAGCCATTGATCATGATGGAGAAGTGAGAGGAATAGGGCGTTTGGGGGAGGAAATATTATTAGTTCACTTTTTAATAAATTGAGTTTGAGGAAGTGGTTGTGACATCCATACTGATATGTTTGTTAGTAAATTAGTAATACATAAGAATACTGATGGAGTAATCTGAGGGGTAAAGAGATAGATTTTGGTGTCATCAATGTAGAAATGGCAATAAGATCATACCATTCCCAGTGACCATGTCACTGAACACTACACTGATCATTACAACTGCTCCCCCAAAATCTACTAAGAAACCAGTTCTTCCAGAAGTGTTAATCCCCTGGATTCCCCACATCAAATTAATTTTCTTTTGTTTGCTCTAGGCAAAGCCTTTCCATGTGCTAGTAATAAATTGAGACAGTTACCATTTTTGTTTAGCTTGCTAGAATTGGTGAAGGGCCACATTGGAAGCCTTCAGCTGCCCCTGGGTTCTGCTGGGCTTGTGTACAGTAATGTGATCCTGTACTTTTAGGCCTCTTTGACATGGGTGGCTGGGAGAACGGGGGTAACAATATAAAGAGGTGATTTAGCCATGGCTTTACTGCCAACCTAAACCCTACAGTATAGGCAGAGGGGGCTGTTCACATGCTGTGGCATTGCAAGTGCAGCAACTTTAACAGGGCATGTTGAGTTTACAGGTGGCACCACCTGTCAAACATGGCCATTCAGACCAATGGGCCACATCACAACCATGAGCCAAATCAAAAGCTTGGTTCTCAATTGTGAACTTGGTTTGCACTTTCATATGTTTGGCACAAGCAGTGTACATTAGTTGTCATTATGTGCACTGCTCTATGCACACTACAATTTCCCCAGTCCATAGTCCATCTCAGGAGTTAGCAAGAGAGAGTGGCTACGTTCCTACATACAATGGGACCATGAAAAACCAATGAAGGCACCCTCTAAGGGTGAAGACTGAGAGCAAATAGTTTTTTGTGTAACCAGAATTGTAATGTAAGAGCAGTAGGAAAAACCAATAAGAGATGTGGGAGACACAGGACATCAACACCACTGGAACTCTTAAAAGTAGAGCAGCACAGGCACCAGGAAAAGTGAATATTTACTCCCCTCATTTATAGAGAGATTTAATAATAACTTTTTATGAGGGTCACTTTAAGCAATTGTAACCTTCCATGGCCCAAAGGGTATCTTAATAAAAAGTTTAATAAAAAAAAAAAGGGGGATTAGCAGAGGTGGGGGACTCAAGTCACATGACTTGACTTAAGTCAGACTTAAGTCACCAGTTTGAGGACTTGAGACTTGCTTGACTAAAATTAATAAAAGACTCAACTTGACTTTGACTTGGTATTCATGACTTGAGACTTGACTTTAACTTGAGACATATGACTCGAAATGACTTTACTTTTTTAAGTTATTAAATATTTGCATTTTCTCAAGATGTGTTAAAGCAAAATGAATGTGCCTGTTATGTTTCTGACACCACAGTCACTTAAAATACCTCAGTGTGTTCTGATTTTTAGGACACTGGCTGTTTAACAATGGAAATACTGAACATGTTTTTAGTGACTGTGGTGTTGAAATATGACCGGACGAAGGATTTTGAGCTGTTTGGGCATTCAAAGTGTTTCTTTAATATGCCAAGAAAAAAGCCCTAAGCTGTTTTGTTAATGTTGAAAATAAAACAAAACATTCCCTGACCACTCACTTTTAACTAATTTAAAGGTGAAAATTGGGGTAGATCAGTATTTTGACTTGATTGGTGACTTGACCAAAATAAATGACTTGACTTGACTTGCTTGAATTCTAGCAGGGACTCAACTTGACTGGCTTGGTTTCCACCACAGTAACTTGGGACTTGCTTGAGACTTGAAGGTTAAGACTTGAGACTTGCTTGTGACTTGCACATGTGTGACTTACTCCCATGTCTGGGGATTAGACCCTCAATCAGTTTGTATTGCTATCACTGTCCCCACTAGAGGGATTCAATCTCACTCATTGCCCCAATGAATGGTGTCATTAGGTCTGAAAGTTATCGAAAATCCAAAATGTTTTGTTATCACCAATAAACAAAAATAATGCAGAAAACTGTTAAAAATTAATCTTCTCTCTCCTACTGTCTTGGGAACAGGAAGTGAAGGAAAATTTCCCCAGTAGAACATTACAGGTGGCAAAAAAAAACACATTTAAACAAGGGGCATTTTAATATACCTTAACCCCCGCCCAGCCCCAAAGTCCCTTTAACTGGACTATAACACCAGGAGGGGAGGGAAGGTCTTCCTGATCACATAATCATTGGTGAATGATTGTCACAGTGGCCACATGATCGGAACCAATCCTGTCACCCCCCCAATCATTACTAGAGACTAGGAGCTATCTGACAGATCAGTCACTATGCTAGGAGCGCACAATGAACATGCTCTGAGAACAGAAACCTCTGCTACCCATGGATGCATATGTGCAGGATGTGAGCATCAAAGCCTACCCAATTTGCCACTACACATATGCATTACATGGGCAGCAAGAAGTTTAGACTGCTTTGAGGTAGGTGTGGAAGTCAACTTTACAAACTTGATTTTGTGATGTAGGAAAGCCAAGTTTTTAGCATTTCTAGAATACCACACAATTTGTGAGTTGGGATTCTAACCTTAAAGTATATGTAAGCATAAGTGTGTGAAACGCGTCTACCTTGCTACTTTTTTGCCACATTGGGATGTCCAATAAACCTGGATTTTGACCACATCTGAATGCAGCCATTTCTTTTTATTATTTCCCAACAATGAACAATGGTCCCTTCTGTTCTTGTAAATAATCTGTTTAATGGGTTCAAAAAATATCTGTTGATCTTTACAAAAAACTTGTAAACTGATGCCTGTGCTGACTGTTATTAATGGCATTGCTCTCCGAGGACTGCAGAACCACATCTATTTATGTTATGGCAAATAGGAGAATGACAGGGTTCTGTTGTCCTGATACAAGGGGGGCAAGAGGGGCGAGTACCCTCACCTTTGGTGAGGTATTATGTTACTGGTAGAATTATCAGATGAAAAAAAGAACTAATGCAGCCACCACATCTATGGACTGGAAAGCTGCAAAATAGGTTTTCGGTTTAGATACACTTTAGGTTGTAATGGCCACTTACAATTATTATTGTTTTGCTTTTTTATCATTAAATCCCTCCATACAATCCTTGTGAATGCACCTCAAGTGTGTGGAAAAATAATCTCAAACTTACCTGAAACTTAGCTCAGACTGATTCGAGATGTAATTTATTTTCCTGTATTTTACTTACTTCTGAGTCTGGAACCCACGTACATTAGCCCTTAGGTGTATCAGTACCCCACTGAGATAATGGTGACCTATGTATAAAAGTAATAATAATAGCACTCCAAAAAAAAAAGAAGATACATTTCGTACAAAAAAAAGAAACAAAAAAAAAAACAAAAAAGAAAAAAAAAAAAAAAAAAAAAATATATATATATATATATATATATATATATATATATATATATATATATATCTTTGAAAGCTGCTTGCAATAACCATGATATTAATCCTGGCAGTTTTTTTTTAAACCACAGGAAGCCTATGTGGATCCATTGTATGATGGCAATAACCCCCTGTGGTGTGAATTTTGAATCAGCTACATACTGCATATTAGGGAGCTACTTTGTGATGATATATTAATGCCGTTCAATATTTTGTGTTACTTTGTAGGGTAAAAAGTTAAACGATTTTAAATGTCAACAACGCAGGTTTCACCAACTCCCAAATGAATATCGTTCACGCACAAAACTAGTTGGGTGGTTTTATGCAGGTTTGATGGTTCCTTGAAATCTGTTTGGGCTTGTTCAAATGTGCCACTCTCCATGCCATTTAATGAGTGGTGGGAAGGTGATATGTCGCCCCTTCACTGTCTGCTTTAACCCTGAAATTGCTGCTCCACCATGCTTGCGGTGTTACATAGTCAGGTTGAAAAAAAAAGTCCATCTAGTTCAACAGAAAAAATAATTATATTGAAGACCTCCATATATGTAATCCTATATCCACAGTTAATCCAGGGGAAGGCAAAAAAGTCCCCCAAATTGCTCCAACAGTGGAAAAACAATTCCCTCCTGATCCCACAGTAGGAAACTGGATGTGCTCTGGGTCAACAATGCCCAATGTTATTACCTGTAAATGGTCATTTTTGTTATATTTTAATGTTAGAATGTATCTGACCCCATTAACTTGAATTAACTGCATTCTGCAATGGTACTGCCCACCAAATGTGACATGCCATTTCATTTTTACCATGGCATGTGCACAGTCATGAGCGGCTGCATTTCCCTGTTCAGCTGGGCAGTTGAGGAGTGGTAAAACCATAGCTCAACCTTCTGATTTTACGGACTCCCGGACACCCGTTTGAAGAAATGCTTGGCAACTTTTATAAACATAATAATTAAAGTGATTCTAAAGCTTCAAACATGTTATACATACATGCTCTGTCCACTTTGTTTTGCACAGAGTAGCCCTGATCCTCTTTGGTCCTGCATACTCTACCCTGCTGAGTGCCCCCAATAGCAAGCTATGCTATTGCTATGGGGGCACTCGAGCAGTCTCACTCCCGAGCCATGCTCCTATGAAGACATTGTCCATTCACACACAGAGCGTGGCTTGGCCCCGCCCCCTGCACTATCCTTATTGGCTCACTGGCTGTGATTGACAGCAGCAGGAACCAATGGCTCCTGCTGCTGTGCGGGCCCATGAGGAGAGAGAGACCCTGCTTTTATGCACATTGCTGAATCGAAAAAGGGCTCAGGTAAGTATAATGGGGGGCTGGGGGGGAGCTGCAACCAAAATGATTTTTTACCGTAATGCACAGAATGCATTGAGTGAAAAACCTTCTGCCTTTAGAACCACTTTAAAGTAGATGTAAAATCTGTGAACTACTTTAAAGCTGACCATACACGGTTAGAATTCTTTCTATTCAATTGGTGGGCTGGAAGAAAGAAAAACAGATTCCTCCATCCATGCAGTGCAGATGGCCCAATCCCCATGCTGGGTTATTGTATTCTGACAGTTGATAGCTAATCAGATGCTGTTGCTGTTTGGCTTAGAATAAACATATTTTACAGGGACTATTAATGACTCCTGTACAAATTCTGAGACATTGTTAAAGTAATTATTTTAAAAAATAAACCCTTTGGAGTCTTCCACCAAAACTCATGAGTCAGAGTGGCAATGCAGGAGAGCAATGGGGAAACATGGACACAGTGTTGTCACCCTATCACAGGAAGTGCCTGCACAACAGCCTTCATGGCAGAATCACCAGGTACTTTTTTAATGAAAACTATTGATTTAAAGACATTAAAACTGATTTATTACTTTAAAACTTCTTTGAGAATTTTGTGATTGAGTTTACATTTATGTTGCACCCTCCTAGATAGCAACTAGGTTATGTAAATTTAGTTGCTGGCTCACTGTAATCATTTGAACCCCATTATTTTGTTTTTTTCTGTGTTTCATTGGCTGCAGGGTTGACTGCTTCCCTTTCTGCCTGGAAAGGCTCTGGAAGATAGTGGGCTGGGAGAGTCAAATCAGCAGCTACATATTTATGCCCAGATGGTGGCTGGTATGGAGCATAAATACTCTGGGACTGGAAGCAGAGGGGTTTTGTCCTGAGGAGGAGATCCCAGCCTGGAGGACTGCTGCCCTTCTGGGCAAGCCTGCCATGTGTCTGCTGTTTATTGAAGTCCCAGCTGGGATGGCTGGGGAACCCATTCTGCTGAAAGTTGCGGGAGCTGACTGAGGGACTTTTCACTTGGGGATATGGTCTAGTATTATTGGAAAAGGCTGTCTGGAAGATATTTGAAGGAGGCGTCCAACTATCCTAGGACATTAGTGAGTACAAACTGGGGAGAGAGATCCCTCAGGCTGTGTGCTGCTGCTATAGCTCGGATGCTAAAGTCAGCATTGCTCAAAGAAGACATTGTACTTGGTGTCCCGGTACAGATCAGTCCACTAATTGCTTGTACAAGGACTCTGCTCAGAATAATAGGAGGAAGATTAGAGTCCTCAAGTTGCTGATAAAGTTACTGGAGAATCCCACAGTTACCCTTCTACTACTGAAGTTCAAGTTCTGTAATAAAGCATCAGAACAGCATACCCCTAGACTGTTCATTGAGCCAAAGGAGTGACTGTGACTGTGTACCTGGCCGCGGGGCAACTATTGGAAAAGACCCTCGGGCACTACTTCTACTTAAACCTTTGGTTTCCCACATAATGCTTATGTGGGGGTGGTGGCAAACCAGATGGGCTTAAAGCCCACACACCATATATATGTGTCCATGGATGGCCGAGGTCTCCATACAGAAATAGCCAAGCTATCATAAACAGCTCTCGGTCTCTAGCAATGGGACAGGCTCCTGATCATGTGATCACTTTGACAGCTGGTCACAGTGGTCATGTAATTAACAGTTTGTCCCACCCTTTGGCAAAAATACCCTCTAGAATAGTAGCCAAGCTCAAGACAGCTCTCGGTCTCTAGTAATGGTAAGAAGCCGGTAGAAGCTTCTAATCCACTCCCTGGTCATCTCTTGTCTCGATTACTGCAACTCCATTCTCATTGGCTTACCTTTAAAAAGATTATCCCCCCTTCAGTGCATCATGAAGGCTGCTGCCAGGCTCATCCACCTTGCAATCCGCTCTGTGTCTGCTACTCCTCTTTGCCAATCCCTCCATTGGCTGCCACTCAACCAACAAATTAAATTCAATTTACTAACCATAACTTACAAAGCCATCTATAACTTGGCGCCCAGCTACATCACTAATCTGGTTTCAAAATACCAACCAACTTGTTCTCTTCTTTCCTCCCAAGACCTCCTGCTCTCTAGCTCCCTTTTAACTACAGTACTTCCCACGCTCGCCTCCAGGACTTCTCCCGAGCTTCTCCCATCCTCTGGAATGCTCTACCTTCATCTGTCCGACTATCTCCTACTTTGTCTACTTTCAGACGATCCCTGAAAACACATCTCTTCAGAGAACCTATCTGGCAACCACCTAACAACTGTACTTTTATTTTCTTCATCAGCCCATCCCCCAAAGTTATTACCTCTTGTATCCCTTGACCGTCCCTCTTAGATTGTAAGCTCTAACGAGCAGGGCCCTCTGATTCCTACTGTATTAAAGTGTATTGTATTTGTACTGTCTACCCTCAAGTTGTAAAGCGCTGCGTAAACTGTCGGCGCTATATAAATACTATATAATAATAAGAAGAAGGGGCTCTTGATAATGTGACCACTTCGATAGGTGATCACAGTGGTCATGTGATCGACAGTCTGTCCTGCCCCCCAGGCATACAAACCCACTTAAAGGGAGGCCAGGGCTGTGCAGTCAAAGGATTGTTCACACCATGTGCAGTGACCCGTGTTTTTCCACCCCATTGTTGTCTATGGTACATATGCAATGCAACCTGTCTGAATTTAAATGCAATGCAATGCACATTTTTGCATCTAAATGCAATGCAAAGCAACTGAAAGTGAAGATATTAAAAATAAATCAACATGGAAGACATGAAACACATGCCAAAGTGCATAAAAACTCAAGGTAACACAACGTAATAAGCGCAAAGGTGCATACTAAATACAGATCAATACCCTTGCATTTTTGATGCTTTGCGTTGAGGTTTATGTGCAGTATGGTGTGAAAAGATCCTAACAATGGATGGTTAACCCTTGAAGTCCCAGGGATCTGAGTGGCTGCAAGGTGAATTTTCATTCTGCTCTCCTCTACAGAAATGGTTGGCCCTATAAATAAGGTGTTTGCTTGGAGTGTAAAATCTGATCCATTTTCCTCTTGGCTGTTGATGGGATCAGGCTCTGACATGTTTGTAAGCCTGGAACAGACACAAGTATACCCAGCAGAGCACCCTAATTCCTATAAAGCTTTCTCGTACACTTCCAGGGTAGGAGAATTTATTTCAGAACAAACTTTAAAGAAAATTATGCTGACTAAATCCAGGATGAACATATCAGCCAGACTGTTAAAATAAAAAAGGACGTGTAAAAGTGCCAAGAATTTTTAGTTCAGGATTGGGAAAAATCACAAATGACTGAAGCATATGTTTCTATATGTATAACTTATAAATATGCTGAACAAATATACATCATTTATGTTTTTCTTTTTTTTTTTTTTGCTGTTTTCACTTGTCAAATGTTATTGTGTTAACAAGGAGAAATCAGAAAAAGGCCCTTATTATATTACAGATTATAAAATAGCATAACCATGTGAGTTATGATGAGAAGGGATTGACCCTTTAGCTGCCAGAAGCTGTTTAGTGTTTTTTTTTGCACACATATTTAAAAAAATAAGTCTAGCCTTAGGCCTAAAGATTGCTTAAACAAATTCTAAACATTATATATTTTCTAATAGCATACAGGTAAACATGTCAAGTCTTAAAATTGCGCATTACACTAAGCCCCCATTCACACTGGGGCGACGCTACTTCGCACCGCGACCTCGGAGGTCGCGGTGCGAGCAGCGCGCCGCTACCTCGGAGCGGCCGCCACGGACTTCGCAACATTGAAGTCTATGGCGGTCGCCTCCTGGTCGCCCCAAAGAAGCTCCGGACCCTTTTTCTGAGTCGGAGCGACTTGTGTCGCTCCTATCAGAACGGGTCCGCAGCTTCTCTATGGGAGGCGACCTGCGGCGACCTGTGAGGCGACCAGGTCGCCTCACAGGTCGCCCCAGTGTGAACGGGGGCTAAAACTACAGTGAACTTTAGTACTCTGTATTCTCCATAGTTGACACTTTAAAATTCCTTACAGGTACCAGTATGAAATAGAGAAGCTGCTAGCGTACAAAAAGCACAAAGCTTCTTCATTCCATTACAAATGGGATATATGGCCAACACTATTGCCTGACGTTGATTAGTTAGTATGACCTAGAATATGTTGTAAACGTTAATCGCTTTAGACTGGTGCCCTCTGGTGGTGTACACAGATCCCCTCCCTTTCTCTCCCCCCCCCCCATTTTTCCCCTTTTTTTTCCTTCTTGTTATGCACAATGTTGAAAGTTTACCCACATGTCTGATTGTTGACTTTCTAACAGGAGAGCTAATATTGACTGAATTGCATAGTGATGGGCCCATCATGCACCAGTTGACTAGATTCTGGAATGAGGGGGCGGGTGGTGGCAGTCCCGCTTCCTCGGGCGAGCGACGCCCGGGATTGCCTGTCCACAGTGTGTTCCCAAAGGGGGGACAGGTATTCCTCTTTTTTCCCTACCCACTCCTTCCGGTATCTAGGTTCGATCACGCCCATTGTCTATAGGAGCACTACGCTAAATGGTATGCCTACGATACATCTTCAATTGGGTGGTGCTCTAAGTAAAGGGGCTTTCAGGATGTTTCTTGCCATGTTTTAATGTATGCACTTTGGAAGCTGTTGCTACTGTTTCTGTTTCTGTAACAATTGCATTAGTTACTACACTGTTACTGTAATATCTGAAAAAAGTTCAATAAAAATTTATGTTTAAAAAAAAAAAATCCTTAAAGGTCATTGCTTTAGAGGTAACCATGACTAATGTCCCAAGAATTATTACTCTCACTCTGGCATGTGTGGTTTGTAGTACAAGCGATGTTTTCATATGTAGGTGCTCCTGAAGTATGTATCCACATTGGTATGTGCATGGAGGTGGAGGAGCTCAAAATTGTTTTTTGAGAGTGGGGGGGGGGGTTTAAGTGCATAGGTGTAACTTAATTTTTTTACACTTTTTTTTTTCCACTAAAACTTTATTTACATCAAATCCCCCCTTCAATCCATCATGAATGCTGCTGCCAGACTCATCCACCTCACCAATCGCTCAGTGTCCGCTGCTCCTCTCTGTCAAGCCCTCCACTGGCTTCCGCTCACCCAACGAATTAAATTCAAAATACTTACAACATCTTACAAAGCAATCCACAGCCTAGCCCTCAGCTACATCACCAGCCTCATCTCAAAATACCAACCTAATCGCTCTCTTCGTTCTTCTGAAAACCTCCTGCTCTCTAGCTCACTCATCACCTCCTCCCATGCTCGCCTCCAGGACTTTTCCAGAGCCTCTCCAATCCTATGGAACTCCTTACCCTTATCTGTCCGATTATCTCCTACTCTATTAGCGTTTAGGCGATCTCTGAAAACCCTCCTCTTCAGAGAAGCCTATCCTACCAACCCCTAACAAATGTACCTCCTTTTTCTCCATCAACCCATCCCCCACAGTTATTGCCTTTTGTTTCACTTGACCCTCCCTTCAAGATTGTAAGCTCTAACGAGCAGGGCCCTCTAGTTCCTCCTGTTTTGAACTGTATTGTAACTGTATTGTCTTCCTTCACATTGTAAAGCGCTGCGCAAACTGTTGGCGCTATATAAATCCTGTATAATAATAATAATAAAAATACAGGACCAAAAGTCCTCTAAGTGAAAAAATGTCCTTGTGAGAGGTTCTCTTTAATGAGACATCAGGGATCTGCTAAACCTCTGATGCCTCATCTGTTCTCCATTGAAGCTAAAGGAGAGCAGTTTGCCCTCCATGGAAGCTAATGAAATTCAGATCATGCTCCATTAGCTTCTTCCCTGGCCATAGTGGCACCTAAAACTGGAGTGACATTACTCACAGTTACTTTTATAGAGTTGGGACAAACAATATTACTCTGTTGGAAAGGGGGAAGAGTTAGAATATTTTTTTTCTCCAAACAAAAAAAAGAAACCTGTTGAGATAACTGCTTAAAGTAATATTAAAGGCTGTTTTTTTTTTTTTTTTTTAATAACAAACATGTCATACTTACCTGCTCTGTGCAGGGATGCTCCTTGCCCTACTTTCTCCTGCCAGGTGCCCCCGTAGCAAGCAGCTTGCTATGGGGGCACCTGAACAGACTTGCTGCTGAGCTGCTACTCTGTGTGTCCATTCAGACATGGAGCACTGCTCAGCTCCATCCCATTCTCTCCTCATTGGCTCACTGGCCATGATTGACAGTAGTGGGAGCTTATGGCTTCCGTTGCTGTCTCAACCAATGAAGAGGAAGAGACCCAGGAGAGTTGCTGCTCTCGTGCACATTGCTAGATTGAGATGATGCTCAGGTAGGTATTAGGGGGCCTGGTTTTTTACCTTCATGCAAAGAATCCATGAAGGTGAAAAACCTTGAGCCTTTAGAACCACTTTAAAAGCATTAGCTAAAGTTGGGCTTTTATTTTATGTTTCTTACATAAAGTGGAACTTTAGGCCAAAATTCAAAATGGGCGTACAGGCAGGAATTTTAATGCAGAAGAGACAGGCTTTGTCTCTTCTGTATTAAAGTTACTTACCTGCCTGTCCTCCCTTGTACAGTGAGCTGCGCACTCTTGGCTTACTGTAAAAATTCTGCACATTCTGACTGAACTCCTACGCATGCCCAGGAGTGATGTCATCCCTACCCTGCCAATGACAGGTGATCGAGACCCAGAAGCCAGCCTTCCAAATATGTCAACGGCTGGGCAGCGAGCCCAGGAACACTGCATTGCTGGGGTCAAGGTGAGCATAGGACTGCTTTAGGTCCATTTAAAGCTGTATGCCCATCCAAGATGATTCTGTCCACAAGGTGGCATAGCTGCTGTGAGATTGTAATGCAGACTGATAAACATTGTCACCCTGTTACAAAAAGTAGAAAAATAAATGATCTCCTGGTGGGCCCAACAGGTAATTACACTCTATGCAGGCAACAGCGCTTGCTCCATGGGGGTACAAAGACTTAAACCCACCCAAGTTGAGCAAATAATCAATATAAATTTAAAATATAAAAACCAGTGTATCCAAATAGTGCAACAAAGAAAGAAAAGAAAATGTGCCTGTGCCCAGTGCACATAAATGTCCAGTGACAACAGTCCAAAGAGAAGGTCTTCCATATCCTTCAGAGGAAACAGCTCAATCTTCCTGCCATGATGAATTAGTGCATCCCACAAGTGAATACTTCTAACAGAGAAAGGTGACACCCTGCATGAACAGTGAGTGTAAAAATTCCCACTCACCAGACAATGTTGATCCTCCTTACTATATGGCAATGGGATCAAAGGAAGCTTTAATGGTCTCCTCAACCAGGATGTGGTCTCCAACTGGTCCTTCGGTTCCCCTTCCTCACAGTGGGTAAGAGCTCCAAATTGGATGCGGGAGATAGGAACGAAAACGGAGCGCGGACTCCACATTGCGTAAAATTGTAAGATAGCCATTATTTGAAGCCCATTTTGAAGGGCTAAGCATAAAATGTAAAAAATCTCTTCCGTGCGGGCTCCCTTACTATACAATGGAAGCAGTGTAAGCCATACCAATCGAGGATCGGCGTGCATTCCACCTAAACTGAAGTACGTTGTAGCGTATGTCCCAGCTTGACGCATTTCGTCATAAGCGTGAAGTCTTTAGCAGCTTCTGGTTCACATTATTTTGCACTACCACCAAGTAATACATCCTATTTAAAGAGGGACTCAAAGAAACAAAGAATGCTGTGTTAATGCTAATTATAGACGGCATCATATATGTAATTTTTTATTTTGCTGAGTTAAAAACTTTGAAAACAACTTACAGTTTCACCAGCTTAAAAATGGCAGATAAAAACACTGAAAATGTAAGTATAGTAAATACTTACTTTTAACTTCTTTCCCTTTTAAGAACAATATTCATTCACTTGCAATGGAGCAGGAAGAGTCAATTCCCTAGTATAATCCCCTCCCTACTGCCATGTCAGAGCCTTCTCCACTTCTGGGAGTCTCCAAATACTGCGTGAGGGTGTACATAGACGTCCTCTGGTTCTTGTGCTGTCCCAGGGGGCACGTGGGTGGCGCACTCTGTGATCACCGTGTCCTTGGGACACGGCTGATCACAGATCAGGTAAAGGGCCAATCCCAGCGGGCCCTTTACCACGTAATCAGCTGTCAGCCAATGACAGCTGTTCATGGAAATTGACAGAAGCCGGATATTAGCTTTTTTTCCCTCACTCTGTCAGCATAAAGAAAAGAAGAAAGCCATTAACTGGCTTCTGTTAGAGGGACATCAGTCCCACACAGTACCCACCAGTGCCACTAATCTGTCCCCACCAGTGTCATCTATCAGTGCCCACCAGTACTGCCAATCAGTGCCCACCATTGCCACCTATCAGTGCTTCCAATAAGTGCCCATCAGTACCTCATCATCAGTGTCACTTATAAGTGCTGCCTATCAGTGCCACTTACCAGTGTCTATCAGTGCCCATCAATTCCACCTATCAGTGCCCATCAGTGCCGCCTATTCGTGCCATCTATCATTGCCACCTCTCTGTGCTGCGTATCAGTGCCCATCAGTGCCACATATCATTGTCCTTCAGTGCCCATCAGTGCCGCCTATCCGTGCCTCCTCTCTGTGCCGCCTATCAGAGCCCATTAGTGCCACCTATCATTGCCCATCAGTGCCACCTATCAGTGCCATCATTGCCACCCATCAGAGTACATCCTGATCAGTGCCTACTAGTGTCGCCTCACCAGTACCCAACAGTGCCAACCAGGGCTGCCTCATCAGTGCCCATCAGTACTTCCTCATCAGTGCCCATCAGTGAAGCCTAACAGTGCCCATTAGTGCCGCCTCATCAGCGCACATTAGTGAAGGGAAAAAATTGCCTGTTTGCAACATTTTATAACAATTTTTTTTTTCCAAACATTTCTGTCTTTTTTTGTTTGTTTAGCATAAAAAAAAAAAAAACAGTGGTGATTAAATACCACCAAGAGAAAGCTCTATTTTTGTGAAAAGAAATGATAAAAATGTCATATGAGTACACTGTTGCATGACCAGGCAATTGTCATTCAAAGTGTAAAAGCACTGAAAGCTGAAAATTGGCCTGGGCAGCAAGGGGATATAAGTGTCCAGTAAGCAAGTGGTTAAGTGACTTAAAATGTATATATTACTTTCTTTTTACAAAACATTTTTAGTCTATTTGCTGTATAACAATGCTTGATGTTACTTATATTACTAGAGTACTTTTTTTTAATACATGGAATAGTTTATTAAGTGTAAGTACACAAAGGATCACCTTAGGTATGCTATAACATTCTTTTTAATTCTTACTTATTAAGCTGATTATGTATTGGGGAACTGGTACATTAATTTCACACTGTGCAAGGGGAGGAAAAAAAAATACAAACAGGGCCATTTATTAAAATGTTATAGCTGCTGAGATTTCGGAATCTCCCATGTTTTCTAATTGGCTTTTTGAAAAATTGAGCATGATAGGAATATTACCCAAAGGCAATAAAGCTATAAATATAGTTTTGGCACTTCGAGTTTGGTGCTTTTTTTTAAATGGGTAATTTATTTTTATTATCTTGTTGTGTTTCCCACCTAATTTACAAGAGTCTAATAAATGAGAAAAAAGGGATATTAAAATAATGAGGTTGAAGTTAGGATGTGCAGAATGTAGAGAAAACTGAAATAATGTCACGATGGAGTTCTTTTTTTCACTTTTAATCCTTGGCAGTAAAAATTCAGTGTTATGCTAACGCAAGGTATAAAAGTCAGAAAATATATAAATATGTATCATGGGGATACTATGGGGTTACGAGACGGCATCCTAAGAGAGAGAAAAATCTTACTAAGCTACAGCAAGATCTTTCATCAGTATTTCGGATGCTCTTCACTAGCAACTCATGACAGCTGGAGATGGGGGACCACAAATTCCTGTGCAACCTCTCTAGGATTTTCACCCCATACTAGTGCCTCTCCAACTGGGAACAGCAACACCTATCACTCTCTCCACGCTTTATGGATAGGAACTAACAATTTCTATCAAAGAAGATCAGGTCCACACCACCCCATACCTGGGTTAGAATGTTTGGTGTATTTTAATGATACAGTGGGCTTTAAATGGCTTCTGAGGGTTATGGCAGCTCCTTTCAGCTATCCCGAACCTGCTGTTGTGCCCCAAAACAGCCTCTCCTTATTAGCCTGATTATTTTACCTTTTTCACAGAAAAAAAAACATGGAAAAATAAAATAAAATAAAACAATAGTACACAATAAAATGAACATAGAAACACAAAGATGAAGTACTAATTTAAAAAAATAAAATAAAAATTACCCTAAGTACACCCACTCCTAACAAAACACCATACCTTCTAGATACAGAGAAAAATATTCTTTTTTTTTCCCACCTAAATCCAGCACCAGACTCCTATAGTGCCACAAGTCTGGGGTGCACAGCTATTGGTGATAATGTAAAAAAAACTATATTACCAAAAGTATTGGGGCTCCTGACTTTACAGACACCTGAACTTTAATGGCATCCCAGTCTTAGTCTGTAGGGTTCAATATTGATTTGGCCCTCCCTTTGCAGGTATAACAGCTTCAACTCTTCTGGGAAGGCTGTCCACAAGGTTTAGGAGTGTGTCTATGAGAATGTTTGACCTTTCTTCCAGAAGTGCATTTGTGAGGTCAGACACTGAAATTGGATAAGAAGGCCTGGCTCGCAGTCTGTGCTCGAATGCATCCCAAAGGAGTTCTATCGGGTTGAGGGCAGGGCTCTGTGCAGGCCAGTCAAGTTCCTCCACCCCAAACTTGCTTATCCACACTATGTTACCAAAAGTATTGGGCCATCACTCTGAATCATTTGTTGGAGTTGTTTTTCAGGGGTTGGGCTTGGCCCTTAGTTCCAGTGAAGGGAATTTTTAAGGCGTCAGCATACCAAAACATTTCGGACAATTTCCTGCTCCCAACTTTGTGGGAATAGTTTGGGGATGACCCCTTCCTGTTCCAACATGACTGCGCACCAGTACACATGCAAGATCCATAAAGACATGGATGAGTGAGTTTGGGGTGGAGGAACTTGACTGGTCTGCACAGAGTCCTGCCCTGACACTGATAGAACACCTTTGGAATAAATTAGAGCGGAGACTGTGAGCCAGGCCTTCTGGTTCAACATCAGTGCCTGATCCCACAAATGTGCTTCTGGAAGAATGGTCAAACATTCCCATAGACACACTCCTAAATCTTGCGGACAGCCTTCCCAAAAGAGTTGAAGCTGTTATAACTGCAAAGGGCAGGTTAACTCAGTATTGGACCCTACGGACTAAGACTGGGATGTTATTAAAGTTAATGTGTGTGTAAAGGCAGGCGTCCCAATACTTTTGGCAATATAGTATGGCTCAACATGTAGAAAATGTAAACAAATCCAGCTCTCCATGCAAATCTCTGGGCTCTATTTGGTGTACTTAAAAGGGAACTTCACTCTCTCAATCAACATTATGACTATCGGTAATCCTCATGCTGCTAGCATCAGTAAAATAGGAAGAGATAGGAAGGTATATTATATTTACTTGTAATCATTTTTTTTACATTTCCTTGGTTACTTTCTGGCTTTCAGGCCCAAGCAAATTATGTCATGCATCCAAGGGGTCTTCAGGAGGGGAGGGGTGGGGGGGTTCTCAGCTAAGTACACCCTTCAGCTTGCATGCCTGGTCTAAGGACAGATGGATTCCAGGAAGTAAATCCTACATTAATCATCTGCCCTTACCCAAGGTGGCAGTGGCGGCTGGTACTCCAAATTTTTTTTTTTGGGGGGGGGGGGGGCGCAAACATAAAAATGTAATAGGCATTGCTTCGCGGCAAAAAACACAGCAAAAAATTGAGTGACTTTGAGGTCACACAAGTGTGAAAGGGGCCTTCAGTAATCAAGGTACAGTGCCTTGAAGCAACAATAGATCCCACATCAAAGATAGACTACTTGCCACAAAATTCCCCTCCAGCAACAATAGCACCACCCAAACAACAATAATAGATCTCCCAGTAGCCAGCATCAATAGACCCTACAGAAGAGTCCTGAGGGTGTAGGAGATCCCTGGGGGTGCAGGAGAGCACTGGGGGTGTAGGGGAGCCCTGGGGGGGTAGGAGAGCATTGGGGGGTATAGGAGAGCCCTGGGGGTGTAGAAGAGCACTGGAGGTATAGGAGAGCCCTGGGGGGTGTAGGAGAGCACTGGGGGTGTAGGAGAGCCTTGGGGGTGTAGGAGAGCACTGGGGGGTGTAGGAGAGCACTGGGGGTGTAGGAGAGAACTGGGGGGTGTAGGAGAGCCCTGGGGGGTGTAGGAGGGCACCAGGGGTGGGGGTAAGAGAGCTCTGGGGGTGTAGGAGAGCCCTGGGGGTGTAGGTGAGCCCTGGGGGGTGTAGAAGAGCCCAGAAGGGGGGGGGGGCGGAGAGCACTGGGGGGTTTTGGAGAGCAGTTGGGTTGAAGAGCCCTGGATCTGGTCAGAGAGCACTGGGGGTCAGTAGAAAGACACTGGATAAGAGGAACAGTAGAGGCGGCTGCAATTTGAAGAATCAAGCTCTGCATTTCCTTCTGCAGCCTCAGAATGCCTGCTTCTCCTCCTCCCCCTCCTACAGGCTTTCAGAGGATGCAGAAGGAAATGTAGAGCTTGATTCTTCTAAATGCAGCCGCCTCGTCATTCCTCCTACCCAGGCTCACAAGGGGGCATCGGCTACACTCACGGTTCTCTCTAATCCAGGATCTGTGGTGCCTGCATCAGCTGCCTCCTCTAGCTCCTCTCCCCTTCATGGTCATGCTGAACCTAGCTGGCTGCCGTGTGCCTGTGTAGAGGGGCCATCGAGAGGCTGGATGAGAGGCTGTGACGCCCGGCCCAAGCACCGCCCCTATGACGTCGGATGTCATGATTGGTCCAGCTGGACCAATCACAGGACGGCAATCGTGAATGGGAGTGTCTGGGGCGCATCGCTCTGCGCCCCGAGGACACTCTAAAGGGCCACCAATCACATCAAAAGAAAAGAGGCACGTGATGCCTAAACCCCCACCCCTCCCATAGCCAGAAATGTGTCTGGCGCCCTGCTGCAATATTAAAGGTACATTTTTTTATGCTAATTTTACTGTGACTAGCCTTGCGGGGGGCGGCGCCCCTGCGCCCCCTATTGAGCAGCCGCCACTGCAAGGTGACCACATCCAGAATGCTAGGAGTTGTTTTGCATAGTTAATTCTCATCAAAATAAAGCATGAAGACATGGATGGATGGATGTGTGACTTTGTTTTGAATATTACAAATAAATTAAATAGTGTTTTTGGTTTGTGGTGCTCAGATACAGAATATATACACTTCTAAAAAATTATGTTTTCACTAGATTTTTGATGTAACCTCAATATATCACAGAGGTTTGCATAAAGTGCTGGCTTTTTCTATTTGTTTTATTACAAGCCTTTATAAAGGCTCTTATTCCTTGGGAAACTTGCTCTTCATGAAGGACCAGAAATCCTTTTTTGTTACCTCTATAGGGAAGGACTACCTGAACGCTCCCTGGGAAAACATAGCCAACTGTGTCATATTTCCCAATCATGGGAGAACCTAACTTCTGGCTACATGGCTACTTCTCATGCAGTGTCCTCCAAAAGGTCTAGACAACAGCTTCCTTATCAGTCATCGCTACAGTATACAACCCCAGACTATTTAAATTAGGGAATCTGCATATCCTATAGTTTGTGGTTGAGTTTAAATGTGATAGACACATATGAATGTTGGAGAAAGAAAGGGAGGTAGGACTCACGGCTAGATTTCAACATTTTTTTTCTGCAACCATTTTGCAAAGTTCTTTGTAGCCTTAAAGCATATTTCCAATTTTGCAGTCAAAATGTAAAAACCCCACCATATGTCTGTTATGTGTTCTTTTTTACATATTACTTATTTACATAAATATTTCTTACCTTTTAGCTGTTTCTAAAGAGAAGATGTTATTGCTGACTGCAAGAATTTCTCAACTAGCTCAGCGTGATCTGACTCAATAGCTGAGCCGGGAACTGGCTGAGTCTAGTTCCTATTAACATACAATGAAGAAGTCCAGCCCCAAAAACCCTTAACCTTTTGTTAAAATAGACAGCATCCACATCCAGTGCAACCAATGCAATGATATCTACCTGTACAGCAGTGGTTCTCAATTCCGGTCCTCGGGACCCACTAACAGGCCAGATTTTAAGTATTACCTTGGGGGATGCAGACTAGAATACTGCAATCACTGAGCAGCAAATGAGATCACCTGTGATGTAATTTAGTTATCTTGCAAACCTGGCCTGTTGGTGGGTCCCGAGGACCGGAGTTGAGAACCACTGCTGTACAGTACAGATCAGGTTCATTATGGTAAGCACAACCCCCCCCCCCCCCACACCCCCAATGAAAAGAGAACTAAGTAGAATTTTTCTTTGATGGAAGTTCCAGAAAAAAAAAAACATCTATAAAAGGTAAGCTGCAATAAATGTACTTATAATTGTATTAATGTAGTGCTTCTCATTCACTGTCCAACCACAGTCTAGGGGCAGGGGATCATGAATGTGCTGTCTGGCAAGGCTGTGTGAAACTCAGAGAACAGATTTGTCCATCCCCTAACCTGACTTTGACAAGGCGCGGAAGCGCAAAACATGTTGTCATGGTAAAAGAAAAGGAATTGGCAGCACTCCAGGTTGAGTCAAAATCCAGGTTTATTGACTGGACATCCAAATATGACAATCGTGACAAGGTAGACGCGTTTCACTAATGATTAAGCACACAGTCAGTGTGTGAAACGCGTCTACCTTGTCACGATTGTCATATTTGGATGTCCAGTCAATAAACCTGGATTTTGACTCAGCCTGGAGTGCTGCCAATTCCTTTTCTTTTATCAAGTTTTCACGGAGGCGAGCCGGGGCATGCACCTGTGTGAGTCATCAGGCAATCACACCACCTTGAGCAGTGACTCCTTGTCTGTTCATGTTGTCATGGTGATGGGACCTTTCCCTTTCCGGCTTGCATTCCACTGGCGAGCGGCTCTTCGGCTGGCTTCCAGGCACAGGTGTTTGACGTCATCACTGGTGCCCCTACCTGCACACTGTGTTTCCCTCTGGTTCAGGCCACTGTCTTCTCCACCAGACAAACAGCTATACTGCCTGGCCGTCCATTGGCTGTTCATTGAGCGCGGCTCAGGAGGCTTCACCAATCATCCTTCACCTCCCTGTGATCTGACTGCTGCAGGATTTAACAAGTATACAGTTTCAGCTTTGTATCTGTACTGTCCTTTGGATGAATGCCAGTTTTTTAACCCTTGCCTGATTGCTTCAAGTTTGAATAAAGTACAGTTATTCCTCACTACCTTGATATGGAGTGTCATATACGATGTTCATGGCTGAATAACTGGTTAATAGCCTTAACCTCAAGTGCTCCCTTTCCTCTCTGCTGACTCACTGTGTGAAACTCAAGACTAGCCAAACAACACTGCAAATTATTAAGCAGATATAACACTACTCAAGTTTTTATTTCAACCTTCTACAGGCGGTCCCTGGGTTACAAGCATCCGACTTACAAACAACTCCTACTTACAAACAGAGGGGGACAACAGGAAGTGAGAGGAAATCTACCCCTAGGAAGGGAAATTCACTTCTGTAAGAGTTCTCATGGGAAAATGGTGTCTCCACTGAAGCTTTATCACTGAACCATGTTTCGAGAACAACCCAACATGTTCAAAATCCAATTGTCCCAGGGACAGAAAGTGGGTGAAATCTTCTGAACAGGTGCACAAAAATATGTAAATAAACACTTGCACCAAACAAACTCAATAGAAGGGAATTGCTGCTGCTCCAAAACCCTACGGTTATTATTTTTGTGTAAATAACAAATCGCAAAGAGCTGCAATTTGAGCAGCGCAAAATTCCACTACAAACCACTAAAGTGCATATGTGCAAAAAAAGTGGGTTCACAGTAAAAAATATTATACCTTTGTGTCAACAAGTCCCTCCTATGCCAATATATGAGAAATATACATAAATAAAATATTTATGACGTCAACGTAGTGACGAAACGCGTCAAGCTGACATGCACACTGCCTTCGTGTGGACTCACCGTGGAACGAACGCCGTTCTGTTCACTTCCTGGAGCGGTACGGCTCTCAGTTGAAGTATGGGTAACCGGGATCTGAAGGCTACGAATCACAGGGACACTGGGTCTTGTTTATGCTGTTAAGCATATTTGTTGGATGATGCCCATGGGGCAATTTCAAATTTTGTGATACTATTTTTTTAATAACTCTGGATCAATTTACTCCAATACTGCACTATAAGGAGTCCGTTTCTCTCTTTGGCTTGAGACCATCTTATAGGAACTTCCTCCAGAAGAGTGTCCGGAGTACGGGATCCAGATCTTGGAGATCTTTTAAGCATTTTGTGATCTCTTGTTGGCATATGGCAACAGAGATCAACTACTTTTGGTGAGTTTGCAATTCTTCTATATTCTGGCAGTGTCTGGAGGGTCCCACCATCACTACTTTCCATCTACCTGCATGGTCTGAATAATATTCACATGGTTGTATTCACCTGATACATGGGTTTAATTTGCTGGATTTTATATTAATATTGGACTTTTACTGAGTTTTTTGCACTAAACACTGAAAGCACTTCATATAATAAGCACCTTATATATATATATATATATATATATATATATATATTCAAAATATTTTATTTGTGTATATTTTTCATATATTGGCACAGGAGGGATTTGTTGACACAAAAGTATAATATTTTTCACTGTGAACCCACTTTTTTTGCACATATGCACTTTCGGGGCACAGAAAGCAAAACAAACTTTACAGGGGTGGTAGCCCTTACCTATGCTATCCAAAAAACTTAAAAAAATGTTTTTGGGCTGGAGCTACCCTTAAAAAATGTACCTGTTCCAACTTACGAACAAGTTCAACTTAGGAACACACCTCCAGACCCTATCTTGTTTGTAACCCGGGGACCGTCTGTATTTGACTGCTAAGCCTGGAATTCAGAGTTAAAGTATTTATACGCGGTTACCATTACCTTCATTGCAGCACAGAAACTTTTACACACATTTCAGGCAGGGAGTCCAGCCTACTCTGAGCTTGCAATCAAATGCTTGTTGCCTAAGGCACTGAGAAGTAAAATAATTTGCTTACACCAACATGGGAATAAAATTGCAGAAATCAAAGTTCCCACTTTTTAAAAGAATTTAACTTATTTGGAATTGTTTTTCATTTTCCATTTACATTATCTCTGCACTTTTCACTTTTTCATTTCTTCACCATGAAAGTAATATTATTGCAATATCTATCTACAACTACACTGGTTTTACTAAAGGAAAAAAGCTTCTGAGGTATTGCAGCTTTTCAGTGCCCGCACAACAGAAGGAATATACAGTATATTTCCAGAAAATAAAGTAGATCTAGTCTTCCTTATATTCTGCACAGTTCCCACAGTTGTCAGTCCTGTTTGGGTTTACTCTTGGAGGTACTTCCTTTAACCACTTCAATATAAACACATTACACCCCCTTCCTGTCCAGGTCATGTTTTAGTTTTCAGTGCTTCAATAGTTTGACTAACAATTACTTGGTCATGCAACACTGTATCCAAACAAGCTCTGGTAACCTCAAAATTTTGGATCCATGTTCGCTTTCAAGCCTAGTGACAACTTTTACCTGGACATATAGAAATCAATAAAAACTGAGAGTTTCCAACACATTCCCTAACACTTTAAAATGATTGAGAAGGGGGTAGAAGCCCATAAATTTAGCACTATCAGCACTCATTATGGATTCAGCAGAACACATGAATATGACACTAGATACATTGTTGTTATTCATCTGCAATTTCATTTTTACAAGGGATGGGCTTTAAAGTAGATTTAAGTTAATTACATTTAGTTTGATAAACACCTTTAATCATAAACAATCAAAAACTTTTTTTTCCATAAGAAAACCAGTTTTCATCCTTTTTTTAAACCATAGTGCTTCTGTTCTACTTCAGCCTCATTTGGCCACTCTCTGTGTATAGGCACTCGCTCCTGCATTCACAATACTTCATTGCTCTGGATCATTTTAGTGACAATGGCTGTGCATGTGACAAGATGATAAAAGAAGGAGCAGAGCTGGGAGACAGGGACAGAGAGTTGTCACCCTAGGACAGGAAGTACCAGGATAAGCAGATATTTTATTGCATTTATCTAACAAATATAAATCAAAATGCTTTCAACTGCATATTTTCAAGATCAAAAGGAACCTAATAAAGGAAATTAACTGTTAGAGTTTTCATATACTGTACTTTAAGGCCACATTCCCTAAAGTGATCAATATTGATCCCAAGGATCGATGGCAGTATCCAGCGGGATCAGTAAATGTCTGGGAGTCAATAGGTGGTTGATAAATGATTGAAGATTGATTAGGGTCGGATCAGCTTATAAAGTTTCTGCAAAACTTTATGTCTGTCCCTAGTTCTGAAGGTAAGGTTGCTAACATCAAGACAGTGTTAGTCTAGGTTGGAAAGCCAGCTGCCAGCAACAGGGGCCTTGTTTGTGTGTGTTGCTACTGACCTCATTTATTAGAGTATCTTACACTGTGTGTCTGTGACCTTCCACCTTCTTCCCTGCAGTCAGGATGTACATATGTGTTCACTTCCCATACTGAGCATACTCCCCACCTGAAGTTCTGTTGGAGAGCCAATGAGCACTTGCACCTCAAACTCCGTTGAGGAACCACGGAGTAAACCCAGCACAAACTCAGTTGGGGAGCCAGTAAGTACACCAACCTCAAATTCTGTTGGAGAGTCAGTCAGTACATACACCTCAAACTCTGTTGGAGAGACAAAAACCTACAACTCTGCTGGTGATCTAAAAATGACAGCCACCTCAAACAATGTTGGAGAGCCACCGAGTACACCCATATCAAACTTTGTCGGAGAACCAAGGAGTACACCCACCTGAAACTCTGATGCGGAGCCAGGAAGTACACCCACCTGAATCTCTGTTGTGAAGCCAGGGAGTAAACACACCTCAGACTCTGATGGGGGGACAGTGAGTACATCCACTTGAAACTCTGTTGTGGAGCCAGCGAGTTCACCCACCTCAAACTCTGATGGGTAGCCAACAAGTAAGTACATCCACCTGAAACTCTGTTGTTGAGCCAGTAAGTAAACACACCTCATACTCTGTTGTGGAGCCAGTGAGTACATCCACCTCAACCTCTGTTGGGGAGCCAGTGAGTACACCCGCCTCAACCTCTGTTGGGGAGCCAGTGAGTACACCCGCCTCAAACCCTGTTGTGGAGCCAGTGAGTACACCCACCTCAAACTCTGATGAGTAGCCAGTAAGTACATCCACCTGAAACTATGTTGTGGTGCCAGTGAGTAAACACACCTGAAACTCTATTGGGGAGCCAGTGGATACACCGACCTGAAACTTTGTTGTGGAGCTAGTGAGAACACCCACCTAAAACTCTGATGGGTAGCCAGTGAGTACATCCACCTCAAACTCTGTTGGGGAGCCAGCGAGTACACCCACCTCAAACTCTGTTGTAGAGTCCGTGAGTATACCCACCCCAAACTCTGATGGATAGCCAGTAAGTAAATCCACCCTAAACTATGCTATGGAGCCAGTGAGTACACCAACCTCAAACTCTGATGAGTAGCCAGTAAGTACATCCACCTGAAACTATGTTGTGGAGCCAGTGAGTAAACACACCTGAAACTCTGTTGGGGAGCCAGTGAGGACACCCACCTGAAACTCTGTTGTGGAGCCAGTGAGTACACCCACCTCAAACTCTGATGGGTAGCTATTGAGAACATCCACCTCAAACTCTGTTTGGGAGCCTGTTGGGAGCCTGTGAGTACACTCGCCTCAAACTCTGTTGGGGATTCAGTGAGTACACCCACCTCAAATTCTGATGGAGAATAAGTGAGTACACCATAGGGATATGAGTGGTGCCAAAAAACTCTTTGCTGTATATTTACCAAAAATTCAGCATTGTGACAAACGTAATGGCAGCTCCTGATACCAAGATACCAAGAGTAAGTGTCAAGAGTATTTGCATAAATATTATTATCATTTATTAAATTTTACAGTACTACTGTTTAAACAAGTATTAGTAAAATTATTTTCATATACTGAATGTGTGGGAGTCAATGAACAATCTGAAACTGCATGAAGGGGTCCTGGAGAGTTTGGGGACCCTTGCCTTGAGGCAAAAACAGACTCATAACATAACTTTACTGTACTTCTAAACCTTCAGACTTGTTTTATTGTATGTGATCTATTTGCAGCGACTTTTTTTGAAACAATATGGACATGCGATACTTGCAAATGAGTGGAAAAAATATTTTAAAACCGAAAGTCCAAAAAAAACATCAATTATTTTTTTTAATTAGAATTGGAAAGCTTCCAAGTTCTACTTTCAGATAAAGACCCTTTGATACGCACCAGCTCGTGTTGTTCTCATGTTGAGCCTGCCAGAAATCCTAGGTAGATCAGAGGTTTTTGAAATAAACACAAGCTTAATCTGATGTAAGTATTTCAAAACTCCCACTGCTTTAGTTACAACATCATCTGTTACTGAATGATTTATAAAACTTCTCACATCAATAAAATGTCTATAGTGCATAGAGGTATATGCTATCTTAAATACACAAGAGCCATTTCAAATCTTTTTTTGAAGAAATATGTAAAAGACTTCAGAACCCTAAAATCATACTTTTCATTGGTGAAATATTCCTTGATCTTTTTTTTTTTCTTTTTTAAGAAATGCAAAATTATTTTGTAAAGCCAACATTAAAGTTGGGGAGCAAATTCAATAAGCTGAATTTTTAAACTAATCATAAGCTAAAAATATTTGTTCACACAATATACGGATTTGGTTTAAGACTCCCAGTTTTGGTTGAAGACATCTTCTTCATAGCTTCCAAGGTCAAAGAAAAAATAAAATACCCTTTAATATTTTAATATTTTGCATCATTACACCATCACAACTTTAGTCATTATTTTAGTGAAATACTCCAATGTGAAAAGCTTAACGCCAAAAGTTGATAAAGTGTGTGTCCAGGCATTACCCAAATGTACCCCCTCTAAAGCATGTTCCAGCATCATTTTTTCTTTTACCTAGGTCCTATAGTGTGAAACAGCTTTTATTACTCCACCGTGCACCATCATCAGGCTTGTAAGTCTCTTTCAGGGGCAGCTGCTGGGATCCAAAACTATATCTCCCATGAACCCTACAGTTCGTAGGCAAGCTCTTGGGAGTCAAAGCAGCTGCGAAAGACATTAATGGGGACAGAAAGGGGATATGAATAGTTGAAGTTCTGTAGTCCAGAGGTAGGACTGACAATGTTGGTTGAGATTTCAGAATATAGGGTACTGTGGTGTAAATTAAAACAGGAACTTATGATCTCACTTCATTTCATGACGAATAACCAGGCATTTCTCAGCACGTGCAGCATTTAATGGGAGAATGTACCTGCTTCACAGATTTGTTATTTTATTTTGCTCTAACATACATTTTAATAAAGCAACTTGAAGATTAAAATGGAAATTATATATTTTATCTGTAGTGAAAACATTTTTTTTTTGCTTTAGATAGAGTAAGGAATTGTTAAATCCCCTGTCAAGTTTTTTTGCTATAAGGGGAGGTTAATAGCCCTACAGGAAAATTCATTCCACACTATTAAAGAAAATAAAACAGAAGACCACAAAATAAAAAAGGGTGGAGGGGTGAGGGCACCTAGACTCCAAAGCAGACAATGATTATAACAATATATAGAGAGCTTCAAGTGTTCTCCAAGATCCAATAAATAAATCAAATACAAAAAAATACCTTTATTCAGATGACTAACTCTAACCACAAATTTAAAACTCAGTTAAAATAGAGTTTAATTCGCTACTTCCCCTGTAAAGAACGAATGTGTGCAATATCTTCATAAGTGATATTGCAAAAGGCCTCGATGGTAAGGTTTGTCTTTTTGCTGATGACACAAAGATATGTAACAGGGTTGATGTTCCTGGAGGGAAACGCCAAATGGAAAAGGATTTAGGAAAACTAGAGGAATGGTCAGAACTCTGGCAACTGAAATTTAATGTGGATAAGTGCAAGATAATGCACCTGGGACGTAAAAACCCAAGGGCAGAATATAGAATATTTGACACAGTCCTGACCTCAGTATCTGAGGAAAGGGATTTAGGAGTAATTATTTCAGAAGACTTAAAGGTGGGAAGACAATGTAATAGAGCAGCACGAAATGCCAGCAGAATGCTTGGATGTATTGGGAGAGGTATAAGCAGTAGAAAGAGAGAAGTGCTTATGCCGCTGTACAGAACACTGGTGAGACCTCATTTGGAGTATTGTGCGCAGTACTGGAGGCCATATCTCCAGAAGGATATAGATACTCTAGAGAGAGTTCAGAGAAGAGCTACTAAACTAGTACATGGATTGCAGGAAAAAACTTACCAGGAAAGGTTAAAGGACCTTAACTTGTATAGCTTGGAAGAAAGAAGAGACAGAGGGGATATGATAGAAACTTTTAAATACATAAAGGGAATCAACTCGGTAAAGGAGGAGAGCATATTTAAAAGAAGAAAAACTACCACAAGAGGACACAGTTTTAAATTAGAGGGGCAAAGGTTTAAAAGTAATATGAGGAAGTATTACTTTACTGAGAGAGTAGTGGATGCATGGAATAACCTTCCTGCAGAAGTGGTAGCTGCAAATACAGTGAAGGAGTTTAAGCATGCATGGGATAGGCATAAGGCTATCCTTCATATAAGATAGGGCCAGGGACTATTCATAGGATTCAGATATATTGGGCAGACTAGATGGGCCAAATGGTTCTTATCTGCCGACACATTCTATGTTTCTATGTTTCTATGCAAGTATAAACTCCAAAAAAAAAATACAGTATATAGCCAAAATATCCTCAAAATATAGTTTCAATGAATACCTAATATCTAGTCTGTAAATTGAACACTCAACATAGCAACCCTATGTTGGGCAAAGTTATTTTAAATCAAATTATTAAATATAATGACATAAAGCAACTTCTTGTTGGTTTATGTCCAAGTACAAAACTAGAACAACACTGCAAATATGGAAATGAAAATGCATTTTTCCAACTAGAATATGAGCACATAGGATTAATCACTCAAATAACAACAATATCCTAATGGATGTGGAGCACCTATGTGGGCTCAATTATATTATATAGTGGGATCACAAGACGGAAAGCAGGCTATATCTCAATAATAGGCCATTTAGGCAATTCCAAAGTAACAATAACACTCCCACATTGCACATGTAATCCATGTGTTTGTATGTGGGTCATGTATCAGAATATCACAGTAGGTATACCACTGAAAATCCCCAATAAGGGTGCACAATATTGCTCCTTATGCTGTAAATCCATGTTTAAACTGGTAAAGCCATATAGGTCAGGAATGCCAGAATCCTCCTTAATATATTAGGACCACAGGCAATGTCTTGCTGGGATTGCAGCAAAAAATTATTACTTTCATTAATAATATGAATTATGATAACCCACAACATATATGGTGCCATTCTGTAAACTAAAACATACCTTTTTTTCTGTGATCATTCAATATCTGCAATATAAAGTCACATTTAAGTATTAATGTGTGTTGACTCCTCTCCCTTTTTGGGTGTACTGGTTAAGTTCTGCCAATGAGCAGCTGGCATGGGACTGTAGAGTAATATACACTGATTAGCCTTACCATTAGGGTCAATGATAGGTAAGTGAATTACATGAATTATCTCCTTACAATGGCATCTGAAAGTGGTGGGATATATTAGGCAGTAAGGTAACATGTTGCCCCTGAAGTTGATGCATTGAATTCAGAAAAAAATAGGCAAGAATAACAATTTGAGGGACTTTGATAAGGGCCATATTAAAGTGGCTAGACACATGCTGATTTGTGTCCACAGCCAAAATCATTTACAATAGGCACATGAGAATCAGAACTGGATCACAGAGCAATGAAAGAAGGTAGCCTGTTCTGATTAATTTTCTTTAAATTATGTAGATGGCTTGGTGCATGCGCCTCACTTATCTGGGAAAGAGATGGCACCAGGAAGAACTATGGTAAGAAGGCAAGCCACTGGATGCAGTGTTCTTCTCGGAGTGTGGGATTTTTTTTCCTGAGAAATCTTGGGTCTTGTCATTTGTGTGGTTGTTATTTGAAAAATGCCACGTACCTAAACATTTTTGCTGGCCAAGTACACCTCTTAATAGTGATGGTATTCCCTGATGGCAGTGGCTCTTTCAGCAGGATAATGCAGCCCGCCACAGTGCAAAAATGGTTCAAGAATGATTTTAGGAACATAACAATTAGTTTGAGGTGTTAACATGTCCTCCAAATTTTTCATATCTCAATCTAATCGAGATGGATCAGATGTGCTGGAAAAATATTTCTGATGCATGGAGGCCCCACCTATCAATTTACAGGACTTAAAGGATCTGCTACTAACAGCTTGGTGAAAAATACCACAGCAGGGGGACGTACTCAATATTAGGTGGGTCATCATAAATTTGGGACTAATCAGTGGAAGTTCTAATTTGTAAGATAATTCCAATTAAAATTTTAAATAAATTCTTCATTGCCTGGGAGGGGTAACATTTTTCCAGAAGGCCACTTTAAGTAAAGCTGTTATGCTTTGCCCTGTTTTGGCAAATCGTAGGTTTACATTTGTATGTGTTATACAAATTGAAAATATAAATAGTACTCAAAGTACTCATACTGTACTTTATCTAATGAGACATTTTATTTAAAATCCACTGCATGCCAACAGACCCTGTAACATGTTTTGACCGGTTGCATTAAATCATAGATTGCTTACTGAGATAGCTGGGTGCTCATAGGATGGGCATTTGATCATGGAATTTTGACGCAGTGGTGAGGAAACGGTCAGTGACATAGAAGCATCAGAAGCTAGATCAAAAGGAAAGATCTTTATTTCTTACCAACAACCTTTTTTTAAATCACCTTTGGAGGCAATTTGAGTTTGGTGGGTGGGAGGTTTTCAAAAGAATGTGAAAAACAAAAATTAAACCCGCGCTACACAACGTGAAAATTTAAATAAAAATAAATGCAATAATGGGCAGCTGCTGCAGACACTAAGAAAGTCTTAGGAAATATGATGAAAAAACGAATTTATGCAGCGCTAGCTCAAATAAAGTGTAAAGTGCTGTGATATGAATACAATATTCAATATTTTATAAAGTGCACACTGTATGATCAAATGTAAAAAAAGTGCTATGTGCTAAAAAAATCTCTATGCAATAACAAATAAATAAATATATAAATAGATATATTAGTGCACAATAAACAAAATAAGTGGTTAGAAATAGTCCAAATAAATATTCAGTGCTTGAAAAAAAGTCCTTAAAGTGATCCAATTAAGGTGCCAAGGTGCCAAATAATTAAGGTGCTTGCAGAGTGATATGGTGCCCCTCAAGGTTCCCCACTCACCAGATTGCAGATAATAATAGACCTTCAAAATTATTGCACATTGCCCGGGATCTTTACAGGACCAGAACTTCTCCTATGTAGCCTTGGAACTTTTTTGGGTCAGCTTCCGCTTCCACCGTTAAACAAAAGAATGGCCATACATGGTGAAGTAAGTATGAACAATTTTTATTGCCAAAAAATGTTCAGATGGGTACTTACAAGCATAAATAGAACTCAGGCATATACAGGGAACTCGTGTGGCGCCGCTCGCGAGCGGCGCCACACGAGTTCCCTGTATATGCCTGAGTTCTATTTATGCTTGTAAGTACCCATCTGAACATTTTTTGGCAATAAAAATTGTTCATACTTACTTCACCATGTATGGCCATTCTTTTGTTTAACGGTGGAAGCGGAAGCTGACCCAAAAAAGTTCCAAGGCTACATAGGAGAAGTTCTGGTCCTGTAAAGATCCCGGGCAATGTGCAATAATTTTGAAGGTCTATTATTATCTGCAATCTGGTGAGTGGGGAACCTTGAGGGGCACCATATCACTCTGCAAGCACCTTAATTATTTGGCACCTTGGCACCTTAATTGGATCACTTTAAGGACTTTTTTTCAAGCACTGAATATTTATTTGGACTATTTCTAACCACTTATTTTGTTTATTGTGCACTAATATATCTATTTATATATTTATTTATTTGTTATTGCATAGAGATTTTTTTAGCACATAGCACTTTTTTTACATTTGATCATACAGTGTGCACTTTATAAAATATTGAATATTGTATTCATATCACAGCACTTTACACTTTATTTGAGCTAGCGCTGCATAAATTCGTTTTTTCATCAGGTTTTCAAAAGAGCAGACCTTCCATTTTCGTATAAAGTAGTGGTGCTGCCATCTGACTCAACCAATAAAAAAAAAAAAAAAACATTAGTGAAAACCCAACCATACAATCCCATATACACAAACATATACCCACAGTTGATCCAGAGGAAGGTGAGAAATCCCCAGCAAAGCATGATTCAATTTGCTACAGCAGGGGAAAAAAATTCCTTCCTGATCCCCCGAGAGGCAATTGGATATTCCCTGGATCAACTTTACCTATAAATATTAGTACCCACTTATATTAAGTAAGCACGGGAAAGAATCCAGGCCTTTTTACAAGCAAATTAGTGAGCTAGCCAGAACCACCTCTAGAGGGATTCTATTCCACATTTTCACAGCTCTTACGTAAGAAACCTTTCTGTATTTGGAGACAAAATCTGTTTTCCTCAAGACGTAAAGAGTGCCCCCTTGTCCTCTGTATTGACCTTAAAGTGAATAACTCAACACTAAGTTCACTATATGGACCCCTTATGTATTTATACATGTTGATCACATCCCCCTTAATCTCTTCTTCTCAAGAGAGAATAAAATTAGTTCTTCAAATATTTTCTCATAGCTGAGCTGCTCTAAGCCTCTTATCAGTTTGGTTGCCCTTCTCAACACTTTCTCCAGTTCCCCCGATATCCTTTTTAAGAACTGGTGCCCAAAACTGAACTGCATATTCCAGATGACATATGTAAAACCAGAGCGCTAAAAACCTCCAACACAGGGGATGTGTATGATAAATCAATTAAAAAAGCAAGGAGGGGGGGGGAGGGAAAGGGAGGGGGGGGACAAGAAAAAAAAAAAAAGGGAGAAGGGGGCTAACAAAGGCAAAGCAATAAATAAAACTGATAAAATTACTGTGTAGTATGGGATCAACGTGTAGTCAGAAAGGAGTAGTCCATATGCACTGAGCCGCTCTTCCACAGACCAAGAGGAGATTCTGTTTGAGCAAAAAAACAAAAAGCAGAAGCGCTCTAAGTGCAGACAGTTTATTGATACATATAAAGCAATGTGTGTGATAACTCACAAGACATAAGTGAAGGTCAGGCTGTGTAACATCATTAGATCTTTAAGACATCCTCTGGGGGGAGGGGGGTAGTGATATCCACTCCAAAGCGCCGTCCGTAGCTGAGTCGATGTTACTGGGAGGAAGGAAAGCCGGCAGCCTCCCGCCTCAGTGTACGATAAGCGGTCAGATGGAAGTGACTAGCGGCTGCAAGGTTCCGTAGATGGATGGACGCTCTCCCGTCACCAGGGGTGGTGTGTTCAAACAGCAAAACAACGGCAGGCACGACGCGTTTCTGAGCATGCGTGGGGTCGATGTACCCGGCGCGCTCTTTCCTCAGGTGCTGGAAAGCCGTAGACTCTACAAGGTTTATATCTAGCTCAGTTAATTAGTGATTCACCACAGCTGGAACAAAAGGGGGAATGCCTCGGGATAAAAGGATTTAGAACCAGAGCTGAAAGCAACCAGTTCATTGGAAAACAACAACTTTAAAATCAATTATACTTGAATGTACAGCATTAAAAACATAAGAAAATAAAAATTAGATATAAAAAACATATATCAAAGGTGGATTGTACTCGGTTAGCTGGCCACAAATTCACATGTATGGGGCTGAAACAATAATTTCACATAAGACTCAGATATATGCCATAATGGATAATAGGAGATAATCAATGATAATACTCAAAGTTGGAAAAATGAGCATGAACTGATCATGACTCCTAAAAATAATAATAAAAATACAAATATATACGTACATAAAAAATCATAACATTAATGAAATTATGGATATTTTAGAGGTGAAGTACATTCTAAACCTATGGACACCAGGTATGTGGAAGGGTAAAAAGGGGGGAAAAAAATTGTGATGTTAATGTATTTATGACTAGTAGTCCAAGAAGACATCATGTAACATAATAAATTATTATGACATGATAGAACATGCATCAAGCAGCACAATACACAATTGGTATCGTAAATAATCTATAAAAACCTATAAATGTAAGGTATATAGAAAGATGAATATATAAAAATATATATATAAAAGTGTACATATATACATATATAAGAAAACTGTCTGGTTAAGAAGGTGTAAAAGGCTCAAATTAAAAGATACATGTGTGTAGATGGATGAAGAGAAAAGAAAACTAATAAAGGCGACATATCACACAAAGGGCCCAAGTCTGTATGTGATTGTTGACAAATTCATATGTCAAAATGGAAGATGTATATATATAAGGTTATCAAAAAAGGGGGATGAAAAATAACCTATTGTACTAATTGGGACGGAAGAGGAGGAGAGGGAAGAAAGGAACCTCAATTATAGAATGGTGTGTACATCTAGTTCCTCGTTCAATCCGAGAACGTCTAGCGTGTATATCCAAAAGGTTTCGCGCATACATAATTTGGAAAAACGTTCTCCTTCTGGCAAATCTTTCGAAATGGATTCAATGACCCAAATTTCTAGTCCCTCAGTCGATTTTCCATGGACTTCTGAGAAGTGTCGCGGGACACTATGAATGTCACTCCCACCTTCAATGAGACGGCGGTGTTTTTCAAACCGCTGTCTTACCGGTCTGATGGTGCGACCCACATAGAGAAAATGACACGGGCATATTAAACAATAGACAACATACTCAGTGGAGCAGTTGTAAAAGTTATCTAAGACGTACGTTTTTCCATTATGTGTGAAGTCTTTTTGGCCATGTCTCACAAAGGTGCACATTTTGCATAATTTTTTCTTGCATGCGTACATGCCTTTCAGAGGGATCATCCAGGGCAGGTGATTGGTAGCCTTGATGTTTTTCAATTTGCTTGGCGCAATCTTGTTTTTTAGAGTAGTGGCCCTCCTGTATGTCACTTTTGGTTTCTCTAAGATGACAGAATTAAGGTGGGGGTCCTGTTTTAAAATGCCCCAATGTTTAGATAGAATTTTTTCAATTTTTTTGTAATGGCAATGGAACCTAGTGATAAAACGAACCGGATGATGTTCATCTCTGGCTTTGGAGCTAGGGGGTTTCCCTGGAAGATAAGCTTCATAAGCTGAATTGACCAAGTCGTCGGGGTAGCCTTTTTCAGAAATTTTTTTCTTTAGATGTTCGCTTTGGGCTACATAATCCAGGTCCCTAGTGCAGTTCTGTCTCAACCGACAGAACTGACTGAACTGAGCATATTCCAGATGAGGTCTTGCTAATTTGTACAGGTGAAAAATTATCTCTCTCTCTCTGGAGTCCATGCCTGTTAATACAAGAAAGGACTTTGCTTGCTTTGGAAACCACAGCTTGGCAATGCATGCTATTATTAAGCTTATGATCTACCAGAACACCCAGATCCTTCTCCACTATGCAGACGGTGACCAGTTCTTTTCCCAACTAGAAAGCTTCAGGTTCAGACGGGTTACCTGTGCAAATTTACAGACTATTTGGGGCTGAGACCCTCCCCCATCTGCTGAAAGTGTTTAACGAGGCTAGGGAACATGGCACGTTGCCCGACTCTATGACTAGGGTGACTATAATACTTATCCCTAAGCCAGGTAAGGACCCCCTAGACCCCGGCTCCTACCGGCTGATCTCCCTCCTTCAAAGCAATGTCAAAATCTTTGCTAAAGCATTAGCCATCCACCTTAATCTCCACAATCATGCAGGACTTTGACAAAGCACAACAATGCGAAACATGTCATCACGGCAACCCTGATGCTTTCCAGGCTGGGTCCCGACGCTTGCTGACGTCACTTCCGGGTAGCGCCCTCCGCTGTGGATACCTCCGGGTGGCGGCTCAGCGGCACGTCTACACTGCTCCGGTGCAAGCAGCCACACTATCGGGTGGGAGGAAGCCATGCCACCCTACCGGCTGGTCCGGTCTGCTTTTGGCACATAAGATCCTTCTCCCTCCTGCCTGGTTCCCTGTTGTGATCATCTACACAGTTCCGACTCACCCAGTGGCTCAATCATCCTGTGACCCCCAGCAATGCCACAGATCTGGTTTGGAACATATTCTATTATGTTTTAATCATCACTATATATTTTTTATAAATAAACTTTTCAAGGTTTTCCATCCAGCCTGCCTGAGTTACATTGTAGACTATGTACCGTGGGATAGCGCTGCTGCCCCTCCCCCCGTCCACAATCATCCATTCTGACCAGTCTGGCTTTATGCCCCAAAAATTCACGGCTATTAATTTACGCCGCCTGTTTCTGAATCTCCAGTCTACTCCTGCCAATGGGGAAGCCAGAGCCCTGCTATCTCTAAATGCCCATAAAGCGTTTGATAGCGCCGAATGGTCTTTCCTATTGGGTACAATGAGATGCTTTGGATTTGGGGAGGGTTTCATCTCCTGGGTACAGCTCCTTCACACTAACCTGTTGGCGGTCATTAGGGAGGCAGGTAGAGTGTCCGGCAGCTTCCGACTGTATCGGGGAACCCGCCAGGGGTGTCCCCTCTCCTGTTCGCCCTGGCTATTGAGCCTTTGGCGTTCCTGATCCGCTCAAACCCGCAGGTAGTAGGCTTCCGATATGGTCACTTTTAGGAAACAATAATGGTCTATTCGGACGACACTCTCTTACTATTACGTAATGTTGGCCCCTCTCTTGAGGAGGTGATGAGGGTTATAATACAGTTTGGTACCTACTCAGGTCTGGTGATCAATTGGAGTAAGTCCTCACTGATGCTAATGGATCCCCCAGCAGAGGGCTCCCCTCCCCTGCCTGACAATATCCCTGTTTCCACCTCCTTCAAGTATTTGGGTATCCAGATCACACCCTGCCAGTTAGATTTTCTTAAACTCAATATGACCCCCCTCCTGACCCGTTTCAGGACCAAAGTTAAACTCTGGTCTAAGCTCACCATTTCCCTTGCTGGCAGTGCAAATCTTATAAAGATGATACATAAGCCCTAACTCCTATATGTCCTTCATAATTACCCTGTCATGATCCCTCTCAAAATATTCCACATTATAAATACCATCTCTAGGTCCCTAATTTGGCGCACCAGCCCTCCCAGAGTGAAGCTGGAACAGTTCCAAAAACCCAAGGATTCTGGCGCCTTGGCCCTACCCAACCCATGGCTATGCTATCTTGCATCCCAGCTGCAGCCGATAGCCCAAGCAGCCTTTCCGTGTGAAGGGGGGACCTTACGACTCGAGACCCCATTAACAACTTACTGCTGATGATGACAGGTGGGAGGGATGTCTTTAGCGGCTTGGAAGCATTGGCTTTTGCCAAATCGAATAAGCTCTTCCGCACATATGTCCTCATGCAAAAGCTATGGAACAAAGCTAGGCAGTTGCAAAATGTCACCGGTTATACAGCCTTCAGACCCATATGGGGCAGCACCGGGGATGTTCTGCTAAATTTGAGAAACTATGGCACCCTTGGCTAGATACCCCAAATCTGTCTCCTACAGAACTAGTCCTGAACCGTATCTTGACGACTTAGGGAAATAAATAAATGTACCCTCCTTCCTTTATTGTGTACCTGTGGTTTACCTTGATGCTCAAATGTATTGTAGAAATTATGTTGGCCTGGGTGGAAAGGTGGCATTGTACACTGTAAATGTTACTCGCTATGCTCTGTTGCTTGTCTCTGTCTGTATGCACACTGCTAAAGGGTGGTGCATGTACCCGGAGCTCGCTAAACTGACTCATGGACCTAGGTGGGAAAGGATGGGAGTGGTTTACCTGAAGCAGATCTTCTCTGGGGGCGCACTTCTGCCCTTTTCAGAGCTTAGCTCGCTGTTCCGCCTGCCAACCTCTATAAAATTATACTACTACCAGTTGCAGCATGCTGTACGGGCACAGCAGGGGGCAGGCATGTGGCGCCTTTCTCCTACCCCCATCTTTAATTATGATAAAGAAGTGACTTCATCCAAAGGATTTATTTCCCAATGCTATCACATGCTACTGACTGTGTTTCTTGGGGGTCACCCGAACACGGCGGCTACCCGGTGGGAGAGTGATGTGGGCTCCTTTGAGGACAAACAATGGGAGGAGGCCCTGTTGACTGTTCAACGCTGTTCACTCAGTGTGGCACAGCGCTTGTCCCAACTGTATCTTCTCCTTAGAGTGCACTACACCCCTGACAAACTGTTTAAGATGGGCATAAGGGACACCCCCACATGCTCTAGGTGTTGCAGGGACCACGGAGACCTCACTCATATGGTGTGGAGGTGCCCGAAGCAACATCTATACTGGCGGGCGGTTATAGACACCCTTAACAGAGTTTTTCAGATATCTCTAAAAGAAGACCCCAGGGCATTCTAGGGATCCTTGGTGACCTCTCAGTAGACAACATTACAATGCAGGCAGTGGGGAGGGCACTGTTTCAGGCTCGCAAATTGATCCTGAAACACTGGATCTCCTCTTCCCCTCCCACGGTGGAGGAATGGATAAAACAGATGGGTGACACTCTGCGGCTAGAAAAATATATTTTTTTTCCATGCAACCCTCAAAGTCACATTAAAATTACCCTCTCCCCCAGTACAGTATTATTATTTATTTATTTTTATTGCATATTTAAATGTCCCTAATGGCAGTGCTCAGTTTCCCCATGCTATTATTTGAAATAGTTTGCTATTATTAAAAATAGGTTGATTTTAGTATCCAGATTCGCCCCCAATAAACTTTAATGGGGTTTTCTGCTAAGTTTGGGTTTCATGAATTTCAAGCAGGATTAAACAAACCCCTGAACATTGAACCCGGGCAGATTAGTCATCTTTAGTAGTGAATAAAAGCCCAGTAAGCAATAAAATAACTTAAAATCTAGAATTAATTAAATATAAAATACATCAGAATATAGAACAGTATAGAATGATGACTTATATGAGTGGTCACTGGTCACTTTTGACAATCATCCAGTGGAAGCAGGGTGTCAAATTTTATATTTCAATGACCATTTTTCTTTTATCGCTATCTGTCTGTCACTACTGAGACACTACTTTGACGGTATGTCCTCATTCAACACAAGCTGCAGACTGTTTCAAAGGAACTGTCATTCCAAACTCATATATCTTGCATATAGATCATTTTACTTGTTTCGAGTCTCAAAGTTTGACTTTTTTTTTTGTGAAAGTACAGTATGCTGCATCTTCTAAGTACTAATCTGATTACAAAGATAAAATATAGCATATATTCCATAAGAAACATCCAGCTAGCACTTTAAAGTGTGTGTGAAGCCAAAACTTATTTTTTAGTATTGGACAAAGTAGAGTAAAACCCCTATCAGGTAATTTTTTTAAAGGAAAAACAAGGGCGCTAGGTCAGAGTAGTGTAAAATTGAAAACAAATTTATTACAATGCACTTACATGTGAGAAGATCGTCATCAGCATACAAGTGCTAGAACGTGGGTCCACAAAGGTGTGATGCCGAGGGGTGATGTGAATCGCATGCACCCAGCCCCAGTAATGTTCTTAACCACTTAAGCCCCGGAAGATTTTACCACCTTCCTGACCAGGGGGTATTTTGCGATTTGGCACTGCGTGACTTTAACGGACAATTGCGCTGTCGTGCGACACTGTACCCAAATGAATTTGACGTCCTTTTTTTCCCACAAACAGAGCTTTCTTTTGGTGGTATTTGATCACCTGTGCGATTTTTTGATCATGTGCTATAAACAAAAAAAAGAGCGACAATTTTGCAAAAATAACAATATTTTTCACATTTTGTCCCCCCCCCCCCCCCCAAAAGAATGTAAAAATCTAAATGTTTTAAAATTTTTAGCCAATTTGTTTTCTGCTACCTATGTTTGGTAAAAAAAATCACAATAAACGTATTTTGATTGGTTTGCGCAAAAGTTATTGTATTTACTAACTAAGGGAAAGATTTTTGTCATTTTTGCTGTTTTTTTTTTAACGAGTAATGGTGGCGATCTGCGATTTTTTTTGCGGTACTGCGACATAGCGGCGGACAGATCGGACCCTTGACTGACATTTTTTAAACCCTTTTGGGGTTACCAGTGACATTTCTACAGTAATCAGTGCTATATATATGCACTGTTACTGTAAAAATGAGACTGGGAGGGAAGGGGTTAACTTTATTGGAGAGGGAGGGGTTAAGTGTGTCCCTAGGGGCGTGATTCTTACTGGATGTTGCTGTGTGTGTAACAGCACAGATCAACGGTCCTACATAGCAGGACCGAGTGATCTGTGCTTTTACACAGGGGAGAATGACAGGCGGCTTTGTTTACATTAGCCGCCTGCCTTTCTCCCTCTCTACCCGGCGATCGCGAGTGACCGGCGGACATCAGGTCCGCCGGTCACACGCGCCGGCTTCTTCGGGTACGAGCGGGGGTGGGAGCGCACCCCCTATTCGCTCCCAGACTAGTGACGTACCGGTACGTCACTTTGCCTGGGAGGGGCTGACCGCCGCCGTATATAGTCGGGCGGCGGTCGGCAAGTGGTTAAGGTTCCTTTATTCTGCATGTTGGAGGGATCCTCACCTCTTCTAGGAGCAGCCGGTCTTTGTACCTCAACACAATTTGGACTCCCTACTCCACATATAACAGAGACCATCCCATCCCTCATCCCAGGAGATCACATTGAAGTATAACACCTGTGGACAAGGTTTTTTGGAAATCTTATGACTATGTGCTAATAACAATATTATGAACAGTTTATAATCATGTGGTTGCAGTGAGCGCTGATCCATCGATTCAGGTCAGTGTAGTATTGTTTGCAGGTCATTTTTTTTATTGCTTGTGTCCTGGAGGGGAAATTTCCTTTCACTTCCTGTACTGATAATGCAACAGAAAATAAAGAAAATGATTTCCAAAGTAAACAGTGTTAGTAACCCAAAGAGTTATCATACAAACAGATGTGATCGTTGGAGGAGTTTTCTTGGTTTGATGACATCTTAGAATTTTTTCCTTACTTTTTGTCTCAGTGAATTGTCACCCCAATAAATAGAGAGGAAAATATCCCCAGTGAGGACACTGACAACAGTAAAAATGCTATTGATATACATTTAATTGTAACTGAGTGATTGATTGCACAATTGTTGGGTTTGTAGGAAAAATGTCTAAAAACGAATAAAAATAATTGAAAAAAAAAAAGTTTCTTGAATTTATCTACACTTCCTGCTAACACCAACTGTGGAAGGGAGTTTCACATCCTTACTGCACTAACAGTAAGGAATCTCTTATGCAGTTTGAGATTGAACTGCTTCTTGTCCAACTTTATTGCATTGCCATGTGCCTTGTTTTAGAGTCCTCATGTTATATAGGGGTTGATTTACTAAAACTGGAGAATTTGAAATCTGGTGCAGCTGTGCATGGTAGCCAATCAGTTCAGTTAAGCATCAACAAAACAAAAACTGGAAGCTAACTGGTTTCTATGCAGAGCTGCACCAGATTTGGCACTCTCCAGGTTTAGTAATCAACCACACAGTTTCTCCCAAGTCTGGGGGTCACCATTTAAAGATGTGTTCATGTGATTATATCCCCTCTATTTCTGCATAAGCCATGGTATTAAAAAATTACCTTTTGTCTTGAATTCCTCCTGGGAAATAAGAGTGCACATACTGTTCTGTAGCCTTGTTGTAAAGCTGAGGAACACATTCACCCTTTAACCCATTGAGGCCTAGCCAAGTGAGCCATGAGGCACATTGGAGTCCCCTAGCTTGGGGCTCCCAGGGTTCCCAAAGCACCATTTGAGAGAGGGACACTCTGAGAGTGACCCAGACTGGCATAAACAAGACCCCAGTGCCCTATTCCAACCTGCTACTAACATTGCTCTCCATCAGACCTCACTAAGCCCCAGTTCAAAGGGACATTTCCAAGATATATCATCATATAGGTGAGAAGAAGCTGAAGTTTACACAGAAGGTGTATTTGCAATAGTTTACTGAGTTAATAATGTATAGTACAAATTAGCCTCCCATGAGGGGCAATAGCGCATAGCTTCACGGCTGCTAACAGTCCATATTAGGGTTCAGAGACAGCATAAATAAGAGGGGAAACCTGTACCTACAGGAGGTGTGTCCCAGAGTCCTGCATTCCCAAACAGAGTGATGTGAGTAGTCCCTTTATGCAAAGTAATTTCGTACCACCTGGCTCCTGTCCAAAGGGGAAGCATCACAGTAAAGGTTGTGACCACATGATGAGACTTGATGGTTTAATCACAAGGAAAACAGGTGACTACTTCTTCCAGTGATGGCTACCACTCCTGGCTATCCACAAATCAATATATTTATCATCACTTTCCCATGGTGCCCCTCTCCAAGCAGGGACAGGGCTGGCATTTCACCCCAGAGACTCTTAAAGTCACAGCTCACACTCCACCTATGGGGGCATATAGTGGTCAACCAAAGGAATCGCTTCTCGGCCTTTTGGCTAAGATCAAGTGTAGTATCTGTTCTTATTAGTTGGTATGGACCTCAGCTAGTACCGGTATGACCAAAACCCGGAGCGCTCAGAGTGTTGAGGTATAGGGAGTAGGTCATCCGGGAAAGCATGTGGGGACCGCCGCCTTCTGATTCAAATGGGTTGAACTGTCCTAACCAGTTTGAAGGGAGCATGAAAGCCGGTCTGACTGGGTGGCCGGTGGAATTGCTCCTGGATGTAATGGGCTGAGGAACCGGATGGCGAGGGGAGGGCTTTCTCTCCTAGGTTTTGATCTGGCCTTGCAAAAGGCCTGTCCCCAGTGGAAGGTAAGCTCTCTCTAAGCTGTCCAGGTTCTGAGGTCTGCTGGTGGGGATAGGCTACACTCGGTCTGGCTGGGGGCTGAGATTGAAAAAGCCCGTGGTGTAAGTGCCCCTGGGGTGGCAGCCCAGGGGTGCCTTAATTCTCACTGGTGAGGGGCAGCTCGCCTTGAGTTTTTCGGCACCTTGGTCACTGCACCATGCACACCTTTTTCGCACCTGCCTCTTGGGACAGGCCTTTTGGCTCGGACCAGAGGAATTTTTTATTCTGGCCAGAAGGCCTGCCTTGGTACCTCACATGGCACCATAGCACTTCTCCCCACTTCCCCTTCCCCCACCTTTCTGTTTGTGTGTTTTTATTTCTTTGTAGTTTTGTCACTGCACTATCACTCTTTTTCCTGCACGACTTGGAGGGTGTGGGTCCTTTGGCCCAGCCTTGAGTCTTGGGAGGGGGTGGATATGGCCTCCTGGCTTAGTTCGCCCTCTCTCATGGGGTCTCCCTTCGGGGGAGCCCCACCTAGTACTTGGGGTGGGCTGTTTCGGCAGTCCCCCTGGAGAACGGGGTCTGTCTGGTTTCGGCCAGATGGACCATAGGAAGTACCTTAAATCCCTGTCAGGAGTCTTGTGCCCCGGGGGATCGAGGTTAGGGTCCTACCTCTTCGGAGGGAAGACCATTTCACACACCCTGTGCACTTTTTGTGTTTCCACGTTTGCGTGTGTGCACTTTTTTATGCACCGGGTGTAAGTCTTTTGAGTGTGTTTCATACGCCACGGGCTTTAAAAAAAAAAAAAAAAACTACTACAGGCCATCTCTGTGCCCTACAAAGCCTCATATCTGTAGATTTTCAGTATGAGATCATCCAAGGCACAGTTTGCCTTGGGCTGCTAGTCACATCAGATGTTGAGTGAGATTTGGGGGTTTTGATTTACTAAAGGCAAATAAGCTTTCCATTTGCAGGAGAATTTTCACTCTGCAAGGGAATTTTCCCTTAGCTTAGTAAATAAGGGTGAAGTTTTGCTGTCTGTTTAAAAAAGTGTCCTTGCATTTGACTGGGTACTAATAGCAATGTGGTTTTTCACCACATTCACAAAGCTAAGGGAACATTCCCTTGCATAGTGAAATTTCCCAAAGAGAGTAGCCTATTTGCCTTTAGTAAATCAAACCCTTTGAGTGAGATTTGAGCATGTCACTACTGTTTTGCTCATTGTCCTCTTTTAGCAGGCAATCAACTTGCCGTAAGCTTACAGAGAAGATTCCTTCAACACAAAACAAAAGTTTAGGGGACAGAACAGTCCAGAATGGCTGTACCAAATATTTATCACCTTGCTAAAGCAACCTTTTCCAACCAGGCTTCCTTTAGCTGTCTTCAGGGATGCCTTGGCAAAATGCTTAGAAACTGCCTAAAAATTGTATACAAGCCTGTCTATTAACCTCCCTGGCGGTATGATTCTTTCGGATTTTAGGTGCTGAAAGCGGTACCATTATTTTGCATGTAATTCTTGTGAATGAGCAGTCCAAACCAACTGTATACATTTATTATATAATATATATATATATATATATATATATATATATATATATATATATATATATATTATATATATATATATATATATATATATATATGTTATATATATATATATATATATATATATATATATATATACATATATATATATATATATATATATATATATATATATATATATATATATATATATATATATAATGTATACAGTTGGTTTGGGCTGCTCATTCACAAAAATTACGTGTATATATATATATGTATATATGTATATATATATATATATATATATATATATATATATATATATAAATATATATATATATATATATATATATATATATATATACATATATATATATATGTGTGTGTGTATATATATATACGTATATATATATATATATATATATATATATATATATATATATATATACTGTATATATATATATATACTGTATATATATATATATATATATATATATATATATATATATATATACATATATTTACATAAAAATTTCAGTAAAACTGCAGGAAAGGGCACTGGGGGGCAATGTAATGTGATTTTATTTTATTTTGAATGATATCAGTGTGTTTGGTGCATTTTACATTTGAATTTGCCGCCGGTTCCCCCCCCCCCCCCCCCCCCAGGCGGACGTCACGTCACCGGAGACGGAAGCCGGGGCTCGCAGACGATCGGGAGGAAGCTCCGCCGCCGCACACCGCCTGCAGTCTTCTCTGGATCCCGGAGGAAAGGTAAGTAAAACCTCCTCCAGCATCCAGCGATCTTCTTAGCGCTACTCCGAGTGTGACTCGGGGTTACCGCTTTTGGCACTAAAATCTTACCCCGAGTCACACTCGGGAATACCGCTAGGAAGGTTAATTACATAAAGCTACAGGTTTTAATTGTGCACCATTACAGCCTTCTAGCCACCAGTTTCCTAACAACAAATAACATCATTGGTTGATAAGGAGGACATTGGGCACCTGTACAGCACCCTTGTTTTCACCTCCTCTTCCCCTCTCCATTAGCACAGGGGTCACATTAGCTGAGTGAAGGTGAGAAACTGAGGGAGAAGGGAAACATTATGATACTAGTCAGTACCAGTGTGTAAAAGTGTTTGATTTGGAAGAATAAATCACCTCTAATGTTGGGTGTCCTATGCATATGGGTGTTGTTTCATTATCTAAAACTATTAATTTAGTATTTTAAATTTTAGAATGTGGTGCCTCAAGATTGTGGGTAATTGTAAAAGGTGCCTTGACTGGAAACAAAAGTTGAAAAACATTGACCTAGAGGACAAACTGTTCCATGATTCACTGCACTGATAAAAATTGTGCATGCAACATTTATGGCTGTGTGCCACTAGAAAGAAATGGTGAGTGATGGGCTAAAGGTGAAGATCAACGGAGGAACATTCTGAGCTATCCTGTCTTAGGAAAGTGCAACCAAGATAACTTGATCCCTAAGGAACGGAAGATCAGTAAGTTTGTTGTCAGCACAGTGTGAGAATAGAAAGTATCTTGAGGAGTTTCAGAAGTTGGCTTCTATTTTGAGACAGTGAAGGACTGGGGTACGTTGCTTGTTTCTCACTCACTCTCCATCCCATTTTCTGCAGCCTGCGTATAGCCTGTTGCTCAAGTTTGTTCTACAAAGTGATTGGTGCTCATATTATTTCTACAAAAACCCTAGAAAAAGAACCAGCCGTAAGGTAGCTGTGCCTAAAAACTACAGTACACCAAAGTGGGCTGGAACATCCCAATGTCGCTATTATGTCATCTGGAGGCTACTTATCACAACTTGAGGGTAACTAGGGTTACAATGTAATAGTCCAAATATGGGCCATTGCATTACTTATAAGGCAGTGCACCATACCATCTTAATATATACAGTGGGCAAATTTACTTGGTAACCTGGTACAGTAAAACCTTGGTTTGAGAGTAACTTGGTTTGAGAGCGCTTTGCAAGACAAGCAAATTTTTTTAAAAAATTTTGACTTGATATACAAGCAATGTCTTGATATACAAATAGCACCAGGTCACAACTGGGTATAAAAGAGAAGAGAGGCGCCTCTAAGTGTAGCAATATTGTTACATTTAATGAAGGTTCAATATTTAGCAGCTCACATGGTTGATGATTAAAACAGGCACATCTAAGTATGCAGGCATCCGGTGTAAAGCTTTCCACATAGACCATCCACCGCACTGCCATCTTCATCACACCCTTCCACGCTGCACTCCACAAGCGATTCAAAGTCTCGCTTTCAGATCACTCTACTGCAGAGTAGTCTTCCCAATCACAATTGCAGACTGACATCGGTGAGAGCCAGTGGTTCAGAAGATGGTCTATGTGGACAGCTTTACCCCGGATGCCTGCATACTAAGATGTGCCTCTTTAATCATCAACCATGCGAGTTGCTAAATGTTGTACCTTCATTAAATGTCCCCATACTGCTACACTTAGAGGCGCCTCTCTTCTCTTTTATACTCTGTAGCTCCTGCTGGATTTTGCTTCTAATCCCCTTGTGGAGGCGCCATTGTGGATGGACACAACCTATCACATTGCTATAATCTTTGTATATAGACTATAAATTGAAAGACTTATGAATAAATAGTTGTGGAACGGATCATCTGAGTTTCCATTATTTCTTATGGGAAAATTTGTTTTGATATAAGAGTGCTTTGGATTACAAGCATGTTTCCGGAATGAATTATGCTCGCAATCCAAGGTTTTACTGTACTAGTATCACTTTATTTATTGTAAATGTAAACGTAAACTTGATGCCATTTAGTTTGCAATTTTATCAAAACAATTGCCATTTTTTTGCACTCCAGTGTTGCCAATCTCTTTCAGCTATTTTCCTATCAACATATAATCGCTCTACCATAGACTGCGATTAATTCTCTGGACCAGCTTCCTGATAACAGCAAAGCTAGACCATGCCTATGAAATGTGTTTTGGCATGGGCACCTGTGGTTTTCATTAGCGTCAATGTGACAGGGTGACAACAAAGGATCACAACTGGGGGACAGGTGTCATACCATGGCAGAAAGTGCATGAACAAGGACCCTTATAGCTGGATTACTAGATATTCTACTAGATCTAGAAACAAGTGAAGATTTAAAAGAATTGAAAGCACCCTTTGACATCACACTAACATATTAAAGCATATACTGTATATGAGATTTTAGGGGTTTATTTACTAAAGCTAGAGAGGGCAAAATTAGTCACAATTCTGCAGAGACACAAATTAGCTTCCAGGTTTTTTTGCTAAAGCTTAATTAAACAAGCTGAGGTTAAAAGCTGATTGGTTTCTCTGTAGAATTGTGACTAATTTTGCCCTTTCTAGCTTTAGTAATAAACCCCCTAGTGCAGTGATGGCGAACCTTGGCATCCCAGATGTTTTGGAACTACATTTCCCATGATGCTCAACTACACTTCATAGTTCATGAGCATCATGGGAAATGTAGTTCCAAAACATCTGGGGTGCCAAGGTTCGCCATCACTGCCCTAGTGTTTGGTTTTAGATCTATTTTCAATAGTAAGTGGCCCTAGGGATTTATAATGGGTAAGATGTTCCTTAGTAATGAGCAAATTGGCTGGATACAGGGGCCCACTGTGAATCTCAGTTTAAAGCTAAAGTAAAAAGCTAAAATGTCAAATCTACAAGCAGATAGGCCCTTTATTGCAGAAGAGACCTACCTGCCCGCTTGCAGTCTTCTGTAAAGAAGAATTCTGGCACAGATTCTGTGCGCTGAAATGACTAAACTCCTGCTCATGTGACAGCCAAAGACCTATCTAAGGCTGAGGGCCAACACTTGGCAGAAGCCATTGAGCAGATGCAGTCAAGGATCCTCATGGGTGTGTCGGTGTATATTAGTGTGTCGGGTGTGTAGAAGCAGAGGTATGTTTTGCTCACTTTAGTTCCACTTTACAGATGAGCTGTGATCAGTCAAGTTCCTCCACCCCAAACTCGCTCATCCATGTCTTTATGGACCTTTCTTTGCGCACTGGTGCGCAGTCCTCTTGGGACAGGAAGGGGGCATCTCCAAACTGTTCCCACAAAGTTGGGAGCATGAAATTGTCCAAAATGTCATTGTATGCTGTCCCCTTAAGTGTTCCCTTCACTGGAACTAAGGGGCCAAGCCCAACCCCTGAAAAACAACCCCACATTATAATCTCCCCTCCACCAAATGATTTGGACCAGTGCACAAAGCTAGGTCCATAAAGACATGGATGAGCGATTTTGAGGAGTAGGAACTTGACTGGCCTACACCATGAAAGTCCTCAGTGCCTCTAGTCCATTTTTTTCTTGCTATGTCAATATATAGGACAAAGGTACATGGTCATCAATTGAGATTTTCTCGTAGCACACACTATATATGTTCCATAAAGACATGGGTGAGCAAGTTAGGGGTGAAGTAACTTGACTTGCCTGCACAGAGTTCTGACTTCAACCCAATAGAACACCTTTGGGATGAATTAGTGCAAAGACTGGGAGCCAGGCCTTCTCGTCCAATATCTTCTCGCCTGACCTTACAAATACGTTCTGGAAGAATTGTCAAACATTCCCATAGACACACTTCTAAACCTTGTGGACAGCCTTCCCAGAAGAATTGAAGCTGTTATAGCTGCAAAGGGTGGGCCAAGTCAACATTGAACCCTACGACCTAAGACTGGGATGCCATTAAATTTCATGTGCGTGTAAAGGGAAGCACCCCAATACTTTTCACAATATAGTGCATTTTAATGCAGAAGAGGCCACTGCATCTGTTTCACTGTTATCTGTTACACTGTTTTCAGAAAATTCTATGGACTACTAAACACATTCACCATGTCATGTTATAAGGAGAAGAATAAGGGATGTTCTGTAGACCTGTCTTAGGGTGACAATACTGCTCCTCTATACACACATCACAGTGAGTGTGCAATGCCACCCTAGAACAGGAAGTGTATAACTGGGTGTGAATAAAGAAAACAAATGCAGCCCCCATATCTAAGAACTGGTAAGCTGTGATATATTATTATTATATTAGTATACAGGATTTATATAGCGCCAACAGTTTGCAGAGCCCTTTACAATATGAGGGAAGACAATACAGTTACAATACAATTCAATACAGGAGGAATTAGAGGGCCCTGCTCGTTAGAGCTTACAATCTAGAATATATAAAGTGTTTGCTTTTGGCAAACCTATAATAAAATCAATGCATTAAGGGTTCATGTACCTTAAAATGCAATCAAAATGATTAGCAGGCTGCTATGTTAAACAATTGTATTAAAACACAAAAAAAGTTTCTGTAGAAGGATGGGATTGGAGAACCATGGTGCCCTGTAATGATATTTTCATTGGCCCTCCATCACTAGTAGCTTCACCAGTGAGAATAAGCTTGGCACAATTCCTTTGCCTTCTCAAAGCATCTGATATAATATGAAGTCATTCCTTTCCCTTCATTTGTTAGAGAAGTTCAGAATCTGAGTAAACTGAGGTCACAGCAGCACAGAACGTACTAATGGCAACATCTCCTTCGATCCCTTAAAACAAATGCGCCTGGATCAGCGATCGGCGCTCGTTATATAATTCCCGGTAAACGTGGAAAAGTCACCTGTCAGAAAGACAATGACATTTTAACATCAAGGTTTACTCAGGAGAAATTACACCTTCAAGAAAGGGGAAAAAAATACATCATGGCATGCCAAGCAGCATGTCACTTACACTCCATTGGCTACAATTGTCAGGGTTCACATCCATTAAGCTTTGTGTCAGCTGAGGAAGTTTACATGTGAGGTAATGTGCAGCTTTCTACCACTGCTGACTGCCTGGGGCTAGCCTAAAGTGCCAATCTTGTCACTGGTTTTCCAGAATGCTTCTCTGAGAATTAGATGCATATGCTCGCTGGCCAACCTAAACAGTTTAGGCATTTTTTTTTTTCCTCGCAAGTCTTTAGCAGAAAACATTCAACATGTAATAATGTGGTTTGCAATCCAAGTGCCGTAGCTCTCCTATGACATGGAGTTGTCAGTTTGTGTTGTTGTAGGAACTTTGTAAGGTAGTGGCAAAAAGCTAACGTGTTCCACTTTTATAGATGACAATTGAGTCAATTAAAGCTGAACTCCAGGATGCAGAACAAATTGAGCAATCTGTACAATGGCCTATGTAAAACTATAAATATTTAGTAGGTAGCTTATAAACCTCACCGTTCAGTAGAAAAATAGATTGTAATTGTTGTGACGTCATCTCTCCAGTTCAAAAAATAGCAGCTTCAGTTAGCTCTGGGAGGAGGTACAAATCTAGGCTTTCTCCCACTGCACCTATGATAAACTACAGTTCCAATCATGCAGTGGGAACTGTAGTGAATAGACATTATTGAGGGCGTTAATGTGGGCGGGTACAATTACTATGTAATTACAGCACTGAATGAGCTTGTTCCGCCGCCAGAGCACATCTCGCTGTGCGCCTCCCCTTTCTGTTAAATTATTTGTGGAGAACTGTAACAGACCAGGGGACTCCTGGCCTATCAGCAGGGGCTGACTGGCAACTTTCAGCCCAGGGGGCAAGTACAAACCAGAGGCCCATGGTGCAGCGACTCAGCTCCCCTCCCACTCTCCCTTTTCCCAGCCTCTTCTGAACCCCATTCCAGGCTGAAGCTCCGCTCCAGGTACTCTTTTTTCACCGGCTGATTCCAGGTTTCCGACCAGGCCAGTAGGGGGTGGTTGGGGGGAGCTGGGACAGCTCGGTTGGGGCTGGAGTAGAGTTTCCAGTGGGGCATGGAACTGGCCTCTGCTCAAACACAGTTTTCACCATCCACGCTGGGGGCAAAAGGGGGAGGCCTACACTCTGTCCTTGTCTTCAACCCGCACTCAGTAGGTCAGCGGAAGGGATCTTTTACTTCTCTTCATTAGAAAATGTTAGGCATGTCTATGGCAGAAGCAAGCAGGCTTTTTACAGGGTATCAGAGTGGCCAAGGGGGCAATTGCCCCCTGGCCCAGTCCTCCCCTGCCTGTCAGTCATTGTGTGAGTTCATAGGAGGCAGCACCTCCTGGCATGTTGTCAGAACTATTATGAAGAAATAGACATATTTTCATAAATTTCATATGGAGGTTTAAGACTGAATAAGCCCCAAAACAAGGTTAGATTCAGGACATTCAAATAAGTCTTCAAACAAAACATCCTATGTTTTTATCACCCTGTTGAAGGTTTGTAAACTGGCTGTGTGCTGAACTGGGGACAAAAGCCAAGAATACCTATATTATATGGTCACTAACTAGATTGTACTTGAAGAGCCTTGAATGATAATACAGTAAAACCTTGGATTGTGAGCATTAATTCGTTACGGAAACATGCCTGTAATCCAAAGCACTCGTATATCAAAGCAAATTTCCCCATAAGAAATAATAGAAACTCAGATGATTCATTCCACAACCATTTATTCATAAGTCCTTCAGTTTATTGTCCAAATAAAAAGATTATAGCAATGTGATAGGTTATATAACCATAAAATGTCCATCCACAAATGGCGCCTCCACAAGGGGATTAGAAGCAAAATCCAGCAGGAGCTACAAAGTATAAAAGAGAAGAGAGGTGCCTCTAAGTGTAGTAATATGGTTACATTTAATGAAGGTACAACATTTAGCAACTCACATAGTTAATGATTAAAACAGGCACATCTAAGTATGCAGGCATCCGGGGTAAAGCTGTCCACATAGACCGTCCTCCACACTGCCGCCTCTCACCGCTGTCAGTCTGCAATCATGACCGAGAAGACTACCCTGCAGTAGAGCGATCTGAAAGCGAGGCTTGAAACACTTGTGGAGCACAGCGTGGAAGGGATGACGCTGATGGTGGTGAGGAGGACGGTCTATGTGGATAGCTTTACCACAGATGCTTGCATACTTAGATGTGCCTGTTTTAATCATCAACTATGTGAGTTGCTAAATGTTGTACCTTCAATAAATATAATCATATTGCTACACTTAGAGGCGCCTCTCTTCTCTTTTATACTCAGTTGTGACATGACCCTACTTGTATATCAAGACATCACTTGTTTATCAAGTAAAAATTTATTTAAAAATCTTGCTTGTCTTGCAAAACACTCTCAAACCAAGTTTCTCTCAATCCAAGGTTTTACTGTACTTTGGAAACACCGCCAACTCAATTGCCTCTCCCAGATGTGAAACCCACCTTCAAACAAGGTCAACCAGAAAACCTTGTGGGAATGTTTACCTACAATATCTCCTAAAATACTTCAATGGAAAAGACAGCAAAATGATTTATCCAATGACCAGGCCATTGTCTCAACTCTGGGAAAGATAAACACAGAGCAAAAGCTCCCTCATAGAAAGAACCGTTTTTTTTATTCTCTTGTAACAAATTCACTCAGCTCAGACATTCTTTTAAAATAGATGGGAATCTTATCATAAATATTGAAGTACAACCTCCATGGTACATAATATGCCAAAAAGGGAAATATGGAATTTGTGTTTATATGTTCAGGACAATATGCTACCGATAATTACATCATATATGTATATATCTAAAAGTGTATGATTATAAGACTATACCTCATATATTATATCCCATCCCAAGTCGTGATTGTATTGTTTGCTGGCCTAATAATCATCTAGTACAGGGTTTCTTATCAAGGGTTCCGTGGAACCTTAGGGTTCCTCCTAAGGTTGCTAGGGGTTCCTTGAGCAATGGGCAATTTCTGCCTCTCAGATAAGTTTCCAATTACACCATTGTTCCTTTTAGCTCTCTGTAAGGGGGGTAATTCTTCCCAATGATGATACGAGTAAGGAGCATTCGTCCCACTGTTTAGCAGGGGTTCCCCGAGACCAGAAATTTATTTCAAGGGTTCCTCTGTGTTGAAAAGGTTGAGAAAGGCTGATCTAGTAGGTATTATCCTGATTAGAAATATCTCATATGTACAAACAAATGGGTTACATATACAAATGATTGTGTTTAGAGATATATACTTACTATAACTACATACAGTGCCTTGCGAAAGTATTCGGCCCCCTTGAACTTTGCGACCTTTTGCCACATTTCAGGCTTCAAACCTAAAGATATAAAACTGTAATTTTTTGTGAAGAATCAACAACAAGTTGGACACAATCATGAAGTGGAACAACATTTATTGGATATTTCAAACTTTTTTAACAAATAAAAAACTGAAAAATTGGGCGCGCAAAATTATTCAGCCCCCTTAAGTTAATACTTTGTAGCGCCACCTTTTGCTGCGATTACAGCTGTAAGTCGCTTGGGGTATGTCTCTATCAGTTTTGCACATCGAGAGACTGAGATGGAGCCAAATACAGGACCATTCTGGAAGAAAACCTGATGGAGTCTTCAAAATATATATATATATATATATATATATATATATATATATATATATACTGTACATTTATATATATATATATATATATATATATATATATATATATATATAAATGTGTATATATCCATATCGTTTCCTGCTTCTACCTAGACGTGTAATAAATCTGAATATATATAGGTAAAACATTTTTTCCTGATCGATATAAGCGATATAAGTGCTTCATTAGTAATGTATTTGACGGCGTTACCAGATCTGAACCTTACAGATATATATTACAAATATCATGTGACTATGCCTGTACCATGAGAAAATGGACATTCTTACAACAAATAATTTATAAGAATAATTCAGAACAAATATTTCTGCTGTAGGATACACTTGGTGGTTAAAAGAGGCAAATGCCTAATCACACAAGAAAGTAAATTTTTATCTGCCTCAACCATTGGGAAGAAGTTCCACCTTCTGGGCTAGGCTTATTACTATTTTTATGAGTTTATTGTCCCAAAACGGTATATAGGAGATCAGGAGATCACACTTTATCATCAAGACTCACAAACACGTTCAAACACTGCTTCACTACATACACTTCATCCATCATACTTCATACCCTCATCATCATTCCTCATACTCTGAAACTTTAAGGATGCAAGACACAAGTTCCGCCTTAACCAGCCACCATTTTGGTGCAACCATTCTTAAGGGACTCTGTTAACGACTATTGTGAGCCAGCAGCCATTTTGAAAGGGTAAATATGTTTTATCGATTTTGTCATTGATTATTTGAACACTGAATATTGAGTGCTCAGGATATTTAGATTATGATTCCCCAGATGTAACAACCATCATAGATTTTTCTTTAACTTTATTTTTGTTTTTCTAAATTTTACCATCTTTGTTTGGCACTATGTTAGCGAACCAGTTTTACGTTTTACGTAGTTTGACTCTTACTCCAACTGCAGAGAAGTAACTGTTGGTTATGCAAATCGCAGACGTTTTTGACTGATAATTAATTCTATATTATATGGTTTTACATAGACTGGGAGAAATGAATCCCTTTTATTTCATTTACTGTATATTGCTGAGCAAAACTCATTAGTGAGTGTTGCAAATTATTTTGTATTTTATGTAAGATTTTGTTGTGTTTTTATGTCACCTATATCTAACTATTTATTGTAAATATATGTCTTGTGAATAAATATATATCCCCTATTTAGTCTGTATTCATATCGCTTGGTGTATGCTGTTAAAAAAAATGTGATTGGCGAAAAGCATTTGTTTGTCCTAAAATTCACTTTAGTGTATTTTTTTTTAACTTCCTAAACCTTTGCAGTAATAGCATATGACATAAAAAATAGAAACTTCCACCATTTTGTTCTCTAGGGTGTCTGCTTTCAGAAAATATATCATGTTTGGGGGGTTTATTTAATCCTCAGGCCTAAAATTATTTTTTAAACATGTGTGTAAAAAATGCAAAAACAACTGTGGCAGAGAAAAGGTTAAAGTTGATTAAAAAACAAAAAAACTTGTGTAGGTCACATGTTTCCTGTGGAGATTGGAGCTCAAGTCTGCAGCCAGATACCCTTGGAATATGCAGATATGACTGGAAACATGTGACCTCCACTTCCACAAGTTGTGTCTATTGGTTGTTTGTTTACATTAAAGTTCATTAAAAAAAAAAAAAAAAGTGGCGTGGAGGTCACATGTTTCCTGTTTCGTGTTGACAGTGGAGCTCCAGCTGCTGCCATTCATTGTTTGTTATAATAAAGTTCAATTTTTTTTAAAAAAGAGAAAAAAAAGGTGGAGTCGAGGTCACATGCATCCTATAGAAAGTGGAGCTCCACTCCGGGGTCCCCCCACTACAGTGCGCAGCGACATGCTTATGTCAGAGCTTGCTTGGAAGGAACTACAGTGGGGTAAAGACAAGACAGGTGGCCAGGGGGATAGAAGGTAGAGTGGCCACAGGTCTTACAGCACTAATGTCAGAAGGAATTCAGCCCTGATTCAAATAACGCACAATGGATTTCTCGCAGATGAAAGGCCAGTGGAGGAAACAACAAACATATTGCAGTAAGGTATGAAATCAACAATACTGGGAGGTCATAATAGTTCTGCTTTAAATAGAGGTCAAGAAAGGTAAAAATTTACATTTTTTTTCTTTCTATCTGTGGCACCCCCATGACCCCCCAAAGGCTAGTGGGACCTGCAGGGTCAAGGTGGACTAGCATTTTACCTCAGGTGTAGTCCTCTGAAATAGTGGAAATAATAGGAGTTCATTGGTTCTCACTAAGTAGCCAAGGAAGAGAGAGTAAGAGCACAGAACACCCATTGACTAGCAGACTCTAGAATATGGGAACAAAAGTACTTACAATCTTCACAGATGGAGTACCTCAATGCTGATCCAACATTCTGTAACTGTACCTCCTGACTGTAAAGCACTTGTCAGTCCAGCTGACAATATCCTGGGGGAAGAAACCATACTTTAGTGAGGTCCAAGCTTCCAATACAAGCTTCTCCGGCCCTTCAAGACATATGGAGTTCCTCCATGGCTCCTCACCCACCGAGTTACACAAGGTAGGACTCAAACTCAAGCCTTTGCCCAGCCACATGTTCACCCTCTTAGCCAACAGAATTCAACAGCCAAACGCATCCCTCCCGTATGTTGGAGGTTAAAGTGAGGACTGATTCCAAAGGCCACTCCTGGAATATTTATACTGTCTTCCATAATGCACCTGAGGCTCAGCAGACCACACCCACTACAGGCTTCCTGCAGAAAACTACAGGAGGGGGTGGATAGAATACCAGTCACCCTGCACAAGGAGAGAGAGCAGCAGTGGCCAGTCTTTATTATAGGAAGATCCTGCACAGAGGTAAATTTTTACACTGGTTTACTGTACAGATCTACAAGAAATACATTAAGCACACCAAGATTCAAGGAAGCAAATGGTGCTCAGCATTTCCTGATCTCTCATCACATGGACTTAGCCCTGGGGAAAATGTCAACCAACCCCGTCTCTGGGGGGGAGGGTGGTACCTCACATGTCCCTATCTATCTATCTATCTATCTATCTATCTATCTATCTATCTATCTATCTATCTATCTATCTATCTATCTATCTATCTATCTATCTATCTATCTATCTATCTATCTATCTATCTATCTATCTATCTATCTATCTATCTATCTATCTATCTATCTATCTATCTATCTATCTATCTATCTATCTATCTATCTATCTATCTATCTATCTATCTATCTATCTATCTATCTATCTATCTATCTATCTATCTATCTATCTATCTATCTATCTATGATATCTATCTATCTATCTATTTATCAATCTGTTTCTGTTTTCTTTGTTACTTAATATTGTTTGTTGTCTATCTCATTTGTTTACTTATTATTTAGAGGATTGATTGCTTGACTGCTGAGCAATACCAATCACTTGCACAAGGGTGGACACACATGTTACAATTTGATTTTATAATTTTTGAAAAATTGATTAATTCAACCAATAACTCTATAATACGAAGGTCTACCTAAACAACCCATTCAATTTAAACCAATTAATCACTTTCAAAATCTAAAGAAGATTGTATGATCAGATTGAATTGTGCCTGGCCAGTTCAAAGCTGCCTATAAACGGACAGATAGCTGCACTCCCATAGACGATGCAATTGAATATATTCAAGAGGTTTTGACAAAGCATGCTAGTCACGTGAAACGCGTCACCTTACTTCCCCCTGCATGTACACCATTGTGTGTGTTTTTTGCTTTTATTTGTCTCCTGAAGCTAGGGCCTCAAACATTATGTATTTGAATGCCTTGGTCACTATCTATGGCACACCACACTTAGTGGGCACCTCTAGTGACTACCTAGGCAACTACACTGTCTACACTCACTATAGGGTTCCTAACTATGATGACATTAAGTGGCCAGTTTAGGGAATTGCAAAGGGTATGTAGGTGACCCTGCCCTACCTTTGCAAAACATGCTATGCTGTGTAGGTTTCTATTCTGATTTCAAATACTGTGTTCAGAATTTCACTCAAATGTTGTTGGTAGTGAGAACCAAGAAAGAGTTTCATGAAGCCGGATTCATTTAATTATTTCTATACAGATATGCAAGAGTTTTTCCCCAAATTCGTTGCACCTGGTTATGCTTATGTAACATGCTCATCGTTCAATAATGTGCTTAAGTTAGGCAGCACTAGGATCAGAGAGAAGGCCCTGCTGGGATTTGGGAATTCATTGTCCTACCTTTTTATAGATACAAAATCAGGGTCATTAAAAAAATAATAATAATTTGTTCAAGCCCTAGGTTTGTGACAGGTTACATTGATGCCCAGTGCAGCCACAAAAAAATAAACAAGGCAATTTGCCTTATGTCCTATTGTTTCAGTCCCATCAAAGCATGTTGTGACAGGCTTTACTTCCTCACAACTCTGTGTCTAGAGGGGTTAATTAAAGTGATAGTGTTGCTTGAATATTTGAGTATAGATAGGAGTATTGATACAAGTATGGGTATGAGTATGGCTATAAGTATGGGTATGAATATGGGTATGAATATATAATAAATGTGGGTATGAACATAGATATGAAGATGGATATGGGTATTTGAATATGGATATTTGAATATGGGTATGAATATAAATATGGGTATGAGTATGGATATGAGTATGGGTTTGGGTATGAGTATAGATATATGCATGGGTAAAAGTATGGGTATGAGTATGAATATAAGTATAAGTATGAGCATGGGCATACACGCAGGTGCCTGGGCACACCCTAATCAACCCACACAGCGCAGATTCCCCCTGCTGCCCATGCCCCCTCCCATGTTCCCCCTCTCTCCATCAGCGCTTACCTCCTCTCCTGCTGGCTGCCGCTGCGGGGACATTGGGGGATGTTTAGACATGAAGAGCGTAGAAAGGGACTGGTAAATATGTAATTTACTAGCCCCCTCTTTTTCTGAATGAAAAGGAAGTTCTGAATGAACTGTGTTTACTAAACTTCAGTTTATGAATAAACAGGAAGCCATTTAGCATAAAGCACTTCCCATTCATTCGTTGTCCAGTGCAGCTGAGGCTGCAGAGAAAGGGACTTTACCCCAACTAAAACTGGACATGGAAAGGGGGTAATGGCAATTTTGACCAGATAATCCACAGAAGAAGGGGGTGTCCAACGCGTTTCAAATGTTTTAACATGCAATATTCTTCCTCAGGGACAGAATCCCAACTTCTGTAATATTATAGAAAGAGTTTTCTTACTATACAAAAAAATCAAATAAAAAACAATAACTTTTCATCTACATTGGCATGAATTGCAGAAAAGAAAAAAGAAACAAAATTACAAAAAAACAATAATAAGAACAACATCTACTGATCACTCCTTCCATATTTCCAAGGCTTCTGCAGAGGTACCTTTCCATGTCCAGTTTTGGTTGGGGTAAAATTAACACAACTATCTGAGTAGTTATAATTCATTTTATAATATCGCTCATTTATTTATGGTGTATATGTATGTGTTTTTTAACAATGAATTAATAAATTAGTATTTTTTTATATAAATCATATTGTTCAATCAATCAATTATTGCCTTTAAATTCCCAATCCCAGAGGAGGTTTATTGATCATTTCTACTTAGCTACAAGGGATGTTGGCAATTCTTAACAACCTCATCCATCCAAGACATCACAATTAGGCTGTCCACAAGGTTTAGGAGTGTGTCTATGGGAATATTTGACCATTTGTGAGGTCAGGCACTATGGTGGATGAGAAGGCCTGGCTCACAGTCTACTCTCTAATTCATCCCAAAGGTGTTCTATCGGGTTGAGGTCAGGACTATGTGCAGGTCAGTCAATTTCCTCCACCCCAAACTCGCTCATACATATCTTTATGGACCTTGCTTTGTGCACTGGTGTGCAGTCATGTTGGAACAGGAAGGGGCCATCCCCAAACTGTTCCCACAAAGTTGGGAGCATGAAATTGTCCAAAATGTCTTGGTATGCTGATGCCTTAGTTCCCTTCACTGGAACTAAGTGGCCAAGCCCAAATCTTGAAAAATAACCCCACAACATAATTACCCTTTCACCAAATGATTTGGACCAGTGCACAAAGCAAGGTCCACAAAGATATGGATGAGTGAGTTTGGGGTGACTTGACTGGCCTGCACAGAGTCCTGATTCAGACCTGATAGAACACCTTTGGGAAGAAATAGAGCAGAGACTGCGAGCCAGGCCTTCTCGTCCACATCAATGGCTGACCTCACAAATGCGCTTCTGGAAGAATAGTAAAACATTCCCATAGACACACTCCTAAACCTTGTGGACAGCCTTCCCAGGAGAGATGAAGCTGTTATAGCTGCAAAGGGTGGGCCAACTCAATATTGAACCCTGCAGACTAAGACTGGGATGCCATTGAAGTTCATGTGTGTGTAAAGGCAGGGTCCCAAAACTTTTGGTAATATAGTGTGTGTGTGTGTATATATATATATATATATATATATACATGCACACATACACACATACTCACACATGTCCATAATGCAATAGGCTGTGCACACCTATGGGTATGAGCATTTTGATGTTTGAGGGGTATTAGGCTCGAGTGTAGCACTCACCAGTTAGTACAGTCCACACCAGTTATGCCTTTTAAGGTATTTTGGGCCCACTTTTATTAAAAAAACAAAAAGAAAGAAAAAGTTCACACCAGAAAAAAAACAGCTCACCTCGCAGGGGTTTCCACTATCAATACAAAAGAAAATAACATTCAGCCTCCTGGTTCTCTTTAGCAGCCTTGACAAGCCCTCAGCCTTGTGCCTCAGTCCACCAGACCATCTGCCACGGCATCCCTGTGTTCATGTATGAGCGCTGTACGTCTGTCAGCTCTCTTTCCCTTTCCCATTGACCCCTTCACTGTACAAACATGCACACCTCTGGCTGATCCCTTTCAACCACACAGACTCTTCAGGAGGGTGGAACCCAGACCTATAGTCCTGTTTCTCCTAAATACACAAAACACATCTGCACAAACAGTGAGCCGGTTGTTCCCAAAACCTAGGACCCGGGATTGGAGATTTCCTCCCACCCAAGTCTCTAAGAAATCTCTAGGCTCCAGGTCCCAAACCAGGTGTAACCAACCAGAGAGAACCAGAGAGAACCTGAAAAAACAATTTCCTCTATGTGATACAAGCACCCTGGAGCCCCTCAACTTTCTTGGATGAGAATCCTGGGCAACATAAAAGCCATTTATCACCGTACTGTCACAGTATGGCTATGAGTATGAATATGATTATGGGTATAGGTATGATTACGGATATGAGTATGAATGTAAGTATGGGTATGGATATAAGTATAAGTATGGATATGGGTATAGCCCATACTCATATTTATGCCCATACTGTATGAGTATGGTTATAAGTATGGATATGAGTATAAATGTGAATATGGAGAAAAGTATGGGTATGAGTAGGGATTTTAGTAAAGAGTAACCCTAACCCTATGAGTAAAGATGTGAGTATGGATATGAGTATGAGCAGGGCTTTTTTTCTCAGAGAATAGGTGCAGGAACTCCTCCCTTCTGAGTCACCCCTAACTTTGTCCCCTATCCACCCCCGAGCACCATTCCTTGGTTTCACCTCCTACTCACCTCCCAGTACCACCCCTTTTAGAGAATTAACGATAACAAGAAAGGCAATATAACAGATCTAGAAACAATGGACACCCCAGCGACAATAGATCCACCCCTGCAACAATGGACTTCCAACATCCAGCATCAATAGACTCTCCAGCAGCATTAGGCCCCTCCGTCAACAGTAGATCCCTCCAAGCAATGATTGATTCCCGGCAACATGATACCCTACCAGCAACAACAGACTTTCCCAGCAACAATAGACCTTCTGCGCAAATACATCCCCTCCAGCAGCAAATAGATCCCCTCCAGCAACAAATAAGAAAAAGAGAAGCGCTCTAAGTGCAGACAGTCTTTTATTGATAACAAGGCAAAAGTAGTAACAACTTACTAGACGTCAAAGACAGTAGGGCTGTAACACTTCAACGATCATGGGACAATCCTCTGGGGGGTGTCATCCATTCACACATTTTGTGGCTGAATCGCTGATGGTAGGAGGGAAGGAAACCGGCTACCTCCCGCGGCGGTTAGCGATCGGCTGGAACAACGGCTGCGGTGTGCAGGTGGTAGCTAGAAGTGGCCCCGTCACCAGGGAATGTGAAGTATGTAAGCTATGCACGGCATGCATGACGCGTTTCTGAGCATACGACAGGTCATCAACAGCCCTGCGCGCTCTTTCTTCAGGTTCCCTCCCCCTCCCTGTTGTCTTTATTAACCATCTACTCCCCTTATGCTGGTGGTCTTTTAGCGCTCTAGTATTTTTGTTCTTGCCTCCAGCAGCAAATAGATCCCCTCCAGCAACACTAGATTCCCCAGTAGCCAGCATCAATAGACCCTCCAGCAGCCAGCAACAAAGACCCCTCCCTCAACAATAAATCCCTCCCAGCAACAACTGACCCAGCAGCAGCAAAAGACCCACCCCAGCAACAATAAATCCCTATGAGCAACAGAAGACCTCCCAAGCAACAATAGACCCCCATCCTCTGCAGCAATATATTCCCTATTAGCCAGCATCAATAGACCCTCCAGCACACCCCAGCACCCCTTGCCATTACATACATTCAGTTCTGGAGGTGCCGGAACTGTGTTCCCCCGCGTTCCCGCTGAAAAGAAGCCCTGAGTATGGGTATTTGAGTATTGAGTATCCATGCTTTGAAAATATATAAAAAGGTACATTGACCTTTTTTTTTTACTACAACCTACATACTGATTAAAAGCAACTATGGAACTACATTAAGAATACATTTTAAACATTTTTGTTATAGTGGCATCCTTTTAATTCACAGGATTTTGGAATAATATGAATGTACATGCATTCTAGCACGCTAAACGAAACATGTCAATCTGTACAATAACTGTTGTCATTCAGGCACAATTTCAAATAATATACAGACATTAATATGGAATGTTACATTTTCATGACTCAGGTTTTGCTGAGTCTGCAGCAGATTTAATTATCGGGACAGCATCAGACTTGTGGAAGAGAGAAAAAAAATTCTCCGATTATTTTATTTCTTATTGTACTTTGGAAACCCCAGGCGGTTAAACTGTCTGCGGTCAGGGGGAGTCGACAAGTGACTGTCAGGACATTTCTCCATAGGCTTGTCAGGTATGGATTTTCCTTATCATGATCAAACAGAAATTGGCAATGAAGGCTTTCAAACTCACAGCTCCACATTCATTTTCAGTTCCTCCTGGGAGAAGACTTCAATGTGTGTGAATTTCAGACATTTTCCTTGGAGACTAGACATTAAAAGTTTAATAACTTGCAAAGTTTTAATTTCAACCAGTTTATATAGTTTTCATTTTAATTATATAATAAGAAACTTTTGAAGATCTTGCTATTTTAAAGCGGAAGTACATTATACTGATATGGTATATATACACCCACACAGACTCGGTAGATAACTACGAACAGCCAAAACACATATTATGTGGCTCCATAGAAATATTAAAAACATATAATCATAGTTTGAATGATCAGTCATTACCATGGGAAAGACTTGTGATCTTAGCTAATTTAACTGCTTTAACCGCCTCCGTTTTTGGAGATGGATTTTTATTTCTGGACCTCCATTTTTTAACGGCACTGCAAAAAGAAAAAAAAAAAAAATAGGTGACCAGTTTGCTCATAAATGGTTATGACGGAGCTATCATTGGACAGCATAGATCACAGGTACAAGGTACAGAGCTAATCGGAACGCCTCTGTATCTTGTGATGCTGTAAACCAATCGCAACCATCACTGCTAGCATTGATATAGCACCCTCCTAGGTAGGTGCTAGAGAGAAAGTATAGTTTTGAGTCCTGTTTGCTTACCAGAAGGACTGCAGGTAAATCTATATTGTTCTCTGCCTACCATAGAGCAGGATCTGTTAGTGAGGTCTGCTCATTGTGCTCAGGTGCAACTCGTTCTGTCTGCAGAGTGTTTCACACTGGTCCAATAGGGAGTCATATTGGATAGTGGGAGGAAACCTGACAAATGAGTGAACAGGCGTTTGATACAGCCCTGGTATTTTGGCAAAGGAAAAGTGCCTCCGTGCATGCTGGGATACTGTATAAAAGACAGGAGCACATGTGCTAGGGGTCTTTTGACTGGATAGTGGAGTCCTGGAGGGAGGGGGCAGCTGGCTGCCTCCTGCTCTGTAGAGGTGCAATGCAGGCTCAGGTAGTCGACCTGAGGGCCTGGAGAGTGCTAGTGAGGAACTGAACCCAGAGGTCCAGTGAAGCTGACTGAAAGTGAAGACACTGGAGGATCTGATTCTGCAGTACAGTGAGTATAGATCTGTGTCATGGGGCCTGACCTGAGGGGGGCCACCCCTGCAGCTAAAAGAGTCAGTGGACAGGTCTCAATAAAGGGGATGCTAGTGAGTGTCCTGAAGATAATACAGATTCACCAAGTCTATTGCTGGAGAGAAAAGAGCAAGGAGACTTAACCCTTTCCATACATGTGGCAGTATGGATTAAGCAGGGCAGCTGCTTCCATAAGCAACCTGGTGAGGCCAAGTGAGAGTTGTCCTTATCCATTGTGAATAGTTACAGTTGGAGTATCCCACTATTCTCTTATCCTATCCAAGTTCCAAAATAAATACTAAAAACCAATACCCCTGGACTGTTTATTGTGTGACGAGTCATCCGGAGTAAGGAGGGATGTGTGAACTCTCCCCTAAGTGACTATGTGCTGGTAATCAGAGGTAGCCCAACAAGTCATCATATAGCAAGCCTTACGGGGAAAGTGCTACATTTCAAACATGAGAGAGCTGGAAGGAGGGTAGCAGAAGATTGAAAATGAAGATAGGAGTTTTGAAAGTGCCAAGGTGGGGATGTTAAAATGACACTGTCCACCAATCCAATAAATATGGGATTTTTTTTTTAAGGTAGGGGTTTAAACTGCAACTGACCACCAGTGATTGTGGGATTTTTTTAAGGTGAGATTTAAAGTTTCTTTGAACACCGATAATTGTGGGATCCTTTTTTTAAAGTTGGTGGTTTACAGGGGACTAAAGTGACCATCAATTCAATGGTTGTGGTATTGTTTTTTTTTTCCTATTCTTTTCAAGGTGGGGGGATTTAAAGTGTTAAGAATCACCAATGACTGTAGGATCATTAAAAAAAAAAAAAAAGAATAGATGTAAGCAATTCTTTTTTTCTATTTTCTTTTATAAATGAAAAAAAAAAGTCCCAGTGGTTGTTAGGTAGGACCTTTCTCCTTATACTAAAATTAATATCAGCATGAATCTCTGTATAGTTTAGACCACTAGAAAGCCCATGATCTTAGCAACCCCGCCCCTACCCTCCCCCCAACTAACTGCTTGTGTGGATAAAAAACTATTCAAATACCCATTTTATGTACCTGAAGTCATGGTCCCATGACAATCCCTCTCTCTTCTGTCTGTTTCCTGGGGTCCATCTTAGATTGTCCACATCACTGCCCTTCTCCCTGCCATTTGCAACCAACTTCCCCGATCATCTTTTAAGGAGCCAGTATGTTCTGATCTAGCCTTTTTAGGTTTCATGCACACATTAATTTTTTTATCCCCTAGAAGCAGCTCAAAAAAATGCTCCCCTGATGACGTCGGCTGTGACGAAATGCATTGGTTGGGGCCAGCGTAGGTGTATCCCACTTCTAGGTCCTGGCTCGCGTGTCATGTCACTTATGCTGGCCCCGCCGATGAATTTCCTCACAGTTCATGTTGCTTTTTTTTTTACTACAGTATTTGCAAAGAATGTTTTCTCACATCAGATTACATGGGGATGTCATTATTTCGATTATGTTTGATTGGCACTGCACTTTCTTAATACTTTTAATTGTATTTAGGTTATTTTCAAGACCCATAGTGCTGGCTGCTGCGTTATACTTATACCTAAGGGAAGAGTGGTTCCTCCTCTTTTACACACTGTGGTTTAGGTGCATTTACATGCATTTAGGCACATTCAGCATTTTACGCCCAAAACTCCTCTCCTGAAGATGGTCATGGAGGCGAAGGATGTGTAGATTGTTGAGAAGTGGGTGGTTGACTGTAGTAAAGACAGAGAAATGGTCTAAAAGTATAAGTATGGAGTAGTGGGCATGGGTTTTAGCAGTCAGTAAGTTGTAAGTAAGTTTGCGTAGGACAGACTCAGTAGAATGTTGTGGGCAAAAGTCAGAGGTCAAGAAGGTTGTTATCACTGGGGTAGCAACTCATACAGTTGTGCATTAAGTCTGTTCTGACCTGAGATCTCTAAGGCTCCTTTCACACTATCCGTCCGTCGGACGGATTCCGTTTTTCTCAGCGGGGGATCGAGCCGCCGATCCCCCACTAAGCAGGAGGATGACAGCTGTGTCCCCGTGCTGTGTGCGGAGACACAGCTGTCAGGTCCCCATGCATCTCTATGGGGGAAATCGGATGGGAACGGACCGTCGGTCCGTTATCACCCGATCCCATCCGATCCGATCTGCTGGACGGATAGAAAATAGGGTTTCCATCCATCCAGATTTGACAGATTGGATCGGTTCGGGTGTCAGCGGACATGTCTCCGCTGACATCCGATCCCCCATAGAGGTGCATGGGGGGACCGTTCAGATCCGCCAAAAAAACGGAGCCTTAAAGCGGAGTTCCGGGCACAAAAACGATATTTTTGTTTTGTGCCCGTCCGCTAGTTCAGCCTAACCTGAAAAGGAATTGGATAGTTAGATTTTTTTTTTTTTAAAACTCACCTTGTAATTGACGATCGTAAATACTCACCTATGACAGCTTCCTCCTCCAGCGCCGAGCTCTCCCCGTCACTTCCTGCCTCGCAATGATTCCTGGGAGCTAAATGTCATAGCTCCCAGGAATCAATGCGCCGCACCGGCCCCGCTCGTCATTTCCGGGCGACGCCGCATTCCCCTGCTAAACAGCTTCTGGGCATGCCCAGAAGCTGTTTAGGAATGCGGCGCCGCACCGGAAGTGACGAGAGGGGCCGGTGCAGCGCATTCTGGGACACGAAGACGCGGAAGAAGACAGAGAAGAGGACCGCGCCGGCTTCAGCTGCCCACAACCGAGATGGAAACGCTGTGGAAGAAAACTTCTAAGTAAGTATTTCTTCTAAAAGGTAAGTGCGAACCGGGACAGATCAGAGGCTAGCCATTGTGGAATGTGCTAGCCCTGACTGTCCCGGGGGTATGTTAAAAAAAAAAACGTTTCTCTGCCCGGAACTCCACTTTAAGAAGATTGGTGTCTGCAGTGATTGTATATGGCGTAGTGACCCCTAGTGGTCGAATGCTGGAGGTGAGAGGCTTTGATACTTTATAGTGAAGGATTCACGGCTTTAGTGGTGTTTATCACTTACCTTTTCCTGCACTGGAGACCCTCTATTTGCTGTGGACTTTATGGACTTTACATATCATAACATATTATATGCACATTGTCAATTATAGCGCTGCACTATTGTTTAATTTCTGCTTATGTTATAGGTTTTGTTAGGTTTGACCTATGCCAGTGTTCAGCTGCTCTTTACTCCATGTGATTTAGCGCTGAATAATCTTCTTGCTATATTTATCCCTATATATATATTTGACATGTATTTACCGGCTGCTGTCAGTTCTGGCTGATTTAGAAAAAAAAAAAACACATTTTTTATGGCAACTTTTCCAATAGCAATACTTCTGGTATGTCAGTGTCCATGTTGTAGGACTATGTGTGCACAGCTAGTAAGTATTTTGTGGCTGCAAATATGACCCGGAGATTTTTCATGTTCGCCTGCCATTAAAATTAATAGGACCCGCCGCAAACCTGCGGTTTGCAAACATTTGAGCAAGTTCGCACGAACCGTTCACAAACCGTCCCGTCAGATGTTCGTCCATCACTAATCACAATGCATTTAGGCTTTGTAACGGAACCTCAACCCACACTGTACTTGTAGACTTTCGTCAGTATACGGCTTCCTCCCAGTCGTAAACATAGATACCAGATTTTCCCAGCTGCCCTACATACAAAGCTAGCCGACAACTTAGCTTGTACTGGAATCTCTCATTTATTGAACAGTTTCACACTCAATTTATACAAACATGAGCACACCCCCCCCCCCCCCCCCCCGATTAAATTGCCCCATCAGGTCAGGGGTTGCCTGATTAGATTATCATATGCAGATGAAATTGTATACAGATATAGAATTAACATATTTAAAGAACAACCAACACAAACAGTATACTATTTCCACTCAGCAACTAACAGATGACAATTATTCAATCAACCTGAGCCAATTAAGTAGCCGACGGCCGTCCTCGAGCTCCTGTAATACAATACACATTATCTCAATACACATCTAAGCATTGCTTTGATTATTTAGGAGAGTCATAGACTTCATGGCAACAGGCTATAGGTCTCACAGTGTAAAGTGGGATTACATTTTCATATTTCCTGAGGGATTTTGTTGATATATATTACTCTCCCATTTGAAGTTATCCAAACCACATCCTCAGTGTCCATTAGGTATCTGTCACGTGTCTGTCTTTCACTCCCAGTGACGTACCCTCACAGGCTTCTTTCACACAGACCTAAAATTTTACTAATGTTATTATACATGTTTTTTTTCTAGGAGAAAATATCCTGCTAATGATCGATAAAATATTTGTTTATAGATGTGTTTAAACACATAAAGATGCGTATGCGTACATAATGATCATTTCTTTTTTCCCTTTGTTTAGACTTAAAGTGGTTGTAAACCCAGATAACAAAAATTAAATTGAGCATTGTAGCTTACTCAGCAAAGCAGTACAACTCATGTGTGCTAAATCTGGCAGTGATACGAGCATCCAGGATACCTTGCACAGTCTGGCAGGGATACCTTGCTACTGGAAAAAAAAAACAGACACATTCAAAAAATATGTGTTGCCATGCCTCCTCTTCTTTGAGTGACTGACATGCAAAGGGGACTCATGCACAAGCATGAGCAAAGGGTGTATGTCTCTTGCTGCCCCAGCCTGAGTAAAAAGCCTTTTGTTTTAAGTGCTTGTAAAACTCATAAGCATCAGTTCCCTAATACATGCACCAACTTGTAGTTTGTTTGAATTATTACCTCTGAAATTTCATTTACAAGCCTATCACAGCTCTTGGGAAATCTCCGGTTCATGGTAGGGTTGCCACCTCATCCCTTTAAACCAGGACACACATTAATTACACAGGTTCTGTGGCTGATTAAGGTGGTAATTAAACTCACTTTGTGCCTTATCTGCATTACATTAGCCCCAGAACCTGTGTAATTAATGTGTCCTGGTTTGAAGGGATGAGTTGGCAACCTTAGTTTATGGGTGGCGGAGTCATGACTTCACTAGCCCCACCTCCCTGCTGTAAACCCCACCTCCTAGCAGGAAGTGATGTGCACGCACACTTCCAGCACTCTGCGCGCTGCTAAGCGGACGCTATTGTGTGAGTGTACGGCGGGGATGTGGAGCCATGATGTCATGACTCCACCTCCCGAGCTCTGGTCTATAGACACGCCCATGGACCAGAGCTTTTCAGATGGCTGCGACAGGCTGACAAATAAAAGTACAGAGGTAAAAATACAGCGCTTTGGATTTTTACCTAACAAACTATAAAATGGTGCATGCACTGGAGAAATGATACATATGAGGTTTACAACCACTTTAACGTATGCGCCTGCAAGCGTTCATACGCATAAGCACGTTTGTGTTACAGATCTGAATGCAGTGCATATTTACGCACCAGTTTGAATGATTCCATTAAAAATAATGCAGCTGTGTTCAGATCTGTAATTACGTCTGTGTCAATGAAGCCTATTATATGCTAAGTGTGTTTGTAGCACCCTCGTCCTAAACAGGGCTAATACATTTAGCTGTGCTAGGTGGTAGCTAGTCTGGCTAATTTGTAGTCTTTGTGATCATTGGATTTTCCTCCTAAGCCTGGTTTAGCTGTGTTTTCTACCTTTTGTCAATAGGCACTGTTACCTTTGGCATTAGTGTGATAAACTACAGTGAGTCCAGGTCAGTGATAGCAAACCTTGGCACCCCAGATGTTTTGGAGCTACATTTCCCATAATGCTCATGCATTCTGCACTGTAGTGGAACATTGTGGGAAATGTAGTTCCAAAACATCTGGGGTGCCAAGGTTCACCATCACGGGTCTAGGTTAAAGATATGTATACTTCTCTCAGCCAATCCCACTGGTTGCTGAGCATGCTGGGAGAAGGTATTTATTTGGAGGAAGTCAGGTGTTCCGGGTCCTTTTCCACCCAGGTGTGTGAGGAACAGCTCCAGCTGGGTAGGCCTTAAGCCGGAGGCCTAGCCATGTGCTCAAGGTTCTGCAAAGGAGAGCCTGCTCACTAGCTGGAAGCATGAAGGAAAGGATGGAGACCTGAGATGAAATACCAGAGGTTACTCTGCCATGGATCGGGAAACCATGGAGAGCCTTGGAAAACGTCAAGATGGAATCATCCAGATAGTGACGGCACCTTCTGTGAGTTGGGATTTGTTGCTATGGGAGATAGCTTAAACCACAAAGTACAGATTGCTGGTTCCAGCCTAAAGGCTCTTTTTCTATACCGCAGTCTACCTTTTCTACATTTTTGTCTAAGGAGTCTGCTGGCCTGCTAGTCTGTTTTTGATTAGGGGTGTCCTGTGCCCTACCCCACTTTCCCACATTTTTCCTATTGTGAGTAACCTGCCTAGTAACCTGCACCGTGAGAAGGAATATCGGACCTCCCTGTCTCTGGGGGTCATCACCAGGCCTCTGGAAGTTAGGGGGGGCGCTACGTTATCTTGCCTTATTGTAATGCGTACTTTACTACAGTACACCGCAAGGGATGAGTGTAACTAGGCTCTTAAATATAAAGTATACATATTGACTGACTCAATTCACTATCATTTTTATTATTTGACATAAAATATTATTTTCAACAATGAGTGCCCATATGTGAGGAAAAAATAATAACAACCACTTGGCTGAGGAAAACCCACAATGGCATGTAACACATACGTTTTAGCTTAGTGAATGGAGCCCATGTCAAAGAACGAGTGTTGTTGCAACAGAAGAAGATCTTGCAGTTTGCACTTCAAGCCACAGACATCTAACACTAAAGGATTAAGTCACAAAGTCACATAAGAGGCTTGTGATCATTAGTTCCGGATCACTGGCTGGATTTGGAGCTGGACTAATGAAAAGCATAGGACACCGACATAGGGTAGCAAATAATGGCCAACCATTTCATGTGGGGGATGAAAAGCTATTATCTTGCTCCTGTAGAGGGTAAGCCTCTGTAGTTTAAAATAATACAAAAAAACAAAAACAAAAAAAACCTTAGCAAAACAATGTACTAAAAAATAAGGCATTTCCTGTTGTTCATGAATATAACGTTATTAGTACTGGAGATCAGTGACTTTATCTGGATAGTATAGAAATAACCAGCAATTTTGAGTCCAAAACCGAGACTGCGATGTTACTCGTCACTTCATTCTCTTATATAGAAAAATGGAAGGAAGGTGGGGCAGGGAAGGAAGGAAGGAAGGAAGGAAGGAAGGAAGGAAGGAAGGAAGGAAGGAAGGAAGGAAGGAAGGAAGGAAGGAAGGAAGAAATGGAGGGAGGAAGGAGAAAAGAAAGCTGGAGGATGTCTCCAGTTTTTTCCTCTCTGGTTTTCTCCAGCCTAATAATAATAATTCTAACAACTTAAAGTGATTGCAAAGGCAGAAGTTTATTTTTTTATCTGATTGCATTCTATGCATTAAGATAAAGAAAAAACTTCTGAGTGCAGTAGCCCCCCTCAGCCCCCCTAATACTTGCCTGTGCCCCATCTCTATCCAGCCATGTTGTAGGAGAGATTCTCCCTCCTTATTAAAAAGTCCAGATGTGCAGCGCTAGTCCATTGTATAAAACAACATACAAATCACAATGGAATAACAAGTAAAGTCCATGTAATTAAAATGGAAAAATGGATGGAAGCACAACACCCCCTTCAGTGCAACAGGAAATGCACACAACACCACCGTGTTTTCAGCAAGTCTCCTTATTAGAGAAGTTGGACCTCAAATTATAGAGTGGTCACATGAGTGGTCACATGAATTATAGAGTGGTCACATGAACGCGTAAAATTAATATATCCACAGATCATCACTGAACATCCGTTGGGGCAGCTCCAATAACCTTCACAGGAAGGTACTTGTAGGCTCGCAATCGTACATAAAACTCACAATCACTTAAGACTCACCTCTGCGGGATAATTAACAAAAAAACTCCCATGAAGTACATAATGAATGCTCTAACAGGTAATGAAGTGTAATTGAGCATCCAAACAAATCAATCAAAATGGCAGTGGCTAGTAGCATGCTTGCGTCATATGTCAGGTCCCGTCCAATGCGTTTCGTCATCAGCAGACATCATCAGAGGCCCTCCCTATTGGCTGAGACACAGCAGCGGGGGCCATTGGCTGGACCCGCTGATTGGCCCCGCTGTGTCCAATGACAGCAGGAGCAGGTCACCAGCGCCGCGTGATAAACAGGCAAAAAATTTGGGGGAGCATACCCATGTATTTCTAAAGCTGCTGCAGCTATGAACCAAAAGACATGTATATTAAAAAAGAATAGCGCGCAAATGCAAAAGAAATAACTACCAAATCTGAAGACAATCCATAAATAAAAATGGGGGTTTGGTCCCACCATATGGCCATATCGTGCTCAAGCCCACCACCAGCGCCGCGTGCCCCAGACCCAGTGCACAAAATCACATTTAGCTACATGATTTTGTGAGGTGGTCCAGAAGGGGTTAAAGCATATGTCAGGGCAATATAAAAGAAAAAAATATATACAGTACATCTCTGCTGTACATTTCCTTGTCTTTTATCCATATAAAGACTGTGAAAATACAAAAAATACCTGTTGATCAGCCAGAATTACACTGAACTCCTGAATCCAGAGTGGTGTCAGCCCTGACTGTTTTCCTTTGCTAAACTACTTAAAGAAGATGTACAATCAAAGCTCGTTTGGCTGTACATCTCCTATGGATCACAGGAGTGCAATTTGTTTTGCACTCCTGTGACCCATTTTCAGCAGAGTGGGTCGCTGCTCCCCGCCCATCCACAGTCCAGCGCTCCTGTGAGCAAGGAGGGGGCAGAGCAGAGAGCTGCTGACTGACGGTCAGCAGCTCTCTGCTCAGGGAGCTGTCAGAACTGAGCGATTGCCAGTGTTCAATCTATCGGTTCTCAGTGTAGAGGCGCCAGGGGACAGATGCTGCATCCACCTAGGTAAGTTTAATTGGGTTCCCCCAAATCTTGGGGGACGTGCATGCGCCTATTCACCAGCAGGAAAGCTCAGACGTGGGGCCGGCGGCACCTGCGATCACTCCCCATGGAGAGAGAATGGCGGTCTGCTGTTTTAAACACAGCAGACCGCTGTTCTTTTTTGAATCAATACAGAGCTCCTGTGTTCCTCCTATTTAGGAACACAGGTCCCCATGATGATTCCATAAGCCCATCCTCCCCACAGTTAGAAAACACCCCCTAGGCATACATTTAACCCTTTGATCGCCCCTGGGTTAACCCTTTTCCCTACAAGTGTCATTAGTACAGTAACAGTGCATATTTTTAGCACTGATTACTGTAGTAATGTCACTGGTCCCCCCAAAAGTGTCAAAAATGTCAGTTAGGGGTTCGATCTGTCCGCCGCAATGTTGCAGTCCCGCAAAAAATCGCAGATCGCCGCCATTACTAGTAAAAAAAATAAATAAATAAAAATTACATAAATCTTTCCCCTAGTTTGTAGACGCGATAACTTTTGTGCAAACCAATCAAAATATGCATATTGGGATTTTTTTTTAACCAAATATATGTAGCAGAATACAAATTGGCCTAAAATTATGAAAAAATTAGGTTTTTACATTTTTTTTTTATTGGGAATGTTATATAGCAAAATGTGAAAAATATTGTTTTGTTCACCGCGATTCTGCCCGTAATCTGGAAATCATTGCAAATTGTGGGACGCCTGTACGTTGCCGTTGATTTGCAATGGCACCCCAAACGTTGTGCGATGTTGCTTAGATTTCCGCCTGCCAAATCGCGGTAACATCGCGCAAACAAAATCGTGGGTCGCATGATGCCCCAAAGAAGCTCTTGTACCTTTTTTGGGGCGTATATTCTTTGTCATGAGGTGCCATGTTGAAATTCCAGTGACCAGTATGAGAGAGTGAGAGCGATAACACACTCCCTAATCACACCTGAGACCTTGTAACACTAACAAGTCACATGACATCGGGAGGAAAAATGGCTAATTGGGCCCAATTTAGACATTTTCACTTAGGGGTGTACTCACTTTTGTTGCCAGCGGTTTAGACATTAATGGCTGTGTGTGTTGAGTTACTTTGAGGGGACAGCAAATTTACACTGTTATACAAGCTGTACACTCACTACTTTACATTGTAGAAAGTGTAATTTCTTCAGTGTTGTCACATGAAAAGATATAATAAAATATTTACAAAAATGTGAGGAGGGGTGTACTCACTTTTGTGAGATACTGTATGTTATTTGTATATTTCTTTTTTTATTATATATATTTTTTACTAGTGATGGTGGTGATCAGTGACTTATAGCGGGGCTGCGATACTGCAGCAGATAGTCAGCCACTAACTGACACTTTTGACTCTATTTTAAGGCCCAGTGACTCTAATACAGTGCTAAAAATATGCACTGTCACTGTACTAATGACTCTGGCTGGGAAGGTGTTAACATCAGTGGGGATTAAAGAGTTAACTGTGTTCCTAGCCTGTGCTTTAGTGTACTGTGGAGGTTGCTTTTACTAGGGCAAGGCATTGATCCTTGTCCCTGTTTTGCAGGAACACAGGAACCATGCCTTCTCTACTGACAGAATGGTGATCTGCCACCACATAGGCAGACCACTGTTTTTCCTTTGTGCTGGATGTTCGGTGGGTGCTGGCGGACATCAAGTCCTCGGTAACCGCAGATCAGCTCCCACTGTTTATAATCACAGCGGGAGTGGGCCGCTGCCGGCGAGCATGAGGGCTCCCAACCTGGAAGTGTCAGCAGTGCCACCAACATATTTATGTTTTATGGTCGGCAAGTGGGTAGTATGTACAGGCCTAGTGTACCCTCCCACATGCAATTCCCAAAGGTTCATGGGAAATTAGTTTTCTTTTCCCGTAGAGTGAGAGGAGAGGATATTATGTAATCCCTGCTGTAACACCTCCTCCTTGGCAGAGCAGATGCTGTTATCTTTTGAATTACCGAGGTGACTTCACGAAAATTAAGGAATTCCACAAATGTATTAACTGTTAAGTGCTTTGTGTAGAGGGTTGTACTGATGGTGGATTTTTTTTGCCTATCCCAGAGAAGTCTTCTTTAAAGATTTCTATAACTCCATATAATATTTTGATTACATTGCTTAACAGGTTGCCGACAACACGCCACCTATTTACTGCGGCAGTGTGGCTCTCACAGGCAAACTGACATAGGTTTACGGCGAACGCTTGGAGGCAACCAGGGGGCAAGCGCGTGCCACCGGTGGCGCGCTCCCGCCCATCAGCGGGGAAGCTGATGCAGCAGGCAGGCGGATCCGATTGCCGCCTGACACCCGTGATTGTTCCCCACTGAGCGAGAACGGTCAGCTGTTGTAAACACAGCTGACCGTTCTTCTCCCTGGAATGATCATAGAGCCCATGTGATCCTTCTATATAGGATCACCGGTCTCTATAATCATTTCACAAGTCCACCCCTCATACAATTGGGAAACACTCCCCTAGGCTCACACTTAACCCTTTAATCACTGTCAATGTCTCTATGGTCATTTCACAAGCCATGCCCCCCACAGTTAGAATCACCCCCCTAGGCTCACTTTTAACCCCTTGATCACTCACAATGTTAACCCCTTCCCTGCCAGTGTCGTTATTACAGTAACAGTGCATATTTGTAGCACTGATTACTGTAGTAATGTCACTGGTCCCCCCAAAAGTGTCAAAAATGTCAGTTAGGGGTCCGATCTGTCTGCCGCAATGTCGCAGCCCTGCAAAAAATCGCAGATCGCCACCATTACTAGTAAAAAAAAAAAACAATAAAAATGACTTAAATCTTTCCCGTAATTTGTAGACGCAATAACTTTTGTGCAAACCAAATAAAATATGCTTATTGAAATTTTTTTTTTTTTTTTTACCAAAAATATGTAGCAGAAAACAAATTGGCCTAAAATGTTAAAACATTTTGATTTTTTTTTTTTATTATTTGGGAATGTCATATAGCAGAAAGTAAAAAAAATATTGTTTTTTTTTTTTTTTTTTTATCAGAATTGTCGCTCTTTTTTTGTTTATAGCGCAAAAAATAAAAATCATACCGGTGATCAAATACCACCAAAAGAAAGCTCTATTTGTGGGGAAAAAAAATTTGGTTGGGTACAGTATTGCATGACTGCAAAATTGTCAGTTAAATTCACGCAGTGTCAAGTTGAAAAAAGTGGCCTGGTCATTAAGGGGGCAAATCCTTCTGGTCTTAAAGTGTTTAAAAAAAATCAGCTAATGGCAAGTAACATGGAGACTCAAAGCAACTCTGACCTGACTAGGTTCAAAAACATAGACAAAAAAGTTTGCTACTTTTACGGGTCTCCTAATTCTTTTTTTTTTTTTTTTTCTAAACAGCTATTTGAAAAACAACAAACTAAAACCAGGCAAACAGCAGACAAATAGCATGTGGTGTGAAGATCATGGGGTGGTGGAGTCCTTTCTTCTTGGACAATTCATCTTCTGCTTCACATGTATCAATCCCCCCTGATGGTATTGCCAAATGTTAGCACAATATTCCGCGGGAACAGAACAGCAATGTTCAGTTCGTTTTTCAGAAATATTCAAATGCACATTTTCCAAGTCATCATTTGCCATTTAGGCAGAAGATGCACTTTATAGTACTGTACATTTGCATAGAACTATTCCAACATCTCAGTGAGGAGCCTCTGTTCTAAAGTGTAAATAAAATACTTTATTTGCAGCTGAAAAGCAACAGACGATAATTATGGGTTCTCTAACAACTGCTTTTACTGCTGTTAATGTGTGTTTGAATTAAAAAAAAATAATAATAATGAAATGCTTAAAAACACAAATTTGCTTTTACAGATTTTCTGATAGCAAACTAAATAGAATTGGCAGTCCAACTAAACGTGATATTTTATCTGTGTGTGCATGCTGGTGGGCTGTGTTATCAGCTGGAATATGCTGTGACTATACTATGATAACCACTAACATTTTATCTGCTAGCCTCCATGTCTATAAAATCTAATACAGTACAAAAATATCTAGCATGTTGGTATTTTTTGTTTTAGGATATGAGATAAACCAGGAGTATTTAGGCTACACAATAAGAATTAAATCCATGCAAATAAACTAGTAAGATTTTAACCAAGAGTTCATGCATATCTAAATTCAGGCTAAGTAAATTTTTAACAAGTTCAGAAAAATACCTGTTGACTTTGCCAGCTATTCAATGTCCTTCCTGTATGATGAACAGAAAGCTAAAACAATATCTTCCTTTTTTAAACTACTAATCCAATTAACTACCAAGTAATGAAAATTAACAAGTTTTAATTCCAGATATGTCATATCATCCAGCTTGCATCTGTCCCTAAAATGTCCAGCAGCCCAAAAAGTGAATCTCAAATATTTACTGAGATAATAGCAAAACATGCGGTAAAAACAACCAACCAATGTTAAATAACATTTCCCTGCCAGCTTAAAAAAAAAAAAAAAAAGTCAGCATGGTAACCCCCTAAAATCAATTCTGGCTCCTAAGGGGTTTGGTATGTATTTCAGCAGTACACTACTGGGGTCTCCATGCCATTTTTTGCAAAAAATAAAAAAACAGCGGGAGCAATGTAAACTTTTTTTTCCTTCTACACTGTAACTTTTTCTGTAGTACATCCTACAGCAAAAATGGCAAAACAATCATGTCCCCCCACCAAGTAAAAAAAAAAAAATATACCAAAACCCTTAGAGTCGGTTCACACTGGGGCGACACGACTCTGTACTACTTCGGGGGCGACTTGTGCATTACCATGCACCACGACTTCGGAGCGACTTGCAGGGACTTCACATAATGGAAGTCTATGCAAGTCGCTCCGAGGTCGCCCCGAAGTAGTACAGGATCCTTTTTCTAAGTCGGAGAGACTTGTGTCACTCCTATTAGAACGGGTCCTGTAGCGGTTAATGGACCGCGAGGGAGCGCGACTTGTCAGGCTGACAAGTCGCCTGACAAGTCGCGCTAGTGTGAACCGACTCTTATCCTTGTTGAGTGTCTGTTATGGATTTAAGAAGAAATCCACATACAAAAACAAAACCCCATGGCCCCATTCCCCCAAAATTCATACCAGACCCTTCGGGCATGTAATCTAGTTGACTAGGAAAGGGGGAGGTCATGCAGGCCCCTCTCCTGAACCAGACCACATGCCTTCCTCAGGGGTTCCACCCTAGCAAAGCATCTTGTCCCCATGTTCCAAGTTGATGAGAACAAGGGCTTCCTCCCCACAACCCTTGCCCAGTGGTTATAAGGGTCTACAGGCAGTGGAGCTTAAAGGAACTCGGATACTGGAACCCCTTTCCCCTACATGGATGAGTAAGGGTTAAATAGTTCCCCTACTTATTCACAAAAAAAGTTAATAAATAACATGTATTAAATAAACACACAAATGACTATGACAAGTCCTTTATTAGAAAAAGAAAAAACCCAACAAGTCCCTGATGTTAATCTTTTAGTCAATCACATCCTCCAGCAATGCAGATCCTCTCCAATTACAATTAAACTCACCCGCAGTCATTAACCAAACATGACCAGGACCTTTGACCAAATATTTCAGCCACCATACCTGTCTATTTGTTTATATTTTGTGGCCAGTAGGGAATCCCTGGCTGAAAACTGAATGACTGGAAAGGGATAAGTCACTGGTTGCTCGGAAGCTTAAACCTTCAGGCTTCCTAACAACAAGCCTGAGAGGGAAGCTCTAATTTAATTTAATTTAATATGTGGCTTATTATTTACTACCATGTATTTGGAATCATCGATTAAGTTGGTAAACAACAATGTCCAACAGCGAAGGAGGATTAAATCAGATTGGATCATCGATTGGAAGTGGTTGTGTATATAAGTATTGGAAGTGAAGTGCACGATCACTTCACCCCTGATGACGTCAGACGTTTGCTGACAAAACGGGTAAGGTGGGACTAAGACGTGATACGCCACTTCCGCTTCCTAAAATGCAGGTGGAACGTGGAACGGTGTCCCCTGGTTTCTTCTATGTGCTCGGAAACATTTGTCTTTTTGTAAGTGTATTTTAAATGTTTTAATAAACAAATAATCATATTTACTACACTATGAGAAACCTATCTCTCTTCCCTACTCATAATACATCCCGAGGATCTGGAATAAAAAAACAGGACGTAACCATAGGTCCATGAAACTTTGCCTTGCTGAATTTGACCACCTGTAATGGGGCTCACAGGGGCTCAGAGATAACCGAAGGGTAGGAATAGAAGCAAGCCACATGTGTGTAGTGTTGCTAAAAAATGTGGCTTTATTTGTGCATGAAAGATACTTACAATGTACATAAGATGAGGCAAACAGAAAGACACTGCGCCACTTGACAGTCGGCAGGCATGATGATGTCACAGGCTAGGCCCCACCCCATGGTGGAAGATTTGTATTTATTTTGATTTGATGCATTGTGGTATTCATCCACTAGAAGGCGTTGTGTCAGATGCTTTATGGTTACATTTATATAAACGTATTTTTCTATGAAAATCTATTTATGATAGGTTTAGTATTTTATTTTTAATCAGCATATGCGGTATAGACTCTTTGAGAGTTTTAAAGTTCAGAAAGACAAGGAGAGCAGATTGTGATGATCAGCTTTGCTATAATAATCTATGGATGACATTCCCGGGTATCTCCTGTCCTCCAAATGATGTCCTGTGTACAGTGAAATGTTCTGAGAGGGGCCTAGCCTGTGACATTGTGATGAACGAGTTTAGGCTGTTGTAGATCCAAAGTCCATCTATTTATTAGCTTTAGATCTCTTATGATTTGAGGATCAACTACGATTAGTAAAGAGTTTGGACACTAGGTGGTTTAGGCTGCTTTAGATCCAAAGTCCATGTATATATTTACTTTAGATCTCTTATGATTTGGGGATCAACTACGATTAGTAAGGAGTTCGGACACTAGGTGGTTTAAGCTGCTTTAGATCCAAAGTCCATCTGTTTATGTGGTTTCGATCTCTTATGATTTAGAGATCAACTATGTTTAGTAAGAAGTTTGGACACTTGGTGATGGAAGCACATTTATGGGAAGGTAATTTTTAAATGTGCTGAACACATTGTTTGAAAGGGCTAAACACTTATTTTTCAATTTGGTTTGAAATTTTGGTTTTCACAATATTTTTTATATCAACATGCAGTTGAATTAGCAATTCAGGATTGTGCATCTATTTTTTTTTTTTTTTAAACAAGATTTATTGACAAATTTTCTTTTGTTGTAATTAAGGTTCTGTATTCAGAGCCATTAGTGTGCAGCATCTGGTTCGGATATTGACGCATTACACACAAATTATTATTTTTTTTAAAAAGTGTGTTTTTTACAGAATTGAAAAGCTGCGATTACATACACAACTGAGTGAGTCAGAAATGTGCCGCTCAGTAAGATTCCTTATGTAGAGAAAAGAGGGTTGTTTTACTCAACGCAAATAACCTGTTCACTTTGCAGGGGAAGTTGTACTTTTTAGGGGAATCTTCCCCAGAGCTTAGTGAACATGGCAAAATTTCAGTTTGCAAAGAATATCCAGTCACAAGCAAGGAAGAAAAAAAACAGCATTTTTGCTTGGACATGATTGGATGATGGAAGCTTTATTAAGCTCTGAGGAAAGTTCCCATGCAAAGTGTAACTTCGCTGTGCAGAGTGAATGGTCTTTTTGCCTTTAGCTGCATCCTTTATTGACTTGCCGACCTCCTGCCGCAGATTTACACCCCTAGGTTAACCCCTTCCCTGCCAGTGTCATTATTACAGTAACAGTGCATATTTGTAGCATTGATGACTGTAGTAATGTCACTGGTCCCCCCAAAAGTGTCAAAAATGTCAGTTAGGGGTCCAATCTGTGCGCCGCAATGTCGCAGATCGCCGCCATTACTAGTAAAAAAAAAAATATGTAAAAATGACATAAACCTTTCCCGTAGTTTGTAGACGCGATAACTTTTGCCCAAACTGATCAAAATATGCTTATTGCGAATTTTTTTTTACCAAAAATATGTAGCAGAATACAAATTGGCCTAAAAGGATGAAAATGTATTTTAAATCCTTTTAGGCCAAAAAATTTTTTTTATTTTTTTTTTGGAAATGTATTTTAGCAGAATGTGAAAAATATACATATATTTTTTTCAGAATTGTCGCTCTTTTTTTTGTTTATAGCGCAAAAAATAAAAATCTCACAGGTGATCAAATACCACCAAAAGAAAGCACTATTTGACAAAAGGACATCAATTTTATTTCGGTACAGTGTCGTTAAATTAGAGCAGTGCCAAATCGCAAAAATTTGCCTTTTTATTAAGGGGGTAAATCCTTCCGGTCCAGAACTGGTTAATGAATGTTAATTTATAAAATAAGCATTTTGTATAAAATATTTAATAAATAAGGTAATAATGTAAAAAAAAAAAGAGAGACCAAAACCACGATGGTGTCCCTTTAACTTTCGAGCAGGCAAGTAAAAACGTAGTGAAAACTTTTTTACTAGCTAACTGAATATATTTCCGGTAATGTTTGTGAGGATACTCTGTTCTGTTGACCAGCACTGTGTCATGACATGAGGATGAAATCCTAGATGATAAAAGCAGTTGAGTTTTCTTGAGGGCATTCTAAAAAAATATGTTCAGCCATTCCATAAATTTTATGCCAATATTTCTAATTTCCTTCTATTTGGTCAACTCTTTGCAGTTAACTGATTTTTAGATTTGTATTTTTTTAGTTGAATTTGACATAGACATATGTTTCTAATATGGTTTCATAGATATGTTTCAGTATGTACATTGGCAATTATAAATATTTAACAGTAGACTTCAGTGAGCCTTTCAAACTAGAAAAGGCCGGTACGTGATACTTTGAACTAGTAGCATATATCCAGGAATTAATATGTAGGGAATGGGTGTGAACTGCCAAGACCTGCTCTATGCCAACCACGAACAAGCCTACAGTACTTCTTGGGGTTCTGTAGCATAAAGTTACACTTTTTTTTAATGAAAAGGCAGATGCAAATGTGCACACAAAGTTCCAACTTTAGAAAGGTCAAGGAGAAAATAGCCGGATTTCAAACATTAAACTTTTCAAGGATTTCTTCTGATTCCTATGTTACAAGATAGCCTCCTCCATCTCTTAATAGTTCTTCAATGACTTGTTGGTAGCCAAAATCTTTTGTTCTTTTTTTTTTTTACGTAGCTTTGTAGCGGAGGAAAGAAAAAAAAAAAATTAATTATGGCTATGGAACTTTTTACACAGTAGAGTTTAAAAAGGACAAAACGTAAGGCAAGGAAAAAGATGAGGGCCCATTTATCTTATATTGACAGGACTAGCTTCAAAAGATGACCTTGAATCATAATCATCCTAATGAGCTGAAAATATTTCACTTTATCAAGTGAAACTGTAATCAAATCATTTTCTGAGAGCTCTGCTAATGAGCAATTCTTTTGATGAAAAACATGGTTAACTGTCTTAGTCTGCAGGAGGTGCACTACAGCAAAGAGGCCAGCTCATGATAACTCATTAGCTGACCTGGGGAGAGACTCATTTGAATGCTTTTGATAAAAATTTCAAGGCTTTTTTTTACACTTAAATTACAATTTATGCAGCTTAATAAAAATAACATAATTTATAGGGGGAACTATTAAAAGTACTTTAAAGTGATGGAACACAGTATGTTTACAATGTACGGCTGAGTAAAGTCACCAAGGATGGGGGGGGGGGGGGCAAAAATGTCCCAAATTATCATTGCTAAAAAATTCTGCATCACCTTGTCGTAATTATGTCCAGGGCAAAAAAGGTGAATTTACTTTTCAAAAGCAACCTGTTGGCCTAATGCGTATTTTATATTGACAGTGATTTCAATCACCCTTCAGTTACTGGGTTCAATTAGTACTGATTGGATTTCCTGGCTACTGGTTATAAAAAAAAAAAAGAATGTGAAAAAAATGTTCATGCTTTAAAAAAAAAAAGATCTTATAATAGAGATGGTTATATTGTGTTCAAATTATCCACGCTCTAAGCTAAACTTTAATAGACAATGATAGGAGAAAGCTGTTTTCTGACTGTACCTCTCAAGGGTTTCTCTATTATGTCAGATATTGTCGTTCCTTTTGCTTGCTAAAAATTACAAAAGGCTGACTCATGCCGTATTACGGGATAAATCAGAAATTAGTTCATCAAAGACTTCCCAAATATTACTTTGTATTTTTATTTAAAATCATCAGTTTTGTTCTCCTACAAAGAACATACGTATTGCTAACCGGTGTTTATGAGAAGAGTTGAGAAAACATCTCTGTGTGGCAAATATAGGAAAATTTGAAAATATAAATCATATAACATAGGCATAAATATTCGTATATCGAGTGTTGAGACCGTAATGAACTTGTGAAGAAACAATTTTGTGCTTCTTTTTCTGTTATCTCTGTTATCGTGATGTCTCTTGACTGTTAAAATGGGAACTTATTGTGCTTCAAACCATGACTGGAGGCGCGGTGATAACAATCATAAAGCTTTTCCTAGCAACATATATTTCTGACTTCCAGTCAAGGTAAAAAAAAAAAAATATATATATATATATATATATATATAAATATATATATATATATATATATATATATATATATATATATATATATATACAGAGTCTTGATAAATGTAACATAACTTACTCTTTTATACTCTGCATTAAATATTTTATGCTTCTTTAAATTCTTCAGATGATACTTTGCTGTTCTGGTGTCGCTCTAAAAAGAACGACAACCTCCGCCTTTGACTGTTTCCACATTCAACTTCTAGTGTCACTTTTCTACACTTTCTTTACACTACTATATAGTATATGCAGGTGGCATATATAGTATATATTGTGTGTGTGGGTGTATATATATATATATATATATATATATATATATGTGTGTGTGTGTGTGTGTATATATATATATATATATATATATATATATATATATATATATATATAATATATATTAATATTAAATAATTAAAGAAAAAATTCACATCAACTTGGAATAAAAACATAACTACCTAACCCTAAAATGAACAACTTTAGTCACAATTGTTTCTGAGCAAATAAAACAATAAAAACAAATATAAAAATATGGAACCATATTGATAAAATCATGACAATTATATTTCCACTTTTGCTGCATCATACTTGAATGTATTTGAGATCAAAAATCTACATTTTTAAGTTATTATATATGTGATTTTGTAGAATTTCTATATCCTAGGATACATATGATTTTGGAAAAAAAAAAGAAAATGTTAATGAATATTATTTGGAACTAAAATTATTTACAAAAAGTGTTTTTGCATTTTGGTCATATTGGCATTAATTTTTTTTGTTAAATTTAAACAGCACATTAAAGGTCCACATTTAAACAGAATACTAAAGACATACAAAACAGATTTGGCATTTGGACAAGGGTATATCAGTGTGTATATCAACAGTTTAAAAGGGTTTTCACAGATCAACACCTTACAGAAAACAAAAATCAGATTGCTTTTTGTTTTGACAAATATTTAAACAATTAAACTATTTGTAACAATTTTGTATAGCAAACACCTTTTTTTTTTTTTGGTAAAAAGTCTTATTTGCAATAACAAAAATATACATGTTTATGCACATTTTTATTATGAAGTAATGCATTATCTCTACATACAGAAAGCATGTCACAATTTTGCATCGAAAATACATTTCCTGTCATTTCCAACAATGAAAAGGGGAGTACAGTAAGATTATGCAGTAAAGCCAAAGAATTGTTGTGTAAAAAAAACTTTAAAACATTTTCACAAGATTCATCTTGAATATAGGGACATTTGGAACACAAAGTAAACACACATTAACATATATATTTTAATTACTCACCATTTTATTATATTCTCTCAATTAAAAGAAATGCTCAAAAATCTAAAATATCATGAAGGTTTGTAAATGATCTTAAAAGTTTGTTTTGATCTAAAAGATCATGCAGGTCCAGTACATTATTTTTCTATACATATCTAAATAACTGCACGTGTGGTGTAGATGTTTATCCATCCAATGTGCCAACAAGTAAAGTCCTCTTTCTTAAAGTAGAACTTTAGACAAAACTTTTTTTTTCTCTATGGAAAAAGCAAGGGTGGGTTATTACCCATGTATGGTCCACTTCCTCAGGAGTAGGTGCAAAGTTCCACAACATAGTTCCACAACAAGGACACTGACATACCAGAAGTATTGCTATTGGAAACTATGCTATAACAACATTTTTATTTTTTTCAGCCAAAAATTTTATTTATTTTTTTTTTTTAGAAATCAGCCAGAACTAACAGCAGCCAGTAAATACATGTCAAATACATATAGGGTCCATTCACACGTCTGTAAAATGGGTCCACATCCATTCCACAATTTAGCGAAACGTTTACAGACCCATTGATTTTCAATTCCAGTCTGAAAAAAATTCACAGGATACAGAAGTAAGTGTCGGCCAGTAAAGGCCCCAAAAATTAGCCAACAGGCGTTCACCTGACAGCAAAGAAGTTGGTATTCTGTGGCTGGAGGTACATTAGGCATTCACAGGATACAGAAGTAAGTGTCGGCCAGTACAGGCCCCAAAAATTAGCCAACAGGTGTTGGCACAAAACTCCTACTGAGGGTTTCCAACTGCCCACTACTTTTTATACAGAAAAACAGGAAAAACTTACAGGCGGAGCACATTTTTTTTTAACTGACACCCTAAAATATGACAGAAACCCCATGCATCATAGGTTGAACTGTATGGACTGATATCTTTTTTCAACCTCGCTAACTATGTAACTATGTAAGCTAAGAGATATTTAATCATTATAGTGGTATGTAAACCTTAACAATACCCATAACAAGTAATCTGCCTGACTTTACAAATAAAAACTCAAAAGAGAGGGGTTGATTTACTAAAACTGGAGAGTGCAACATCTGGTGCAGTTCTGCACAGATATCAAGCAGCTTCCAGGTTTTATTGTCAAAAGCCTAATTGAACAAGCTGAAGTTAGAAGCTGATTGGCTACCATGCACAGCTGCACCAGATTTTGCACTTTCCAGTTTTAGTAAATCAATCCTAGAGTAACAAACTGTGAGCATGACAAGGATTATGAATGACCTGGGGCACTCTGGAACAAAACAGAAAAATAAGTTCTGTGGCATCTTTAGCACACTGTTTAGAATGATATGCTTGGCCAGATTTCGCCAAACAGTAAAGGGGCTTGAAGAGGGATTATTAAACAGAATATGTGCCTATGCTTTAAAAACTAAAAGAATATTGAAACTATATAAAGAATTGATAACAGTAATATTACATGTGTCTGATCTCTCAAGGTAGATATTGAATAATGTGAAAAATAATAATATTTTATCTACTGACTTTGTACTCAAAGTGCCAGTGCTGCAACAAACTTCTCATCAAGATGTGCAAAATTACGCAAATAAAAATAAAATTATTAAGTCTTATCACAATCCAGCATTAAAATAGTACCCCTACAGGGTGAAGTCCCCTGATGAAGTCACGTGGGCTGTGATGCAACTAGTCGGGAAGGAGTTGGGTACATAACTTCTGGTTTTCAGCCAATCCTAGAAGTTTATGGTTTCTGATGCTTTTGTAATCCATTTTAAATGTGAGTTGCTAAGTTTTTTATATAATACATAATAATTGGAATACTACACAATGAGGATTTGCTTTCTTGTATAACCATATAACCCACTGGAGGAGAGGAGAATGGATAGTGGGAGAGAGTGTGGACAGACCCATATACCATTGCATTGCTGATTGGAAGAAAGGATATGATATAGCCACCCATGGAGAGGAATTGCTTACACCCTAAATGCTTTTAGACCTTCTGGTGTAGGGAATGAGGTGAGCTGCTATACACACACAGTGTGGGTTGAGGTGCAAGGGAGAGTAATCACATCACTGGGGAATTTGATGACATTTGTACAACGGATATCACTGGACACAATAATTCTGTTCTGTAATGGACATTAGTATATGTAAATGAAAATACTAAATTGTATTGTTTTTCTAACTTTATCACTGTATTGATTCATGTTTAACCTATTTTTGCTTATTTGCACATTGTTGCACAATTTTGCATTATTTTCAGCACTGGTGTTTTTGGTTACAATACCCATTTTTGAATGCTGGATTGTGATAAGACATAATAATTGTATTTTTATTTGCGCTATTTTGCACATCTTGATGAGAAGTTAGTTGCAGCACTAGTACAAAGTCAGTAGAAAAATATTATTATTCTTCACATTTTTTAACATCGACCTTGTCCCCTCCTAAAGGGCAGTCTCCAACTTCACAGCATGGGATCTCTTGAAGGATTGCATTAGTTTGTTAGCATGAATATGGCTTTCAGGCTCCCAAGAGTTATCTTCCAGCCCATACCTCTTCCATTTAATTAAATACTGAACCTGATTGTACCTCCTTCTACAATCCCAGATTATCTCCACCTCAAATTCCTCCTCTCCATTGACTATTACAGGCTCTGGTAGACCGATACTTCGTTCGGGAAAGGGATTCAAAACCGCAGGCTTCAACAGAGTCACATGGAAGACGGGGTGAACTTTAAGTGGATCGGGTAATTCTAGCTCATAGGCTATGTCATTGATCTTCCTCTTTACAGGGAAGGGACCCACAAACTTAGGGCCCCATTTTTATGAGGGGCAAGCCATTCTCATGTTCACTGTAGACAACCATACCTGGTTGCTGGGTTCCAGGATTAGTTCTCCTCGTTTCTTCCTGTCAAAGATTTTTTTATTGTACTCCTGTGTCTTGGCCATGGTATCTTGTAATAGCTTGTTGTTTTTAAAAAATAAATCTATCGTTTCAGAGACCGCAGGGATTGAGTATTCAGGTATAGCACTAGGCAGGAAGGATGGGTGAAAGCCATAATTAGCAAAAAAACGTAGTTTGATGGCAGAATGGAAAGTTATTATAAGTGAACTCGGCAATGGGGAGTAAAGAGACCCAGTCATCTTGTAAGAAGGAAGAGAAGCAACGGAGGTACTGCTCCAGGGTCTGATTGGTTCTTTCTGTTTGCCTGTTCGCCTGAGCGTGGTATGTGGAGGAAAAAGCTAATTCAATCTCTAGGGACCCACACAGAGCTTTCCAGAACCTGGAGGTTAACTGGACACCCCGGTCGGACACAATGTTGGCTGGAACTCCATGGAGCCTTAAAATTTCTTTGATGAAAATTTTTGCAGTTTTCACAGCCAAGGGTGTACCTTTCATTGGCAAAAAATGGGCCATTTTGGACAGCCTGTCCACCCCCACGAAGATGGTAGAAAAATACTCTGCCGGGGGGAGTTCCACAATGAAGTCCATTGAGATAATTTTCAAGGGTCTCTCTGAAACGGGCAATGGCTTCAGTAAACCCCAGCCTTTACCCTGCTGTTCTTGCTTCGGGAGCAAGTAGTACAAGACTCCACATAGCTCTTACAGTTGCCTACCACCTGAGGCCACCAGAACATGTGTTGTACCAGTTCGGCCGTCTTCAGGGCACCGAAGTGTCCAGCCAGCTTGTGGTCATGACAGAGCTCCAACAATGTCATCCTTAAGTCCTTAGGTACAACCATTTTACCGTCATGCCACAGTAAGCCATCCTGTGCCTGTAAGCTAGTTTCAGAAGACGAAGCAACCTCAGCAGAAGCCTGTTTGATTCAGGATAGGAGATTCTCCTGTAGTATAAGAAAGTTTCCTGAGGGAAGGATGGTGTCTGGAAGTGTGGACCTTTCAGGGTCATTGAACATACGTGAAATTGCATCTGGTTTTGTATTCTTCAACCCTGGCCTGTACGTGATATAGAATGAGAATCTAGAGAAAAAGTGGCCACCTTGCCTGCGGAGTTTTTCATCTCTTAGCCGTTCTCAGATATTCTAGATTCTTGTGGTCCGTATAGACCAGAATGGGATGTGCTGCACCTTCAAGTAAGTAACGCCATTCTTCCAACGTGGCCTTGATGGCCAAAAGCTTGCGGTCTCCCACATCATAATTTCTTTCTGCTGTTAATAATTTGTGGGAAAAGAAAGCAACTGGGTAGAGTAGGGCTTTAGCTCCTTGCCGTTGAGACAGCACAGCCCCCACTGCAACTTCTGAGATGTCAACTTCAAGAACAAACGGTAAGGCAGGGTCAGGGTGCTTCAAGATGGGTGCTGAAGTGAGGGCTTCAAAGGCAGATTGCGCTTTGGGAGACCAGAGGAATCGGGCTCCTTGTTTAGTTAGTTCCATAATGGGGGCAATAATAGCAGAGAACCCCCTAATAAATTTCCGTTAGAAGTTGGCAAGCCCGATGAAGCATTGAACCCCCTTCCTGTCCACAGAAGCTGGCCAATCTAAGATGGTGGGGACTTTCTGAGGGTCCATCTTGATGCCTTCAACAGAGATGATCAGACCTAAGAACTGGATACATTGAAGCTCGAATTCACACTTCTCCGGTTTGGCATAGAGGCCATGCTGCCATAGTCGGGTTAGCACATTTCGGACATGGCTATGGTGGTCATTTACTGAGGAGGAGAAAATCAGGATTAGGGATGATCGAACGGTTCGGGTCCACCATCGGTTCGGCCCGAACATTGGGTGTTCGAGGTTCGGCCGAATTTAGAACTTTATGCCCAAAAAGTTCGGAATTCGGCAACCAGAACCGCCCAAAATGCAATGCTTCAGGAAATGGGCTTTAAAAGCCCGTGATTGGACCAGAACCATTAGCAAAAGCCAATTGAGGGGGCAGGAGAATGCTAGGAATGTGATTGGAGTGACTAGGGGGTCCCTAGACCAATCATTAGTGAATACGCCCCCCAGTATATAAGATCGCCCCTGCCATATTCCCAGCATTGTTATACTGGACATGGAAGAGAGTGGAAGCAGTTCTGTTAATTTTACTTTAAAAGTGTCATTTAGCTATTTTTAGTGTGAGGAAAGGGATATCTAGTGTAGTTAGAGTGCTCCTTTACACTTAAGTTAGCTTCAAAAATTTAGTTTATGTAGGGAAAGTGTTAAGTGTCAGGGGACCGTAGTGTAGTGTAGGGTTAACTGGCAGTGACTGCTATGGCAGGGTGACAAAACCCTTCCATAGCAGGGTGACCGCTATAGAGAAATTATCATTTCTCTGAGTTGCTTCGGGACAGGATTATGGCTTCTGACCAGCAAGCATTTTTTATGCTGCAGGGGCTGCCACTGCCAGTGCTTTTTTGAGGACATGTTTGATGTCAGACATGACATCTGAACATGTGTATAGGGGGTATATATAGACATATATGTCTGAATATATACCCCTAGACATATATAGGTGTGATAGTAGCAGAAATAAATGCTTGCGCTAATGAAATCATTTACAGTAATATATTTCTGCTACTATCACACCTATATATGTCTAGGGGTACATATTCAGACATATATGCCTATATATACCCCCTATACACATGTTCAGATGTTTTGCCTGCCTCAAAAGAACCCCAAAAAATGCCAAATAAACGCTAGCGTCAAAAAAAAAATGCTCAGGTGTGTTTTTGCTGGCATTTTTTGGGGGGTTTTGGAGGCAGGCAAAACATCTGAACTTGTGCACAGTACCACTATACAGAAGTTCAGATGTTTTTTCTGACTGCAAAGAACCCAAAAAAATGCCTGCTTTGAAACCGGCAAGGTGTTACAGCAGCGAAGCCATATTCCTGTGCTCAAAGTTTTCTAATACAAACAATCCTTTTTTTTTTCTGGTTCTGGACATGCTACAGAGCTGAAACTTCACAGGTACACCTTTTAGACCCACCAGACACAAAATCAGACAAAAAAAGTTATTTTATCATTTTTGATAAAAAAGCCAATTATTGAAAAATTAAAAAAAAAAAATTAAAAAAAAAAGAGATTTTTTGATTTTTACTTTGGATTTAGTATCTGGGGGGTCTAAAAAGTGTACATGTGAAGTTTCAGCTCTGTAGCATGTCCAGAACCCCCCAAAAAATAGCATTTTCTTATAATTTATTAGAACAGGAATACGGCTTCTCTACGGCGCTTTTTCTTGCATTTATCGGGCATTTTTGGAGGCAGGCATGACTTTTTTTGGATTTAGTGTCTGGGGGGTCTAAAAAGTGTACCTGTGAAGTTTCAGCTCTGTAGCATGTCCAGAACCAGAAAAAATATAATTTTTCAGTAGAGCAGGGATGGTGGGACCCCTCTTTTACACATATATGATCTTTTTTTGGGGGTTCTGGACATGCTACAGAGCTGAAACTTCACAGGTACACCTTTTAGACCCCCCAGACACAAAATCACACAAAAAAAAACAGAAAAATAAAACAATTTTCTTCATCTGTGAAGGACGAGGCCCAAAAAAAAAAATGCCCAGGTGTGTTTTTGCTGGCATTTTTTGGGGGGTTTTGGAGGCAGGCAAAACATCAGAACTTGTGCACAGTACCACTATACACAAGTTCAGATGTTTTTCCTGACTGCAAAGAACACAAAAAAATGCCTTCTATTAAACCGGCAAGGTGTTACAGCAGAGAAGCCATATTCCTGTGCTTAAAGTTTTCTAATACAAACGATCTTTTTTATGGTTCTGGACATGCTACAGAGCTGAAACTTCACAGGTACACTTTTTAGACCCCCCAGATCTGAAATACAAAGTAAAAATCAAAAAATCTATTTTTTTTTATTTTTTTATTTATTTTTTTTAATTTTTCAATTATTGGCTTTTTTTTTATCAAAAATGACAATTCTTAAGAACTTTTTTGTGTGATTTTGTGTCTGGGGGGTCTAAAAGGTGTACCTGTGAAGTTTCAGCTCTGTAGCATGTCCAGAACCCCAAAAAAAGATCATATAAGTGTAAAAGAGGGGTCCCACCATCCCTGCTCTACTGAAAAATGATCTTTTTTTCTGGTTCTGGGCATGCTACAGAGCTGAAACTTCACAGGTACACTTTTTAGACCCCCCAGACACTAAATCCAAATAAAAGTCATGCCTGCCTCCAAAAATGCCCGATAAATGCAAGAAAAAGCGCCATAGAGAAGCCATATTCCTGTTCTAATAAAAATTATAAGAAAATGCTAATTTTTGGGGGGTTCTGGACATGCTACAGAGCTGAAACTTCACATGTACACTTGTTAGACCCCCCAGATACTAAATCCAAAGTAAAAATCAAAAAATCTCTTTTTTTTTTTTTTAATTTTTCAATAATTGGCTTTTTTATCAAAAATGAAAATTTTTAAGAACTTTTTTTTGTGTGATTTTGTGTCTGGTGGGTCTAAAAGTGTACCTGTGAAGTTTCAGCTCTGTAGCATGTCCAGAACCAGAAAAAAAGATCATATAGGTGTTAAAGTTAAAGGAGGCTCCCGAACCACATCCCTGTTCTACTGAAAAATTATCATTTTTTCATGGTTCTGGACATGCTACAGAGCTGAAACTTCACATGCACACCTTTTAGACCCCCTAGATACTAAATCCAAAGTAAAAATCAAAAAATCTCTTTTTTTTTTTTTTTTTTTTGATTTTTCAATAATTGGCTTTTTTATCAAAAATGACAATTTTTAAGAACTTTTTTGTGTGTGATTAATCGTTAATGGGGCATGACCCAGAACCCTAGGCACTTTTTAGGGGCATTTATTGGGTTTTGGGGCTTCAAAATGGTGTTTTTTGATTACCGAAGTTCGGGTCCCATTGATTTCAATGGGGTTCTGAAATCCGGGCCGAACTTTCGGGAAGTTCGGATGTTCTGGCCGAACCGAACTTTTCAAAAGTTCGATCATCCTTAATCAGGATGTCATCCAGGTACACGATGATGTACAAGTCCAGACAGTCATGAAAAATGTCATTGACAAAGTGCTGAAGGGTGGCAGGTGCATTGCATAACCCAAAAGGCATGACTAGGTACTCAAACTGCCTGAATCGAGTACGAAAAGCCGTTTTCCATTCATCTCCTTCTTGAATATGGATTAGATTGTATGCTCCCCTTAGATCCAGTTTAGTGAACATGACTGCGGCTCCCAGTCTTTGAAACAGTTCGGGCACAAGAGGCAGTGGATAAAGGTTCTTTACAGTATTCTTGTTCAATTCTCTGTAGTCTACGCAGGGGCTTAGTAAAAGGTCCTTCTTTTCAACAAAGAAGATGCCTGCGCCAGCTGGAGAGTTAGATGGGCGAATAAACTCTTTTCTTAGGTTGTCATCAATATAGTCCTTTAGCGTGCCCAATTCAAGCTTGGTTAAAGGGAAAATCCTTCCGAAAGGGACCTCAGCCCCTGGTAACAGTTCAATAGGGCAGTGTAGGATCTATGAGGAGGGAGGGTCTCTGCACCCTTCTTACTGAATACGTCCAGGAAATCATGGTATGCCACTGGGATTGATTGTCGTAATTCAAGGTCTGTTTTAAGGCAGAGTAAAGGGTGAGGGGTTGACTGAGGCTTCTTGCAGACAATGTTGCTGGCAATAGCTTGAAGGAAATTTGATTCCTCCAGTGGCCCAGTTGATGTGGGGGTTATGGGCCTGCAGTCAGGGCATACCTAAAATGATAGGGAACAGAGGTGATGAAATGGCATCCAGGCGTAAAACCTCTTGGTGATGGGAAGCAATGAAACTAAGCAAAGGGACCGTCTCCTGTGTGACCGGACTGGATTTAATGATGGAGCCATCAGCAAGATGTACGGCTAGTCCCCAGACTTTGGTTGAAGTGGAATGAGGTGTTTGGCTGCAAATGTCAAGTCTATGAAGCAGCTGCAGGCTCCGGAATAAATTATGACAGATACCTGGATACTCCTTCCTGGGAGCTGTAACATGATGGGGGGAACAAGATGAGAGGCTTGGTTAGGTCAAACAGGGACATGCATTAAAGAGATTGAATGGCACTTACGCATCTTTGCAGGACAGGACCTCGCATAATGCCCGGGTTCCCAACAGTACATACAGAGGTTACTGATTCGTCTGCGCTGTCATTCCTCCATGGTGGGAGAGGGAGGAAGCAAGCCCAACTGCATGGGTTCGGAGGTGTCCGGGGCCAGAGCGACTGGAGCTGGAGGAGTCTGGCTGGAGAAACTGGGAACTTTAGGTAGCAACCAAGATGGCCAATATTGGCCTGTGGATCTTTCGGAGCGACGTTCCCTTAGGCGTCGGTCAATCTGAATTGACAATTTAATAAGTGCATGCAGAGATTGGGGTATCCCTACTCCTGCCAGTTCATCTTTTAGAGGATCAGATAGTCCTATCCAAAATTGGTAATGAAGAGCCATATCGTTCCTATTGATATCAGAACTCCAACGCCTGAACTCGACCACGTAATCCTCTGCCACTCTGCGGCCTTGTTGAAATGCACGTAATGCGGCCTCTGTGGTAGCAGTCTGCTGGGGGTCCTCATAAAGTTGTGACATAGCATCAAAGAACGTGGTGAGGTTGTTTAACGATTCAGCCTTTTGTTCCAGAAGGCGATGTGCCCAGGCTTGGGGTTCTCCAATCAACAGGGAGATAACGGAGCCCACTTTGGTTGCTTCAAGAGAAAAGGTGCGGGGTTGCAGGGCAAAATAGAGTTCACAAGCCTTACAAAAGGCTCTGTATTTGCTATGTTCACCTGCAAGTCTTTTGGGCGTGAGTACCCTTGGTTCTGGTAGTAACATCACTACCGCAGGTGGGAATGAGGTACCAGCTGAGGTAGCATGTTGAGGGTTGGTGGGAGAAGACAGAAATTGAACTTGTTCTTCCAGGTGAGTATATCCCTCTTGTAGATCCTTAACAGTTTGTGTCAAACCCACCAGGTGTCGGCACAGTTCTTCCATGGGGGAGGTTCTTTGCTTTGGCTCAGATGTGGCTGTCTGATACTGTCAACTTCTCATGTACCTGACTGATGAGCCCGAGTGCAGAGGAAGGCCTCCCTTACGTATCTGACTCGCAGTCCCTGGTAGAACAGAAAGGTGGCACGGGAGAGCAGAATGGTATGAGGGCCTGGCGGGTCAGCTGTTGGACGGGCAGCTCCAAGGTCCCACATACTTTAGAGGAGACAACCAGCTGAGAATCCGAACAACAGGTAGGCTGAAGGCTGGAACACCAGAGTCCACACTCATGCACACCCAGAAGTCAGATCTGGCAGATGGTACATAGTTCAGAGGGGTGTGGATTCGAGTGGAGGTAAGCAGGCCCCACAGGCAAATGGATCGGTTCACAGGCCGGGTCAACAACTGGCGGGTGGCGTGGAATCCAAAGGAGCAAGGAGGTTCAAGGTCAGAGGTGAGCTGAGGTCAGGTGCAGGCAGAAAGCAGGGGAAATCTAAAGGTCAAGCCAGGTCGTACAAGAGATCAATCACAGAAGCAGGTAAACGGAAGCAGGGGTCACAGGAAGCTGCAGATCAGACAGCAAAGACACACTGCCCCTGAGGTGTTTAAATAAAGCAGCCTGTTGCTAATCACTGTAATTAGTCTGCACTAAGTTAACCTTAGGTGGCAGATACATGACACTAGGGCACTACTAATCCCAACATAGCAGGCTGCCTCACCTCAGTCCCCCACAGAGGGCACTACAGGTCCTTGTATAGTGGTGGTCTGCCACTCTTCACTTGTTGAGACAGCATGTAACACCTTACAATTGAGATAGAATCAGCATTTTAATATTGTCTCCAAGGTCTCCAAGGTCTTCTCAACCACAAAACTTTATTCCTGTAGCGACAGGAACTACTGGATAACTCTTGCACTGGCATGCTTGCTTTGTCATCTAGGTCAGTGAGCATGGTCTGACACTGAGCAGAATCCCCTGCCCATCTGATAGTAGCACATAGAGTCCAAATTCCATTTTGTAATTAGACACTCTTGTTTCACCACTGCATAGTTGCTGTCAGCTTTCTGCTGAGAAAAACAAAGGTTTTGATGTGTTAGGGGCAGAATGTAATCCAAATGGTATTCTCTGGTACTGAAACTGACCATGAAGAGTGGAGAACATTATTTTCTTCTTGGTTTCCATGGCTATGGGAACCTTGGTGAGGTCCAGAATGGTGCTGTATTGAAACAGTCTCATCCTCTCTATTATTTCATCAATGCGGGACATTTGCAATGAGTCAGACTTTTCATTGAGTTCTCCAAAGTCATTGCATTACCACAAGGTATAGATGGACTTCTGTAGCAACACAACTTGGCTCAACCATTCATTCTGCAATTGTTAAATGACATCAAGTTCTAGCATTTTCCAGACTTCTTCTGATGATCTTCCGGAATGTGATACAGTTTGACATTAATCTTTACACTGAGGTCCATGACAATGTCATATTTTATGACATTATTAAAATCAGGAAGGCCAGAAAATATGTTCTTTTTTCTCTGTAAAAATTCCTTTGATTCCTGAGTTTGTGGTCCGGGCAGCATGGTAGCAGCCTCCAACAAGTTAATACCTATCGGAGCCCAAAATTGGTATTAACCAGAGTGGACACCTTTTCCTGGTCTCACCAAGATTTCATCAAGTTTACATGGCAGATTTGGTAGCGTTTTCTCTTTCTGGGTTGATCTATCCTGTAATTTATTTCCCTAGGCTTTTCCAGAAACAAAAATGGTTCTTGCCACTTGGCTAGGAACTTTCTCTCTACTGTGGGTATTAGTACCAACCCAAGACGAAATTGCCAAAACTTTGCTGACTGAGTTTACACTCTTCTCTGCATCCCCTAAGCATTAGGTTGATGTTCCTTCTGTTCAGCATCACATTAGCATTTCTCTCTCACATCTCAGTGATATGTTCAATTACTGTTTTGTAGGGGCTAGCCTCACTTTGACATGTCTCTTTTACTAAATCAAGCAATCCACGGTGTCTCTGCCAACACAGTAGTTCAAATGGTAATCCCGTAGATGCTTGGAAACCTATCTTATGGTAATCAACAGTGCAGGAAGTAAGTAATCCAAATCCTCATCTAATCTAAGCCGACTTCACCAGGGGTTCTATCAGATCCATTGCAATGCACTCAATAACTTTAATTTTAGGCAGAGGTGCCAAGGGGTTTTTGATGTGTTACACCGGAGTGTGTAGATGTGGCGGCAAAACCACACACAGTCCAGGTGCAATCCGAAGAACTTGTTTTGAATTAATGAATGTAAAGGCAGTTTACAATAAACCCCGGGACCCACAGGCCCCAATAGCGTGTAGAGAGCAGGTTTCAGCCGAACTCAGAGAGCCTGTTAGGAGGGCCAGAATGCAGCCTGTCTGTCTCGTGCCTAAGCGGGAAGATGTCCAGAGAAGTTGCAAACCCAGCTCACCAGGAACCTTTCCCTGCCACTAGTTCTGTCCCTAACAGACGGGGTACCTGTCCCTATTCTACCCACTCGCAAATGCGCACCAAACCTGGGAGCCAGGGCCTTAAATAGGAATTGCCTGACCCAAGATGGCCACCTGAGTCACACGGGGTGGCAGCATCCAACCGGATTGCTTCCCCAGTGACCCAGGAAACCATAGAAGAACCATGTTCCTCTTGACTTTCTCTCCAACAGCAATGTCACTTCAGACAATCACCACCTACATTGGAGAAAGTAGACGACACCTGCCTACAGTTAACTGGAAAATGTGGAAGGATGCACAGGATCTCCTAACCTCAGTCTTACAAACCAAACAGTAAAATTGATTTGTTCTCCATGCCTTGGTTTCTCAATCCGCAGGTGTACTCCCAGTGTGTCCATGTAAGCTAAATCGAACACCATCCATCTATATGACTGAAGAACTAACAACTGCTCTGCAACCTCACTGTAGGTTTCTGGAACTTGATTTAGCAAATCACAAGTAACAGCTAAATGAGGAAACCTCTTTTCGGCAACAGGCATTTGTTGAACTCCAGTGACTTGCTTTCTAGTATTAACCAGACTGACATCTCACACATGGGCAGTACTAAATGCTCTCTGTGACACATCCAAGATGCACTGGATTGTATGATCTTTATTAACAAAGTTATAAAAAAAAAAAAAAACAACTTTACCATTATTTAAAGCTTTTTTTATAGGATAATGATAGGATCACTTTAAGAAAACTTCCAACTGAGAACCTGTTAATTGTCTTTTTTCCAGGGTTGCATTGATGTACATTTTGGTAATAGCCAGAATACCTTTTATTATTTTTCCTTTTGTTCCAATGACAGCTCCTAAAATGTTGGCTTACCTATTACTTTCTGCCTTGGTGGCATACTCAGCAGGAAAATTAGGAATTAGAAATTAACCGAAAAGTGACACAGGTAGGAATAAAAACTTGACAGGGGTTCTAATCCTTCCCTCCTTTATCTAAAACTTAAAAAAAAGTTTTGGCAATACATACAGATTACCAGACTGAGAAGAGCTTACTCCACAGAAGTAGTTAGTATTCAGTAAATGTCCTGAAGCAGCCTGCAGTCCCCCAATGCTTGAAAAATTGTAGTAAAGGGGTGACACAGTAAGAAACAGAAATTCACCCACAAAACTTTTGTGCTACTGAATCTGCTAAGCTGGACTTGCCCATTACTTTCTTTGTTTTTAATGCATACTCATACTCAAGAATTTAAAGCTGAACTTTAGATATATATATAAAGGGCTGTTCAGCTCTGTATTCATTAATAAACTAATAAATGTGTTTTTTTAATGTACAGTAAGTACCTGAATTTTACAAGGACACTACAAAATCCTCTTGTAATCCCCTAAGTATAGGCAGGTGCAGTCTACTTTCTCCACAGCAGGTGGCGCTCACCGCATTGGCTCTGTTGCTGGAAAGCAAGTCAGGAGGAACTCCATGGTTTTCTGGGTCGCTGGGGAAGCTATCCTTATTGATGCTGCCGCCTACATGACTCAAGGAGCCATCTTGGGTCAGGCAAAGCCTTTGTAAGGCCCTGGTTCCCGGGTTTTGGCACGCTTTGGTGAGTGGAGAGAGTAGGGACAGGTACCCCATCTGTGAGGGACAGTAATAGTGCTAGGGAAGGTTACAAATGAGGAGGGAAAGCTTTATCTCTTCTGGACATTCTCCCGATTCTCCTCAGATGCTGTCATTCCAGTTGGAATATACTACTGTAAAAACCGAACTGTGAGTGTGCCAGCTGGGTGGCCTTTCCACCCGCCTTTGTGAGTTATTGCCTCCGCATCACGCTGCACCCCACCAACATGCGTAACAGCACTCGGACCAGGAGAAGGAGGAGTAGTACTAGCAAGAATGATCTTATCAGGCTCCTCCTGCTTCATCACTATCCATTGGGCAGGCTTGGGCTGGAGAGATAACATCACTGCTGTCAGAGAAAATAAAGTTATGCTCTTGGCTGTGTTTTCTGGCATTGCTTTCTAACTACAAGAGACACCATAAGAAAAAAGGTGACAGAGGAGGGGGTTCTCCAGCTGTTTTTTTTTTTTAATCAGATTATTTTTATTGAAACAAAGAAAGTTTTTTACACACAATACAAAAACAAAACTCCATAACAAAGAAAGAGAAAAAGGCAAATTGGCGATTACATGTCAGAGGTACACCCCAGTCTATATGTTCTCGAGATGGAATACATTGTGAACAGAATATTAAGCTATACACATACATTGAGTGTCATAAGACCATCCCCCCGAAATCACTTGTTAACATAGGCGATTCATAGTGTACATGAAATTAAGCAGTAGCCAAGATAAATGCAACGACACCATCGCCAATTAAGAGCCAGAAACACAACAAAACAAAACAAAACAACATCGGTGAATTCCATCTAATTGCCCATATGGAGTATGATAATGCCGAAGTCCCGTAAGTAGACACCCGCATAAGATACATATCAACAGATGCAATCCCCCTCCCGTCCACTAACGTGTAGGGTAGAGCAAGTAGCCACACTACGCTGAGGAGATTACCCCACCCATCAGCCTGTTGGATACCAAGTGAAGGGGGGCCAGACCCGGTACATCAAGCTAAGGTCCCCAAATACGGTCAAATTTAAGTGCGTTCCCTCTATGTTTGTACGTGAGGTGCTCCTTATTCAGTAGCAATTTCCCCTCCTCAATCCATTCAGCATGTGTAGGGGCAAGGGCGGAAATCCATTTCCGCGCTATCAGCTTCCTGGCAAGAAAAAGAGCCCTGAGGACCGCAGTGTGTACTTCTGGGGGGTAGAGTTCCTCATCTAGCCAGCCTAGTATACACAGCTTTGGTTCCACAGGAAGAGATAATTTCCAAATATCATTGATGGAACGCAAAACTGCATGCCAGTAGCGATGCAACTTCGGGCACCTCCAAAGCATGTGCAGCAAGTTGCCTGTGTGTACCTTACACCGAGGGCAGAGGGGGGAATCCCTCCTCTGCCAGCGATGCAGGCATTGTGGAGTCCTGTATGAGCGGTGCAAAATAAATAGCTGCGTAAGCTTATGCGAAGAAGATAGAGAGACCTTAGGTATATTATCTAGTATGCCCGTCCACTCCTCTGAGGAAATGGGGCCCAAATCCTCAGCCCAGGCCTCCCGACACTTATAAGTCATAGCCCTAGAGATTTGTTCCATAAAGGCTGTGTACAATGAAGAGATCTGCCCCTTTTTAATGGTAGTGCTCACCAAATTAATGAGTATGACAGGATTACACAGACCCCAGGGAGAGATCTTGGCTTGAGAGGCAAGGGCGTGTCTAAGCTGCAAATACTGAAAAAAAAGGGAGTTAGGGAGGCCAAACTCATCACGGATAGTCTGGAAGTATTTAAGCACTTCTCCTCTGTACAGCTGTGAGATGAACCTAACTCCATAACTGTCCCAGCGTAGAGAGCCCCGCAGTTTATCAAGTTCAGGGTTGTTGACATTATTAAAAATGCGAGAGTATTTTGAGAAGCCATTGTAAGCAAAGTGCTTTTTAGCCCTCTGCCAAATCCTATCAAGAAGCACCAGGGTGGGACAGCCAGGAGAGCCCCGCAGGACACCAGCCTCCAGTGACTCCACCAGTGCCCCACCCGCCAGTTGTGCCCTAATGACCCGCTGGACAGGATCAGAGTCACTATCCAGTAGCCAACCCGTTAGGTGCTGCAGTTGGGACGACAGGAAATAATAGTAGGGGTTTGGAACAGCCAATCCCCCACTATCTTTAGCCTCCTGAAGCGTCTCTAGGCAGATTCTAGGTGACTGCTTCCGCCAGATGAGTGCACGATAGACTGTGTTGAATTGCTTGAAAATGTGAATGGGGGTCCACACAGGGGCATTGTGCAAGGCATACAGTAACTGGGGATTCCAGATCATCTTGATCAGATTACATCTGCCCACTACCGACAGAGGCAACTGGATCCAGCTGGCCAATTTCTCACGGAATTTATGCAGGAGAGGAAGAACATTAAGCTTAACATACTGTCGCAGATCAGGGTGGACCACCACCCCCAAATAACGGAATCGGTCTACCACCACGATCTGCGATGCAGCAGGGGGCAATGCGACCTCAAGGGGATCCAGAGGCAGCAAGACAGATTTGTCCCAATTTATTTGAAAACCCGAGAAGGATCCAAACCTACCTATCAGATGCATCAGCGCTACCAGCGAGCCTGACGTGTCTCCCAAAAACAATAGGGCGTCATCAGCGTATAACGCAATCTTGTCTTCCCCCGCCCCCCTGCGAAAACCAACAATAGCTGGGTCGGCCCTAACAGCCACCGCCAGGGGTTCCACCGCCAGGGCAAACAGCAGGGGCGACAGCGGGCACCCCTGCCTAGTGCCCCTGTGTAACGGAAACGACTGAGAAAGGGAATTGTTTACCCCGATACAGGCCATAGGTGCCCTATACAGTAATGTAAGCCATTTAATAAAGAATGGACCGAAACCAAAGCTCTCAAGGGCCGCCCAAAGATACTGCCACCCAACGCTATCAAAAGTCTTAGCGGCGTCGAGTGACAGTATCGCTCTATGTCCACAGTTATCAGAGGGCAACTGCATATTCAGATACAATCTACGTATATTGGTAGCTGTGGACCTGCCAGGGATGAACCCAGACTGGTCCCCATGAACTAAGTGAGCGATAACCTTAGATAAGCGGTTGGCCAATACTTTAGCTAATAGTTTCAGGTCAGTGAGCAGTAAAGAGATCGGACGATAAGATTCAGGGTGTAGCGGATCCTTCCCGGGCTTTAAAAGGACTACCACCACAGCATCATACATAGATCGTGGAAGCTCCCCCCCCTCAAAAGAGGCCTGAATAACTTTAATCAGTTCAGGTAGTAATACCCCACCAAAGGCTTTATACAGCTCTATTGGGAGCCCATCCATCCCCGGTGCTTTAGAATTAGGAAAAGATGCCAACGCCTCCTGGAGTTCCTCCAACTTAATGGGGGAATCCAGCATGGCTCGGTCTCTAGCGGATACCTGTGGTAACTGTAGTTCCCCCAAAAATGAACGCAGGTCCTCCGGGTCATAAGCCACCTTGGAGGAATACAGATCCTCAAAAAAGCAACGGAAGCCCTGCAATATTTCAGCTGTGTCATCGACCACTCGAGCAGAAGGAAGTACCAGCTTATGAATGATGGATGGAGGGAGCTGAGCCCGGGAGATAACAGCAAGCATGTGACCGGTTTTCTCCCCCTCCTCGAAATAAGCCTGAGAGGCGAAGAAACGCTTGTGGTCGGCCTGCTGTTGCTGTACAGACCGGTAGAAGCGTTGCGCTTCCAACCAGCGGCCTTCAGTGTCAGATGTGGGAGAGTGCAGGTAAGCGCGTTCGGCGCGAAGTACTGCCTCACTGGCATCCTGCGCCCAACTCCTGCTCTTTGATTTAATAGTAGATACCTCTCTAATGCACAACCCACGTAAGAATGCCTTCATAGTATCCCACACAATACCAGGAGCTGCAGAGTGTCTGTTGTCAGTAAAGAAATGTTCCAGTTGGGTACTGAGGGAGGCAGGGTCTGGGAACAGCTGTAGCCAAAACGGGTTCAGCTTCCAATGCACGGGCAACCTGGGGCCAGGAAACCGAAGGTTGACCAGGACTGGGGAATGATCGGAGAGACCCCTAGCTAAATACTCAACTGTGGGCGTAAGAGTGTGAACTAAATCCGAGCCAAAGGCCAGATCAATACGAGATAACGTGGAATGAGACAGCGAATGGCAGGAGAATCCAGCTTCTAAGGGATGTTTACTGCGCCAGAGATCCACAAGACCCAACTCCCCCATAAATTTGGCAAAGGGAGTGGGTGTCCTGGATCCTCCAGGGCAAAAGTGTTTATACAAATCTAAGGTCGGGTCAAGGATATTATTAAAATCACCCATCACCAGTACCGGAACCTGAGGGTGCTTTCCCATAAACCGAGACAGACACTCTAGCACCACGAATGAGAATGGAGGAGGAAGATACACATTTGCAATAAGACATTTAAAGACATTCCAAATACCCACTAGGAAAATAAATCTGCCCTGAGAGTCAATCACAGAGTCCACCAGTTCAAATTTTACCGAGGCAGATATTAAAACAGAGACCCCCCTGGAGTATTGGCTATGAAAAGAGTGAAATTGGACTGGATACCTCCGTGTACGGAGATATCCAGTCGTGTCCTGAGTAAGGTGGGTCTCCTGCAGGCATACCAGGGCAGGAACATGATGAGACAACAGGGTCAGCACAGCTGTTCGATTATGGGAGTCCCCCAGACCTCTGACATTCCACGAGAGCATAGATTCCTTGGTGTAAGCCATGACGGGGTGTCAGTATAGGATAAGGGCAGGGGAAGTCTCCGACAGGCCGCCATAGCAGTTCCCAGCAGCGGGCCGCTTCCTGAAGCAGCAGGCCAGAAGACCAAGGGACACAATCAGTAGTACCACAGCAGTAAGGCACGGCAGGAGTAGGGAGAGCATCATAGGGGAATTCACCATAAAGTAAGTTGGACAAGAAAAAAAAGAAAAAGAAATGGAACAAAAAAAAACGGTAACAACAAAAACTGATGGAGAGCAGCCGACAGAGCCACTTCCATCCATGCCCCACAGGGAACACTCCGTAGGCCCCAATGGGGCGGGTGGGTATGAGAAGAGGGCCTGAACTCGGACAGAGTCAGAAACCCGGCTCTTTCCCGCCACGGGTTTCAAAGAAGGAGCGAACAGTAGAGCCATAGAAATTCAAGCAGAACTCTGCGTCATGGCTCCAAATAGGGGACTAATAGACCCAGCAAGGCAAAACTCATCAGCTTGCTTGAAGATAGTGTTATTCCACAGCCGCTCTTAGGTGCCTCTCTTGACGATCCAGCCAGTTAGTTGCCAAGGCAGGATTTTCGAAAAAGTGTACTGTGCCATTCGCGACCACTCGTAGTTTAGCCAGATACATCATGGAGTAGACCAAAGGGATGGCGCGCAGTCGTTTCTTCACATCAGTAAACTGCGCCCTCTGCTTCTGCAGGGCAGCCGAAAATTCAGGGTAAATGGAGACCTTAGCACCCTGTATTTCCATACGGGGTTGCTGGCGGGCCAATTTCAGAATAATGTCCCTGTCCTTGTAGTGCAGCAGCTTCAGTAGGAATGGACGGTCAGGACCCCCAGGCGGGGGGGCCCTGAAAGGCACCCTATGCGCCCGCTCTACAGAAAAGAATGGTGAAAGATTGTCTTTCCCAAAAGTGGTGATCAGCCATTGTTCAATGAACTCCACAGGCGATTTACCTTCCGCTTTTTCGGGGATGCCCACCAAACGCAGATTGCTGCGGCGTAATCGGTTCTCCATATCCTCCAGTCTGTGCATCGCCTCAGCAACCCCTGAGGAATTCATGCGCACATCTTGCAGAATGGGGGGTAAATCATCCTCTACTGCACTCACCCGTCCCTCTAGGGCCGTGGTACGTTCCCTAATTTTTTGCATGTCCTGACGGATGTGCAGTAGGCCTTCTTTCATGCTCTTCACCTCAATGGACAATTCAGAAAGGGATGCGTCGTATGTGTGGACCGCAGTTAACACATCCTGTATGGTGGGGAGAGGCTGCTCTGCGTCCTCCAAAGAGCCGGGCCTGGCAGCAGGGGCGGGAGGTGTACTCACTGCGGTCTCTTGGGAAGGCCCAGCTGGAGTATCGAGGCACGGAGACAGCGCTGGCGAAGGAGGAGGCGGACGATCCCGGGGAGCCGCCGAGGAGGCCATCGGTGAGGTATGTGAGCGGTGCTTCGTGGGGTCGCGGGCGAACTTTTCCAGCTTAGAGATCGCTGTAGGCTGTTTCTCACGGCCCGCGCGCTGGGGAAGCGGGGCACCGCCATTTTGGGCCTGCTTCAGTGCAGAGGCGCCGTCCTCCTTCTTCTTAGACATGGCGTTTCTGTGCGGCCGGGCGTCCGGTGCTGTCACTGGGGTGATGCGGGCACGGGAGCGGAGCAGGCAATCAATTGTAGCGGGGATTCGGGTCCAAATAGCAGGATAATTACGATCAGGATCTCGGAGCCAACTCAAGGCACGACTGCTCACATGAACAGTTCAGCCACGCCCCCCCCTTTCCCAGCTGTTTGACAGCCTCACCTCTGTCCCTGTGTGCTGTTTGAAGGGGGTGTGCCCCTTCCCTGCAATCAGCTCTCAGGACTCTCCACACTGAGCTCTACAGAGTGTGATTTCAACTCTTGGCACCCTTTTTTCTGAAAGCTCACACAAGCTTTTAAATTAAAAACTTTGAATGAATGTAGAGAAGAGTACTGCAGATAAACAGGTACAACTTATGTAGGATTTGTTTAATCTCTGTGTATCACTTAAGTACAGTCATTTCCCTGGGTATATGGGAAGGTTTACAACTACTTTACCTATTAAAAATCTGTGAGCAGACAGCTCCTTATTGCAGAAGTCTCCTCTGCAAAAACAAATACTTAACTGCCTGCTCACAGTCCTTTATTAAATGCACACTGAGCTTTGCATGTGCAGCTCAGTGTGTATTCCTAGCCAGGGCTGCTGTTTGAAATCACAGAGCCCCGTACAGCTTACCTGACAGTCCCCCCTCCAAAAATAAATAAATAAATATCAAAGCAAAATTATCACAAAAAATACGAAAAACATTATTATCGGACACAAACACAACAAAAGGTACAAAATGATGGGGGGAACTTGGAGGGTAGAGTACATGGGGGGTGCAGTGCGCAGGAGGGCACAGTACAGCGATTAGGGGGGTACAGTACAGGGGGTACAGTATGGGGGCATGAGGGCACAGTACAGGGGGGGCAGGAAGGTACAGTATGGAGGGGGGCAAGGGGGCACAGTACAGTGGTTAGGAGGGTACAGTATGGGGGAGCAGGGGTGCACAGTATGGGGGGGTAACATTATGGGGGGCCAGGAAAGGAACAGTATGGGGGGAGGGCTGTAAGGTACAGTATGGGGGGGCAGGAGGGCACAGTACAGTGATTAGGAGAGTACAGTACAGGGGGAGCAGGAGGGCACAGCATAGGGTGAGGGTGAGCAGACACAGTACAGGGGGAAGGAGGGTACAGTATAGGCGTCAGGAGGGTACAGTATAGGGGGCAGGAAGGTACAGTATAGGGGCAGTGATGTATAATACAGGGGTCTCCTCAAGCAGAGCTGTGCAAGGAATCTGCTGTACCTATTCTAGCAGGCTGTCACAGGGCTAAATCTACAACTGGAATGTCAACTCTCCCTCCCCCTCCAGAGTTTCTGGCTCTCTTCCAGCACTTGCAGGGGTTAAGGAAGAACCCTGAGGTTGAGCATTTTATTACTGCTGCTGCTTGTGTGGGTGGGATGTGTACTGTTCCAATCACATTGGATGAATAGGAGGGAGGGTCAGCGGGGTGCAATACACTTCCCACCCACATAAACAGCAGCAGCAATAAGATGCTCCACCTCAGGGTTCTTCCTTAACCCCTGAAAAAAATGGGGATGGGGGGCTGGGAACCAAGGGGTAGGGGAGAATGAAGAGGGGGTAAAAAGAGGGAATGGGTAGGAGATGAGGGAGGGGCTTTTAAACTAGGTGACGAGGGGAGGGTACAGATGTAGAATTAGCCAGTGGAAAGCAAGATTCAGAGGGCAGAAATGGGGACATTAGCGGTAGGGTGTTCGGAGCTCCTAAACCCAGGGTGGGTATGGGGAAAAATCAAGAGAGTAGCCTAATAACAACAAATGAGGATATATGTAACTGATCAAAATTAAGAGGTTTGTATACCAATGCCAGAAGCCTGGCCAACAAGATGGGAGAGCTGGAGCTGCTGATGTTTGAGGAGGACTTAGATTTTGTGGGGATAACTGAGACTTGGTTTGACAGCTCCCATGACTGGATGGCGACCATTCAGGGGTATTCCCTTTATTGCAGGGATAGAGAAGTTAAAAAAGGGGGAGGGGTATATCTGTATATTAAGAACAGTATACAGGTAAATATGAGGGATGATATTAATAATGGAGCTATGGATGAGGCAGAATCCCTATGGGTAGAGCTTCAAAGGGAAGGCACGGTGGGGAAGGTAATATTGGGCGTATGCTATAGGCCCCCCAACCAGAGGGAGGAGGGTGAGGCGGACCTCATGTTACAGATAGGATTGGCAGCAAGGATGGGAAATGTCATTATAATGGGAGACTTTAATTATCCAGATATAGACTGGGCAGAAGGAACCGCGCACTCAGCCAAGGCTCAGCAGTTCCTAAATGTTTTGCAGGACAATTTCATGGGTCAGATGGTGAATGCACCGACAAGAAACAATGCGGTACTTGACCTACTGATTACCAACAATACAGACCTGCTCAGGGATATAGAAATACGGGACAACTTAGGAAACAGTGACCATAGGTCAATTGGTTTCAGTATTAATTACAGTAATAGGAAACACAAGGGTAATATAAGGACACTGAATTTCAAAAGAGCCAATTTCCCAAAACTGCGCTCTCTGCTAGAAAATATCAAATGGGATAGAACCCTGGGAACAAAGAACACGGAGGAAAAATGGGAGTGCTTCAAGAGCATACTTAACAAGGGGATTTGCCAGTGTATTCCAAAGGGAAATAAACTTAAAAGAGCAAAACTAAACCCTGGGTGGCTAAACTCCAACATAAAAATGTATATTAGTGCTAAAGAAAAGGCCTTCAAAAAATACAAGACTGAGGGGTCATTGGCAGCATTTAAGCATTACAAAGAGTGTAATAAGAAATGTAAAGATGAAATCAGGGCGGCTAAAATAGAACACGAGAGACATATAGCGGAAGAGAGTAAAAAGAACCCCAAGAAATTCTTTAAGTATATAAACAGTAATAAGGATGATCGAACGGTTCGGGTCGACCATCGGTTCGACCCGAACATTGGATGTTCGATATTCGGCCGAATACCGAACTTTTTGCGGCAAAAGTTCGGTATTCGGCCACCAGAACCGCCCAAAATGCACTGGGACAGGAACTGGGCTTTAAAAGCCCGTGATTGGCCCAGAAACGTCTGCAAAAGCCAATGAGGGGGCAGGAGTCTCCTATGAACGTGATTGGAGTGACTACGGGGACCAGAGGCCAATCAGGAGTGAATACGCCCCACACTATATAAGATTGCCCCGCCTAACCCCTAGCACAGTTATCCAGATCCTGTTGAAGAGAGTTGAAGCAGTTCTGTCTGACTCCTGCTTGCTACACTACATTTCCTATATATCGAGTGGTTCTAAAGCTCCATATAGCAGAATTGTATTTAGCTTACAGCCAGTGTAGATAGATACAGCGATTGTGCTGGTTCTTAGAGTTACAAAAAAAAAAAAAAAACTTAAGGGACAGTGTCAGTCTTCTGCTGTATGGAGCTTTCTATTTAGTGGAAAGGGATATCTAGTGTAGTTAGGGAACTTTGTACTACATTAGTTAGATTTGAAAATTGAGTTTCTGTAGGGAAAGTGTGAGGGTTCTGTTTAGTGAGCACGTGGCACAGTGCTGCTGTATCACAGCAGGTATACGTGCTTGCTAGGCAGCAAAATACAGTGACAACTTAACGCCTGTTGTTCAAAGCGTTAGGTGCACTGTACAAAAGCCTTTGCAACTGTGCGTGACACATCTGCTGTGCTGTATCCAGCGACAACTGTGGGTCGCATAGCAGTGTGCGTTTTTCACCGCACACAGTTGCCAACGCATCAGTGACAACCTAACGCCTGTTGTTCAAAGCGTTAGGTCCACTGTGCAAAAGGCTTTGCTACTGTGCGTGACACGCAACTGCTGTGCTGTATCCAGCGACAACTGTGGGTCGCATAGCAGTGTGCGTTTTTCACTGCACACAGTTGCCAACGCATCAGTGACAACCTAACGCCTGTTGTTCAAAGCGTTAGGTCCACTGTGCAAAAGCCTTTGCAACTGTGCGTGACACATCTGCTGTGCTGTATCCAGCGACAACTGTGGGTCGCATAGCAGTGTGCGTTTTTCACCGCACACAGTTGCCAACGCATCAGTGACAACCTAACGCCTGTTGTTCAAAGCGTTAGGTCCACTGTGCAAAAGGCTTTGCTACTGTGCGTGACACATCTGCTGTGCTGTATCCAGCGACAACTGTGGGTCGCATAGCAGTGTGCGTTTTTCACCGCACACAGTTGCCAACGCATTAGTGAGAAATATGCCTGGTAGACCAAGAAAAGGCATACGTGGCCCTGCTGCGGAAAGGGGCACAGCTTCTAGGGTGTCTAGAGGCCGGGGTGGACGTGGTAGTCAGTCCTCAGCCAGGCCACCATTTGGATTGTTCTCCGGCAGTGGCCAAGCTATACGTCCACAGTATGTACAGGAGGTGGTGGACTATATGACCAAACCCTCATCATCGGCATCATCTGCAACTACAGTGACCCAGGCAGAGAAAAGTGGTCAGTCTTCTGCAGTTGTCAGAACAAATACAGATGAGTCCATGTCCACCTCATGTCCTCCCTTAGACCCAACTTCAGACATGGCAGAGGAGTCAGCTGAGCTGTTTGACCACAGTGTCGGCCATCTACTCCAGCCTGATGCTCAGTCCTTTATGGAGTCTGATGTTGGGTCTGAGTTTGAGGACGAGGCAGAGCAAACAAGAGGGGAGAGCAGACGGGCCGCTCCATCTAAGGCCGCACCTGTTGTCTCCCGGGCCAGGCCTGATGCTCAGTCTTTGATGGAGTCAGATGTTGGGTCTGAGTTTGAGGAGGAGGCAGAGCAAACAAGAGGGGAGAGCAGACGGCCCGCTCCATCTAAGGCCGCACCTGTTGTCTCCCGGGCCAGGCCTGATGCTCAGTCTTTGATGGAGTCAGATGTTGGGTCTGAGGTTGAGGAGGAGGCAGAGCAAGCAAGAGGGGAGAGCAGACGGCCCGCTCCATCTAAGGCCGCACCTGTTGTCTCCCAGGCCAGGCCTGATGCTCAGTCTTTGATGGAATCAGATGTTGGGTCTGAGGTTGAGGAGGAGGCAGAGCAAACAAGAGGGGAGAGCAGACGGCCTACTCCATCTAAGGCCGCACCTGTTGTCTCCCGGGCCACTATACACACCTCATCTTGCTGGGCCTTTTTTGAGACATCCCATGCAGATAAAACTGTTGCGATCTGCAAGATTTGTAAGAAGGGTATAAAACGTGGCAAAAATGTCAACCACCTGGGTACAAGCTGCCTAAACAGGCATTTGACAACCCACCACTCGGCCCGTTGGCAGGAGCATTTAAAGAACCCACAAAAGGGCCAAAGATCGGTCAGTCAGCCTCCTAGTTCTCCTCGCGCTCCTCCTCATGCTCCATCTGCTCCACCTGCACATCAGTCTGTTCCTGGCCCTGCTATAGTCACTCGTCACCTGTTGGCAGCCTCCACTGGCAGGGATGATGATATAGCAGGCAGTGTCGCATCTACCTCCAGCACACCACCAGCTGTAACATCTAGACGCCAAATTTCGATTCCACACATGCTGGAACGAAAAAAAATGTATACTCCCCGCCACCCACATGCCCAGCGTCTAAACAGTAGTTTGGCTAAACTACTGGCTCTGCAACTATTACCATTTAACCTGGTAGAGTCTGCTCCCTTCCGTGACTTCGCAAAATGTGCAGTTCCACAGTGGCAGGTGCCAAGTCGGCATTACTTTTCCCGTAAGGCCCTGCCATCCCTATACCAACATGTGGAAGGCAATGTAGTGTCGTCCCTGGCCAAGTCAGTCAGCCGTAAGATACACTTGACGGCTGACACTTGGTCAAGCAAACATGGGCAGGGACGGTACATTTCTGTCACTGCTCACTGGGTGACACTGCTTGCCAGCGGAAGGGATTGTAGCCAGGGCTCGGTGCTGCAGCCAGTGTTGCCCCCACGTCTGCAAACAGCTGGTGGTGTCGCTGATCCGGGTAGATCGATCACTTCTACCCCCTCCTGCTCCTCCTCCTCTACCTCCTCCATGCCCTCCTCTGCAGAATGGTCCTTTGAATATGATGAGGTACCACGTAAACGTTCAAAGGGCTATTCTATGTCTCAGGCCAAAAGGTGTCACGCAGTGCTGCAGCTTGTGTGTCTAGGGGACAGGCAGCACACTGCCCCTCAGATTCTTGGGGCTCTGCAGGCACAGGCCCAGAGGTGGTTGACACCACGCCAGCTGCAGCCAGGGATGGTGGTTACTGATAATGGGTCAAACCTCCTGGCCGCCCTTCGTCAGGGAAAGTTAACCCATGTGCCATGCCTGGCGCATGTCATGAATCTCGTGGTACAGCGGTTTTTGAACTCGTACCCGGGAATGCAGGATGTGCTAAGGATGGCAAGAAGGGTGTGCAGTCACTTCAGGCGGTCGTACAGTGCCACTGCACGTTTGGCCGAAGTGCAGCGCGAGTTTCACCTGCCGGTACACCGCCTCATCTGTGACATGCCCACCCGCTGGAACTCCACCTTAGCTATGCTGCAGCGCCTGTACACGCAGCAGAGGGCCCTCAATGAATACCTATGCGAGTACGGCACCAGCACTGGCTCTGCGCGCCTGGGCTTCTTTTCACCACGGCAGTGGCTTTTGATTAAGGATGCATGCGCTGTCCTCTCTCCATTTGAGGAGGCCACAAGGATGGTCAGCCGGGACAGCGCATGCATCAGTGACACCCTACCGGTACTGTTTTTGTTGGAGCACACTCTGCGTGGCATTATGGACAGGGCACTGGAGGCAGAGCAGCAGGAGGAAGAGGAGGACTTCCTTGCCTCTCAAGGCCCCCTTTATCCTGAGAATCCTGACCCCATTATGCCTAGCTCCCAGAGGCCCGAGCAGGATCCAGGGGTGGAAGAGGAGGAGGAGGACGATTCTGCGGGAACTTTTGCAGGGTTTGAGGAGGAGGAGGAGGAAGACATGCGGCAATCTGCAAGGCCTAGTTTGACTCCCTCGGGACACTTTGGAGTAGTACGTGGCTGGGAGGAGGAGGAGCCCGTTGAAGATAATGTCGTTATGAGTGACCCCGAGGATTCAGCTTCTCAGGCCTTCGCTAATTTGCGACGCATGGGAAACATCATGCTTCAGAGCCTGCGAAAGGACCCCAGAATCAAGGCCATTAAAGAGACTAACCACTATTGGTTGGCCACCCTACTTGACCCCCGGTACAAGTGTAAAGTCTCGGAGCTTTTCCCATCCACCCAGAGAGTTAACAGGATCAAATCCCTTGAGGACAGTCTCAAGAGGAATCTGGTGAACATGTTCCCCGACTCCCGTAGGGTGCAGGGGCGGGGACAACCTACCACGGATTCTACTGGTGGTCACGAGAGGAGCGTTGGAGAAGGCGTGCGGTTGACGGATGCCTTTCGGTCTTTTTTTAGTCCTCACCGCCCAGGCCTCTCAGCTGCCACATCGCATCGACAGCGTCTGCATCACATGGTGGACGATTACGTGAGGGCACAAAGTGACACAGAGGGCTTTTCATGTGACGAATCCGATCCACTGGCATACTGGGTCTTAAGATTAGACCACTGGCCAGAACTGGCCCAGTATGCCATGGAGTTGTTGGCCTGCCCTGCTTCCAGTGTCCTATCGGAACGGGCATTCAGCGCAGCAGGAGGATTCGTCACAGACCATCGAACGAGACTCTCCACCGACTCAGTCGACCGTTTGACATTCATTAAGATGAATCAGTCGTGGATATCAAGCTTTGATGCACCTGATGCAGACCTTGTAGACTAGGCTATCGTTGTGATGTGGCAGTTGAGCCTCAGTTTAAGCCTGGACCATAGTGCCACCCTCAAACCCTTCTCTCATTCTCTTTACGTTCACAGAACCTCATTTTGGTTATAACAAAAACTACAATGTTTGCGCACCTGTTCCACAGGTGCACACCTTTACAATTTTTGGGCCTCCTTCAACACCAGCTCTTTGGGGTTAAGGTGGGGAGGCTATGCTAAACAAAAACTACAATGTTTGCGCACCTGTTCCACAGGTGCACACCTTTACAATTTTTGGGCCTCCTTCAACACCAGCTCTTTGGGGTTAAGGTGGGGAGGCTATGCTAAAACAAAAACTACAATGTTTGCGCACCTGTTCCACAGGTGCACACCTTTACAATTTTTGGGCCTCCTTCAACACCAGCTCTTTGGGGTTAAGGTGGGGAAGCTATGCTAAAACAAAAACTACAATGTTTGCGCACCTGTTCCACAGGGGCACGCCTTTACAATTTTTGGGCCTCCTTCAACACCAGCTCTTTGGGGTTAAGGTGGGGAGGCTATGCTAAAACAAAAACTACAATGTTTGCGCACCTGTTCCACAGGGGCACACCTTTACAATTTTTGGGCCTCCTTCAACACCAGCTCTTTGGGGTTAAGGTGGGGAGGCTATGCTAAAACAAAAACTACAATGTTTGTGCACCTGTTCCACAGGTGCACACCTTTACAATTTTTGGGCCTCCTTCAACACCAGCTCTTTGGGGTTAAGGTGGGGAGGCTATGCTAAAACAAAAACTACAATGTTTGCGCACCTGTTCCACAGGTGCACACCTTTACAATTTTTGGGCCTCCTTCAACACCAGCTCTTTGGGGTTAAGGTAGGGAGGCTATGCTAAAACAAAAACTACAATGTTTGCGCACCTGTTCCACAGGGGCACGCCTTTACAATTTTTGGGCCTCCTTCAACACCAGCTCTTTGGGGTTAAGGTGGGGAGGCTATGCTAAAACAAAAACTACAATGTTTGCGCACCTGTTCCACAGGTGCACGCCTTTACAATTTTTGGGCCTCCTTCAACACCAGCTCTTTGGGGTTAAGGTGGGGAGGCTATGCTAAAACAAAAACTACAATGATTGGGCACCTGTTCCACAGGTGCACACCTTTACAATTTTTGGGCCTCCTTCAACACCAGCTCTTTGGGGTTAAGGTGGGGAGGCTATGCTAAACAAAAACTATCATGTTTGCGAACCTGTTCCACAGGTGCACACCTTTACAATTTTTGGGCCTCCTTCAAAGCCAGCTCTTTGGGGTTATGGTGGGGAGGCTCCGCCAACACCAAAACTACCATGTTTGCGCACCTGTTCCACATGCGCACACCTTCATAATTTTTACGCCTTCTTCAACACCAGCTCTTTGGGCTTACAGTGGTATGGCTCCGCCAACACCCAAACAACAATTTTTGCGCACCTGTCACACAGATGCATATCATTGTAATTTTTTTCCTTACAAAGGCAATTATTGCCTTCATTACCAGCACTTTCATAGGGATATGGTGTCAAGGCATCGTCCGCACCACCAAATGCCCAATTTTTAAGCATCCTTTACTTCTATTCAAAGTCAAGAGACAACAGTATTCATCCAAAACATCTCTAATCTTGTTCACTGTGCACTACATTGTGGCCCCTACCCCTAACCCTAACCCTCAATGTATCCGTGCATATATGTCTGTTTCTTGTGAGATTTCAAGTTAAAGTGCACCAAACACCATTTTACATGAAATAAAGTGCAATTACATACATCTTTGGACTTCTTGAAACATTTGGTAATAATAGCCCCATTGTGGAAATACACCCGTTAATTATATGCACATTTAAAGAGACAGCACCTTTTTCCAAAAAAAAATCTAATCTTGTTCCCAGTGCACTGCATTATGTCCCCATCATACACATTGGCTGAGCCGTTGATTAGGAGCAAAAGAAAGGTGCGGTTAAGCAAAAAAGTCATTTTTGAAGGTTTGGTATGCTGTAATTCTGGTTCTGGACATGCTACAGAGCTGAAACTTCACAGATACACCTTTTAGACCCCCCAGACACTAAATCCAAAGAAATCTCTTTTTTTTTTTTTTTTTTAATTTTTTCAATCATTGGCTCTCTATCAAAAACGACAATTTTTAAGAACTTTTTTTTGTGTGTTTAATAGTCCCTGGGGCATGACCCAGAACCCTAGGCACTTTTTAGGGGCATTTATTGGGTTTTAGGGCTTAAAAATTGTGTTTTTTGATTCCAGAAGTTCGGGTCCCATTGATTTCAATGGGGTTCTGAAATCCGAACCGAACTTTCGGGAAGTTCGGGTGTTCTGGTCGAACCGAACTTTTCAAAAGTTCGATCATCCCTAAACAGTAAGAAAGCGAGGCCAGAACACATTGGCCCCATAAAAGATGACAAAGGAAATATGGCCACTGAGGACAGAGAAAAGGCGAAAGTGTTAAATAATTTCTTCTCTTCAGTCTTCACAAAAGAATCGGGGGGCTACACGAACCTTGCTTGTAAAGCCAAACTAAATAATACACCTCAGGAATTGCCGCCATGGCTAGCAGAAGTTAGACTTAGAGCTAAACTAGAGAAACTTAACATAAATAAATCCCCGGGACCGGATGGCTTGCACCCGAGGGTTCTTAATGAGCTCAGCCAGGTGATTACCAGACCATTATTCTTGATCTTTAAGGATAGTTTACAGACGGGTATGGTGCCAGCTGATTGGAAAAAAGTCAACGTGGTACTAATATTTAAAAAGGGGCCGAGATGTATCCCGGGTAACTATAGGCCGGTCAGCCTAACATCAGTAGTCTGCAAAATTTTGGAGGAGATGTTAAGGGACCACATACAAGACGTTAGTAATGAAAACTGTATTATTAGTAGTAATCAGCATGGATTCATGAAAAATCGTTCGTGCCAAACCAATCTATTAACCTTCTACGATGAAGTGAGCTGCCACCTAGATAAGGGAAAGCCTGTGGATGTGGTGTATCTGGACTTTTCAAAGGCCTTTGACACCGTTCCCCACAAACGCTTACTGTACAAACTAAGGAAGGTAGGTATGGACCATAAGGTGAGTACCTGGATAGAGAACTGGCTCCAGGGGAGAGTCCAGAGGGTGGTGATTAATGGGGAGTACTCGGATTGGGTGGGTGTGGAAAGTGGGGTCCCCCAGGGTTCTGTCCTGGGACCAATCCTGTTTAATTTATTCATAAATGATCTAGAGGAGGGGATATCTAGTACAATCTCAGTATTTGCAGATGATACTAAACTAGGCTTGCCAATATCTTCTATGCAGGATGTGGAAACCTTGCAAGCGGACCTGAACAAAATACCGGGGTGGGCAACTACATGGCAGATGAGGTTTAATGTTGAAAAATGTAAAGTAATGCACCTGGGGGCCAGAAACCAGAAAGCAAGCTACTCACTAGGGGGGAAACCTCTGGGTGAGTCTAGGATGGAAAAGGACTTGGGGGTACTGGTAGACAACAAGCTTGGCAGTAGCATGCAATGCCAAGCCGCCGCAAGCAAAGCCAAAAGAATACTGGGATGTATAAAAAAGGGGATTCACTCCAGAAATAAAGAGATTATTCTCCCACTCTACAAGACTCTGGTCCGGCCACATCTGGAGTATGCGGTCCAGTTCTGGGCACCGGTCCTCAGGAAGGATGTGCTGGAACTGGAGAGAGTCCAGAGAAGGGCAACAAAAATGATTAGGGGAATGGAGGACATCAGCTATGAGGAAAGGCTACAAGCACTGAACCTATTCTCTCTGGAGAAGAGAAGATTAAAGGGGGGAAATGATATCAATGTACAAATACTGTACTGGCGACCCTAGCATAAGGAACAAACTATTCAGAGAAAGGAGATACAATAAGACACGTGGCCACTCACTAAAACTAGAGGAAAGGCGGTTTAACCTTAAAGTGCGTAAGGGGTTCTTCACTGTAAGAGCGGTAAGGATGTGGAATTCTCTTCCACAAGCAGTCGTATCAGCAGGGAGCATTGATAGTTTCAAAAAACTATTAGATGGGCACCTTAGAGACTACAACATACAGGGGTATACAATGTACGGTTAAAAGCAAACACACACACACATCATAGGTTGAACTGGATGGACTGATGTCTTTTTTCAACCTCACTAACTATGAGGGATGAGTAGAGAAGAACTGGAGTGAAACTGGGAGATACTGGTCTATATAGGGATAAAATAGGAGGAGGATTTGTGCTGGCATGAAGGAAGGGGGAGGAGAGGCAAATATATGGAGATCAAGGGAAGGGACTGGAGAGGGATGGACATGGGGAATACTGTGGCTGGTGAGGAACAGTCACAGTATAATAAAAGCAAATGGGCTAGCAGGGTAGGGGAGAGGGAGTGATCTCCATTGTCTAGTAAACATTCAGTACTGTGGTTGTGCAGGGTAGGGGATTCTGGTAATTTTCAATGTTTGTGTATGGGACACACACACACCTGTGTGAAGGTGAAGTGCTTCCAGAGAAGAAGAAAAGGGGGGGGGGGGGGGGGTGAGGGAACGTGAACTGGAGGGACTAGTGTGCGGAATGTGTCAGGAGCAGAAATCCAGTCAGCCGGGAAAGAGGTAGTAAATTTGCAGGGCTGCAAACCATCTGGGAGATGGGAGTGGAGGGTTAACAAGGACCCGAGAGGGAAGCAATGTGACAGGTAGAGACAGATGGATCTGTGTGAGGATGAAAGGGAGCAGGATAGGATAGTGGCTGAGGCAGGGAGGAAGATCCTGGAGTGGGAGAGAGCACTGAAGACTGCCAGAGGTGTGAGAAATTGATAACAAGACTGACCTGTAGGAAATGCAAAAGGGCCGACCAAAGTGAGGGGAACTGTTGGCAGATCACTTCAAGGCCCCTCCATGCACCTAGGACCCCTGGGCAGTCCCTAGTGATGCCTGTGCATTATGACAGTCCTAACTCTCGGCCCAGACACCAGTTTTCCCACAGTGCCCAACAGGACATGAAAGTGCTGGGGTGCCCAGGCACACAGGGGGATCATATGTGACCCAGACAGTGAGGTGGATCGATGTGGTGTGGAAGTATAGGAACAAGACCCTGTGTGTCTCTCCCTCCGGCATTCAGCTGCTGGATGGAGAGACACACAGTACATCGTTCCTGTACTTCCACACCACACTGATCCGCTTCCCTGTCTGGGACCCCCTGTGTGACCAGGCCTCCTACAGGAGGACCAGTGCCCCCTATCAGTGGCTCTGTCCCCAACACACTCTGGCTGTACCAGAATGTCCGACTCCCATGCACATGCGCGGGATGACATCATTCCAGCACCGACCAATCAAAAAGCTAAAAAACCAGTGCCCAGAAGTATCCGGGGAGAAGATGGCACCGGTGGGTAAGGAACTAAGCCGCCACATTGCTGAAAGTTGGAGATTAGCATTTCTAGAGGTTTGGTTCCTCTTTACGATTTGCATTGAGTTCCACTTTCTCTACCACCTAATTACTGGAATATTTAAAAATATAAAGATTCATATTCCCTTTAAAAAATTGCCTTAAAATACACCCAGGCGATCTCATTCTGTCTAAATGTCAAGCCAGGTATTACAAAATTGAACAGTAATGACACAGATTTAGCATCATAACTTGTGAACTGAGGAAGTCTAAAGCCAGGAATTGGATTTGCTTCAGTGAAGTCAATTAAGTCCTTCGCACCAAGGAATGGTTGAGATACGGTGACAAGGGCAGGAGGCACTGTTTTTGTTCTGCCTGGCACTTGGCTTTGAATCTTTTGTTCCTGAAGTTCTTAACTGTATAAAAAGACCATGCTCCTGGAATACTGTCAGAGAACAAAGGATGACCCCCGCTAAGTAAACCCTTCAAGACCCAGGCAGTGTTTACCACCCTTACAAAATATTTCACAACAACACAAGTTACTCAACAAAACCTCGGCTTGTGTTCTGTAAAAATAACATCTCGTAATGAGTTTAACTATTCCTGGAAGCCCAATGGGAATGCTACAACACCCTATGTGTTATATATGTATATTTTATAATGAGCTGCTATTCTCATTCTTTATACTGTAGTTTTTTTTTTAACAACTGACAGTGCTAATTTACAGTTAACAAATTCTTTGGCTTACTGACTGTGGACATTTGTATGCAATACTGTGTTGCACTGGACAGACATTGTGGGCCATCCTGAGATTATCTTAAAAATTGGACATTATTATACAAAAATGTTGCAGCTGTACTCCAAGCAAGCACAGGCATACACAGATAAAATATATAATGTATAAGGGAGCTGTTATACTAAAGAATCTGTAATTCTGTCCATCCATCCTGAAATGTATACAGCTCATAGGCCTTTCTCTGACAGGGCAGTATATGTTTTGGAAGATTGCGACTTCACCATCTTGCTTGGTCACTTTGTCCCAATCAGAGAATTGAGAAAATGCAAAGTGTTTTATGAAATTAATCTGTGCTGAGCAACCTTCTGTGTTCATTAAGCAGCAGAGCAGCTGCTTGGCATAGGACCTGGAAGCCAGTGGAGATCACAGACGCAGCAGAGACTACTACAGTAATTTCCAGCTTCCACATGAATTGACAGGAGGGGCGACTGCCCTGTGTGCAGCAGCCTTATCTAAGGAAGCAGAGGATAGGGGTGTCCCTCAGCTGACACACCGCATGTTCCAGATTGGTGGTGGGGAGCTAGTTGTTTAGTTTCATTTTGTTTCCTTTCGTAAATAGTGGTTACTATTTTCATTTTGTTTCAGAATTTAGTTAGTGTGGTTTCAGAATGAATTAAATTTTGTTTTGTTTTCATTTCGGAAAGGGGGGGCAAGCGAGTGCCCCCCCCTCCTGAACTATACCAGGTCACATGCCCTCAACATGGGGGGGGGGTGCTTTGGAGTAGGGACAAGAGCCTCAACCCCACAACCCTGACCGGTGGTTGTGGGGGTCTGTGGATGTGTGCTTATCGAAATCTGGAAGCCCCCTTTAACAAGACTGAGTGTAAGGTACAGAGCCCCCCTTCCCAAAAGCACCCATCCCCCATGTTAAAGGCATATTGTAAATACAAAACAAAGAAAGGGCGCACCAGCCTAGCGCATTATCCTCAGCGAGTTTATTAATGATATCAAGATAAAAATCAGCTACTCACAAACATTCGTGAAAAACAAGCACATCAATTCCATAGAGCCGCCTCATTGCAGAAGTCCAATATCTCGTAAAAGCAGAGGGCTGACGCGTTTCGAGGCCGTGCCTCTTCCTCAGAGCCTCTGGTATGGTCCAGGAGGGGGATGCTTGCTCCCCCCCCCCCTTTCCTGACCTGCCGGGCTGCATGCTTGGATTAGGGTCTAGAATGGATTTTGGGGGGGGGGGGCATTTTTTATTTTTTTTGTAGCAGGTTTTCCAGGCTTTGGGCCTGATGTGGGTCTGCCATTGTTACCGGTTACCTCTCCAGCCCATGTGAGCTGCGACCCTAGGTGTGAGAACTGAGTCATTGGCAACTCCAGCATCTTTGTTTGGTTGTTTTATTGTATTTTTAGGGGATACAAGATGAAGAGAATGAGTGGGATACTCCTTTGGCTCGACTATGTACAATTCTGGGACTTTTATAGCAAAAATGCCTGTTAGCGCTGTCTTGACGCCAGCCGACGCTAGCCAATGCTTACTGCCGCTTTGAACACACTGTATCTCTGAAAGCTGTTCTGGAACTCCGACTTAAGTCCAGAAGATCCAGGACTGTAGAATATTGAACTTCTGACACTGCTGGCACTCACAAGTCACTGACTACTCCCTCCTGCCTTACACTGGCTTGACGTAGCTTTTTGTAAATTCCTGTATGGCTGCAACTCTTAACTGATGCACTACACACTGTGCACTGACTCTTCAGGGCCCAAACTGCAGGCGCCCCCTTTAACTCTTCAGGGTCCCCTGACTAGGTACCCCCTCTGTCACTTCAGGGACCTCTACCTAGGTACCCCCTTTACAGCTAGCTGACACTTGGATCCTAGAACCTTCTTCTGAGTGGTCCCCACTGACACTAGGCAGACCCCCAGGGGCAATCCTTAGTACTTATGATCTGTGTAGGCTTTCCTTGGACTGGACCCCTCTTTCCCTCTGCTTGTTCTCGGCACACCAGATCTCCACAGCTCCACTCAGCATCCTCTGGATTCTCAAACAGCACCCCGAGACATCCACTCTCCACAGACTTATACCCACTCCCAGAATCCTTTGCAGCAGAATCTGCCTTCTGGGGTAGTTACAAGCCTGAATGTGTCCCTGATTGGGTTTCCTCCACTGCCCTATGAGAAGCCTCTCACAGAGCCAGTGGGGAGACTCCCCTCTCAGCAGACACACCTGAAAGCCATGACACCCTAACCAAAAAGCAATCATGGCCCTGCTGTTAGGCAGACAAGGCCCACTATGCATTTACCTAGCACCTACCTGTAGGGTGCTACATTTTATTTTGGCTTGGGGTTCCAATAAAAATCCATACCAGACCCAAAGGGCCTGGTGTGGACTGGAGAGGGACCCCACGCCATTTTTTCCCCTGAATTTTCTATTGTTGGCATTGCTGTGTTTACATTTCAGCTGTCAGTGGGGAAGCCAGTTGACTACTGATTAGGGATGATCGAACTTTTGAAAAGTTCGGTTCGACCAGAACACCCGAACTTCACGAAAGTTCGGTTCGGATTTCAGAACCCCATTGAAATCAATGGGACCCGAACTTCTGTAATCAAAAAACACCATTTTTAAGCCCTAAAACCCAATAAATGCCCCTAAAAAGTGCCTAGGGTTCTGGGTCATGCCCCATTAACTATTAATCACACAAAAAAAAGTTCTTAAAAATTGTCATTTTTGATAAAAAAGCCAATTATTGAAAATTTAAAAAAAAAAAAAAGAGATTTTTTGATTTTTACTTTGGATTTAGTATCTGGTGGGTCTAAAAGGTGTGCATGTGAAGTTTCAGCTCTGTAGCATGTCCAGAACCATGAAAAAAAAAAGATAATTTTTCAGTAGAACAGGGATGTGGGTCGGGACCCTCCTTTAACTTTAACACCTATATGATCTTTTTTTCTGGTTCTGGACATGCTACAGAGCTGAAACTTCACAGGTACACCTTTTAGACCCCCCAGACACAAAATCACACAAAAAAAAGTTCTTAAAAATTGTCATTTTTGATAAAAAAAGCCAATGATTGAAAAATTATAAAAAAAAAAAAAAAAAAAAGAGATTTTTTTATTTTGACTTTGGATTTAGTATCTGGGGGGTCTAAAAAGTGTACATGTGAAGTTTCAGCTCTGTAGCATGTCCAGAACCCCCCCAAAATTAGAATTTTCTTATAATTTTTATTAGAACAGGTATACGGCTTCTCTACGGCGCTTTTTCTTGCATTTATCGGGCATTTTTGGAGGCAGGCATGACTTTTTTTGGATTTAGTGTCTGGGGGGTCTAAAAAGTGTACCTGTGAAGTTTCAGCTCTGTAGCATGTCCAGAACCAGAAAAAAGATCATTTTTCAGTAGAGCAGGGATGGTGGGACCCCTCTTTTACACTTATATGATCTTTTTTTGGGGTTCTGGACATGCTACAGAGCTGAAACTTCACAGGTACACCTTTTAGACCCCCCAGACACAAAATCACACAAAAAAAAAGTTCTTAAAAATTGTCATTTTTGATAAAAAAGCCAATGATTGAAAAATTATAAAAAAAAAAAAAAAAAAAAGAGATTTGGATTTCAGATCTGGGGGGTCTAAAAAGTGTACATGTGAAGTTTCAGGTCTGTAGCATGTCCAGAACCATAAAAAAAAAGATCGTTTGTATTAGAAAACTTTAAGCACAGGAATATGGCTTCTCTGCTGTAACACCTTGCCGGTTTAATAGCAGGCATTTTTTTGGGTTCTTTGCAGTCAGGAAAAACATCTGAACTTGTGTATAGTGGTACTGTGCACAAGTTCTGATGTTTTGCCTGCCTCCAAAACCCCCCAGAAAAAAATCCAGCAAAAACACACCTGGGCATTTTTTTTTTTTTGACGCTAGCGTTTTTTTGGCATTTTTTGGGGTTCTTTTGAGGCAGGCAAAACATCTGAACTTGTGTATAGTGGTACTGTGCACAAGTTCTGATGTTTTGCCTGCCTCCAAAACCCCCAAAAAATGCCAGCAAAAACACACCTGGGCATTTTTTTTTTTTTGACGCTAGCGTTTTTTTGGCATTTTTTGGGGTTCTTTTGAGGCAGGCAAAACATCTGAACTTGTGTATAGTGGTACTGTGCACAAGTTCTGATGTTTTGCCTGCCTCCAAAACCCCCCAAAAAATGCCAGCAAAAACACACCTGGGCATTTTTTTTTTTTTGACGCTAGCGTTTTTTTGGCATTTTTTGGGGTTCTTTTGAGGCAGGCAAAACATCTGAACTTGTGTATAGTGGTACTGTGCACAAGTTCTGATGTTTTGCCTGCCTCCAAAACCCCCCAAAAAATGCCAGCAAAAACACACCTGGGCATTTTTTTTTTGACGCTAGCGTTTTTTTGGCATTTTTTGGGGTTCTTTTGAGGCAGGCAAAACATCTGAACATGTGTATAGGGGGTATATATAGGCATATATGTCTGAATATATACCCCTAGACATATATAGGTGTGATAGTAGCAGAAATATATTACTGTAAATGATTTCATTAGTGCAAGCATTTATTTCTGCTACTATCACACCTATATATGTCTAGGGGTATATATTCAGACATATATGTCTATATATATACCCCCTATACACATGTTCAGATGTCATGTCTGACATCAAACATGTCCTCAAAAAAGCACTGGCAGTGGCAGCCCCTGCAGCATAAAAAATGCTTGCTGGTGAGAAGCCACATACCTGTCCCGAACACAGAGAAATGATCATTTCTCTATAGCGGTCACCCTGCTATGGAAGGGTTTTGTCACCCTGCCATAGCAGTCATTGTCAGTTAACCCTACACTACACTACGGTCCCCTGACACTTAACACTTTCCCTACAGAAACTAAATTTTTGAAGCTAACTTAAGTGTAAAGGAGCACTCTAACTACACTAGATATCCCTTTCCTCACACTAAAAATAGCTAAATGACACTTTTAAAGTAAAATTAACAGAACTGCTTCCACTCTCTTCCATGTCCAGTATAACAATGCTGGGAATATGGCGGGGGCGATCTTATATACTGGGGGGCGTATTCACTAATGATTGGTCTAGGGACCCCCTAGTCACTCCAATCACATTCCTAGCATTCTCCTGCCCCCTCAATTGGCTTTTGCTAATGGTTCTGGTCCAATCACGGGCTTTTAAAGCCCATTTCCTGAAGCATTGCATTTTGGGCGGTTCTGGTTGCCGAATTCCGAACTTTTTGGGCAAAAAGTTCTAAATTCGGCCGAACCTCGAACACCCAATGTTCGGGCCGAACCGATGGTGGACCCGAACCGTTCGATCATCCCAACTACTGATGTGGGGTTTCCACTTAAAGTAATACAATAAAAAAAAATTCCTTTAAATATTTTGCCTGGGGGGTCCTCTTAGTCTGCCTGTAAGGTGGCGCATCTGTAGTATGCATAGAACATTCTGCAGCAAAAATTAAAAGTAACTTGACAAAGGCCTAATCCCCACAACCCTGGCTTGTGGTTATGGGGGTCTGCGGGCAGGGGGCTTAACAGAATCTGGAGGCCCCCAAATCCCACCCCCCCATGTGAATAAGCATGGGGTACATTGTGCCCCTACCTATTCACCAAAAATGAGTTTTCGACAATTCCTTTATTAAAAAATAAAAAACAATGTCCCCTCATGAAGATCCATCTCATACCGCCCGCCACACCGCCGAACCGGAAAGAAAAAAAAAACTCCTGCCTCGGTAAATGCTTCCCATAGCCTGCCTGTTCCTCCCTCTGACATTTCTTATATAGGTAGGGGGCCACCTTGTGATGCCAAATGAAATAAAAAAGGAGGGGGGGAGGGAGAAAGAAAGAAAAAGAGAAGGGAGGGAAAGGGGGGAGAGGAAATGGGAAATGTGAAGAGTTGTAATGGAGAACCCACAGCGAAGTACAAAAATGAAAAATATTTATTGAAATATAAACCTCATAAAAACAGGAATAGTGAATACCCCACTGAGGACACCAAAGATAAAAAAAAACACAAAAAAAAGCAACTGGACACGACAAATTATCACATGGGCCCCATTTATACCAACATGGATTTCCAGTGGGACTTCACTAAGGGACTGAAGGCAGCTGGGATCTGAGTAGGGGAAGGTAGGTAATTACTTCATTAAAAAAAGAAACTAGTCCCATGCTTAAGTCCCTTACTTCATGGCCGAAACGAAAAGAAGGATGAGGGGAAGTGGAGGGAAGGGGGAGGCTGTGTGGGCCTGGGAGCTGATCCCCAAAAGAAAAGGAATGGAAGTGGGAATCTTCCAACTTCCAAGGGAGCTTCTTCCTGGACTAAACTGGTGTCCAATTCAAATTTATAGATGGTGGCTCCACCTTGGTCCATGTGACTAGATGCTAACTGGTCAGAAGTAGAGACCTGTGGACAAAGGAAGCCGGTCATGAAGCCGGTCGAGAGCAATAATGTGCAGTCAACGCTGGAGTCAATGTGTGCAGACAGCAAGTAGATGAAACATAATGGAGGAGGTTAGCATCCCTGGGATGGAAAAAAAAAGATAAGAAAGGTGGAAACAGTAAATTATGAACAACAAATTTAAAATTAAATGTCATCCAGTTAGGATTTAGAATATCTTAAAAGCTGATATTACATTAAAGTGGGCATTGCATGAAAATGCAAGGCCCAGCTATTTCCTAGGACTCCCAATAGAAAGTCTAAATCTATAAATCTAAAATATACATCAATCAGAAAAAAAAAACCCTAGAAATACCTACTGTACTTTTATTGCTTCTTATCTAGGCACTGGAAAGATAAGGCTTCCAAAGCTCACAAGAATGTGCTCCTGCTTCAGTCAAGTGACACTGCTGGTGCATACACAAGGGGGCTAATCAAAGGTATACATTTATATTTTTACACACCTACATAGGTAGTGAAACTCCTGTAGGGGCCACAGGAATTACTGTCCAGAACTTCCCAACTTCAGTCCCCCAGCCAGGTACACAACAGGCTCTTTCACTCTTTCTCCAAAGACCAGTTTAGGGGATGTTGTTTTTATTTTTGGTGGGCTTGAATAGGGATGAGGTAATGGTGGGATAGTAGTAGAGCCTGTAGAGCAAGTCCATTTAAATAGGAAAGGGTCTAGACAGAGCCCTTCAGGACACTAGCTGGTGTCCCCTTTAATAGACCCACAGCTGACTATAACTAGGCATCAGAGGGGTAGCTAGAGCACAAGACCCCCACGATCCAGCAATATCTTACTCACAAGCCCCAAAGGACAGATTGATGCCTCCATCCAATCTTCCAAGTGAGGCCCTCCAGTGATACTAGACAGATCTGTGGCAGGCAGTTCCCCTCAGTCAGCTTCTTCTAAGTACCCAGGTCTCTGCATTGCAGCCTGTGGCTGAGAGGGCAGCGTTTCCTCCTCAGGCTGGACTCCTCCACTGGACAAGATTGAGAGCTCTTTGTGCTCGAGAAATAAATACAGTCTCCCAGCCTGCCTTCAGAGCCTGGCTTTCTGATTTAGTCCGTGCTCCACACCTATCTTCCAGAAACTTCTCATATTGCCTGGATACAGAGAGAGCTATCAGGCAGACTGGCAGCAGCAGAGCACACAGATCAGGCCCGACTAAACCATTGCAGCTCACTGAGCAGAGAGTGACCCAAACTATGCTTTTACCTTAACTAACATTACAGCAACACTGACTACAGTGTGGAAACTAAATGTGCCTATCAAAAACAAACACTAACACTTACCTAACTATCCTAGCACTTAACTGGGAGTGTGTTACACATATAATGGGGGGTGGGGCTAGGAAATAGCAGACTTGCTTTAAAAAGACAGGACAAAAAACGAAACCCCAATATTACATGTGGACTTTCTTCTGCTACACTGTCTCTGTGTAGAGGTGGCCATCTTGGTAGAGACAGCGCTTGGATTCATCATATCAGACTGCCCTCCTGATGACTTGTGATCTGATGACTGGTGGGGGGAGAACCACAAAGTAGTAGGAGAGGTTTAGATAGCGCAGGTGCCTACTAGTGAAGTTTGCTGCTAGCTTTAGCTGCCCAGGTTAAGGAAGAGTTAAGCTTTTGGTCTGTCAGGTTCCCTGGCTTTTTGAGTTCTGTCCTCTACCCTGGTCTACATATAAAAATTTGAAAAGGAGACAGTTCCCCCTAGCAGTCTCCAAAAAAAAAGGGGAAAAGGAAGACGTTGGACTTTCTCATTACCTCAGCCACAATACACATAACATAAAAATGATAAAAATGAAGCATTTTTAATTTATACAAAGGGATAAAAAAACAACATATCCAGAAATATCAAGTAGGAACACATAGATTTAAAATGCACTGGAGATTGGTCTAACTATACAATGTTTCCACTAATACTTAGTGCACTCCAATTAGGAGACGAGAGGTTTAGTGGATCCTCACTGAGCACGTGCTCCTCTACATGCTTCACAGTTGAATACCGCTTCTTCAGGAGGAGTGCTTCAGAAAACATCTGGAATACAGTGACAAGATAAAAATAATATACACAGAACAATACATGAAAAATTTATACAAATGTGTACAAATAGCAGATGGAATTTAGTACAAGGGGAAGAGGAGCACTGGTGCTTACCATGAAAGACCAACATGCTAGACTAGATCAGACGGTGGTTCCGCCAACACTCTCCCATGGCGGACGCGGGGGGACGCGGGGGGACAGTTACGAGTGAATGTGTTAATGCTGTGTAGCAACTATGGTAAGATATAAATATGTAAATCTATAGTCCATACCTAGCTATACATGCTAGGTGCATGGCGGAACCCCATTTTGTCTCTGCGAGTGAGGTGGTGGAGAGGGCATGGGCTCAGCAGTGTCCCTCCTAAATGCAACATACAAAGAGGATTGTGTATAGTGACATGGGACGGTATTCTCACAGAGGAACTGTGTATGCTTGACAGCTGCACAGGAAATACGGCTCATCTCTAAGCAGAGGTTCAGCCTTAACATTGACTTTCACAAGAACGTGGCCTCACCTGGTCCCGAGCATTGAGTGAGGAGAGGAGAGGTACCTCCACGTGCAGGACGAGTAGGCCCTGCCCAAACAGATCCATAGAATGGATGAAGTAGGAGAAAAGAGATCCTAACACTGCAGCTTCCTCTTTGGTAAGGACTGAAGTTCAGGGAGCAGCACATGGGTTGAATTCCCAATCCCACTCCAAATCTGGTGAGACTAGCAGTTAGAGGCAGCAGTGAGGTAGAGCAGATCTTACACTGCAATGTGTAGGCACAGTTAACATTTCTAGATGTTCCATGTAGGATATCAAATTAAATTTTTGATCTGAGCTCCACTTTAAGATGCATAGGTTTAATGAAAGCTAAGGGCCTGATTCATAGTACGGCGAATTGGCGTTTCGGCGTGATTTTGCGAAGCGGCGATTATTTAAGTCTGAAATTGGCATTCAAAGAACGGCGGGCGGAAAATAGCGCCTAGTGTGAGATTCATTAAGATGCAATATGGTCAGAGCGCGACTTAAAACCACGCCAGCTAAAAGCTCGACTAAAGTTTAGCCAAATTTTCCCCTGTACCCCCAAAAATCCCAAATCACTGTGGAAGGTGTGGAAGTCAATTTGGAGATGACTTGCGTTTAAAAAATCTCAAAAACTGACTTAGAAAGAGAGATATCTGCGAAAGTGTGGAAAGGTTAAACAGCTTCTCCAGCCGCGAGCTGCGAACTCGCGAATGTGCGCATGCGCAACGTCAAATTGGCTCAAAAAATTTCGCCAGCGCGATTTTGGGTCAATTTTTTTTTGAATACCGCTTGCAAATCCGCTGTCTCGCCCATAGAAAATGGCAAAAACCGGCGGAATTGGAAAAACATGCACACTTCCAACAAGGGATCCTTTAGTAAACACCATCACATTCCATACACCTTTCCTGCTAACTCCGAAATCATAACAGTCAAATCTACAGTGTTTATATAGAACCTCCACATTCTCTGAAAAAACCCACAAAATATTACATTGGGGAATTGGTCGTCAGATAGAAAAAAAATAGATGTAAAACATATTTCAAAGAAAGATTATTAGCATTTCACACATATCAAGGAAATGTCACAATTTTGACAATATTTTATGTGTTTCCAAAGAATGTTTTTAGAAATATATTGCAAATACTACCTTTTCTTCCATATGGGTATGGCCAAGTGTTACCATTTTACTACACATTTAACTGAAGGTATATATATATATATCCCTTATACTTGGCTAATTAGCAAAGTATGCCCAACAAACAAATAGAGCTTTAGCTCACAATATTGCTACATATTGACTTTATGGGGCATCTTTTGTATTTTGTTCATGTCTTTGGATTAAAAGTTTGCTGATACACATGCCTTTTTCAAACATGAACAAAATTAATGATGTCAACATTTGGAGGATTGGAGATATCCAAGTGTTGCCCATACAGAGGGCACCTTCCGGATTCGAACTTACAAACCTACAGCAGGAAGGCAGACTCCCTAATCATTGTGCTATTTCTCAGTGAGCGTTGGGTGTTTTCCTCATGCCGTCAAAATGCTCACATGGGAACAGGGGCCATTGAACTGAATAGGATTGGATTTTTTGCCTGTTTTGGGAGCTGATCCTTGAGCTGGACAAATCCCCCTCAAACGCCCCCAAACGGGCTACGTTCACATGTACGTGTTTGTGGTCTGTTTTTGGGGCTTTTGTAGGTGATTTCATATAACAATGCCTGCCCAAAAAATGCATGTCAAAACGCCTGTGAAAACGCCAGCCAAAATGCACATAAGAACGCCTGATATAATTGCCACGCCAAATTTAGGGATGTTCATGAGTGATGAGTCAGATTGTTGGCTTACATATCTGGTCAATCGTCACAATCTCACTTCTCAAATCCCAAAAGGTGTGTTTCAATTGTTTCCCTAAATATATATTTCTCTCTCTCTCACGTAATTGTATATATATGTATGTATTCCTGTATCTAAACATTCTAAATAATGACTAGCAAACTTCAAGAGAGAATTTTTTCAATTCACATATACTATACACACCTACATACATTTCTATTCCTCATTTCTATTTCCCTTGTTTTGGCAACTGAGCATGCTCCAAAACACACAGGATACACACAGTTAATTTTTGGACTGGGCGTTACCATTCTGGGTGTGTTTGCTTGGATTATATATAGCTCACTCAGACATCAGGAAAGATTTGACCTACGAAGAGGTCCAATATATTTGTGTGTCACATGTTTTATGGGTAACATTTTTGGCCCTTTGTTATTTATGGAGGTGAGATTTGGCTGTGTTGTGTGTTGACTCTCTGTAAGTATTTATTGCTGTTAACATAATTCTGTCAATCTGCACATGCATCTGTTGATTATGGGCTCTTTGTCGATGTATATGGTCTAAATGTTGTACAAAGGTTTTTTTGGTTTGAAAAATACAAATGTAATAAACAGCATGTTTCCAATTTTTTTTTTAAAATGTCTTCATGTGTCTAAATAAAGTTTTCTGGTGTCCACAAATGTATGTATTTGTATTTCTTTTTCTAAGTTAAATCTGCTTAATGGTTGTGTATGTTCACTATTCGCGAATTCGCGAATATACAAAACCGCGTTCTCACATTTATACATGAAACCGGAAACGAAACTTTTGGTGCGTGCACACGTTTCCGGAAATTGTCCAGGCCCTGTCGTAAGTGTGCATCATGGCTCCTGCACTGTTTACAGCCGAAATCGTGGCATTTGTGTGTAAGGTAAGGAGGGGGTGTGAGTGTGCAGGGTGCGGGATGGGGGATGGGGGATGGGGGATGGTGGCTGGGTGGGTCGCTTATCTAGCGGGTGTGCAAGAAACTTTTGGTCTGCTGATCTGCGCATGCACTTTCTGCCTATTAGACGTGATCTAGAAGCTTCCTGTTATAGAAACTTCCTAGATGTGAACCTGTTCCCTATATATATATATATATATATGTATGTGTGTATATATATATATGTGTATATATGTATATATGTATATATATATATATATATATATTATATGTATATATATATATTATATGTATATATATATATATATTATATGTATATATATATTATATGTATATATATATATATATATTATATGTATATATATATTATATGTATATATATATATATTTTATATATATATATATATATATTTATATTATATTATATGTATGTATATATATATATATATATATATATATATATTATATTATATGTATATATATATATATATATATATATATATATTATATTATATGTATATATATTTATATTATATTATATGTATATATATATATATATATATATATATATATATATATATATATATATATTTTATTATATTATATGTGTGTATATATATATTTATATTATATTATATGTATATGTATATGTGTATATATATATATATATATATATATATATAATTATATACAATATATATACATTAGATACATTATAGAATATGTTATATACCATATATTAGTGTATATAATAGGGAACAGGTTCACATCTCTGAACTTTCTATATAGATATAGATAGGCATACCCTGCTTTAAGTACACTCACTTTATATACAATCGTGAGTAAGGACACAGCTTGTTCAGCTTGCCATGACACTGCTCACAAACCATAAGTGACAGGGATAACAAACTTAGGGAGCAACGACAGGGTACCCAGGTACCCAGGACTACACCATATCCATTTTGTGGCTGGCCAGCTTGCCTAGGTAATCTATCATGTCATAGTCCTGGATCCCCTTAACATGCTCCCACATGGTTTGGGAGTAAGGCTATGTCAATGTGGCCAAAATTTACAATGGAGCTGGTGTATTTTCATGCATCGAGAAAAGAAAAAAGGGATTGCTTCACTTTAAGTACATTTTCAGTTTCCATACATGCCCTGGTCCCATTGTGTACTTAAAGTGGGCTATGCCTGTATATAGATAGATTTGATTCGTTTCAACTTTTACACAAAATGAAACCCAATTATCTGTGACAGATTGCTCTGACGCTTTGGAATCTATCTAGATAAAGACAAATGTATTGACCCTTTTCATATATGCAAGATTAGAAACATTATATTCCCTAAATGCATAATGCCAAAAATTATTGCCTTACATACATCCATACACACTGCAAGCTCGGCCCCGTTTGTCTTGTCTGACACTCTTACCATCATAAGCTGGATCTGCACACAGCAGCTAATTGGTTCACCTGAGATGGAATCAGTGATCACAAAAATCTGGAATGGTCATGTCTTCAAAGGATTGCCTTGAACAAATCACCTCTAAAAGAAACACATGAGTGTATAATCACTTGTCTCAATGGATCACATTCCCAACACACCCATCTCACACTGCCATATGATAATGAATGGGGGTGTCCATTGCAAGTTAAATACACCCCCAGATCACATTGCTTTGTTAATTTACAGATCTAACTGGAATCTGATGGCACTGCTGTGAACCACTATGCCATCAAATTCTGCTGGTGACCTTTAAAAAGGATTGTGTGATTGTGTGGATAATTATGCCACCTTAAATTTGCATCTCCCACATACCATGTGCAACTCTTGCAGGAATTGTGAATCAAGGATAATTCAGCACAGCTTAATGAACAGACACATTGAGGAGTGTAGGAACACACCGTCAGATTACCCGATCACACTATGGGGTTTTAACTCCTCCATAATTTTGCCACTTTGGAAACCAAGTGCTTACTTTATGTATACTTTTTAGACGGAACTACAATTTCTAGTAGGGTGATATCATTGCATGAGATTTTCCCTCACTTCCTGTCTTAGTGTCACCAAGACAGGAAGTGAGGGGAATATCACTGTGGGGAAATAGCTTGCAATTGTTGCCTTATAATGTCCATAGTATATATAAAAGGAAAGAATTGCTGGCTGTATCCCCACGGGAGATTCCCTCACTTCCTGTCCTGGTGACACCAAGACAGGAAGTGAAGGGAAATCTCCTGCAATGATATAACACTGTTACATGTTCTAGTTATGTAGCAAACTTAAGAATATACAAAGCAAACATCTTTTTTTTTCCATTTTGGCAAAATCATGGATTCATTAAAAAACTATCTTTGTTTGTCCCGTGGCTTGCAGGAAAAACATTTTGCCTTGATTCCACCATCAACACAGACAGGGGAAACCCTCCTGCGGAGCCATTGTGTTCTCCTGGTGCTGCCCCTGCCAGGAAAACACAGTGATTATTGCTAGTGGCTACAAGAGATGCTAGCGATAAGTGTGTGTAAAATCTGACAGACTGGTTGTACGTTGTCCTCCAGGTGATCGACCAATCAACTTGGGTACCTTCAGCCTGGCCATACACAGTTTAAATCTGCATCTCAAATGAAGCAATCCCATTTACATATAACACTCCATAAAGGAGAATTGAGGGGCTTATCAGGTCTGCGTCAAAAATTAACAGCCACACCCAATCAGACAGCTCGTGTTAAAAGGGACCTGAAAAGCAATCTGCATGGCTTGCTTTTCCAAGCATTGGCTAGTTTAGTGAGCCTGGACTAATAACAGTCACTGTAATGCTACCCATACTGCTGTCCTTTTAACATGGTGACAAAAGTTGATACCTATGCTACATGTGTGTAAAGTTACTTGCACCCTGCTAAATGGACAGCAATAAGGTTGTAAATACAGTGACTGCCTGTCCCCCCCTGATGGCGGCCCTGGGTGTGTCATGAAAGGCCAATTGAGAAAATGGCTATATCATGTAGAGGAAATCACCAGTGTGGGGCAACCTATGTCATGGAGGTAGATTTGGACATCGATGTATATGTATCACCAGAAATGGAATTCTTTGTTCTACAATATCTCAAAGACGACCTAGCATGTTATTTGAAGACTGTACTATTTTGGACATACTTGGACTCAAACATACACTGCTCTTTCCACAGCTCCTCCTCCTCTGGGGGTATGATAATGTATATACGCATCTTCACCAAAAGCACAAGATGATGTGTCGTCTCCGGATGAGGCTGCAGCGGAGATTTCAGTTTCTGCCTGAGATAGTGGATCTGCAGCGGGCCTGGAGTGATGCCAAAAGGCGCTCACCCAGGCTCCTGCTAAAGGCTGTGGAGCAAATCTCCGGTAAGTAAAAATATACATTACATGTGACCAGATAGGTTACAATTTTTTGGGTAGGTGGACATGTGTTTAGCTATGCAACAACACTAATACCAACACCCCCCCCCCCCTCCCTCTCGCTCCTACCTTTCCTACCTCCATCAAGTGTCTCTTCACAACCTTTAATACTACTATGTACATTCGTATTTTTTATGTTTTTTTTTTTTCTTCTGCTTCTAGCCAAAGCGGACGGACGGCACCCTCTTGTGCTTTTGGTGAAGAAGGGGAGGAGGAGGACGGCCACACTCCAATACGCAATCAGAGGCAGCGAGCCATTTGAGCAGCTGAAAATTGTGGATCGTAAGTAGAAAATAAAAATGTTAGAAATTTCTAATCTCTAATCACATTTTACAGAGCCCCCTTTACATCGGAGTCTCCAGACTTACTACACTGTAAGAGGGAAGTGTGAAGACTCTGATATAAGGAGAGTTTGGGAACCATTATTTGAGGGGGGAAGCTGGGGACTCTGGTGTAAAAGGGAACTCTGTGTTCCCCAAAGCTCCCCCATACATCTGAGCTTACAGAGACCCTCTTACACTTCCCTTCCTCAGTCCACCACAGTCAAGGGCACAACAAGTCCCACTGCAGAAGGCTACCTGCTTGGACTTGTAATCCTCTCTGTAGGGGAATGAGGAAATACTGCCTGCTATGCTAAGACTTGTAGTGCCCTCTGTTAGGGACTAAGGATTCCTCAGTCCTCAACATTCTAGGGCACTATAAGTCTCAGCATAGTGGGCTGTCATACCTCAGTCCCTCACAGCTCGGGTCAAAAGCAACACAGTTAAACATCTAAAGGACAACTCCAAACAAAACTACCAATAATGGACAGAGTCCATATGCTCTATAATGTCAAAGACCCGCTACCACTCACCTTCCACCTCTGGTGCTGTCATTGTGTAGGGCAAAGGGCTCCATCTACACCATGTTTGGCTTTCAGGTCAGATAGGCAGGACTTGCTCAGCTCCACTCTCTTCCTTGGCAATTGACTCTGGCGTCATTGTGGATCTTTCCTCCTCTAGAAAAGCCCCAGGGGCCCTCTCCTTGTCCCCCAGCCACCCAGGGCCTTCTTCTCCTCCTCCTCCACCAACCATTTTCAGACTCTTCCAACTTCCCTGGGGCTACTCAACCACTTTGCATAGTGGACACAACAAATCTATGACCAGCCTGCAAAATATCAAGTCTGGGCCTGGTTACCTGTATGTTCCGGGTCCAGGGCGGAGCTCTCCTCCCAGAGCAACAACTGATGATAGCAGAGTGAGTTGACCGGCCAGTCACTTCCTACTGGTGCAAGTACACACCTACCGATTCCTCCACATCTTAGGATAACATGATCAGACGGCCAATCCCCAGGCAGAGAAGGAGGAGTAAGTGTCAGCGGACAACAGACACCTGGCAGACGCAGTGAAGGGACTGCAGCACACTGCTGCAACTTTTTGATCCGAGGATTGAAAGCAATCTTTTACTTGGGAGATTTCCCTGACTGCGCCCTTCGAAATGTTGGTGCTCCGCCACTGGCCGCAAGGCCCCTGTAGGTGCGAGGCCTTAGGCGCCCGCTTAATTTGCATGGTGCCCTCCTGTTTTAAAACATGGTCAATGCATCTCATTGGTGTAAGTGCACTTCTATGTTCTGAATTGTAGGGGCATTGAGTATGGTGCTAGCATGATGAGAGGTTACTGCCTATTTGTGTCCATAAATAATATATAATGTTTTTCTTTGATTTTAGAAACCAGTGATCAGGATGTGGAGGCTCAGCCTTCTCAGGCCCCCTGTAAGTAATGTGGATGTGCTGGTGTGTTGTGTATTAGGTCGAACTTGGAGGAATGATTGTTTGTTTTGTTTTCTTTTGTGGTTGATGTAACTTCAGCAAGAGAGGAGCCTCAGGCAGGGCCAAGTCGCCTGGATCCGGGCCAGGAACAAACTGTTGGCCAAGAAGAGGCCAATTGGTCCGACTCGGATGAGGACCTGGGCTCTCCTCAAAGGGGAAGTAAGTATTCTACATGTGTTTGTGTGTTCAATGTGTCCTGGTAAATATAAGGGCTGTAATATATATATTTTGACATTGGAGTTTTGTAGCAGCTGACATTGAGGATGTTTGTTGTGGAGGACTGGGGAAGAGGGGCCACTGCTTACCCAGTCCACTGTAACTACTACCTTCAATGTTTCCAGACTACTTTCTGTGTGCCTTTATCAAATAGCTTTTGTTCAAGGATTGTATTTGTGTCTTTGTGTTTCTAGGAGATACAACGCCATCCCCCCATGAAGGGACACCATCCCCCCATGTAGGGTCTCCCCCATCCTCCCCCACTCCAGGCTCCCCTGAACTAGTCTGTAAGTACCTAAAATTAGATTCTCACATGAATTGTGTGTGCTAGGATGATGTGTATCTAGGATAATCTAAGTTGGAGTCAAAGCAAGTGTAGTTTTGCTATATGTGACAGGAAGGTTGGTCATGAAACACTCTTGCTTAACCTTCATGTTTGAAAGGTGGTTTTGGGGAGCATTACAGGACATGTTATCTTTTGTAAGTTATCTCAAGCCACCCTATTCTAAATTGGTGTTAGTTTCTCTACATTGGAAATGGTGTGCTTTGTACTTGTAAATTTTTTGGGGACATTGTAATTTAATCATGTCCTGATTTAGTCAACACTGAAAATGTGTGTTTGTCAATCTTTCATAAATACTCTTCCTCGGTAATGTACCACATTCCAGTTCACAATTTGTGTTCTTTTTGTGCAGTTTCTCCAGAGCCAGCCACGCCATCCACTTCAGGGGCCCCAAAAAAACCTGATGATGGTAAGTTGTGTGCTTTTCCAGTAATGTGTCTACTTAGTAAGTGGAGAAATGCTAACTGTGTATGTCCCCGCTCAGGCTTCAAGTTGTTCTAAAGGCAGCGGGTTCTTTATGTGAATGCATTCTATGCATTAGTATTCCAAGTGATAGGTGTGCATATTCCCCCTAAGACTTACTGGGACCATTTTTTACGGTCCAAATTTTTGCACTAATACTTGTCTGGAACAGACTCCCCCTCCTCCTTAACTGAGGTGACAGCATGCCAATATTGCCTCCTGATGCTGTCACTCCTAATCATTGAGACCATTGGAAGGGAGGGGGGCAAGGCTGGCTCACAGCCTAGTGCCTGAACAGGCACAGGGTGCTTGGCTTCATCTCATGTGCCTCCATAGCAAGCTGCCTGCTGTGGGGTCAAACAACAGGAGGGAGGTGCCTAGAGGTGTGTACAGGGGCCATGTAAAAAGGAGGATTGTTATTTCTCTTGTCCCCAAAAACCTAGAGAGTGTAAGTCTAACCTGATTAGTTTTCCGCAGCCCTCCCAAAATGATATGTTTCCAACACTTAGAACAGGCAGGGCTGAGGCACCAAAAACATCAGAAAAACACAATCAGCACAAAAGCAGGGAGTACGTATCCTTAACTCTACAAGCTTCACCCAGAAGAATGACGCTTGCACTGTACAAATCTGCATCACCACCATATCAATGTCTAAATAAAACTTTCAGGGAAATGTGGAGGGGTAATGAGTGGGTGTTAGAGCGTTTTCATGACTGCGTAACCTACAGTTAGCGTGAGTCCATTTGTTGATAAACTTTTTCTTCTCTCTTAACACAGCTGGGATGGCGGAAAGGAGATCAGGGGAGCAGACACATCTGCTCCGTCCAGAACTGGCCCTCAAAATTCCTAAGGGTGAGTCTCTACTATGTGTCAGGTTCAATCTATAGACAGTAAGAGGGAGAGAGAACGCTCCACAGATTCCAATGGTGATAGAGATAAATGTGTGCACATGTATCGTGTTGACCAATTGAACCCAAAACACCTTACATTCTTCAAAATGATTGCTTGTGTTTACATGCAGAAAAGCATTTTACTTAGCTTTGGTGGAACTGCTACTAACATTCCAAGCCATCTTATGTAACCTTTTGAACAATTTGCTGTGAAAGTTTGAGTTTAAGGTTTACAACAGCAATTTAGCATATTTGCTTCAGAGTGTTGATAAAAGCCAACCAATAGACTCCTAAGCATATTTGTTGAGGCACATTAATTACAATCCTTGTTTGGATCATTTTGCCGAAAACTAATTGTCATGTTTTTTTCTACCCAGGGCACACCCACCTCACCTACGAGGTCCTCCTGGATTATATGAGGTGGTGCGGAGACCGAATTCTCTATTTGGAACACCTTTGTGGCGTGGATCCAGACCCTAAGGAGCCATTCGTTAGGAATGTCACACCTTTAAAAAGATCCTAGTATTTTTTTTTTTTTGTTTGTTTACTTATGTTGCACGTTGCAACACAAAGAAATGTCACATTTGTAATTGTTGCCCATTATAAACAAAAATCTAACAAAAAAATCAAAAACAGTTTATAAAAAAACCCTTTTTTTGGGACCCAAAAAAACAAAAAAAAAAAAAAAGCCTTGTTTTTGGCCACCAAAAAAAATATAAAAATTTATAAAAAATACCCTTTTTTTGGGACCCAAAAAAACAAAAAAAAAAAAAAAGCCTTGTTTTTGGCAACCAAAAAAAAAATGTTTACAAAAAAGCCTTGTTGTTTTTCTGGCAACGGACAAAACCACAAATGTTTACAAAAAAGCCTTGTTGTTTTTCTGGCAACCGACAAAACCACAAATGTTTACAAAAAAGCCTTGTTGTTTTTCTGGCAACGGACAAAACCACAAATGTTTACAAAAAAGCCTTGTTGTTTTTCTGGCAACCGACAAAACCACAAATGTTTACAAAAAAGCCTTGTTGTTTTTCTGGCAACCGACAAAACCACAAATGTTTACAAAAAAGCCTTGTTGTTTTTCTGGCAACGGACAAAACCACAAATGTTTACAAAAAAGCCTTGTTGTTTTTCTGGCAACCGACAAAACCACAAATGTTTACAAAAAAGCCTTGTTGTTTTTATGGCAACGGACAAAACCACAAATGTTTACAAAAAAGCCTTGTTGTTTTTCTGGCAACCGACAAAACCACAAATGTTTACAAAAAAGCCTTGTTGTTTTTATGGCAACGGACAAAACCACAAATGTTTACAAAAAAGCCTTGTTGTTTTTGGTAACAAACTAAACCAAAAATGTTTACAAATAAGCCTTGTTGTTTTTATGGCAACGGAAAAAACCACAAATGTTTACAAAAAAGAATTGTTTTTGTGAAAACCTTCCAAAAAATGATGTCAAAACATAAAAAATGTTTAAAATGTTTATCTAAATTAAATTTAAGTATGTTGCTCTTTGCAACACAAATGTTACATTGGCAATTTAGTTCATTCTATTATATATTGTAATATATTTTTTGTACGCTACAGTTGGTAGACACCCACATGTGTTATTAAAACATTTATTTTATTACCCAAGTTTTCTTTTTGGTGTACACATCGAATGTCTTTTGTGTTGTATTTGTTTACTTGAGTGGTGTGGTCTGTAATTGTTAGTATGTTGGCTTTGGTTTATGTTAGCCTTGAGACTTGTTTTGAAGCTACATTTGAAGGGAGACCTTTTCTTGGGTCGTTATGTGAACATTGAGTTATCTAAATTTACATGAAATCATATGTTTGGAGATAGAGAAGCACGTGTGTATAAATGCCTACATTAACCAGGGCCATTACTTGGCCACCAACACTCCTAAAAAACCAAAGAGCAAACACAAACTAATCATTTTGCATAAAATTTTATTTCATCCCCAAAAGAAGCACTATAATAAATCATATTGTGCCACCCTCAAATTAAAAAAAAAAATGGCCCAAAAAATTGGCCAATGTAAATCATTAACAAAACTAAACCAAATTAAACAAAAAAACAAAAAATCAAGTTGGTGGTCGTGCCTGAAGCAGTGTGGTGAGCATTGTTAAGTTTCCTGCCATCAAATGGTGTGCCAAGAGTTCCATCTGGTCTGGGGTTAACTGTAGAGTTGTGCTCAAGTGGCCCATTAGGATCATATCTTCTGTCTGAGGCTGCTGATGATGCAGGGTGTTGAACGTTGGAAATGTCCCAGACAGAAGATGTTCGGCCAATAGTGTCATCTGCTCTGGGGTCAGCCTAAGCATTTGGGCAACGTGTGCCATTACCATGAGATGGGATCGTTGCTGCTCCAAGGCTATTTGATGCTGCTGGTGGTGCAAGGGTTGTGAAGATGTGTGGGGAGTGGTGGTTGATTGTTTGTTGTGGTCCACGGTGCGGGGGCAAACGACATGTCGCATTGGTGACAAAAAAGAAGAACGGCCTGGGGAGGAGTGAAGTGATAAAGGTGTGGAGGGAATGTAGTCAGGTGGAAGGGGTACTGTGGAACCAGTGCGCATTGAGGTTGTGCAGGAGGATTGCTCATTGAGGGGTGTGGGAGTCCGAACGGAGTGTGAAGTGCTAGGAGTGGCTACAGGAGGAATTGTCCCATCCCCAGCTGCCTGACAAGTGGCCAACACTGGCATTACCCTCCCACTACCACAACCTGCAGTGGCAGGTGAGTGAGATGTTTGGGAGGGCTCTGCCAATGGGGCATCTTCAGATCCAAACAGGCATTGGCGTGTGGCCAGCACCTGAGTGTCAACACTTTGCCGATCCCGTTGATGCTGGTCTGCTAAACTTACCAAGCTGTTACGCATATCCTGTTGAACCTGTAACATATCCTGGTGAACCTGTACCATTGTTGCTACAGATTCCTGTATGAGCCCGAGCAGACGTACTGCCTCAGTAGATTGCTGAGTACGCCTCCTTAACTCATTTTGGACCTGATACTCATCAAGCAGCCTCTCGGCTACATCCAGCATAGATGGACGAAGTTGGGTAGGTGACAATCCCTCTGCATCTAAGGCTACCTGAAAGCAGAAGAAATAGACCAAATCATTATCAAACATCATGACTAAATATTTCAGATTAGTTTGACAACTTAACACCCCAAGCAGAACGTTGAAAAGTTTGATGTGCTTCTAATGAGTACTTGTTCATTGTAAGATTATCCAAGCTAGCAACACTTCTGATAATGGGTACATATTATATTGGTGTGACTAATATGACAAAGGCAAAAAAGATTCAACATGAAGGTGTTCCCAATTAACCCTGGTGTGGTAGGTTGTTTATGCTTTTGGTAAATCTGTTACTACACCAATGACTTTATACATCTACGTATGTTGTCTAAAATCTTGCCATCAATCGGCTACAGGACAACCCAACCAAACGATACCCATGAATTTGGACCTGGAAAATCAAAGACGGGCCGGACTTTAAAGATCCTGGATGTTTTTGGAACATTAGTGGCACACCAAATTATAACATAATTCCCTGATGTTCAAGATAGAACTCTTGTTGTGCTGGTGCATCGTCAGAATGTCATAGCACTAATTTAACACACACAATGTAAGCCACATCTAGTCCAAAATCAATGCTACCATTGAAATGTTACATGTGCACCTTGTTCCCTTATATCACATACCACAGCACTGGATGCAGAATCGTCGCCAGCTCCTGATCCAACTCCAGCTGCAACCTCAAGAGGGGCCTGATGTTCTTTTAAAAACAAAAAAAAAAACATGTTTAGTACATAACCTTAGTCAGTAATGATTATGGCCAGATTGCCCTCCTAGCTTCATGAATGAAGCATTGAGGCCAAACATTCAAAAGTGCTTTCCTGGGCTCATAGGACACTTGCTAAACCCTCCCAAAGGTTAATAAGGCTTGGTCTGCCTACTAATGACGGCACCCATTAATGCTGTCAACTGTGTTTTGCAGGGTAAACATCTAAAAGGCAACACTCTTTCCTAAGAAAAAACATGTGTGTTAATGGGGTTAATAAGATTCAAAAAAACATTATTTGACTAGACATACCAACACCTTCCTCCAGGCCTAGCTGCACTGGGTGTGTTCCCTGCTGCGGATCTTCTGTAAAGGACATAGCAATATGAGCTATCTTGGAAAAAAAAAAACATCTACATTGTTTGGCACAGTATGATATTGGACCTACCAGGAGGAGGGTCAGCACTGATGTCAACACCTGTGAGTCCGTCTGGTTCGCCAAGCTGCATGGGCTGTGGAGGGGCTGAGATCCGTGCTACAGATGAACAAATTGCAGGTTGGGGAAAACAAAAAAAGGACAATTGGAAGGGCAAGTATCACATTCTCTTAATGTCACACATAGGATAGTAGTTAATCTTTTCCAAACAACTCACACAATTGACATCCAAGATAATATCCTACCTCGGTGCAAAGCATCCGAATCTAAGTCCTCTCTGGTAAAGATGGTATCGGGTCCTATGATGTTCAAGAAAGGTAATTGATAATCCCAGAGAGAACTTCGTGCACGTTCATCCAGCCGACCTTGACGGTCATAAAGACCCTCCGCAGCCCATGCAATTAGCTTCTTCCGAACGGACGCACAGATGTCGGTGACCTTCTTCCGCACACTGTCACGGTGGCGAGGTGCTTCACCCAGTGCATTTACAGCATCCCGGATTTCATCCCACAATCTGTTCTTCTCTGTTACTGAGTAAGACGCGGCCCTGGTCCCATGTATCGCCTGATATCTGGCCATATAGGCGTGGACCAGGGCACAGCACTGATTGTGGGTGAAACGGGGAAGCCGGGGTAATGTGGACAAGCTGACTCTGGTGGACGGACCCGCTCCAGGACTACTGTCAGAAGAGCCAGCTTGTCCACTTGGTGTGTTAACACCTCCCCCGGCTTCCTCCTCCGGGATGGGGATGGTGGACTCCCTCATGGATACAGCTGGAGCCTCCCTCACACCAGAGCCAGACGATCTGCCCACCCTGCCCCCCCTGCCCCCCCTGGCCCCCCTGGCCCCCCTGGCCCCCCTGGCCCTTCTCATCCTTCCAGTGGGTGGGGCCATGGGAGCACGAGGTGGGCAGAGAATCTGGCTGTCCAGCAGCAGCAAAGAGCCCCAAACTCCTAAATCTGAAATGACAAAAGAGAAAACAGAAAAAACAGGATTTGCAGATTGCTCTTCATATACAGTATAATTAGTGAACAGTTACAGAACACACTTACCTAATGGCACAAACAGACTTGGTCGTGGTGGTGGTGGTAGTAGTGGGCAAAGAGCAGAAGAGGCTGCAAAGAAAAGGAAAAAAAAAAAACACATAAGAAAACGCATATGGGTACAAATCACACGAGGCCCTCCAAACACTTACCTAATGGCACAAACACGGTGGTGGTGGTGGTGGTGGCAAAAAAAGCAGAAGAGGTTGCAAAGAAATGTACAAAAAAAACACATAAGAAAACGCATAGGGGTACAAATCACACGAGGCCCTCCAAACACTTACCTAATGGCACAAACACAGTGGTGGTGGTGGTGGTGGTGGTGGTGGTGGTGGCAAAGAGCAGAAGAGGCTGCAAAGAAATGTACAAAAAATACACATAAGAAAACTCATAGGGGTACAAATCACACGAGGCCCTCCAAACACTTACCTAATGGCACAAACACAGTGGTGGTGGTGGTGGTGGTGGTGGTGGTGGTGGTGGTGGTGGCAAAGAGCAGAAGAGGCTGCAAAGAAATGTAAAAAAAAAACACATAAGAAAACGCATATGGGTACAAATCACACGAGGCCCTCCAAACACTTACCTAATGGCACAAACACAGTGGTGGTGGTGGTGGTGGTGGTGGTGGTGGTGGTGGCAAAGAGCAGAAGAGGCTGCAAAGAAATGTACAAAAAATACACATAAGAAAACGCATAGGGGTACAAATCACACGAGGCCCTCCAAACACTTACCTAATGGCACAAACACAGTGGTGGTGGTGGTGGTGGTGGTGGTGGTGGTGGTGGTGGTGGCAAAGAGCAGAAGAGGCTGCAAAGAAATGTAAAAAAAAAACACATAAGAAAACGCATATGGGTACAAATCACACGAGGCCCTCCAAACACTTACCTAATGGCACAAACACAGTGGTGGTGGTGGTGGTGGTGGTGGTGGTGGTGGTGGCAAAGAGCAGAAGAGGCTGCAAAGAAATGTACAAAAAATACACATAAGAAAACGCATAGGGGTACAAATCACACGAGGCCCTCCAAACACTTACCTAATGGCACAAACACAGTGGTGGTGGTGGTGGTGGTGGTGGTGGTGGTGGTGGCAAAGAGCAGAAGAGGCTGCAAAGAAATGTACAAAAAATACACATAAGAAAACGCATAGGGGTACAAATCACACGAGGCCCTCCAAACACTTACCTAATGGCACAAACACAGTGGTGGTGGTGGTGGTGGCAAAGAGCAGAAGAGGCTGCAAAGAAATGTACAAAAAATACACATAAGAAAACTCATAGGGGTACAAATCACACGAGGCCCTCCAAACACTTACCTAATGGCACAAACACAGTGGTGGTGGTGGTGGTGGTGGTGGTGGTGGTGGTGGCAAAGAGCAGAAGAGGCTGCAAAGAAATGTACAAAAAATACACATAAGAAAACGCATAGGGGTACAAATCACACGAGGCCCTCCAAACACTTACCTAATGGCACAAACACAGTGGTGGTGGTGGTGGTGGTGGTGGCAAAGAGCAGAAGAGGCTGCAAAGAAATGTACAAAAAATACACATAAGAAAACGCATAGGGGTACAAATCACACGAGGCCCTCCAAACACTTACCTAATGGCACAAACACAGTGGTGGTGGTGGCAAAGAGCAGAAGAGGCTGCAAAGAAATGTACAAAAAATACACATAAGAAAACTCATAGGGGTACAAATCACACGAGGCCCTCCAAACACTTACCTAATGGCACAAACACAGTGGTGGTGGTGGTGGTGGTGGTGGTGGTGGTGGTGGTGGTGGCAAAGAGCAGAAGAGGCTGCAAAGAAATGTAAAAAAAAAACACATAAGAAAACGCATATGGGTACAAATCACACGAGGCCCTCCAAACACTTACCTAATGGCACAAACACAGTGGTGGTGGTGGTGGTGGTGTAATCCTTTATAGGCAAAAGGAGGCTGCAAACATTAAACATACATGAGAAATCGCATGACCTACATACGTGCACATAATAAATTACAGTTATCAGGAAAGCAAAAATGGTGTCTTTGGAAGCTGGGAAGGTAAGGGGGCAGGTTTAGATGCCAAATCTAGACTGCACACCTTTAACAAACATGAGAAAACACATGTCCAAACCACATGCACATGGGGCCAACTGCCAATGATTAAAAGACACTTGAGGGGTTCCCAAGCTATTGTGGGTTGGAGGGGATTCACCATAGACAACTTAAGCACACCCAAGATAAGTACAAATTGTCTCCTTCCTTTTTTTTGGGAGAGAGAGATACAATTGTCTTACCTCCAGATAATGTAGGTTGTGGGTCACAGGGTCTTGCTAGCACATAAGAAACATCGATCTATAACATCCAGCAGCCATATTGGCCATGTGCTCCTTTTATAGCTGGCTCACAGGTGTGATAATTAGCGGCCGTTTCTATATATATCTGCGCATTCGCGAATTTGCGCGTTCAAAATGGAGGACGATATCCCAGACGCATTAGATGGTGCAATGCTGGCATTTATTGGTGCCTTGTTTGAGGAGGCCCTGGCACAGGAGGCAGCAGAAGGTGGGGAAGCTGCAGCAGCAGCAGCAGCAGCACCTCCAGCAGCAGCACCTCCAGTCCGTGTGCCCTTACCTCGCCAGCCACGCATTTTTGCTCCAAGGATCTATTTGGACAAGCTGCGGGATTCTGATGTCAGGAGGAAGTTCCGGCTCGAGCGAGGAACTATTCTACACCTCTACCAGCTCATAGCAGAGAAAATTGACCCGGACACACAGCGCGGCCATGCGGTGCCCGGCATGGCCAGATTGCTGGCCACTTTGTATATTTTAGGGCGTGGCAGCTTCCAAGCCACTTCGGGAAGTATCATGGGCATTAGCCAGCCCACAGTTTCAAGGGTGTTCATGTTGGTCATTAATGCCATAGTGGATATAGTGCCCAATTTTATCCACTGGCCACAGAATGAAAATGAGTGGAATGAAGTCAAGTTGGGTTTCTACCGGCGGGCACACATGCCGCAAATCCTAGGGGCAATCGATGGCACCCACATAGCCATTAGGCCCCCAAGGAGCCACGAAAGTGAATACCGGAACCGCAAGCAGTACCACTCTGTGAACGTCCAATTAGTGTGTGACGCCAAACAGCGCATCATGAGTGTCAACACTGGTCACCCAGGGTCGTGCCATGATTCCAGTATGTTAAGAACAAGTACTCTGTACGAGGTGTTTGAAAGTGGACAAATGCCCGAAGGGTGGCTTATTGGTAAAGTATTTTGTCTTAACAACATAAACTGTAAGATTACATAGACATAGGAATAAGCTACATCGGTGTACACCCTGATTTAAGCAAAGCCTACCTAAAATGGATGTGTTATTAGTTGTCAGGCTGTTCACACACAACCAGATCAGCAGCTTAGCAGCTCACAAAAGAAAGATTTGCAAAGTTGTCTTTGAGTCCAATGAAGGTGGTTAACCAATGTGTAAATGGTGTCCTCTAGCCACCCAAAGAAAACCTACAAATGATTCCAATGGTATTGCCATATCCCCAAAGTACTTTGCATAAGTGAGTCAATATTGGTTTCCTCACTCTAGTTGCAGATATATTCCAGAAGTAAGACCTAGGCTAATGTAATAGGAACAAAATAGGGGCCAAGTTGGAACTTGCAAGAGAAACCCACCACTTTGTGTGTCCTTTTTCCCATTTGTATTAGTGATTTAGGCAGTTAGACAGAGTTGAGATGTTTCATATGATTTTTTGCAAACAGACGAGCAGGTTGTTTAGTAAAATGCCTAATTGTCTCCCATTTTGAGGAGTCATCTAAAGTCACATGATAGGAAGAACTAATGTATATTTTTCTTATTTTTCAGGGGATGCTGGTTACCCGCAGCTGACGTGGCTGATGGCTCCAATCAGGTACCCCCAGGGCCCAGCAGAGAGGAATTACAACAGGGCCTTGCGGAGAAGCCGGAGTATCATTGAGTTGACCATAGGTCTTCTCAAGTCCCGGTTTCTCTGCTTGGCCCGGCCTGGGGGTGAACTCCTGTACTCTCCTACAAAGGCTTCCAAGATCATCCTGGCGTGCTGCGTGTTGCACAACATGTGCGTTGCCCGGGATGATTCTTGGGAGCTGACGGAGGAGAGGGAGCCAGAGGTCCGTCAGCCGGCGGCCCCCAGGCGGCGGAGCACCGCTGCCGGTATGGCCACCCGGAATACCCTGGTTGCTAGCCACTTTACATGTAAGTACTGTAACCGGTCAAGATAGGGCATGTGTATTAATTAGCTAGTTAGCAGAGGTGCCACTCACAGGGAGACAGAGGGTGATTATCATCTGCCAATGACACTTGCCATTGTAGATAAAGTGTAGTCAACATTGGTAAAATTGTGTTACTTGAGCAAAAACATGCACCTCTAACCATAAACATGTTGGTATTGTGAATAGTGTAAAGGGCTGAGAAGAGCTGGCAGGTGTTTATTTGTGTCTATGCCACCTGTGTAGTTATTGATAACATGAACGGCTGCTTGGTATCTTATGGTGTTGTAATTTTCCAGAACATCAACATCTTGGAATCATGGCACGTACCATGGGAAGCCAGTGGTGATGGGCTGTCTGGCGTCACAGGTGTGTATTCAAATGTTTACATTAATGATTTCTGGTTTGTGTAAGTTGGCATAAAATGTGTTATTTCACTCGTGATGTCGAAATTAAATGAAGTTCAGAATGAAGCAAACAGGCATTAAGATGTGATTTTCATAATGAAATGTCTTATCCTTTGTTTTATTTTTCCAGGAGTGGTACTGCTTGCGGGTGTAGGTGGTAGAAACCCACCTTGATGGACTCCACTCATTTTCTTTTGTGGTCAGTGGATATTTGGTAAGGCACATGGCCAATGACCAACATGAACACCCTGGAACTTCGAAAGTGGCTTGGAAGCTGCCCAGCAACCTTGCCATGCCTGTCCCCTATGAGCTGGTAGAGGTGCAGAATGGATTCTGAACTCTGCCGGAAGTTGTGGAAGACATCAGAATCCCGTAGCCATGGAGCAAAGATCGTGGTCTGGCGCTGTAAAGGCACACGGACTGGAGAGTGACAATATTCTTTTGCTGCATCCCTCCTTCTGCTGTCATTCTCAAATAAATAAATACATTAGAATTGAACATGTGTTTTTTTGTTTTGTGTGGGTGCCTACAGACAAAAGGGCCATCCACACTGTAAGATTTAGAGAAGACTTTATCCTTCCGATTGACATTTTCTATGTAGTGCAAGGGCCTGCCTGATTGCATCCAAATTGAAAGTGTTGAGGTTTGAGCTTCTATTATATGGTTTGGTTAAGTCTACAGGAAAAAGTCTAGACAAATTGTTAGTGTATGGCCCATTAAGCTGCCAAGGCCGGAGTTTTGCACTTTGCATGCTGCTTGTACTGGTGATGTGAGGGGTTGTAATGTAGAGTAGGGATGTGACAGTGTTGTGTTGAGGTGTGAGGCAAATGTAGTGTTGGACTATGAGGGCCTGTGTTGTTGAAATATGGAGAGAGTCCAATATCAGACACCTATGTTTATTGGTCAAGAAATTGTAAGAACCATGGTAAATATGTAAAGAATTGCATCTCGATAAAACTAGGACCACACTCATAAAATCAAAATTGTGTTGTTTCCATTGATGTGCTTGAAATTTGGGTAGGACACCCCCCTCCCCCCCCAAATTCAAGATAGTTTAAAAAACTGTTTAAAAAAATGAGAGTGAAAAGAGATCCCAAGTGTAGTGATGTGATTTGAACCCATGACGTTGTGAACTGCAGTGAAGTTGCAAAGCACTTAGCTATTGTGCAGAATAAAGCTGTATGGTGGAAAAAATGGAGTGTGTTAAGGCTAAAAAGCACATATAGCTAAAGAACTAAACATTGTATGGAATGTGGGAAGAAGACCATGGTAAAATTGTGAGGTTTCATCTTGCCCTGAAGTAGGGTAGGGGTTTGGTCACTTGCCTTTGGTACTTTCCTTCATAAGATCGATTCGACACACAGACAAGATCAAAAAAACACTTAAAATGGTGTAAGCTTGCAAGCGCTTCTGAGTGTAACATTATTTAGCAATATATATGATGTAATCCGTTACATTTTAGCAATATAAACAAAAAAAGAAAATAAAAAAAGTAGGTGGAGATGGTAAGCCTCGAACCTACAGCAGAGGGAGATGAATTACAGACATGTGATGTGTGCACTAATCCACTAGCCCACATCGCTATGTGAAACTGCTATAAGCACGAAGACATAAGTTTGCGAATTGGCGAAGCCGCGATCGTAAGTGAATCCCGCTGACGGCGGAATTCATTATTGCTGTTTTACTCGCCAATTCGCCGCAGCGCCAGTTAATTGATTTGAACGCGGCGAAACTGAAACACGTCATAGAGGTTTGAAGCTGCAGTTTCTTTAAATCCGGCCCTAAATGTCTACATTATGCAGATAAGCTGTCATGTGCACCTGGAGATTTCATCCTGCACATTCAGTATCTGTGGATAGGGAAATGATTGGCATAAAAAAAAAAATATATATATATATATATATATATATATATATATATATATATATATAGTATCTCACAAAAGTGAGTACACCCCACACATTTGTGTAAATATTTTATAATATCTATTCATGTGACAACACTGAAGTAATTACACTTTGTTACAATGTAAAGTAATGAGTGTACAGCTTGTATAACAGTGTAAATTTGCTGTCCCCTCAAAATAACTTAACATACAGCCATTAATGTCTAAACCGCTGGCAACGAAAGTGAGTACACCCCTAAGTTAAAATTTCCAAATTGGGCCCAAAGTGTCAATATTTTTTGTGCTCACCTTTATTTTCCAGCACTGCATTAACCCTCTTGGGAATGGAGTTCCCCAGAGCTTCACAGGTTGCCACATGAGTCCTCTTCCCCTCCTGCATCACGACTTTACGGAGCTGATGGATGTTAGAGACCTTGAGCTCCTCCACCTTCCATTTACCGAAGCCCCACATATGCTCAATAGGGTTTAGGTCTGGAGACATGCTTGGCCAGTTCATCACCTTTACCCTCAGCTTCTTTAGCAAGGCAGTGGTTGTCATGGAGTTGTGTTTGGGGTCATTATCATGTTGGAATACTGTCCTGTGGCCCAGTCACTAAACGGCCCATGCTCTGCTTCAGTATGTCACAGTACATGTTGGCATTCATGGTTCCCTCAATGAACTGTAGCTCCCCCAGTTCTGGCAGCACTCATGCAGCCCCAGACCATGACACTCCCACCACCATGCTTGACTGAAGGCAAGACACACTTGTCTTTGTACTCCTCACCTGGTTGCCGCCACACGCTTGACACCATCTGAACCAAATAAGTTTATCTTGGTCTCATCAGACCACAGGACATGGTTCCAGTAATCCATGTCCTTAGTTTGCTTGTCTTCAGCAAACTGTTTGCAGGTTTTCTTGTGCATCATCTTTAGAAGAGGCTTCCTTCTGGGATGACAGAAATGCAGACCAATTTGATGCAGTGTGTGGCGTATGGTCTGAGCACTGACAGGGTGACCCCCACCCCTTCAACCTCTGCAGCAATGCTGGAAGCACTCATACGTCTATTTCCCAAAGACAACATCTGGATATGAGGCTGAGCACGTGCACTCAACTTCTTTGATCAACCATGGTGAGGCCTGTTCTGAGTGGAACCTGTCCTGTTAAACCACTGAATAGTCTTGGACACCATGCAGCAGCTCAGTTTCAGGGTCTTGACAATCTTCTTATAGCCTAGGCCATCTTTATGTAAAGCATCAATTCTTGTTTTCAGATTCTCAGAGAGTTCTTTGCCATGAAGTGCCTTGTTGAACTTCCAGTGACCAGTATGAGAGAGTGAGAGCGATAACACCAAATTTAACAAATATGCTCCACATTCGCACCTGAGACCTTGTAAAACGAATGAGTCACATGACACTGGGGAGGAAAAATGGTCAATTGGGCCCAATTGGGAGATTTGTACTTAGGGGTGTACTCACTTTTGTTGCCAGCGGTTTAGACGTGAATGGCTGTGTGTTGAGTTATTTTGAGAGGACAGCAAATTTACATTGTTATACAAGCTGTACAGTCACTACTTTACATTGTAGCAAAGAGTCATTTCTTCAGTGTTGTCACTTGAAAAGATATAATAAAATATTTACAAAAATGTGAGGGGTGTACTCACTTTTGTGAGATACTGTATAAATATACAGTGCCTTGCGAAAGTATTTGGCCCCCTTGAACTTTGCGACCTTTTGCCACATTTCAGGCTTCAAACATAAAGATATAAAACTGTAATTTTTTGTGAAGAATCAATCAAGTGGGACACAATCATGAAGTGAAACAATATTTATTGGATATTTCAAACTTTTTTAACAAATAAAAAACTGAAAAATTGGGGGTGCAAAATTATTCAGCCCCCTTAAGTTAATACTTTGTAGCGTCACCTTTTGCTGCGATTACAGCTGTAAGTCGCTTGGGGTATGTCTCTATCAGTTTTGCACATTGAGAGACTGAAATTTTTGCCCATTCCCCCTTGCAAAACAGCTCGAGCTCAGTGAGGTTGGATGAAGAGCATTTGTGAACAGCAGTTTTCTTTATGTTTGAAGCCTGAAATGTGGCAAAAGGTCACAAAGTTCAAGGGGGCCGAATACTTTCGCAAGGCACTGTATATATAATTTGGAAGCCATTTTGTTTTTGATACACCTCTGCAATGTTTTTATTGTTATTTTTGTACCCACTGTGGAGATAAATCCCCCTGTATTTGGCCTGGGTACCACTGTCAGTGATATTGAATGTGAGAGACAATCCAACATTTTAATTCATCACCAGAACAGTGGCAGATGGGAAATCTTCAAATTGTGACATTTGTTTCAGCTACAACTGCTATTCACCTTATCCGCTACTTTGGAGAGATTTCCTCTCATATCCTGTTGTTTTTGCAAGACAGAATAAAGGGAAATCTCCTCATGAGATACAAACGACACAAAAAAAAAAAAAAAAATGAACCATTCCTTGCAGTATCCAAAATAAAAAATGTGTACGTCAGTGGAAAATTAAAATAAAAAAACGTATGCAGTACATTTCCCCAATGCTTGTGCATTTTCTAGATGTTTTATCTCTTTAAAGACCCTGCAAGTACATTCAAATATTTGTTGATCTGCCAGAAATGCAAAGCCTGTGGTGGCCACAATATGTTTAAGGGCTGAGTGGTGTCAGCCCTGCCTATTTCCTTTTTCAAAACTGCTCAGACCTACCCTCTATTTTCCATACCATAGAAACTAAATAGTCTGCTGTCCAAAGATAGCTAGGACTAATTAGGGCCTACACAGAAAGTGTGCACAGAACATAATACAACTCTGAAATGGTTTTGAAGGTATATTTAACAGACCAAAAGGCATCAAAAAAGAGTTCTTTATTAGGTTTTATTCAAACTTGCATCCAGGGGGCAGTAAACCAGGCAGTTGAGCCATGGTTTTACAGACCCGGAAGTGAAAACTGACATGAAGCTGCTCAGGGCTGTACAGTACACATGCCTCAACCATGATGCTGTGATTCATAGCCAGCAAATATTAACCACTTAAGCCCCGGAGGATTTGGCTGCTAAACGACCAGGGGGTACTTTGCGATTCGGCACTGCGTGACTTTAACGGACAATTGCGCGGTTGTGCGACGCTGTACCTAAACGAATTTGACGTCCTTTTTTTCCCACAAACAGAGCTTTCTTTTGGTGGTATTTGATCACCTGTGCGATTTTTTGATCACGCGCTATAAACAAAAAAAGAGCGTCAATTTTGCAAAAATAACAATATTTTTCAAATTTTTTTGTATGAAATTCCCCCCCAAAAAAATGTAAAAATCAAAATTTTTTAACATTTTCGGCCAATTTGTTTTATGCTACATATGTTTGGTAAAAAAAAATCGCAAAAATCTTATTTTTATTGGTTTGCGCAAAAGTTATCGCGTTTACTAACAAAGGGAAAGATTTTTGTCATTTTTGTTGTTTTTTTTTAACGCGTAATGGCGGCGATCTGCGATTTTTTTTGCGGTACTGCGACATTGCGGCGGACAGATCGGACCCTTGACTGACATTTTTGACACTTTTGGGGTTACCAGTGACATTTCTACGGTAATCAGTGCTATACATATGCACTGTTACTGTAAAAATACACTGGTAGTGAAGGGGTTAACTTTATTTGAGAGTGAGGGGCTGTGTGTGTCCCTAGGGGCGTGATTCTTACTGTGATTGGCTGTCTGTTGAGCTGTAGGGACACTGATCAACGGTTCTACATTGTAGAACCGTGTGATCAGTGTTTTTACACCGAGGAGAATGACAGGCAGCTTGTTTACACAAGCTGCCTGACTTTCTCCCTCTCCCCCACCGATCGCCGAGTGACCGGCGGACATCGGGTCCGCCGGTCACATGCGCGGGGGGGTCCGTGACCGCGCGGGAGCGCGCCTCCGCGGGTGCGCTCTCTCCCCAGAGCCTCACAGGCTAGCGACGTAGACCTACGTCGCTCTGCCTGTGAGGGGCTGACTGCCGCAGTAAATATACTGTGAGCAGTCGGCAAGCGGTTAAACAAAATGTCTCAAACAGCAGGCGTTACCGCCACCAATACAAGTCTATGGGGCCGTGTCGCAGTGACATGCAGTGCATGATATTGCAATGCGATGGTACATCATTTACAGGGTGAAATCAGCCGGCTGACAACTGACAGATATGAAAATGATGTTGGAAAATCAACTACTACGGAAAATTCCTTATTTTAGAAATGTTATCATTACAAATTATCATTTAGGCTACGGGACAACTAAACCTAGAGCAACGTAGGAAAGATCCAAAAACAACCAAATTTACATACATCATATAACATTTTTTATATAATAATATTAGAATATGTTACTATTATTTTCTAAATATTTCATCAAATATTTGTTGAATATCTTGAATACTTTTTCCTATGGGTGACCAACCTCACACTTTAAAAATCTTCTCTTTTAAACCCAAAATTTGAACATGTTGCTATTATTTTAAATTTTTTTATTAATAATAATGAAATGAATGTGCCTGGTTCTAGCTCTTTAGCAAGCTGACTTTGATGAACATTTCAGAAAGTTTAACAAGATAATTAGCCATCACTAATGAAAGTCTCTTGGCTGATGATATCATTATAAATTTAAATTATAAAGGCAGAAAAGTGCAGAGCGTGTTCTATGTTCAAAGCGAACCGAAGCAGCAGTCTTTATTTTTTTGTTTGTATGTGTTATTTTCCCAAATGCATTTAGACTATGAATCCCCTACTGTTCCCCACGATTTCATAAAAGTATCATTAGTCTGACAGATTTCTCTCCTCGGATAACACTGCTATCTTACAGTGGAGGCTCGCAATCTTTGTTTTCGTAGTCTAGTCCACTGGGCAATGTTGCGGGCTCCTGCCTAAGAAAGATCGGCAGTCCCCTTAGAATTGGCACATCTTATTCATGAGTGTCGCATTTGATAATTTTTTAATTTTCCAATAATTAATGCACAAACATTATTAAAAACAATATTAAATATGTAAAAATGAATGTATTCCGCTCAACTAAAAAAAAAAAAAAGATACACAATTAAAAAAAAAATAATAAAATATAAATAAGGAGTTGATAAAGATAAAAACTTTGTAAGTCTGTGAGGACCGCAGGATGTTCCTTTAAGGCTGCTAGTCTTACAAATGTCAGAGGTATTCTAATGGAATTGAGAATACAAACCCATTATTAATATTCAGGAAGTATAGCTGCAATTCCAAACTTTTGTTCTGTGGGAATAATCGTTCCATTGTTTTGCTTTGCTTGTAATGTTTAATTAAATATACTAACAATTTAGACTACAAAAATGCGCAGAGGGATTGTGGAGGAGAGCTAAATTAAATTAATGGACGAAAACACAGTTGAATATAATTGATCATTAATAATGGTCAAAGTCTAAAATTATATATTTAAACAGAGCTATTAGGCACAATGAAATTAAGCATCACTTAAAGCTAGAAGACACAGGCCTCAGATTTAAAAGAAAGTCAAGTGCAGAATAATACAGTAGTTTGTTTTTATGATCAGTTGCAATTTAGTTTTAGGTTAAAGGTGAGTTTGAGATCACTTTTAGATTGGTTTTGGATCAGTATGGTATGTCTTTTGTAGTGATGGGCCAAACAACCCCCTGTTCGGTTTGCACTAGAACAACTTGAATAGGGGAAAAGTTCTAGCTAACATTCAAACTCTATTAAAGTGAGACGCGAACATAAAAAAATCAAAAGTCCTAATTTTAAAGGCTTATATGCAAGTTATTGCCAATAAAATGTATGGGGACCCGAGTACCGCCCTGGGGAACATGAATCAATGCAAAAAAAAAAAATGTCAAAACAATTGTTTTTACAGGAGCAGTGATTTTATTACTGCTTAAAGTGAAACAATAAAAATGAAAAACTCAGGGTCAAAAAAGGTTGATCCGGGCGTGGCTGCCAGCGCGGAAGATGGCTGCTTGTTGAGTCAGCTCCGCACGGCCACCCAGGACAAACGCCGCTACTAGGGCCCACAAAGCTCCTATACACCCCGGACGCGATCCGTGACCTGCGGGAGACCATCCGCCATGGCCAGGCGCAAGAAGGATACCGGACAGTCCGGTAAAATGACGGGTTATCTCATCTCCCAAGCCTCCGGGCTCCGCCAAAATGGCGGCGGGACCACGAGCGGAGGGCAGCGCGGGAAGCCGAGCCCGACGCAGATCCCCAAGCTTCCACAGCTCCAGACTACCCCACCTCAGCGCCGCATGATTGCCAACCCGGATAGTGGACAATCTTCGGGTTCACCATCGCCACCTTCTCCGTCATCCCGGAGCCCAGCGAAGCACAGACAGCGCAGGGACTCTCCTCCTCCAGCGCTGCACGACTCAGGTATGGAACTTACTTTTAACAATCAGGCCTCCGCGGCCTTCAGCCCCACTCATGGAGACTCCTTTGCAGCCTACCCTTCGGGGGGGAACCCTATCTCAGAATCCTCAATGAAGAACATGCTGTACTCCCTGCGAGCATCTATGCAGGCTGACATGCAGCAGCAAACCAAGCAGATCACTAAAGAAATCTCCTCTCTGGGCTCCAGGATAGACTTAGTGGAACGAACTGTTAATACCCATGCTGAATCCATCAATATGGTTATAGACAGGACGAACTCTCAATCCGAGGAAATCGCATGGCTGAAAAATAAGGTCGCCGATCTAGAAGATCGGAGTCGGCGCAACAATATAAAGCTGAGAGGTGTTCCAGAATCGGTACCCCCCACACAACTTCTGCAATATGCGACGGAGCTGTTTAAAACTCTGGTCCCCACTATCCCGGACTCAGAACTTTTGATAGACAGGATTCACCGTCTACCCAAACCCTCCTTCCTAACACATGATGTTCCCAGGGATGTTCTCATGAACATGGTGCATTTTTTCCATGCTAAAGATCGCATCATGCTTGCCTCCAGACAGAACAATCAGCTACCGGATCCATATAGCGCTGTACAACTGTTGCCGGACTTGTCCAAGCACACACTGCAGGCTAGGCGCAACCTATCTACGATCACTAAGGCTCTGCGCAACCATCAGGTGCAACACAAGTGGCGATACCCTGCGACCCTTCTGGTCACCCATGAAGGCTCATCTGTGGCTATTAGATCCCTGGAAGAAGGGATCTCAGCGCCTCGTAGATGGAACATACTGCCGGCGGATCAGGCTTTGCCGACCTTCTCTCCACCTTTACGCCCATTGGAAGCTGAATGGCTAGTAGCATCGCGCAAAAGATCCTCCAGGTCTCCGTCAGTGCACTCCAGCCCCAACGCACACTGAGGACCCACGTTTTTTGTCCTAGGCCACGGATAGTACCTCTATCTGGCCTCCTGTTATTTTTTTAGCGGATGGTTCCGCTCTCGGACTGCCGAGACGGTCCATTTCTTATGCTTTTTGTTTTCTTTTGCCCTCATACCTATCCCTCCTTCCCCTGCTACCTCCTCCTTGGACAGTAAGGATGATTCGCAACTGATGCATTTTTGTTCTGTTTTGTACGCCCAAAGGTCAGCTCTAAGGATCCCTATGTCTCCCCATGACCATTAAGGTGATATCCATCAACGCGAACGGTCTCAATCACCCCGCAAAAAGGCGCTCTCTGTGGAAGGAGGCTACCTCGCGGAAAGCTGACATATTAGCTGTACAGGAAACACACTTTCAGGTTGACAGTCAACCTCGCTGTACCCACAAGAACTTTCCACTGATCCTGTTTGCCTCCTGTAACGATAAGAAGCGGGGTGTGATGCTGGCGTTTAGAGACACTTTGGCGGTCACAATCCACAAGACTGTACTGGATCCTGACGGCAGGTTCATCATCACCACCTGTGACATAAATGGCATGCCAATGACTCTGTGTGTGCTCTACGCACCAAACTCGCACCAACTTCGGTTCCTGAAGAGAGTTCTCCCGCAAGTATATGATGTTAAATATGGTCATTTATTGTTGTGTGGGGACTTCAACACTGTCGTCGACCCTGGGTTGGACACCTCGGCGTCCCCCCGAGATCGACGGCAGTCCCTGGGGCCCCTTCTTCATAAAGAGAAGCTGTACGATGTTTGGTGATGCCAACATGCAGCGGAGAGGGACTATTCCTTTTTCTCTCCTAGACATAATTCCTATTCCAGGATAGATTTGTTCTGTGTAGACTTATTTTTGCTGAATAGGGCGACTTCCTCTGAGATCGCTGACATCACCTGGTCCGATCATGCGGTGGTGGAATTGACCATAGAGGAATCCGCCAAATTCTCCCCGACACGTATCTGGAGATGTGACTCCCGGGTCTTGCAGGACGACGGGTGTCGTAATAGACTCAACAAGGAGATACATGAGTTCCTTGCCATTAACGAACCCTCTGTCTCCGACCCGTGGGTGCTGTGGGGTGCACTCAAGGCCTTCATCAGAGGGGTGTGCATCCAGCAGCAGTCGCGGCTTCGGAGGCAGAGGAGGGACAAGATATCATCCCTAACGACTGACATTCACAATCTGGAAGTAACCAACAAAGCACGACCGAACGATGCGGACTCGACGGCTTTGATTAAGCTGAGACAGGACCTTAGACTCCTACTCCTAGAACAGTCAGACAAACATCTCCAATACCTTAAACAACAACATTATTTCCAAGCTAACAAAGCGGGGAAATATATGGCCAATCAGGTTAAACACAAACAGGCTAAGTCGAGGATTGCACATCTGTTGCAACCCTCGACCAAATCGAAACTCACACACCCGCAGGCCATAGCCGACGAATTTGCCAACTTCTACGGCGCGCTGTATAACTTACAGAACGACCCCAGCGAACACCAACCGACAGCAGCGGATATTGATCAATTCCTCGCGGCCGTGTCCCTGCCATCTCTCACTATTGACCAACTGGAATCGTTGAATTCACCGATTCTACTGTCTGAAGTCCAAACCAGCATCTCCTCTTTGCCCAAGGGTAAATCACCAGGGCCGGATGGATTCTCAAATGAATTCTTCCAGCTCACGTCCCACCTCACGAGCCCCACTTTAGTTGCAGTGTTTAACAAGGCCATGGAGGTGTCTTCACTCCCGCCTGACATACTAGGGGCCCACATTGTCACGCTACCCAAACCAGGGAAAGAACCCAACACCCCTGCTAACTTTCGCCCCATCTCCTTGCTTAACTCCGATGCCAAAATATACGCCCGTATACTCGCCAAACACTTGCAAGCTATATTGCCGTCCCTTATACATAAAGACCAGATGGGATTCACAGCTGGTAGACAGACGTCGGACGCGACTAGAAGGGTCCTAGGGATCATGCATCTAGCTCATACATCCAAAACCCCGTCGGTGCTACTCACTTTGGATGCCGAAAAGGCATTTGATAGGGTCCACTGGGGGTGCATGCGAGCCACGTTGTTGAAGTTTGGCTTTCGGGGCCCAATACTGTCAGCTATTACAGCGCTGTACTCTTCCCCGACGGCTCGGGTATACACTGCTGGCACTCTGTCCAAACAATTCCATATATCGAATGGCACCCGCCAAGGATGTCCTCTCTCTCCGTCGATTTTTAACTTGGTCATTGAGCCCTTGGCAGAGACCATTCGATCTAATCCCTGTATAATGGGCTTCTCCCTCCCTTCCTATCATCATAAGATAAACCTTTTTGCGGACGATATTATCTTAATGCTTACCCAACCGCACACATCCCTCCCAGCGGCTTACGATACACTTCAGGCATACAGTAAGGTATCGTACTACAAATTAAACGCATCTAAGTCCACGGTCCTTAACATGGGGGTCTCCTCCACCTCCCAGGTATCCCTCGCGAGTAATATTCCTATTCCATGGTCTTCGGATAAAATACACTACTTGGGTATAGATCTCCCAGCAAACCCTGCCAAATTGCTCTCAACAAATATGTCCAGAATACAGGCAAAGATCAATGCCGACATATCTCGCATGCGCCCCCTGTGGTTCTCATGGAGCGGCAGGGTGGCGGCGTATAAAATGTTTATCTTGCCACAACTGCTGTATTTGTTCAGAGCTCTCCCTATCCATTTCCCTATGACGCACCTCCTCAAACTATCTAGGACCTTGACGACCTACGTGTGGGAGGGCAAGCACCCACGCTGTGCTTTCGCGACTCTAGTTCGGAAGAAACAATTTGGGGGGGCATCAATTCCGGACATACCGACGTACTATTGGGCCACTGTTTTGGCTCAGCTATGACATTGGCTAAACTCTGCCGAACACCCGATTTGGGTGGACCTGGAGAGAGACATTGCACCCATCTCGGACCTCAAAGTGCTGCTTTTGAGTGATAAATGGAAGGCTTGGGACCTTCGCTTACTGCCTCCTACTATGCAAGCTTCGCTGAGGGTGTGGCGTCGCTCTCCAGTCTCGCTCAATGGAAGAGACATTCTGTCTGAAACCTTATTACCGATTTCTATTCTCCGATTGCATATACCTGATCTCCCCACACGCTTACTGACTAGTTGGGGCCTTAGGTCACTTAACTCCTTCTATGATAACGGCACTTTGCTCTCAACTCCCGACCTCATTCGCAAGTATGCACTCCCACACAACTCCTTTTACCAAGTGCTCAGGGTAACGCACTTCCTACTATCTCACCCATTATGCAAAATAACCGTGGACGGGAAAATATGGGACGCACTCACAGACACCTCGGGACATTCCCCTAGACTGTCAACCTACTACAATATATTGCTGGACAATGTGACGTTTCACAAGACTACACACATGTTCAGATGGGACAGAGACCTGACTGCGACCTTCTCTATTACTGAGTGGAAGGCGGCTCTCCAGGCAATTCACAAATATTCACACTGTGCCACCCACTGGGAAATGGCTCTCAAGATAACGAACCGGTGGTACTACACCCCCTTTCGATTGGCGGGCTTCTCGCCAAAATATTCCCAACTATGCTGGAGGGAGTGCTCCCAGGTGGGCACTCTGCTTCACATACTATGGTCGTGCCCCTCCCTACGCAGTTTTTGGAACCAAGTGTTCTCTTACATATCTTCTCACACGGGTTGCCTGACCTCACCGTCCCCAGCTATGGCTTTATTAAATCTAGGTATAGATAAAATCCCCTTCATGTATAGACCTTGGGCGACTCATGTTCTTCTGGCGGCCAGGACGGTAGTCCTACGTAAATGGAGAACACCTGATGCCCCGAACCTGTCAGAGGTGGTTTCATTATTAAAAACGAACTATCAATTTGAAAAGGCTATCGCCATCAACCAATTGAAGTTGCAATCTTTCAACTCTCAATGGAACTTCTGGGCAACAACATTGTAGACCAGTTCTAATGTACTGACATCATTGTTCTTTACTGCATCCTTACTCCACTCTACCTCACCTAACCTGTTCCTTTCCCTCCCCCCTCCACCCCCCTTCTCCCCCACCCATGGGACAGGCACTGTTCGGCTTGTACTGTTGTGTTTCGTTGAGCCTGTACCATGTCAATATGTTACTGTATTTGTACGGTTGTTCATTTGCAATGTATGCATTTAATTTTTCAATAAAAATCATTTACATAAAAAAAAAAAAAAGGTTGATCCATTTCATGCTTTTGGGGGCAAAATTGACTATAGCTAAAGCATGGAAGAGCCCTACGGTCTCATTCACCTTATTTAAAAGAAAAGTCTCCTGGATCATGACCCAAGAAAAACTATCTAGTAGTCTCCTGAATACGTACCAAAAATTTGATACTATTTGGGAACCCTGGGCAGCCTATACTCACACCTCGCTTATCTATTGAGGGGTCTATCTCACACTATTAGTGGATCTTGAGACCTCCGGGGTGTACATGTATCCCACCCCTACTCTTCTCCCCCTCTCTTTTCTTCTTCTTGTCCTTTATCCGTTTGTCTTCTCTTACCCCCTGGTCTCTCTGTCCTTTCTCCACCCCTGTTGGTAGGTATCTACTTTTGTTAGGGTAACCATGCCAGGATTCTAGTTGATCCTGCTCTCCTACGGTCTCCCTTCTACAAGGACCTTTTTTCTGAAAATACTACTTATGCTTCTCATCGGAGCACAGATGTTACTGCCCTCCTGATTTATGCTCCTCACCAGAGACCTTAGCAAATCACCTAAGCGGTCCTGACTCTCATCCGAACCGGTTTCACTATTTTGCGTTCTGAACTCCCTCAGTCTGCTGCTGATCACTTATTCGGGTGGGATCTTTCCTGGTTCTCCGGGCGACAGATTGGGATCCCATTGGGGTTGCCAGGGGGTCAGAGGGGTCCCCCCCCGACTGCATGATGTTCTACTTTTACTCACGTTGCTCTTCCTCCATAGGAGCCTCTTTACCTGCATTGTTGTTTATGGCTGACATTTTTCACTCCACAGGTCTTAACTTGTATGGTGAAGCTTTCTGTAAGTTACCTACCAATTTTTATGGCTGAATGCTGTTATCTGTTGATGGATTTTGTTTTGTTAAAACTTAATAAAAATCTTTGAAAGTAAAAATGAAAAACTACTTTAAATATCGTGCCTGGGGGGGTCCCCTTATTGTGCCTCTAAAGTGGTGCATCTGTACGAGCTATGGAGCCTGTTGCAACAATACTGATATTTCTAAAGGAAAAAATGTAAACTTGCTTGCGGCTGTAATGTATTGTCGGATCTCGGCAACACAGATAGAAAAACATGAAAAAAATAACCCCTTCCCCACCCCCCCCCCAGTCCATACTAGGTCCGATCTGTCCGCCGCAAAGTCGCAGTCCTGCTAAAAATCCCAGATCGCCTACATTATTAGTTAAAAAACCCCAATAAAAATGACATAAATATTTTGCGTAGTTAGTAGACGCGTTAACTTTTGTGCAAACCAATCAAAATACGCTTATTGGGATTTTTTTGTAATAAAAATATGTAGCAGAAAACAAATTGGCCTAAAATGTTAAAAACATTTTTTTTTTGGGAATGTTATATAGCATAAAGTGAAAAAAAAAAAATATATATATATATATATATATATATATATATATATTTTCAGAATTGTTGTTATTTTTGTTTATAGAGCAATAAATAAAAATTGCACAGGTGATCAAATACCACCAAAAGAAAGCTCTATTTGTGGGGAAAAAAGGAAATCTATTTTAATTTGTGTACATCTTCGCACCACCGCGCAATTGTCCGTTAAAGTAACACAGTGCCAAATCGCAAAAAATTGCCTGGTCATTAAGGGGGAAAATCTTCCGGTCCAGAAGTGGTTAAAGTGCTACTAAACCCAGGAGCCTGCATTCACTATATCTGGTCTCCCACCGTACACAGAACATGGAAATACAATTATTTTAGTAAATATACAGTGCCTTAAAAAAGTATTCATACTTCTTGAAATTTTCCACATGTTGTCATGTTACAATTAAAAACGTAAATGTATTTTATTAGGATTTTATGTGATAGATCAACACAATTTGGCACATAATTGTAAAGTGGAAGGAAAATGATAAATGGTTTTCAACATTTTTTACAAATAAATATCTGTGGCGTGCATTTGTATTCAGCCCCCCAGAGTCAATACTTTGTAGAACCGCCTTTCTCTGCAATTACAGCTGCAAGTTTTTTTGGGGATGTCTCTACCAGCTTTGCACATCTAGAGAGTGACATTTTTGCCCATTCTTCTTTGCAAAATAGCTCAAGCTCAGTCAGATTGGATGGAGAGCGTATGTGAACAGCAATTTTCAAGTCTTGCCACAGATTCTCAGTTGGATTTACAGTTAGGTCCATAAATATTGAGACATTGACACAATTCTAATCTTTTTGGCTCTATACACCACCACAATGGATTTGAAATGAAACAAACAAGATGTGCTTTAACTGCAGACTTTCAGCTTTAATTTGAGGGTATTTACATCCAAATCAGGTGAATGGTGTAGGAATTACAACAGTTTGTATATGTGCCTCCCACTTTTTAAGGGACCAAAAGTAATGGGACAGATTAACAATCATAAATCAAACTTTCACTTTTTAAAACTTGGTTGCAAATCCTTTGCAGTCAATTACAGCCTGAAGTCTGGAATGCATAGACATCACCAGACGCTGGGTTTCATCCCTAGTGATGCTCTGCCAGGCCTCTACTGCAACTGTCTTCAGTTCCTGCTTGTTCTTGGGGCATTTTCCCTTCAGTTTTGTCTTCAGCAAGTGAAATGCATGCTCAATCAGATTCAGGTCAGGTGACTGACTTGGCCATTGCATAACATTCCAGTTCTTTCCCTTAAAAAACTCTTTGATTGCTTTCGCAGTATGCTTCGGGTCATTGTCCATCTGCACTGTGAAGCGCCGTCCAATGAGTTCTGAAGTATTTGGCTGAATATGAGCAGATAATATTTCCCCAAACACTTCAGAATTCATCCTGCTGCTTTTGTTAGCAGTCACATCATCAATAAATACAAGAGAAGCAGTTCCATTGGCAGCCATACATGCCAACGCCATGACACTACCACCACCATGCTTCACTGATGAGGTGGTATGCTTTGGATCATGAGCAGTTCCTTTCCTTCTCCATTCTCTTCTCTTCCCATCACTCTGGTACAAGTTGATCTTGGTCTCATCTGTCCATAGGATGTTGTTCCAGAACTCTGAAGGCTTTTTTAGATGTTGTTTGGGAAACGCTAATCTGGCCTTCCTGTTTTTGAGGCTCACCAATGGTTTACATCTTGTGGTGAACCCTCTGTATTCACTCTGGTGAAGTCTATTCTTGATTGTTGACTTTGACACACATACACCTACCTCCTGAAGAGTGTTTTGATCTGGCTAACTGTTGTGAAGGGTGTTTTCTTCACCAGGGAAAGAATTCTTCGGTCATCCACCAAAGTTGTTTTCCATGGTCTTCTGGGTCTTTTGGTGTTGCTGAGGTCACCGATGCGTTCTTTCTTTTTAAGGATGTTCCAAACAGTTGATTTGACCACATCTAATGTTTTTGCTATCTCTCTGATGGGTTTGTTTTGTTTTTTCAGCCTAATGATGGCTTGCTTCACTGATAGTGACAACTCTTTGGATCTCATATTGAGAGTTGACAGCAACAGATTCCAAATGCAAATAGCACACTTGAAATGAACTCTGGACCTTTTATCTGCTCCTTGTGAATGGTATAATGAGGGAATAACACACACCTGGTCATGGAACAGCTGAGCAGCCAATTGTCTCATTACTTTTGGTCCCTTAAAAAGTGGGAGACACATATACAAACTGTTGTAATTCCTACACCTTTCACCTTATTTGGATGTAAATACCCTCACATTAAAGCTGAAAGTCTGCAGTTAAAGCACATCTTATTTGTTTCATTTCAAATCCATTGTGGTGGTGTATAGAGCCAAAAAGATTAGAATTGTGTCGATGTCCCAATATTTATGGACCTGACTGTAGGTCTGGACTTTGACTGGGCCATTCTAACACATGAATATACTTTGATCTAAACCATTCCATTGTAGCACTGGCTGTATGTTTAGGGTCATTGTCCTGCTGGAAGGTGAACCTACGCCCCAGTCTCAAGTTTTTTGCAGACAGGTTTTCTTCTAAGATTGCCCTGTATTTGGCTCCATCCATCTTCCCATCAACTCTGACCAGCTTCTGCTGAAGAAAAGCATCTCCACAGCATGATGTGCTTAGCACCCCCAAACATTATATATATTTTTTAGCAAAGACTCTGGAGAATAAAATGATGGTCGTTGCAATATTTTTTGTCATGCGGTATTTGCGCACCGGTCTTTCAAACGCCATTTGTTTTGAAAAAATAAATTTCACAGCATTTAAAAAAACTAAACAGCAAAGTTAGCCCATTTTTTTTTTTTTTTTGTATATTGTGAAAGATGATGTCACGCCAAGTAAATAGATACCCAACATGTTACGGTTTAAAATTGCGCACACCTGTGCGAATGGCCACAAACTACGGTCAATAAAAATCTCCATAGGCGACGCATTAAAATGTTTTAATGGTTACCTGTTTTGAGTTACAGAGTAGCTCTTTTTTTAGAATTATTGCTCTAGCTCTGGCGATCACGGCGATTCCTCACATGTGTGGTTTTAACACCGCTTTCATTTGTGGGCGCAACTTCAGTTTGCGTTTTCTTTCGTGCTCGAGCTCACGGTGATGGGGACACTTCAACATTATTTTTTTTCCAATTTATTTTATTTAAATTTTTTTATTTTAGCACAGGTTTAGAAAAAGAAAAATCTGATCACTTTTATTGCTGTCACAAGCAATGTAAACATCCCTTGTGATAGTAATAGGCAGTGACAGGTACTCTTTATGGAGGGATCTACAAGACCACAGACCCCTCCACTGCACTTCAATGTATTCAAAATGCCGAATTCGGCATTTTTGAATTCTGACAGTTTTTTAAATTCGGCGCTTTTAGCCGCCAAATAACCCGGACGTGACTTCATCACGCCGATTCCGGGCTACTACATCGGAGACCCGATCAAAGCCGAACCTAGTTTCTAGGGTCTCCCGGAGGGACGGGAGACCTGGGCAGAGCCGCAGAAGGCGGCGGGAGGGGGGGCGTCTCTGGGGTAACGGCCGAGCAGCTCCTGAGCCGCATCGGCCATTATCCCCTGAAAGCAGACCCCAGGTTCTAAAAAATGGTACCAGGATGATGCCTCTAGCTGCAGCATCACCCGGAAACAATCACTCCTCCCAGAGCCAACGTCGATTCGCTGGAAGTGGTTAACCCCTTAGGTTCCACAGTGAGTATAACAAGCATGCTTTCCTGCATATACAGACTAATTTTTCTGTTGTGGGTTTAATGACACTATAATGCTACAGAATAATTTAAGGCGATTTCTGGGACTTCCAAATGACACAATATGCATTGGCAGAGCATAATTTACTTTATATGTAAACCTTTTTTTAAATACATGCGTGCATAACAATAGCAGCACTCCAAAAATAATTTTGTCATTTTGTCATTCAATTTAAAAGGCTGCTTTCCTACGGTATACAGTAAGCATCAGTTAGTGTCGATTTAGCATATAGTATTAGCCCTGCATTGTTCTGCACCCCAAAAACCCGTAATTTCAACATCGTCAATAGGAGAAAAAGGTGGTTTTCTTAGTAGTTGTAAAAAAGGTAGCAAACTATAAGCAGAAATGGACTTCACAGTAGGCATCTCTCATGGTAACAAAAAAATTAGAACTTTATGGCACCCTATATGCATTGCAAAGCACAAATAGCTAAATTTGTAACAAAAGATGGTGCCCCTGGTGCCACATAATGGGACATACAAGCCTAAAAGGTCAAGCAAAAGGCCCAGGTGGGTTCCTCCCCAAACATTAGCCAGGCCACAGAGCAAAAGCATAAGCCCCTTGTAGAGGTCTTTGTAAAAAAAAATTGCCAGGTCTCGGGCTCCGTTCACATATACAGGTCCCTCTCAAAAAATTAGCATATTGTGATAAAGTTCATTATTTTCTGTAATGTACTGATAAACATTAGACTTTCATATATTTTAGATTCATTACACACAACTGAAGTAGTGCAAGCCTTTTATTGTTTTAATATTGATGATTTTGGCATACAGCTCATGAAAAACCCAAATTCCTATCTCAAAAAATTAGCATATCATGAAAAGGTTCTCTAAACGAGCTATTAACCTAATCATCTGAATCAACTAATTAACTCTAAACACCTGCAAAAGATTCCTGAGGCTTTTAAAAACTCCCAGCCTGGTTCATTACTCAAAACCGCAATCATGGGTAAGACTGCCGACCTGACTGCTGTCCAGAAGGCCATCATTGACACCCTCAAGCAAGAGGGTAAGACACAGAAAGAAATTTCTGAACGAATAGGCTATTCCCAGAGTTCTGTATCAAGGCACCTCAGTGGGAAGTCTGTGGGAAGGAAAAAGTGTGGCAGAAAACGCTGCACAACGAGAAGAGGTGACCGGACCCTGAGGAAGATTGTGGAGAAGGAGCGATTCCAGACCTTGGGGGAGCTGCGGAAGCAGTGGACTGAGTCTGGAGTAGAAACATCTAGAGCCACCGTGTATAGGCGTGTGCAGGAAATGGGCTACAGGTGCCGCATTCCCCAGGTCAAGCCACTTTTGAACCAGAAACAGCGGCAGAAGCGCCTGACCTGGGCTACAGAGAAGCAGCACTGGACTGTTGCTCTGTGGTCCAAAGTACTTTTTTCGGATGAAAGCAAATTTTGCATGTCATTTAGAAATCAAGGTGCCAGAGTCTGGAGGAAGACTGGGGAGAGGGAAATGCCAAAATGCCTGAAGTCCAGTGTCAAGTACCCACAGTCAGTGATGGTCTGGGGTGCCATGTCAGCTGCTGGTGTTGGTCCACTGTGTTTTATCAAGGGCAGGGTCAATGCAGCTAGCTATCAGGAGATTTTGGAGCACTTCATGCTTCCATCTGCTGAAAAGCTTTATGGAGATGAAGATTTCATTTTTCAGCACGACCTGGCACCTGCTCACAGTGTCAAAACCACTGGTAAATGGTTTACTGACCATGGTATTACTGTGCTCAATTGGCCTGCCAACTCTCCTGACCTGAACCCCATAGAGAATCTGTGGGATGCTGTGAAGAGAAAGTTGAGAGACGCAAGACCCAACACTCTAGATGAGCTCAAGGCCGCTATCGAAGCATCCTGGGCCTCCATAACGCCTCAGCAGTGCCACAGGCTGATTGCCTCCATGCCACGCCGCATTGAAGCAGTCATTTCTGCAAAAGGATTCCCGACCAAGTATTGAGTGCATAACTGAACATAATTATTTGAAGGTTGACTTTTTTTGGAATAAAAACACTTTTTTTTTATTGGTCTGATGAAATATGCTAATTTTTTGAGATAAGAATTTTGGTTTTTCATGAGCTGTACGCCCAAATCATCAATATTAAAACAATAAAAGGCTTGCACTACTTCAGTTGTGTGTAATGAATCTAAAATATATGAAAGTCTAATGTTTATCAGTACATTACAGAAAATAATGAACTTTATCACAATATGATAATTTTTTGAGAGGAACCTGTATGCAAATTGGATGAGTTTTGTATTTCAAAATTTTTATTAAAGTTTTCACGTCATGACATAGCATACATACAGTTCCTTTGTGAAAGTATTCGGCCCCCTTGAACTTTGCGACCTTTTGCCACATTTCAGGCTTTAAAAAAAAAAAAATATATAAAAAAATAATTATTTGTGAAGAATCAACAACAAGTGGGACACAATCATGAAGTGGAACGAAATGTATTGGATATTTCAAACTTTGTTAACAAATAAAAAACTGAAAAATTGGGCGTGCAAAATTATTCAGCCCCTTTACTTTCAGTGCAGCAAACTCTCTCCAGAAGTTCAGTGAGGATCTATGAATGATCCAATGTTGACCTAAATGACTAATGATAATAAATAGAATCCACCTGTGTGTAATCAAGTCTCCGTATAAATGCACCTGCACTGTGATAGTCTCAGAGGTCCGTTTAAAGCGCAGAGAGCATCATGAAGAACAAGGAAAACACGAGGCAGGTCCGAGATACTGTTGTGGAGAAGTTTAAAGTCGGATTTGGATACAAAAAGATTTCCCAAGCTTTAAACATCACAAGGAGCACTGTGCAAGCGATAATATTGAAATGGAAGGAGTATCAGACCACTGCAAATCTACGAAGACCTGGCCGTCCCTCTAAACTTTCAGCTCATACAAGGAGAAGACTGATCAGAGATGCAGCCAAGAGGCCCATGATCACTCTGGATGAACTGCAGAGATCTACAGCTGAGGTGGGAGACTCTGTCCATAGGACAACAATCAGTCGTATACTGCAAAAACCTGGCATTTATGGAAGAGTGGCAAGAAGAAAGCCATTTCTTAAAGATATCCATAAAAAGTGTTGTTTAAAGTTTGCCACAAGCCACCTGGGAGACACACCAAACATGTGGAAGAAGGTGCTCTGGTCAGATGAAACCAAAATCAAACTTTTTGGCAACAATGCAAAACGTTATGTTTGGCATAAAAGCAACACAGCTCATCACCCTGAACACACCATCCCCACTGTCAAACATGGTGGTGGCAGCATCATGGTTTGGGCCTGCTTTTCTTCAGCAGGGACAGGGAAGATGGTTAAAATTGATGGGAAGATGGATGGAGCCAAATACAGGACCATTCTGGAAGAAAACCTGATGGAGTCTGCAAAAGACCTGAGACTGGGACGGAGATTTGTCTTCCAACAAGACAATGATCGAAAACATAAAGCAAAATATACAATGGAATGGTTCACAAATAAACATATTTAGGTGTTGGAATGGCCAAGTCAAAGTCCAGACCTGAATCCAATCAAGAATCTGTGGAAATAACTGAAAACTGCTGTTCACCAACGCTCTCCATCCAACCTCACTGAGCTCGAGCTGTTTTGCAAGGAGGAATGGGCAAAAACTTCAGTCTCTCGATGTGCAAAACTGAAAGAAACATACCCCAAGCGACTTACAGCTGTAATCGCAGAAAAAGGTGGCGGTACAAAGTATTAACTTAAGGGGGCTGAATAATTTTGTACGCCCAATTTTTCAGTTTTTATTTGTTAAAAAAGTTTGAAATATCCAATAAATTTCGTTCCACTTCATGATTGTGTCCCACTTGTTGTGGATTCTTCACAAAAAATTACAGTTTTATATCTTTATGTTTGAAGCCTGAAATGTGGCAAAAGATTACAAAGTTCAAGGGGGCCGAATACTTTCGCAAGGCACTGTACATATGAGACATACAGAAGAGTTTATGAACCATAACAACGATAAAACTGATTACCTTCAGTAACTGTGAAGGGGCATAGAGAACTGGGGCGGGCCTTAATCACAGATAAAATCAGTAAATATCACAATGTTGACCCTCGTTGAGTCACCGGCCCACTTGTTGCAGGGCTCTGCCATATGCCGTGTCCATGTGGGTATATGGAACCCCAAAGGAGTCACAAAGGGACGGGTGGGGATATCCACCTCAGAGAGAGAAAGAAGAGAAGAGAAGAAATAGAGACAGTAGGCAGAGGGGAGTAGTAAAGACAGAGAATAGGAGAGGAAAGAAGAGCACCTCAGGACCGTGAGAGACAAGCTCTTGGTGTTGATTATGTAGCAGTTCCAATGCGGCTTTTACAGAATAACCTATGCAGTCCACTACCGTCTACAACTGTCCAGCTCGGGGGGTCTCCCTCTAAATATCAAAGCCACCGATTCCAGACCTTTCCAAAAAGTTGCATCTTATCCTCGAGTATGGCTGAAAGGCACTCATTGATCATTAACCAAGACAATTTTGCCTTTAGTAAGTCGAAGGGTATAGTAGCTGACTTCCATGACCATGCAATCACCATCCTGGCCGCAACAAATATAAATCTAATTAGTAATTTGGCCCCCATAGGGGCATCTACCACCATATCCCCCAATAACACATGTTTCGGGGATTTCCGCAAGTTCACCTGGGTCAAGGAATAAATAAATTTGTACACGCTTATCCAATATCGTCTCACCTTAGGGCACTGCCACCACACATGGAATGCGGTGCCTGGTTGACCACAGCCCCAGAAGCAAATTGGAGAAGCTCCCAGAACATACGCTGCCAATCTAGTGGGGACCATATACCACCTCAAGAGAACTTTGTAGTTAGCTTCAATTATGGAGGTGTTAATCAGAGCCCTAGAAGCAGTGCAAGCTAAGTTATGCCATTCTTCCAGCTCCAGAGATTCTTATAAGTCTCCCTCCCATATAGGCCAATTTCCTAGAATCAGAGGTCGTGAGGATAGTGTATATTTCTGAGATATGACCCTTTAGCTTATCAAACTTTTCACATAGATATTCCATAGGAGTCCTACAGGCAAGGTCAGACATGTGTTTCAAAGTGTTGACATAATGTGTTATTTGAGAGAACCGAAAGCATTCAGATACAGGCATTTGCTGTTTATCGATTAAAGTTTGTTTGGTGTACAGACCCTTATGATCACATATATCAGCAATGTGTAATAAACCCTTATTCGTCCACCATGAGAACGCTCGGGGCTCAAGACCCGGAGCGAACTCAGGGTTTCTAAACAGAGGGGCCAACGGCTTATGAAGGGACCCAAATTGATGGCCTTGGACAACCTATCCTACAATCCCTGGGAGAGAGAAAGCGAGGGGCATAAAATGGCCTGGCGAAATTTCGGCAATAACCACATCAAATGGGAAATCGGCCACCCCCCACCAGAGAAAGATTCCATCTGCAGCCACAGTGGGTGTGAAGCTTGCGAGTGGGATCTTATGAGCTGAGCAAGTTGAGAGGAGTAGAAATATTTAATGAGGTCTGGGACCTCCAGGCCTCCTCTCCCCAGGGGGGGTATGGAGCGTATGTTGGTTCACTCTCGGTCTCTTCGTCCCCCATATGAAGGTAAACATCTTCTTCTGAAAGGATACAATATCAGACCTATTGATTGTTATAGGAAGAGTACGAAACAGATATAAAACTTTTGGAAGCACTAGCATTTTAAGGGAGTGTATTCTGCCAGACCACGATGGGGGTTGGAGTTGCCACCTCGTCAGATCCTCCAAGAGTTTTTTGAACAATGGTGGATAGTTGTGGGAGTATAAGGTGTGCAGGGAAGAAGTGAGTTGGACCCCCAAGCAGGGCCGGTGCTTCCACTAGGCAAACTAGGCAGCCGCCTAGGGCGCATTGCCACTTAGGGGAGCAGCCACGAGTCAGCACTCTCTCTTCATCATGAATGATTATTGTGAACTGAGGGGAGGGGTGGTGGTGGGGGAGGATGAAGGGACAGAGGAAGATGACAGGTGTCTTGGGCAGTGGCGGAACTACCAGGTCCTGGCTTTCCACCACTGTTGCCCCAAGAGGCAAGGAAGGGAGCCCACCAGAGTGCTGCCTGCATGATGATCCTCTTTTGCTGAAGCTGAGCGGCCTTAACCCCAGGCAGTAAGAGACTCTCTGCACTAAGTTGGTAGGCAGCCGTTCATTTCCCTTGGTCGGTATTAAGCAGGGAGCAGAGGAAAGCTTAACCTGAGCCAGAGCTCGGCACTGTTGGGCGGAACCTTTACTGGGGCAGAAGCGACGAGGCACCGGAATGGTCTGAGGAGGTTGGTGAGGAAAGACATGCGGAGCTCTCTGACTGCTGCTTTTCCCTCTACCAGGAGCCGGTTGGAGCTGTGGTGAGCACGTTGGTCCAGGTGAGGAGCGTCCTGGGAGAAGGAATCAGCAGGATCACAGTGAGGGAGGGCAGAGTTCGGGCCACTCTCTTCATACCGTCCAGTGAGTGTCCCCAGAACAGGGGATCAGGGCCCCTGGGTGTTACATGGAGCATCCCTGGTATGAAATAAATCGGGGTCACCAGGTGTGCCATGGGGAATCGGAATCCCCAGGTGTGACATGGGGGATAGGGGTCACCGGGTGTAACAGGGGTTCGGAGTCACCAGGTGTGCCATGAGGAATTGGGGTCCCTGGGTATGCCATGGGGGATTGGGGTCCCCAAGTGTGACACGGAGGAACATCAGGGTCCCCAGGTGTGACATGGAGGAACATCAGGGTCCCCAAGTGTGACATGGAAAAACATCAGGGTCTGACATAGAGAAACATTGGGGTCACTGGGTATGACAGCATGACATTGAGGAACACGGGGGTCCCTGAGTGTGACATGGAGGAACATCAGGGTCAGTGGGTATGACAGCATGACATGGAGGAATATTGAGGTCCCAGGGTGTGACATGGAAAAACATCAAAGTCCCTGGGTGTGACATGGAGGGACATTAGGGTCCCCGGGTGTGACATGGAGGAATATGGGGGTCACTGGGTATGACAGCATAACATGAAGGAACCATCAGATCAGGGTTACTAGGTATGAGATAGAGAAGTTTTTAACCCCTTCCTTTTTTTGGGGGGGGCGCAAGTAGCTGGTCTTGCCTAGGGCGTAAAATAGTCTAGCACCGGCCCTGCCCCCAAGTATGGAAGTGTCCTAGATTGCCATTGAAAGGTAAAGTTCCTTTGTAGGATCTTAACCGTGCTATTCTCTAGTAAAATATTCAGTGCCTGAGATTTTGTATGATTGACCGTGAGTCCCGAGATTTGAGAGAAACCGCAAAGCCTCAGATATAAATTGGGGATGGAGGTGACTGGGCAGGATAACATCATCAAGATGTCATCCGCGAAAAGCATGCATTTGTTTTCCACTCCCCCACATAGAATTCCCTGAAGGTCAACATTATTCCTAATTTTAATAGCTAAGGGATCAAGCGCTAATACAAAAAGCAGTGTCGAAAGAAGATATCCCTGCCGGGTGCCCCTGTGAATCTCCAGAGGGATGGACTGGTGGCCTCTGACCATGACAGAGGCAGTGGGGCGATCATATAGTACTCTAAGTACGGACAAAAAGCGAGGACCAAAGCCATAGCATTTCATAACATTAAGCGGGTAGTCCCAAGAGATAGAGTCAAATGCCTTATGGACATCTAGGGAGAGCAACATCCCCTGCCTAGGCCCATGGGCATCCAAGTTGGAGTTACTGTAAGTGCCGAGATTACATCTATAACCCTCCTAGTTAGATTGGAAGCTTTTCTGTTGGGGATGAATCCCACCTGGTCTGGATGTATATAGCGAGCCAGAAACTAATTTAATCGAGTTGTGAGGACCTTTCTCAGGACCTTCAGGTCCACATTAATCAAAGAAATAGGGCGATAGTTCGCAAAAAAAGCCCCAATTGATACTCTGTTTCTGAAGCCTCCGAACTAACGGTTTGTGAGGACGTGATTTGTCTAAGGTATGGTCCAAGGGGAGATTACTATCACCCCAAACCCCCCCCCCGTTTTGGGAAGCAGGACCTCCA